>NC_139534.1:21091847-21794347 GCF_965153285.1 Podarcis tiliguerta
ATTCAACTTGTTTTTATTATTGCTTGTAAGCCGCTCTGAGCCCGGCCTTGGCTGGGGAGGGCGGGGTATAAATAAAAATAATAATTATTATTATTATTATTATTATTAAAAAATCTCTTCTGGCCATGGAGGAGCAGATACCCCTGTGCTTCCACTGCCCTTTTTATTTATTTGTATTTGTTTGGAGAAAGATACCCTGCCTTTCCAAAGCTTTCTCACAACTCAGAGCAGTTTACTCTGAAACTGAAATACAGTGGTTACTGTACGCTTCGGGTTACATCGCTTCAGGTTACAGACTCCGCTAACCCAGAAACAGTACCTCCGATTAAGAACTTTGCTTCAGGATGAGAACAGAAATTGTGCTCCAGCGGTGCGGCGGCAGCGGGAAGCCCCATTAGCTAAAGTGGTACTTCAGGTTAAGAACAGTTTCAGGTTAAGAACGGACCTCTGGAACAAATTAAGTACTTAACCCGAAGTACCACTATACTACATTCCCATAACAAAACAATAATTTTCAAAGGCTCATAGGAAAAAGCAAATATGAACACATTGCAACACTGTGGAAGTGGGGGGTGTTTAAATAAGAAACTTTAATATCTTGTCTGGGCAGAGGCTGAGGAGAAGGAAGAGTGTGTTACCCATCTCCAGCGATGTTATACCCAGTAGCTTATGCAGTGATGTCAATGGGTATCCAATGGGTATCCTTTGCAGCCATTCAGACATATTGCTGCAGAGCTACTTGGGCTGTTCGGTGTTTCGCTTTTTGTCATGTGCTGCTTTAAGGACTACAAAATCCTGAAAAGCTAGTTTGTCCAAAAGCTATGGCAAAACATGTACCATAAACACTAACAGGCCTTCAGTATTGCCTGTTGTAACAGCTGAAGTGCTAAGGTGCTAGGCAGGATGCAAAAGCAAAACTTCACAAGCATTTGAATCAAAAGCCACAGAAATGCTGACTCTAACACAGTTAATGGGGTGAAATTGCCTATAATGATATGCAGACTAGAGATAACCAAGCAAGGTGAGGAGAGCAGTTTTAAAAGCTATGCCCATGCTATTGTTATTTTCATTTACATATTTATCAACTGCCCTTCACTATAAGATACCAGGACAGGTTGCAGCACTAAAACAATATTTAAAATTGTTGAAAGCCAATCCAGTAGAATTCCAGTAGGATGATGGTGTCCAAATATGTTTACCTGGATAGACAAGCATTTCACAGAATCATAGAATGGTAGAGTTGGTTTGTTCAACATTTTTCTTTCTGCAGACATGAAGTCATCTTGTGCCGTGCTCTTCTTGAATAAAAATGTTCACCACCAGAATAGAAATGGATCTAGTTTACAGGTCATTTCCAAGGATACCACTGACTGGTTGATTTTTAAAATTTCATGGACACAGCATAAAAAAACCATCTAAAAAGTTATGGAAGTCTAAAAGACTTCCTGATGAGTTTTACTGCTCAGTGTGCCTGGAATACAACCTTTGTAAAGCCTTGATGTGAGGAAGAAATATGCCTGAAAGATGTTGCTTCAAATAGCATTCTTTTCTGAATTCCTGCATGCATGTATATCTGAAGTTAAAAAGATGTATGTGCTGTTGTCATACAGGAAGTGATTTTGGTTAAGAAAAAGGCTTACATTTTGAAGTGGTACCAGGTTTCAGTGGTAGATAGGCTTAGTAAATTGTAAGCCAAAGAAAACTTCTCTTCGGTATAGAATTAGACCACAATTTCTGTAAGCTTAAACTAGGTCTCTAATTATAGATTACACTCTAGTCAAGCCTGAAGGTTATAATTTAAAACTGTCATAGCAACTATAGTTCAAGTTACACAAAATCCTGTCATGGGGACTTAGTAGAAGCATGAGAAAGAAACCTTTAAAATGTAGTCATGTGTCTTTTTAATGGGATGGGATGAAGCAAAGACAAACAGTAAACTCAAACAGAGGGAAGAAAAGGAGGCAACCGCCGCCTCTTCTTAACAGCAGAGCACAATTGTATCAAGAACAGGATGTGCATTTATTTAAAAGCATTTCCCAACCGTTGTCCAAAACACACACTCAAAAAGGAAAAATAGATTTATTAACATATACAGCATGGTAGTGAACTAGTTGATCATGTGCGAACTTCTATGGAGTCTGGAAGTATGTCCAATAAAAAGTTTGGAAGATGGTGGGTGATAAGTACGGAAACACAAGCTGCCATATGCAAAGTCAGACCATTGGTTCAGCTGGCTTAGTATTGTCCACACTGTGCGGCAGCTGTTCCACTGTGTGGGTTGCAGGCAAATATATTTCCCTGCCCTATCTGGAGATGCCAGGGATTAAATTTGGAACATCGTTAGTTAGTTAATTTATATTCCACACATTCAGTATGAGTTTATGCTCTCAGGACAGCAAAGAGAATCATAAGAAACAAAAGCTACCATTTTAAAATGAAATAGATTGGAAAATAAAACTGCTCTAAGTTAAATAACGCTTGCATTCACAGTTCTTCAACTGGGAAAACAGAAATGTTTTTGTCTGACATTTAAATGATAGGCAGGCCTCTTTGGGGAGGGCATTCTCAAGATGAGGAGCCACTACAAAAAAGCCTCTCCAGTCACTATCACCCACTGAACTTCAGATCAGAGGCATAGCATGGGCAAGGGGGCTTTTGCCCCAGAATTAGCTTTTTTTTGAGGCCACATTTTGCTCTTCACACCGCCCCTGCCAGCCCCGCGCTGCTTTGTGAGTCCGATCCCTCATCCCAGCAAAGCAGCATGGAGCTGGCAGGGCATCAGGAGGACACAACAGGTATGTGCCCTTCCAATCAGCCCAGTCGGACCGATTTTAAGGGCACCTGCCTGCCTTGCTGCGTCCTCCTCATGTCACCCTCCGCACCACCACCACCCTGGCGTGTCTGTCCCGGGCGCCTTGAAGACACATTCCACTGCTGCAGTTCCCTGGAGAAAGATCTCAGATGATGATCTCAGTGGATGAGCAGATTGATACAGGAGAAGGTGATTCAACAAATAGCTGGGTCTTCTTCTTTGGCAATCACTCTTAGCCGAGTAAGATTTTCTTCCATAAACACGGTTTTAACAATGAGTCCATGAGTGACTGGAGGCTAATTCTGGATCTCCACGTCCTTCCACAGTGGAGACATTGGTTTCCGGGTGGGAGTTGATCACGGTGTGGATTTGCCAAACAAGCCTTCCTCTTAGCACATTTCTCCATTGCGTCCTGAGTTCAAGTGTCTTCAAAGCCCATGACACTTTTGGTAAAGGCTGTTCTCCAATTGGAGTGCTCACGGGCAAGTGTTTCCCAATTGTTGGTGTTTATACTACATCTTTAAAAATTTGCATTCAGACAGTCTTTCAACCTCTTTTGTTGACCACCAGCATTATGCTTTCCTTTTTCAAGATTGGAATAGAGTAGTTGCTTTGGAAGATGATAATCAGACATCCACACAACATGACCAGTCCCACGAAGTTGATGTTGAAGAATCATTGCTTCAACACTGGTGAGCTTTAGCTTTAAAGAGAAACCACTTTGAAGTTAGATGAGAAACTCGTAGGGAGCCAGTGGAATTGTTCCAATATAGACAATACATGCGCTCTTCACCAGACCCCTGATAGCAACGCAGCGGCCATGTTCTAGACTAGCTTCAGTTTACAAACAATCTTCAAAGGCAGCCCTACATAAAGGGCATGGTAGTAATCCAGCCTCAAAGTTACAGCAACATGGATAACTGTAGTTAGGCCATCTTTGTACAAGAAGGGGATCATAGTTTACATATAAGTCTCAAACTGATAGAAGGTCCTTTGTACTACCAAAGCTACTTGAACTTCAAGTGATCAAGATGTCATTTCCCAATGTTGGTATCACATCATTCTGTTCAAATTCTTTTGCTTTGGAAATAATATATGTAGTTGTCATGGAATTCTACTCAATATTGATCCAGAGCAGAACCTCAATGTATAAGTTAGCAGAGTAAAAACTTAAGCACGTTGCAGGATCCCCCCCCAAAATAGACCAGAGGCTACCGAAGGCAAATGAACATAATGGTCACAAATCCAATACATTTAGGATTGGCACTGTCCATAAGAAAACAAGTTGCAGCAGACTTAATTTAAACTTACAATAACTTATAAGTCAAAACTTTAACACTAAGCAAACTGTACAGAACCCCACACCAGAAGGAAAAGAGATAGAAAGAGAAAGTGAAACCCAGGCTCCTTCTGGCCCTACTTTTATAGTCAGCATGACCTTGACAGAAAGAGATAAGAGAACCAGTTTAAGCCAGCTGTACTCAGCTTCTCTGAAGAAATAACCCAAACATCATGAACTCTGCTTGTTTCTTTCACACAGAGAAGCTTTCAGGACCCTCTAATTAATTAATTAGAATAGGAAAGATCTCTACACATCAGATTGATACTTTCTGCACTAAGAAATGCAAACTAACAGTACAGTGGTACCTCGGGTTAAGTACTTAATTTGTTCCGGAGGTCCATTCTTAACCTGAAACCGTTCTTAACCTGAAACACCACTTTAGCTAATGGGGCCTCCTGCTGCCGCCAGAGCACGATTTCTGTTCTCATCCTGAAGCAAAGTTCTTAACCTGAGGTAATATTTCTGGGTTAGCGGAGTCTGTAACCTGAAGCATATGTAACCTGAAGCGCATGTAACCCGAGGTACCACTGTCGTCTTGTTTTTAGCTCTCCTTAGAGACTTCCCTTAGGCAAATGGCTGGTTATTGTGAGAGCACGATGTTGGATTAGATGAGCCACACTGGCCGGATCCAGCAAGGGTCTTCTTATGTTCTCAAGCCAAACTCTGCATGGTAGCCATGGCAGAAGGGGGAAGGTTGTAGGCTGCAGGCTGGCACAGAAACTGGGTTTTGATCGGGCTCTATGCTCGCTGGTGATGGCTATGTTACCAGTTTGAGATTCAGTTCTTTCTCTTGCCCCCTCTCACTCTGGCAGGGATACCACCAGTAGGTCTACCACCTGCCCACATTTTCAGCAGAGCTGACTAGAAGGACCACTCTGCTCAATCCAAGGCCCTCGCAGCTCACCATAAGGGGTAGCAGGTTGGATTGTCCTGTAAAATAGCAGGGTGGAGAATGGTGCTTCTCAGTGCAGATTTCATACGCGCAAGCTACCAGTGAGGAAAGAGTAAGCATACCTAATTATAGTTTTAATTGGATATAAATACCTGATCAACAGATTTAATATTCAGTGGAACCATCTGGCTACTGCAGAAGTACATAATATATTTGGCTTATTAGTGAGAAGCAGAAATGGGGGGGGGGGAGGGAGGACATGATAAAGAGGCAATGAAAATTCTTCTCTAGCTGAAGTGGCAAATTTCTGTCTTTGTGACAGTATTTAATAATGTTCTAATTGTACCAGCACTGTGAAGTTATAAGTAACTCAAGTGTGCAGTGATGATTAGAGGATCACAGTTGGCTAAAGACATGTATCCAAGATTAGATTAATGGAATCTTTATTTAGCATAAAGTTAAAATTGTTTCATGACAAAGCCAAAAAGAAAGAAATGAAAATACCCTATTAACATTTTCACAAGCATTTTTCTTTTTAAATTGCTGCTAGTAAAGCTTTTCTGCTATACCATTTCTTATCTAGAATCATTATTCTTATCACCTTTGCCCATTTTTTCCACAATACATATTTATTTCATTAGTATGTCTAGACAAGAATGTGAAATCATCCTGATGGCATATGTTTAACTGTTTATTTTATTTTACTATGACTCTAGCTCAGCTGAATGCCTACTATTATTAAATCTTCTGAAAGAACAAACAAACATTTGAACTCTGTGACACCTCAAAAATGTAATACATGTTTACAATAAGTAATAAGGCCCAGCAATTTCATTCAGGCTTAGTTGTGAAAGAGTTGCACAAAATTAATGTAAACCTCTGTTATAATCCTATACTTGAGATCTGTGGCAGAAGAGTAACAGGATTTGGCAGAGGCCCTTCTATGGAGGTAGAATGCCAGATATACCATTGCCACAAAAAGATGCTGTCAGAACATCCCACATGCAAATGAAAATAGGCTACCAGCAGACTCATTCCACTGGTGTAGATATGCTGGCGCAATGGCCCAAAGGGATTGAAGTTTTGGGTAGAACATGAGCAACATACATATGCTGTATCCTAGTAGCCTTCAACCTTTTCAGACTCCAGTACTCACCTTCAGCCCAAACATGAATTTGGGGACCAACTACTTAAGTTTCTAACCATATACAGTGGTGCCTCGCAAGACGAAAAGAATCCGTTCCGTGAGTCTCTTCGTCTAGCGGTTTTTTCGTCTTGCGAAGCAAGCCCATTAGCAGATGAGCGCTATTAGTGGTTTAGCGGCTATTAGCGGCTATTAGCAGCTATTAAAGGCTTAAGGGATTAGCGGATTAGCTGCTAAAAGGCTATTAGCAGCTTAGTGCCTTAGAAAAAGGGGGTGGGGAGCGGAAAAAAACCCCCAGGAATCGCAAGACATTTTCGTCTTGCAAAGCAAGCCCATAGAGAAATTCGTCCTGCGAAGCACCTCCAAAACGGAAAACCTACTCCAGAGGTGGGCAACTCTCAAGAGACTGCGATCTACGTTCAGAATTAAAACTGGCAGTGATCTACCTCCTTTTTTTTCATAAGATGCACAGACATTTCCCCTTACTTTTTAGGAGGAAAAAAGTGTGTCTTATGGAGCGAAAAATACAGCACTTAATAAATCTATATAATTGAATAAATGCTAACAAAAGACTTAGGCTGGATCTCCAGACACATCAAAGAAGCATTGCATTTAAAGGTGCTGCAAACTTCATACAGGGAAATCCTGTTGGCGAAAGACAGGACTCCACAGCGCCATCTGATGTCACAGTGTTAAAACGCATATAAAGCGCTTTTATCTTTACGAATGTAGCTGAGTGCTTAGTGGTGTAGGGAAAAACGTTACCTTTTCCAGCTGCCGTCATGCTGGAGACTGAAACAATGTCATGATTTGTTAGAACCACTAATCTAGAGCAGTATCAGAGAAGGTTTCAGTTACCCGCTACCGCATAGCCAGATGAGTAATGCAATCACACACCTACTAAGTTTGTATTTGCAAGCCAGCACTGATACTAATGAACAAACACACTTTTGTTCTACACTAGTGGATCCTGAAATGAATTTGCTGGCAAGGAATAGTTGCACCGAAGGGTCTTTCAGTTCTCTTTTAATTATTGAAGCACTTTATCGTTGCAGGTGCATATTATTCAAAGTGTGAGGGCTAACCTTTAAAGCCTTATTGATGGCCTTGGTACCTGAAGGAATGCCTGGCCTCCATAGGAGCCTGCCCACATGCTGAGTCCTTCTTGTGGGATGTAATCACTATAGCAGTCAAATACAACATTTCCTGTTTGCCTAGAGTGGACATGCAGGGGAATGTTACTCCAGCCAGGAGGACTTCCTGTCACACCTGTCTGGAGCATCCTTCACCTGCGTGTGACCAGGTAGATGGGCGTGACGCTGGGAGACCCCATAAAAGGGCTGGTCACGAAGCCACCTTCCCTTCGTCCATTTTTTTCTCTTGGACTGCACTGCTGGCTCTCAGCTAGCAGCACATGGGTCCATCTTCACAAAGGGTGTAAGCCAAATTCTGTAACTGTAACTACCAGCCAAAGCCTGCCTTCAGGGATCATACTGTGAACTAAATGTAAGTAAACTTCTCATTACTTATGAAGAAGACTGTTGTGTCTTTATTCATTTTAAGAGGGAACAAAGGGGATTTACCAAGAACAAATTCCAATCTGGGCAAGCCAGATTGGATTGCTTAACTCAAGAGATCCATACAAATCTACCAACCAGCTTCCTGCAATATAAAAGGGTAATGTACTCTGCTGCTGACTCACCAGCGTGAGTGAGGAAGTGAGGATATATTAATCAATATAGCCTCTCCTACTATCCACAACATCCCCACACTTCTCTGTCTTTTCCCCAGGTGTGCCTTGCCAAATGAGGTGAGGCAGGTAGTGAATGGGAACGGTACATATTCCATTACAGTTAGAATGGGCCTTCCAAGTGTTGCTGAACTTCACCTCTCATCATCAATGACCATTGGCCATGCCTGCAACCAGCTTGAGGTGAAACAGGAAGGTGCCGCCCTACCACCTCCCAACGCCTCCCTTACCTGGGTTGCGAGGCAGTGCCTCCAAAGCAGGGACAACGATGACAGGTTTCTTGCTGGAACTCACTTCCAGAGGTGGGGCACCCATGGGCTGACCTCTTCCACCTGAGGTAGCCTAAGCCCATCTGCTTGCACCATCTGGAGGGCCATAGATTCCCCACATCTTACTGAATGCTTGTGAAACATGGACCATTTATAAACACCATCTCCAACTCCTCGAAAGATTCCATCAACGGTGTCTCCAAATTTTTTTACACATCACTTGGGAAGACAGGTGAACTAATGCCAGCGTACTGGAAGAAGCAAAGATGACCAGTGTCAAAGCAATGATTCTTCAACATCAGCTTCCTTGGACTGGTCATGTTGTGCGGATGCCTCATTATCGTCTTCCAAAGCAACTACTCTATTCCGAACTTAAAAATGGAAAGCATAATGCTGGTGGAAAGCATAAAAGAGGTTTAAAGACTCTCTCAAGGCAAATCTTAAAAAAAGGTAGTATAAACACTGACAACTGGGAAGCACTGGCTTGAGAGTGCTCCAATTGGAGAACAGCCTTTACCAAAGGTGTCACAGGCTTTGAAGACGATCGAACTCAGGACGAAAGGGAGAAACATGCTAAGAGGAAGGCACCCTTGGCAAACTCTCACCATGATCAACTCCCGCCCGGAAACCTATGTCCACACTGTGGAAGGACATGTGGATCCAGAATTGGCCTCTACAGTCACTTACGGATCCACTGTTAAGATCATGTTCATGGAAGACTATCTTACTCAGCTACGAGTGATCGCCAAAGAAGACGAAGAAGAGACACGTAAATTAGAAGAAAACCATGCTGTGTTTTTTGTTTTTGTTTTTTTCAAAAAGAGCACCAAGGATGATAATGTTTCCCCCACACACACAGTGTAAACTAGGGTGACAGTTTTTGGCACTGGAGAAATGAAGGTAGTAAATGGTCATTTTCAAAAGCTCAATCATTAAATACACACAGAAGCGAGGCTGGAACTCTGAAGCTAAGCACCCTGATTTGGAAGCAAATGGCTTTGGAATTCATGGCATTGAACTTCCAAGTTAATGTATGAGGATTTGGACGTTCTGTTCACTAAGCTGGTGATACTGTTAAGTAATGCCCAGGGCTGGTCTTCAATAGGTGTGGTTTGTGGACACTATGAAATCTGATTCATCCTACTTTGACTTTATGAATAAGGATTATACTTGAACACAGGTAATCACTACTCGGAAACTGTAGTGGTAAAAGTAAATCATAAAGAGGAAACCACAGAAAACCTCTTGTTTGTTTCTCAGACAGATGAATCATTGCAGAAAAATAGAAAGGGCTTCATTCTACCCCCACCCCCATGAAAGAATAGTTGCAATTAATGGTGACATATTATTCCAAATAAAGGTGCAATCTCCTGCTGAAAAATAAATAAATAAAGCACAATAGCTGAGTCTCGTGCAGCTTTTGGAGATGGTAAAGTTCCCAAGTGATTATCGTAACCTGACACTTTTGTGTGGGCACACTCTTAAGCTGCAATGAGTTATAACTGCATGGGCACACTACAGAGTGATTTTAGATACAGGCTCTTGCCGAGATTTGCCCAAGTCCTGGCCTAGTATTTCCTACTGGCATTTTTAGACCTATTTGCCTGGATGGGAGGTGTTATGTATTCAGTAGTCTATGTTTGCCTGAGCTTGAGTTTAGAGACTAAGGATTCTGAGCTCCTGTGTTCTGATTCGATACATGATTTTCAATCACAGAACATTTCAGGATTTGGGCCTCTGCCATTGGCCCTTAAACTCTGAGTCATGATTCGCAGCTTGGAAGTTTAGACAGCCAATGACGTTGGGAGTGGCCCAGAGCTTCATAAATGTATATAAGCAGTTGCTTTGCCCCTGTTGTCCAGTTCTTTTAGTTCAATAAAGCTTCTTGCTGTTATCACTGTGTCTTGCCTCGTTGGAACCCACCGACACTTCAGGATGGGTGTTCTAAACTGATCGCTTAGAAATATTTCTTCATTTCTTTGCAGGAATGTGTCCACCTTGAGAGTCCGTGGACAGGACAAGATATGCATACAATGGCAAATTTTAAAAAATTTAAATAAATAAATGTATGCACATGCACACAACCCAATACATTCATGCGTAGGTTTATGGGAAGTGGATTATCCCTTTCCACCTGTGCTGTGATTTCAAAAAGCAATTAAAAAACAACAACACAACCCTCCAAAGCTGCAATTTGACCCAGAAAGGAAGTTGCCAGGGCTTTGACAGGAACACCAGCCTGTCCACAGGAAACCCCTGTTGTCTCTCAGGAACCTTTGTGGATTTGTCATTCTAGCTAGTTCATCACCTTGCAGAGAGGAATAATCGTCATAAGCCTAAACTTCACTGGGAATTGACCTGACCATTACAAGTGACTCAACAGAGAGAGCACTACTCTCAGATGACCATCTTCTTGCCCAGATGGGAATACCAGATTGAATGTATATCCTGTTAAATGGGTCAGGCAAGCTGATGACACCATGGATCAGCAATGCAGCCTCAGCAAAAATATTGGAGTTTCCTGTTCCGATCGCCGTGGGGTTGTCAACATCAGATCTCAGACCACTTCGGTCAGCTTAGGCTTTGGGGAGACTTTCAGGCATTCACAACACACTTTCCAGTGACAAGTTGTTGAAGTGTTTTATTATAATAGTCACAATACCAGACTATCTCTTTGTGTAGCTTTGTGCATCGTCAAGAAGCTGGGTAAGTGGGAAAATAAATCACTGTTCCTTGCTGATGCTTTGTCGAGAGTGCTGTGTTCCCTCTGTATTTAAGTAACCATGTATGACCTAACTTACGAATAATCTTTCCTATTATAGGCTGGAACAAAGCTGGCTGCTAAATACATTCATTATAGGCTTCAAGCGCTGAAACGGTTCTTGGTTGTTTTCAATGGAGCCTAGGAAATACATTGTTGGTTGGGAAGTTAAAAGCTGCAGAAGCCTTGTGCTGTTTACAACTCGCAGCTGTTTCCCTGCCTTCTGAAGTGTCAGTTCCAGTCTGTTCCAGCTTTGCCGTTTTCAGTTAAGGCCCTGTGGCTTATCAGTGTGTGCCTGTGCAAGGCAGAACCCCCTGAGAGATATTCGAAACATGTCCCTGAATGCTCATATTGTAGACAGATCTTTTACTTGTGGAGGTTGAAAAAAAAGCATGCAGGCAATAGTTTACTCAATGGCTCCCTAAGAGGTAAGACATTCAAGTAACCTTAATCATGCTGAGTCACCTGTATTTTATGTTCTGGTTTACCTGGACTACACTGTGGCTCCCACCTCGCCACAAAATTTCTGCCTACAGGGCTGGTAAACTCTGGGCAATAATGGCAGCTTCGCCTCCCAGGTGAGTAGCTGCTTGGGGAGGAATTTCCATTGGGCCTATGTCACAGAAAAGAGTTAAACAAACCAACAAACCAACCACTCTTCCACAGGCCATGGAACCAGTCCCCATCATAAGCACTCCAATGGCAGCTATTTCAAAAAAGGACAAACCCATTAAATGCATGTACACACAGGGTGTGTTGTGGTGGTGGTGCCACAGAGGTAGTAGCCCCGGGCACAAAATTTGTTAGGGGCGCAAAATTTCAACACCTGGTGCTGCCTCAATACAGCTACGTGCTTCCGTCGCTGGGCTCTATTGAAAACAGCTTCTCAATGAGAACCAAGAAGTGACCACTCCACGCAACAAAACAATTCTTCTTTTCCTCTCTCTGCAATCTCTTGGTTGATGCGGACACCTTAGGCAGCAGAATACTCATGCATGCTCTGTCTGTTTCCCTCCCTCCCACTCCTCCACATTGTCCCAGGTGCAGGCAACCCATGCTATGCCACTGCGTACACATATGATGTATCCTTCAGAAGAGCAGAAAATGGAATCCTGGCTAGGAATCAGGGCCACTGTAGCCATGCTTTTAAAGCACAGGTGTTCTGGATGCGAACACTGGCCTTGAATAGCGGGGTATCTTCCTTTTTGTCCTCTGGGACATAGCCATCATCCAGCTGAAATCTAGAGATGGGTTCTTCTGAAAAAATCTCAACATCAAGCTTATCTGCACAGATTTTTCTTTCTAATTTCCATCTCACTCCTTGATCCTAATGAGAAGTGAGTTATTAGGAACATGAGAAGAGTCCTGCTGACTGAGAGCAAAGGCTCATTCAGTCGAGCTTCCTGGTCTCACAGTGGCCAACCAGATGCCTGTGGGAAGCCTGCAAGGTTTTTTTATTCTCACTATTTTACCAAATTCTATACAGGTATACCCTCCATGTTCCCAAAAGTAACTGCACCCACCCAAAAAGATACTACAATGCATAGGACTATATAAAAATACTTACCTATTAATACTTTCAAAATTAAGTTGCAGAAATAAAGCCTTTAATATTTATTATACATACTGTAGGAGACTCTTGAGAGTCCCATGGACTGCAAGAAGATCAAACCTATCCATTCTGAAGGAAATCAGCCCTGAGTGCTCACTGGAAGGACAAATCCTGAAGCTGAGGCTCCAGTACTTTGGCCACCTCATGAGAAGAGAAGACTCCCTGGAAAAGACTCTGATGTTGAGAAAGATGGAGGGCACAAGGAGAAGGGGACGACAGAGGACAAGATGGTTGGACAGTGTTCTCAAAGCTACCAGCATGAGTTTGAGCAAACTGCGGGAGACAGTGGAAGACAGGAGTGCCTGGCGTGCTCTGGTCCATGGGGTCACAAAGAGTCGGACACGACTAAATGACTAAACAACAACATACATACTGTATGCGTTTAGGCTTTTTGCATACAGTTTTATGTATAATGTTGTATATAATTATCGTTCTGGAGGTCTGTTCTTAACCTAAAACTGTTCTTAACCTGAAGCACCACTTTAGCTAATGGGGCCTCCTGCTGCCGCTGCACCGCCAGAGCATGATTTCTGCTCTCATCCTGAAGCAAAGTTCTTAACCTGAGGTAATATTTCTGGGTTAGCGGGGTCTGTAACCTGAAGGGTATGTAGCCTGAAGCGTATGTAACCCGAGGTACCATTGTAGTCAAGTTTTATTTTAATGCACAGGTGACTTGGACATAAGAGAGCTCATGTGATTAAAGAGGTGGTTCAATGTAGCTGCTTAATCAGCTTAAAGTGTTCCCAGTATTCAGTGATTAATTGTTTTCACTCTAAATTCATGGAATCATAGAATTGTAGAGTTGGAAGGGACATTTGGTCCAACCCCTACAATGCAGGAATCTCAACTGAAGCATCCATGACAGATGGCCATCCAACCTCTGCTTAAAAACCTCCAAGGAAGGAGAGTCCACCACCTCTCATGGGAGTCGACACAACTTTAAAAACAGTTTAAAACAATTTAAGGTGACCAAATGATAAGAAGGACGCGGGTGGCGCTGTGGGTTAAACCACAGAGCCTAGGACTTGCCGATCAGAAGGTCGGCGGTTCGAATCCCCGCGATGGGGTGAGCTCCCGTTGCTTGGTCCCTGCTCCTGCCAACCTGGCAGTTCAAAAGCACGTCAAAGTGCAAGTAGATAAATAGGTACCGCTCCGGCGGGAAGGTAAATGGTGTTTCCGTGCACTGCTCTGGTTCGCCAGAAGCGGCTTAGTCATGCTGGCCACATGACCTGGAAGCTGTACACCAGCTCCCTCGGCCAATAAAGCGAGATGAGCGCCGCAACCCCAGAGTCGGCCACGACTGGAGCTAATGGTCAGGGGTCCCTTTACCTTTATATGATAAGAAAGCTCTGCTGATGCTAACTTCTCTTTAATAGCCCATGTCACACAGTCATGCCACCATATGGTACTTGCCGTCATCACATGATCTACCGGGCAATTATGACGTCCCTAGACCAGTATCGTAAATAGGAACTATATATTCTAATTGCATTTATGTTTTTCTTTTTTGTGGTCCAGTAACCCCTGGAGGGCCACAGATTTCTTTTTCTTTTTCTAATTTTTTTATTGAAATTTTTATCTCTACAAAATAACAGTAAAAAGAAAAGTTTACATATATGTACATGTTAGTAACACAAAGCATCCCACCACCTCACCCCACCATTGGTTTGACATAACTCGAAATGTGAGTTAAAATCTGACTTCCTTCCATCGATGCTTGACCTTAATTCTATAACTTATCTTTACAGTTGCATTGTTATATTGTGTTTGACAAATATTCTGATTTTACTTGCATTTGCAACCGTTTCCCCTTACAAACTTTGTTCTTTACCTATCAATATTTCTGTACCGGAGCAGTGTTTTTTTCGTATATTCATTCACGCAACTCCATTCTTTTATTAAATTTTGATTTCTTTGACCTCTGATAGCGGCTGTCATTTTGGCCAATTCAGCAAATTCATTATGTTTTTCGATGCTCACCGGGAGGAAACAAATGTAGTAAGACACTTTCATGCCTAGAAATTCATGTGGTTTGTGGTTTCCGTAGTTCTTGTGGTATTTTGGTTTCCTTAGGAGCTACCAAATACACCCACTGATTGTTGTGCTGTGTCGCAGGTCCCACCAGCACTGTTATATACACACATATATGCACAGAAAACTCACTCTCTCCGTCATCATCGTCCCCCATATTAAACTCAGGGAGATTATCATGAGCCATAAACTGATATCAGCTAGTCACCTGCATGTGTTTTCTAAAGCCCATTTTTGAATAATATACCAGAAGGGAAGTAGATTATTTCAAGCGACAGTGCTCAGTACAAAAGAGAGGTCAGTTTCCAGGAAATGAGATAGATGCATGGAAATAAATTTTGCAATTTTATAAGCTCCATTCATGCATTTTATATTAGGTTGACATTGGTTGGTGGAACAGATATGTACTGTAGCCTGCTTAAATTAACTGATACGTATAAATATGAATTAGTAGCAAAATTTTGTAGTATACAGTCTTTTTTCTCCAATATCTAAGTAAGTTTCTCCCTTTCAGCAAAAGATGACTGTTATTCCACTTTAAATGCTGTGTTTTTAGTAACTATGTTTTTTATAGATTTTATACCCAAAAAAACATACAAAAATAAGAGAAAACCTGAATACACATCCTGCTCACATAGACTTGGGTCCAAATAACTAAAGAGAAAATGTATTAGGGTTTCTGTTTGAGCTTTTGCATTCAGGCTAGTGGAAAGTTTTACACAAGTTTGTGCAAATGGAGAAATTCTTCTGGATTTGAGGTCACGTTTAACATGCAATGTACTTTTGCTAAGTCAGAAACAGGTCATCAGGGAAGAGGCTTTACTTTGGAACCTACCCAAAGTTAATATTTATAGAATAGTTTAGATTATAATGTGAAAATTATAGACAGAGGGCACAATTCTTTCCCTCTGACACATATGTCTGTGTGCACGCAGAAGGAATTCCTACAGGCTTTCAACCCTACTGCGATTTTGAGTGCAATGCACCACTCAACAGCAATAATTCAAAGCTCTTTTGTACCCTGCGTAGAAGTTCTTCAGCAGTCTCTGGCACACAGAAAACACTTGCCCCTGGTGGGAGGCAGGGTTGGGCGAGAGGAGAGATGGGGAGCCATTGGTTCTGAAGATGTTGCTGAACCAAAGCTCCCATCTGCTCCAGCAGACATGCCCAAGGGTCAGGAATGATGGGAGTTGTAGTTTGGCAATGTCTAGCAGCACATATACTAAAATTGGAATGATACAGAGAAGATTAGCATGGCCCCTGCGCAAGGATGACATGCAAATTCGTGAAGCGTTCCATATTTTTGGGACGTGGGTGGTGCTGTGGGTTAAACCACAGAGCCTAGGACTTGCTGATCAGAAGGTTAGCGGTTCAAATCCCCACGATGGGTGAGCTCCCGTTGTTCGGTCCCAGCTCCTGCTAACCTAGCAGTTCAAAAGCACGTCAAAGCGCAAGTAGATAAATAGGTACCGCTCCGGCGGGAAGATAAACAGCGTTTCCGTGCGTTGCTCTGGTTAGCCAGAAGCGGCTTAGTCCTGCTGGCCACATGACCCGGAAGCTGTACGCCGGCTCCCTCGGCCAATAAAGCGAGATGAGCACCGCAAACCCAGAGTCGTCCGCAACTAGACCTAATGGTCAGGGGTCCCTTTACCTTTAGAGGGCCACCGGTTCACCACATCTGAGCTAGAGGGTGAGGACCAAAACAGGAGAAGGAAGTTCTCATTCAACATGGGTAGTATTCTATGGCCTCTACATGGGAACATGGCTTAGTGCACTTGAGGTTCCCTGTAGTCTGCTAGCCCTGAGATGGAAGAAGACAAAGTCCCCACCAGAGAGGAAAGGCTAGCTAAGCAGATGGACTATGCTGAAACGGCAAAGCTGACTGGGAAACTCAGGAACCAAGAGGACAAAAACTTTTTAAAAGAATGGGGGGAAATTATAACTGATCTAGGAGACCACTGCAAGCAGATGGAAACATTAGCAGGATTTTAATTCTACTTGTAATGTTAAAAATACTATGAATAATATGGATTGTTATAAAATTTAGAGTATTGAAGAGTATGCCGTTCTAAATGTTGAAAATAGGACCCAATTTGGGGGAGGGGGGAATTGTGAGATTCAGAGTGATCTCAATATATGTATAGGTACTTGGACTGTTATAATGTTATATTTGTAAAATCAAATAAAAATGATTAAAAGAAGAAGAAGTTCCCTGTAGTCAATCAGGAAGCTAAACGGTTGGAGACAAGGGATTTCCTTGTACAGTTCAGTCTTCTAGTGGACTGGCATATGACCATATCCTAACTTACATGCCTCTTTTCTTTTGACTTGAACAGGAGCAAACAATCCTAAGCACTTTGCCCACTTTAAATACTGAGATGCCTGCTTTGAGCTCCCAAATAGTCTCCTTTTCCAGGTTTCTGGTTTAAATCCAACACGTAAATTCCAAAGTTCCAAATTACTTAATTTCTCCCAGTCATGTCATTGTGATCTGGCTACAGCAGGAGCCAATGGCTCTTCGCAAAAAGCTGTGGCTTGTTAATACTTGCCATGGGGTGAACAGTGCCGCCTGGGCTGAAGATCTGCAGAATAATTCGCAATATGCCCCCGCTTCATAACTGAAAGCAAACAACAGTGAGGTTGAAACACAGAACCCAAGGCACCTCCCTCTGACTTTGGCCTCCAGCTGTGAGTCAAACTAAGGTGCATGTTTGGAATAACTCAACAGTGTTTATTCTGTTGGGTGGGGAATGTACTCTGGGAAACAGACTTATCTAGATGTGCAGCCCAGACTTATCTAAGCATGTTACCTGCTGAGTTCAATAGAAACTTTAGGACTGTAGGATTATGCCCATTTCACAACTGATGCAATTATACGACACACACATGTACTTGCAGTAAGCACTGTTGAACATAATGGGTTTTGCTTCTGAGTAAACCTGCTTAGCAATGGGCAGCAAATCAACATTGCATTTACTGCATGGTACATTAACCATAAAGCAACACCGATTGCAACATAAATCCAATTTTGTGGTGCTTTTTTTCCTGCTGGCTGTACCATATTCACAAGCGACACAATCCAGACTGAGAAGGGTTTCTCTCTTTTCTTTTGGTTTGCTTATTTTTAGCACCGCTCGTGAAAAATGATCTCACTGTTTGGGCTTCAAAGGTTAAAGAGCTTCCAAAACAGCTTCCCTTTGAACGTAAATGCCAGCGACACATCTCATTCTGCATTTAAGTGGCAAGAATTTAGCCGGCGTTTTTGGATAGAAGTCACACTCCTTTAAAAAATGCAAACGGATCATTCAATATATTCATACAATATATTACTGCTGTGGCTTGGCATATATATATATATGTTAACTGAATTGGCGGCCAAGTTGCAAACTTAGGCAACTTAGTTATGCCACGCTTTTATCTTTTATGCCCCAGGAGCGTTTGTGCCAAATCCCCAATGGTGTGAAATCTCTGTTGTTTTCTCAGCCAGCTGCTGCCTTCTTTTCTGTTTTACCAACTGCATCTTTTATTGGGCAGGCTTATGGAAGGGTTGGTAGCTCTGTGTTGCAATGTCTCATGTACATAAATGGCCAAACCTACCTGGATCTGTGCCAGTTCTATTTTCAAACAGCTTGTGGGCCATCCAAGGTGGGCAGGGGAAATGATCTCATTGTCTTTTTCAGCATGGGGGAAATGGAGGGAAATGATCGCATTGCCTTTTTGGACATCGTTGGTAATAAAAGACAACTGCGATGCGACTGTAGAACATGGTATTTGACCAAAGAACCAATAGAACTAATGTCTGCAGACTCCAATAGATAGTGGCTGTTTCTCTGCCTGTGGGTAACTTTTTTTTACTTATGGGCACCCTCATCCCAATTCCCAGGTTGTTTTTTGGGGGGAAGCCATGACAGTTAAATTAGTAACAATACTAATAAAAACTTACAGTGTACAACTGCCTTCTAATCAGTGTGGGTAACCAGGTTATTTTGTGCCCTGTGTTAACTATCAGCAATCTCCCCCCCCCAAAAAAAAGATTGCTAACTTCAGTTTTCAAAAGCAGATGTCTTGTAGAGAAAATGAAAAGCACAAAACTTGAAACTGCTAAATTTATTTCCAATTGTAAGAATAAGTAATACAACCATACTGTATTTGGTTATCTTTCTCAAATGCAAAAAAACCTATATGTTCTAGCACACAAATAGTTTTGTGAATTGTGATGTTAACATTTAAGTCTTGCAATTTCAGGCACATCCAAATCTCACTTTGTGTGGCTTTTCCTTTGCAAATGTTGTCACCTGTTCCTTAAGGTCCAGTGCTGATGTCATTGTCCTCAGAGACACCCCCCCATCCCTGAGGGGGAAAACATGTGGCAATGTAATCACCATCTAATACAATTTATTTGTATTACTAGGTGCTTTGGCAGAGAGAGGGCGAGGCGAGGCTGCAGCTCTGCATCTTCCATAATACAGTGGTACCTCGGGTTAAGTACTTAATTAATTCCGGAGGTCCGTTCTTAACCTGAAACTGTTCTTAACTTGAAGCACCACTTTAGCTAATGGGACCTCCTGCTGCCGGTGCGCTGCCGGAGCACGATTTCTGTTCTCATCCTGAAGCAAAGTTCTTAACCCGAGGTACTATTTCTGGGTTAGCGGAGTCTGTAACCTGAAGCGTATGTAACCCGAGGTA
The DNA here is from genome assembly GCF_965153285.1 of Podarcis tiliguerta. Lineage (NCBI taxonomy): Eukaryota > Metazoa > Chordata > Lepidosauria > Squamata > Lacertidae > Podarcis > Podarcis tiliguerta. Next base: position 21,111,147 of record NC_139534.1, read on the forward strand.
CCACTGTATCTAGTTCTGGATGAAGATTCAGTTCAAAAATGCAGCAAGATTTCAGGAGGCAGGGCAAGCAGTTTGTGCGAACCAAGCCCCTCAACAGGGCTGGCAATGGATGTCTTGAATGCCTGCAGAATGAAGTGAAGAATAGAAGCAGTCACTGGGCGTATTCTGAGTTTGGAGGGCACAGAACAGCTAAATCACTATTCACTAAGCTGTGGCACTACACTGTCAGATGATAATGGCATTTTGAAGGTAAACGACTGAGATCAGAAGGAGGAACAATGAAATGGAATCACGGACTTTGTGTTTCATTTCCAGCCCCTTGGTCCTCTCTGGTGTTAGGTTAAACCAAGACCCCATAGCTGAGAAAACCGCATTCTTTTGGCATGGTGATTAATGCTTCACTTGACAGGAATTCTTGCTGGCTGGAACTCAACTATGCACTCAGGTTTCTATTTGGCTGTTTTCAGCATGGAAAAGTCCCACCAAGACCGATTCCAAACTTCGCACAATAACAACATGGCTGGCAATTAAAAATGTACATGCTAATTGCTGGACATAAAACGCCTCATTTACTTACTTGCACACGAAGCAGGGGCAGAAGTAGGGGAGGAATCCAGATTCTTGAAATGTAGAGAGATGTCAGAACTTGGTCCAAAGCATCCAAAATTCTGTAGCCACAGATGGTGCGCTCATTCTTTGTTTATGCAAATCCGCATAAACTAACGGCATCGTCCATTGACTTGCAGCACCTGGACTGTGGCAGAATCTGTAAATTTCTGGGAAGAAAATAGTATGGAAGAATGCGCAGGACATACTGGCAGAGGAATCACCCCCAACTCCCATGGCAGGCTGGAGGTTGGGTTTCCCTTGGCGGTTCCTTGGCTGCTGCCTCCTACCTCTTCGTCCTGACAGTCCCTGACACCCCCCCCCTGATGTTGTGTGCTCTCTTCCTTGGCTTATGTACACACACACACACACACACAACATGCACACAATGACATGCGGCCCTTTTATAAAAAAAAGGTTTTTGGGGTTTTTCCACATTTTAACTTAACCATTTCGAACATTAAAATACAAGGTTCTTTTGAACCTTCGGACCTTCCTCCTTCCATGGGTTCCATGTTTAAGATTAAATTTGCTGCATATTTTACCGTTATCCATCTGTTAAATTAAAAGACGCCTGCTTCTTGGGAGAAAAGCAATGACAAACCTAGACAGCATCTTAAAAAGCGGAGACATCACCTTGCCAACAAAGGTCCGTATGGTTAAAGCTATGGTTTTCCCAGTAGTGATGTATGGAAGTGAGAGCTGGACCATAAAGAAGGCTGATTGCTGAAGAATTGATGCTTTTGAATTATGGTGCTGGAGGAGACTCTTGAGAGTCCCATGGACTGCAAGAAGATCAAACCTATCCATTCTGAAAGAAATCAGCCCTGAGTGCTCACTGGAAGCACAGATCGTGAAGCTGAGGCTCCAATACATTGGTCACCTCATGAGAAGAGAAGACTCCCTGGAAAAGACCCTGATGTTGGGAAAGATGGAGGGCACAAGGAGAAGGGGACGCCAGAGATGGTTGGATAGTGTTCTCGAAGCTACTAGCATGAGTTTGACCAAACTGCAGGAGGCAGTGGAAGACAGGAGTGCCTGGCGTGCTCTGGTCCATGGGGTCACGAAGAGTCGGACACGACTAAATGACTAAAGAACAACAACATCTGTTAAATATCCATATTTATCATAAATAATTCCACATTACAAGTGTCATTACATCCCTGCCAATGCCAATGATTTTAACTGTTTACCGTGGTCTTTTAAATAAATTTAAAATTTACTCCAGTCCTTTGAAAATACTTGATCTTCCTGGTTTCGGATCTCCCCCATCAGTTTCGCCATCTCTGCATACTCCATCAGTTTCGTCTGCCATTCTTCTTTTGTTGGTACGTCTTCCTTCCTTCCATCTCTGGGCTACAGCATCCCACTGACGTCGTTGCATACATAGAAAGTCTTTTGCCTTCTCTTGGTATCTCTTCACCTATTATACCTAACAAAAAGGCTCCTGGTTTTTTAACAAATGTGTTTTAAAGCCTTTTCTTTGATTCATTATATATCATCTCCCAGAAAGCCTTTACCAGTGTACATGTCCACCACATGTGGTAAAAAGTACCTTCCTTCCCTTTACATTTCCAACATCGATTTGAATTCGTTTTGTACATTTTTGCAATTTTAGTCTGTGTTAAATGCCAACGATACGACATACGGCCCTTGAAGACAACGCCAATCCTCAATGTGGCCCTTGGGCTGGGGGAGAAAAAAAGCTACTTCCTGCATTATTGTCTCCAAGTTGGAGTCCTGGGAGTCTGAAGAGGGTAATACTGGCAAAATAGACGCCTCTGGGGTGGAACTACTGAGGAGACCGGGGTCTCAAAGGCTGCCTCAAAGGGCACATTCTCTATCCAGTCCATGGTGTTCTCTGAATTAAAAGTGTCTTCCCCTGAGGATGAGGATTCAGATCTCTGGGCCATGCCAGCATCTCTCCTCAAGTGACATATAAATAAAATTGTAGTTTGAAGCATTTTATGACCCTCTAAATAGGCCTGAGCTATTTGTAGTGTTATAAACTTCCCACCCCTAACATCTATCTCCCATATATCAGGTGTTTCCTAACACAGTTGCTGCTGGAAAAAATAATATTTCTTTGGTTAGGGCTGTTTTATTTCTTTCTGTACCACCCAAATAGAAGCTGGGCATTCTGAGGCACAGTCTAGCCCATAGAATATACTTTTTAAAAATAATAATACTTGCAAACATATTTATAGTCTCCTCTATTAGGCTATCTGACATTTTATATAAGCAGCACCAGCTGCTCTTGCAGAGATGATTGCTTTATGCTACTGTTTATTTTTTCCCTCTGTAAAGGATATAGCACTTTGCAAAAATCTGGATTACAGTGTCACTGGGAAATGATAGTTAGGTTATACCAGAATGGTGACATTTGACAATAGAAAAATTACAGAACAATCCCTGAGCTCCAAACAGAAGGTGGAGGATTTTAAAAATGTGTTCCTGTTAAACTAGTCTCAATAATAACACTCACTATTTTAAGTTTTCTTTTTTCCGTGTTTTCTCCCCCTTTGCAACTCCTGCACAAAATTTACAGCATGGAGTGGAAAGTACTGCTAAATATGAGTCATGTTGCGTTTAGACTGTACAAACTACAAGGCTTCAAATAAACGGGGAGCTATAAAACAATGAAAAATAGAGGAAATCAAAATCAATGACCGCGGGATGAATAACAGACATTGGGGCAATATTGGGCAACTCATATATTACTCCTCATAAGCTCATTAGGAAGAATTGAAATGGGCTGAATTTACAAGGAGAAAACCTTTAATTAATGTTTCAGGGAATCTTTGCTGAATGAGACTAATGTGTGCAGAAGGCTCATGGCCGCAAGGAACAGCGCTGCCAAATACAATACCGCAGGGAGCGCTTCTGTGCAAACTTCATTTAAAATCTGAGTCTAGCTAATTGTGGAAAACCGATACCTCAGCAGGGCTAAAGGGCTCTAATGTAGGCGCAACCTTCCCGCTGCTGCAATTTACACTTGGCCATCTATTGATTTTGCCACGACTAAAGATGAAGGGAAGCACAGTATGGTTGTCTAAGAAGTGGTCCTCCTCATGAGGTACTCTCAAAGAGAATCCAGAATTGTTCTCAAGAAGTTCATGGAGGATGGTTTGCAATTAAGTCCCAGGTTGAAGAGAAAACCTGCTTTGAATGTACATAAACATTCCAGTGATAGATATCCTAACCAGGGCTTTTGAAATATACTCGGAGTCCTGTAGCGATTTCATGCTCTTTATTGCAGCTTGTAAAACAGTGATTGAATTGCCCCCAAACCTCAGGCTTTTATATACATTGTTTACACAATGAGTCCTGTCTGATTGGCCGATTCTGCTTCCCTCCTGGAGCCTGATTGGTCTTTTCCCGCAGGCCAATCAGTTGTTGCATTCTAGGATCCTACCAGCCTAATAGGCTGATTAACTTCCCCCTGGAGCCTGATTGGTCTTTTCCTGCAAGCCAATCAGTTGTTGCATTCTAGGATCCTACTTGCCTATTGTTCTAGGATCCAAGTTTAGTACATAACAGCTTTCTTTCGGCGGAATTTGCCTGAACTCAGTTCTGACACCCCTTAGGTGGGCGCCATTGCCATTATAAGAGAACAAGGGAGGTGTTCACAGTGAGTTCTGACACCTCTTTTTCTAGAAAATAGCACTTCTAACTATATCAGTGCAGTCCAATGCTTGAGACTAGTAATGTTTAATGCCTGAGACTAGTTTTTAGTGTTGTATTTTAACTTGTAACCTGTCCTGGGACCTAAGGATGAAGTAAAATAAAATAATATTTATTAATAATAATTAATAAAGAATATAATTGGTAAATACATCATGGTTTGGAGCTACAGCTGAACTGCATATATTTCAGAAGCAGACATGTACTCTTTATTCATACTACTTAACTTTTATCACAGACAACAGAGTCTAATGTCATCTTGGATTCTGGTTTATGAGCCCCTTGTGGAAAAGCTAAATTTAGCAAAAAAATATCTACAGTGCAATAAATCACTAGAATGGAACATTGCATTAACAAATCCTGTTCAAAGAGGATTTATGAGTCAATGCTTAGATATTTTACTACTTCACTTCTTGATTTTTTATTAACACTGTAGAGTCATAAGCCATTAGGCTATCTCTAAATATACATATGGCAATATGGATCTAGTTGAAATTATTCTGTATAGTACAGATAATGTCTGTAAAAAGCTTTTTGTTTGATATAACTTTTTGTTGTTGTTTTGCGGGAAGACCAGTATTACTGTGGCTAATGGAAAAGAAGGAACCTTAAATCCTCAAAAGCTGTGAAATCTCTCGAATGCCAAAAACCCAGAAGTAAGTGTTCCGATTTTCGAACGTTTTTCGGAAGCCAAATGTCTGACGTGGCTTCTGCCTGAGTGCAGGAAGCTCCTGCAGCCAATCAGAAGCAACGCCTTGGTTGTCGAACATTTCAGAAGCCGAATGGGCTTCCCGAATGGATTATATTTGGCAACCGAGGTTTGACTGTATGTAGGACGAACACCACACAGCCAGATTCACAGGCATGGGTAGTAGGTTAAATCAATATTCTCCAGCTATCTTCCTAATTCCAACAGAAGGACATTTCTCCAGCCCAACCCAGGCACTAATTGGCCTCCATTTCCACATTTTAGAATCATAGAGTTGGATGGGACCATGAGAGTCCAACTCCTTGAAATGCAGGAATCTTCTGCCCAACATGGGGCTCAAACCCATGATTCTGAGATGAAGAGTCTAATTTGCTCTATCAACTGTCTTTTATCTTCAGAGGTAGCTGGTAACATCTTCTGTTACTGAGGGGAACAGGCTACACAGAAGCAGTCGCACCCATTTCTGTGATGGAGATTTCCCTTTCTTCAGCCACTGCCACTACGGACTACCCCACCATAGAGGAATGTGTACAAACAAGTTGTGAAAAATGCTATTTTTAAGCTTCTGAAGTTGAAATGTACTCGGAGTTGAGAGTGGATTTCATGCTCTTTATTCAGTTCATAGTGGTGAGGAGGAATGGAAGTTCCACCAGAATGTCTGCTTTATATACATTATTTACACAACGGGCCCAACGTGATTGGCTAATTCCGGGATTCTACTGTAGGCCAATCAGGTTGCGGATTCACTTCCACCTGGAGCTGGATTGGGTGGCTCCTGTGGACCAATCAGACTGCTGCATTCTGAAGCCTATTGTTCTAGGGCCAATCAGACTGCTGCATTCTGAATCCTATTGTTCTAGGACCAATCAGACTGCTGCATTTTGGATCCTATCCAACTCAGTACATAACAGAAGTTTATCTTGGTCCACGTGCCCCAAGATCTTTGGAATGGCAAACTGACTAAATTTACACTTAAATTGTGCTTTTGTGAGCCCTGGTATTAACATTACCATCACAATCATTTTCTATGTGCACAAGATGATTTTGTTCCATCCTAGTCATATGCAGATACTGGTATTTGAATCACAGATTCACCACATAGGTTATTGCAATCTTTGGGTCTCTGTCCCTCCCCTGTTCTTGTCACACAGATTGCAGCTGCTTTCTAAATCTGATCATGTGTGTCTGCTTAAAAACAAACAAACCTACAAACAAACGAGGGGCATTGAAAACTTAAGCCATCGCTGAGCTTCCAGTTTAGCCGGTGTTTTGATTAGAAGTTTGTATTATTTGGCTGAGCTCTTCAGCATCCTGTTGGGCTGTTTGTTTTATTTCTCCTTCATTCATTGCAGATGCATATAGCTATTTCAAATAAATGCACAGCTGCTGACCCCTACAGTAGAATATAAAAAGACACTTGGCGATGGTACATTGTAGGAATGCTGGAACAGTGTGAGAAAAGAGATTTCCCCCACCCACAAGAGACTATTTCCTTCTTGCCTTTCTGCAGTACTCCATCCACATTTTGTTTTTTAACTGGGGAGGGAGAGAAGGAACCTGCTACCCAAACCTACACATGTGTGGGCCATACTAGATGTGATGTTAAATGTGTGCTGGCATTCATCGTACATACAGTGGTACCTCGGGTTACATACGCTTCAGGTTACAGATTCCGCTAACCCAGAAATATTACCTCAGGTTAAGAACTTTGCTTCAGGATAAGAACAGAAATCAGGCTCCCGTGGCGCGGCAGCAGCAGGAGGCCCCATTAGCTAAAGTGGTGCTTCAGGTTAAGAACAGTTTCAGGTTAAGAACGGACCTCCGGAACGAATTAAGTACTTAACCCGAGGCACCACTGTATTTCAAAAATAGAAATAGCCACCATGACCTGGAGTAGGAATGGGACTATGTTGGGTGGCCAGGGGGACACAACTCATTCTTCTTGCCACAATCCATGTTGCTATTTCAGACCCTCAAAGTGTCCCTATTTTCCAGGGACAGTCCCAGATTTACAGAAGCCATCCCGGTTTCTGATTTGATCTTGGAATGTCCCGCTTTTGCTGAGGAAACCCCTATTTTAATTGGAGAAATGTTCAAGGATATGGTAGGACATCCCCGGGTCTTTTTTACGCAGCCAAATCTCAGCGCCTCTCCATTGGGTGCCATTGCTATTCTAAGAGATGAGGGAGGTCTTCGTGGTGAGTTCCGACACCGCTTTTTCTATAAAAATAGCTTTGGACGTTCCTATTTTCATCAGAGAATTGTTGGAGGGTATGCCATTTCAAATAGTATTCGCAGATGAGAGAAAATGTCCCATTGCAGAGGTCTAGTCGTTCCAGTTGTCCTGCTCCTAGAAAGGAAGTTTGGACGCCATATTTCTTAGACATTAAATTTTGGCAGCAGTTGTCCAATAATGAAAACTGTCACCTAATCTATCTGAGTGTCACATGTAGTTTTGGGCCTCACAATATAAGCTGTTATTCAAGTTCATAGAATTCAAGAGGTTTCCGAGATTTTAAGCACTCTAGCCAGGGGACACCTCTACTTCATTTTCTCTACACTGTGAACACATTTCATTCTGTTTCTCCTGTACACACTTCTCTGGTTGTAATTGGGGTTTACATCGGAGTAACCGTGTCCAGGATTTTGCACTTTTAAGATAAATAGTAAGCCTGTAAGCCTTGCAATTCTTAAAAATTGTTGTTATATTTTATGCAGTCATTTTAGGTGCTTTCTTATTAAAATATGATGATGATAGAGATACAGTGGTACCTAGGGTTACATATGCTTCAGGTTACATACGCTTCAGGTTACACACTCTGCTAACCCAGAAATATTACCTCAGATTAAGAACTTTGCTTCAGGAGGAGAACAGAAATCGTGCAGCGGTGGCGCAGTGGCAACGGGAGGCTCCATTAGCTAAAGTGGTGCTTCAGGTTAAGAACAGTTTCAGGTTAAGAACAGGCCTTCGGAACACATTAAGTACTTAACCCGATGTACCACTGTAGTTGGTATGAAGACTGAAGACAGAGGGCGGGATTCACCTAACATATCCCATCAGCAGAAGCCCTAGGCAATGCTTGTGAAATGGGGGTTCCCTCATTCCTCCTTGTGTAACCCCTGAAATTGGCTTGATGGGGGCTGGTCTGGAAAACCTCCAGAGGGGCGGGGAATCATTCCCCTTGGCAAGGAGATATGCTTGTGAAGACAGACAGTTTGCAGAATTGCAGCGGCCACCATTTTGTTTTCCCCAGCAAGCCCCCTTCTGAAGTGCTTTTTTGAATTTTGAGGCGTTCAAACTGTCTGCCTCTTTTGGGGACTACTTTTAAAAAGGTTAAAGAAAAGCGTTTGTTTTTATATAGTTGGTGGGTTGTTCCACAAGCTGTTCATTTCATTCAAGAGGGTACTGTGTGAAACAGCTTCAAAGAGAGTGCAGTGATTGAAGCCGGTTTATTAAAAAAAATGAAGATATATCGTTCCATTCCATGCCACCTTTATTTAAAACCTTAAATACGAGGAAAAAACTACTGTATTTTTCCGTGTATAACACGGCCACATGTATAAGGTGATCCCTATTTTTTGGGACCGCAACAATTATTTTTTGGAGGGTGGGGAATTGTCCAAAGCTGCTGAGCTTTTTTCTGCCCTGAGCTGTTCAGCTTTTGTGGGGGCACCGCCACCAATCACCGCTCTACTGCCTAGCCGCAAATGCAAATAGCATGGCTCGCCGCAGCCACCAATCGTCTGCACGCTCACCGCCGAAAGCCCACCTGCACACTCAATGCAACACAACTGATTGTACGCACACCTTGCCGCTGCCGTAAATAGCCCTCCAAATTGCAGCCACAGCCAATCGTCAGCAAGCCTGGCTGCAGCAACCAATCACATGCCCAAACGCCGCTGACAATCTCCTGCTGGCTGCTGCCACCAATCACCAATCCCGTTCCCCCCCACCATCCATGTATAAGACGAACTGCAGTTTTGGCCTATTATTTATAAGGGGGGAAATTGTTTTATACACAGGAAAATACGGTATTTGTATTGGGGTGTATTTGTTTTTTTAAAAGGTAAGACTATCTTGGAACCCCCTGCTCAATACTCTTTATTCAAAAGCAAGCCCACAGGGTTGAAAGGTGTCTCATACTATATTTTTGGGGGTGGGGTCAGGGTGTGGGGGCTAAGAGAACAACAGATCAACGGTGTGGTGTGCAAGTCTAATGGGACTTACCTGCAAATAAATATGCTGATGATTCTGTGAAATGATTTGAGGAAACAAAGTTGGAAAGGGTACGCTTTGATGAAACCATTTCTCCTTAAATTACTGGGTCAATTTCACCAGTTTCTGGTCAAATCACTGTTTCTCTACAGTCTTCCTACATGCTTCAAATAAGGAGGAAACCTGAATGTAGAAAAATTGTGTGCGTTTTTGGCAAGTGTCTGTGGAAATAAAAGGATAGAACATAGGGTTTGTTTGTTTTCTGGAGATGAGATGGGAAACCCAGTAGTTTTAATTACAAAAACATCGCTGATCAGAAGATGGTACACTCGGGGAATGAATATTTTGCAACAAAATGAATTTACTACATTACAAATGTCAGACATTTCTATATAAATATGCTGCTGGCTATAATCTGTTTCAGATAATATCGTAACAGTGAGTTGTGGTATTTCGTTGAGAAATTTGGAAGTTTTGTTCTGATGTTGATGTAATATTGTTATGGGACTTCCACAACTAGTACGATAAAGAAATCAAGAGCTGTTTTATTCCCAGTTGAACAAAACAGATCCCATCGAATTACGCCAGTGCTTTGGCCGAATATCAAGAGCTTGGTGGGAGTTTTTAATTCACATATTGACAAACAGATGGTTGAAAGAGAGAATGATACTGACATTCAGTAGCACGAATAACTAGATTAGACTTTAATTTATGTGCTGCCTTCCCACAAAAGAAACTTTGTGCAAGGCATCTCACAATATATCAAACAAAAACAGTAGTGAGTAGAACAATATATGGTAATTGCTGAAAGGAACAATATTAATTTTCACAATATGATGACTGAGAAGGATCTGAGATGACCCTAAGCTTAAGGGGCATTTGATTGTGTGTTTTGGCAATAAAATCCTTGTTTTACATTTGACACAAAGCGAGGCATCATTGCCAGGGGCTTGATTATGTTTTGTCATGCTGAATCCTGATTATAACCATTCATGGCATGAAAACTTTACTAATTAGGTCAAGGTTAACGGAAACATGGCTTGCTAATAGTTGAAATCATGTACTGAAAATAGCAGTAACCAGAGCTTGGGAAATTTATTTTAAAAAGTAACTGATTTGAGGTCAATATGCTCAAAAAGGAACTAATTTCAATTTACCCTCATCCCTTTACAAAATGAACTAGTTTGGCTCAGGTTCAGTTTACAGTTCACTGCAAGTTTATCCAAATGCTCCTCAACAGAATAAATTCAGAATTGAGAATGTTACAAGCTGCTATGCTGAAATATAACACAGATTTAAGAAGACCCATAAAAAGGTCTATCTGAATGGTTTAATTCTGCTCCCCCTCCCAACAATTATGATATTTAAACAAACTTGAAATGGTTCAAAGTTCTACCCAAAATCAATTTAATTCACATTAAGTACACTAGGCAATGATGAGAACTACTTTCAGGCATGGTTCAAATATCTAGGTAAAGGTAAAGGGACCCCTGCCCATTAGGTCAAGTCGTGACCGACTCTGGGGTTGCGGCGCTCATCTCGCTCTATGGGCCAAGGGAGCCGGCGTTTGTCCGCAGACAGCTTCTGGGTCATGTGGCCAGCATGACTAAACCGCTTCTGGCGAACCAGAGCAGCGCATGGAAACACCGTTTACCTTCCCGCCGGAGCGGTTCCTATTTATCTACTTGCACTTTGACGTGCTTTCGAACTGCTAGGTTGGCAGGAGCTGGGACCGAGCAACAGGAGCTCACCCCGTCACAGGGATTCGAACTGCCGACCTTCTGATCGGCAAGTCCCAGGCTCTGTGGTTTAACCCACAGCGCCACCTGCGTCCCTCAAATATCTAGTGAAGCTTATTAAATTGAACTAGTACATTCCAAGCACAGAAATAGCTAAGGCCAGGTGGCAGGTGCTTAGCTGACATAGGGTAGGGTAGCCATATTTCAAAAAGTGAAAATCCAGACACAAAAAGTTGTTGAGTTGTTGTTGTTTTTTGCCAAATCTAAAAAAACCCCAAGTTTTTAGCTATTTTAAAGAAAATTTCCCAAAATCTGCACTTCCAACATGGGTTGCCATACGTCTGGATTTTCCTGGACATATTCCAGTGATTTCTGCCCAGATGCTGTTTACAAGGGCCGAATCCCGGCTATGTCTGGGAAATTCCAGAAGTATGGGGGTCTGAACATAGGGCTAACCTGCCCATACATTAGGGTGAAGTGACTTAACTTCAGGCAGCACCACGAGGGGGAAAGAGATGAACAATTAATGTCTGATTACTGCTGGATTTTTTTTAAAAAGGGTTGGCTCTAGCAGGGGTGGGGAGAGCACAATTTGGGTTCCAATGCAGACAGCAAATTATCTTGCCTGCCATTGGCTGAAAACAAAACACTTGTCTACCATTTCCTTTCTTCTTCTTTCACACACCCCCCCCCCGATAACATTTATTATTTCCAGTAAATAAGCATAATACAAAAGAATTAACAGTAACAAACAAAAGATAAAACAGAAAAAGATAGAAAAAAATAAAAACATACAATACAGCATAATGCCACTTAATTAATTACAATTAAGTACCATCCATCTTCATAAACATAGTATTTGACTTCCTCGAGTCTCTTCTGTCTGAATTTCTTAGTAATTATCTGTAGCAGTTTCCAATATCAATATTTCAAAAACCAAATCACAGTCATAATCATATTACATCACTTTCCTTATCGTGCATTTTCTTATTTATAAATTTAATCCCAACTTAGTCCTAGGCCTAATTGATTCTACCATTTCCTTTCTTCACAGTATCATTTAGTAAGGCAAATTTGAATACACGATGCAATGTTGCCCCTGTATCATTCACAACAGTTCATTGGGGAAAGCCTACAACATTAGACAAAAGCATGATGTGTCTCCATAATGCAACATAGAAGCTCAGCTGCTATATATGGGCAAATGCATATATAATTATGAACAATAAAGAAGCTGTAATACAAGGTGGATGATGAGCATTGGCTGAGTGACAGCTGTAACACACTTCATGGGCGAACAATTCAGATTTCAGTATTTGGGGCCAGCTACAATGCTAAATGAGTCAGAACCTTCTGCACAAAACAGAAATATCACTGCTGGATTTTGTTGGTACTTGAGAAATATTTTGACTATATCTAACTATGGACAATGAAGGCATGCATTTAGAATTCAAGGTTTCAATGAGATCCTTTAATTCCCTGAAAATCAGTGAGGGCCAGGCTTAGAGGTCTTCGCAAATTGGTTGGAGAAGAATGGAAGAGAGAGTTGGAAAGCTTTTTGACAGCCACCATTAGAAGGTTTACTAATGAGTTCCCAAACAGTCACGGCGTGAAACCTGGACAAAACGTGGCCAGCTTCTGTGAGCTGGGGTTGTAGAATGGCCCAACAGACCAGTATGACAATACCTTACATTAGAGCTAGCCAAAAAGCTTAGCAATAATTGGTGGACGTTTCATTGCCTAGTTTTGGTTATCCATTTGCAACTCACTCTATTAAGTTTGGGCTTAACATGTCATGGCGCTTGGGATATGGTGCGGTTCCTCCTCCGCCAGCAATTCTAACATGTTTTTCATACTTACATGAAATTTCATACTGAAAATAAAGCATTCGCTCCGTGAACGAATTGCCTACAAAGTTGCTAGGGACAACAGTTGATCACATCTCCTTCCAGCAACCGTAACGTTTACATTCTGTTCTTCGGTACAATGGGTTGTAGCTGTAAAAGCGAGCGGCGCTATGAATCGCTACGTTCCTGCTCCATCTCTTCAAACTTCTACACAGGCACCTAGCAGCAGCAAAGTGGAGCTCTAACTCTTTCACAAACCTGCTACGTCGACGAGGTAATTTATAGTCATTATACTCAATATGTGTTTCAAAAAAAGCACGGAAAGAATAGGACTGGGGTTATTATTGGCCAGTGTTTGGAACAGATGAAAAAGAAGTAACAGGAAGATGTCTCGCAGCTTTTTCAGAACCGCAACTCAAAGGAAATCATTACAAAGTGGAGAAGTAAAAGGCCAGAGTCGCCGCCTCATACAGAAGGATCTGAAAAGTTTTTGTATTGTCGATCTCTGATTTCATTACTCCTAATAACTCGTTTCCTGATGGAAGGTAAAGAGCTACCTGAAACACAGATCCATGTCCTTTTAGTTAAACCTTTATCCCTTTGTCATTGTGGGTTTTTTCTTCTTCTTCCTCTGTACCTCCATTCATCTGCTCTACTGGAAGAGCCGCACGGTGTTAGAAAATGGCTGTTCGGAGCTAATATGCATTAACTTTTTAAAAACTGTTTTATACATAACCTATTGTATTAATATAAAACGCGAAGGCCATTCCCCCCCACATTTCCTGGGAATGGCCCATTACATTGTGAGCAATCTACACGTGCCTTTAAAAAAAGAAGAAGACGACTTTGAACTCAATACAAAAGAAAAATATAATCATGTACAACTATAAAGACGGCTTTCCCCCCCGCTTTTGTGCAGTCTAACTGAGGTGGATGTGTAGGATGGTAATGAAGAGATGGACCGCCTTTATTAGCAGGCTCAGTGAAAAGGGTTCTTTTCAGAACTTCAACTTTTCTTATCTCCCTAGTTTTCGTGGTGTCTAAAATGGACGCTTTCATTTCATGACTTTCTTTCAAATGCTCCAAGTAGATTGGCAAAGCCAAGCCAGTTCAACCTTCTATCCAAAGGAGGCTAGGAGCAAGGTCGGGTAGTTTGGACGCTCCCATTCAAACAAAAGTTTTCTTGCGTTTAGACTTGGATTGGGTAGCTACTGTTAAAAGATGTCTCGTGCGTCGGGCGCCTTAATTTGTCAAGAAATATCCATGAAAAGTTAGTGAGTCAATATATATATATTTAGAAATGGAGTGAGGAAGTACTAATGATGTAGACTTTTCCCCTCAACTACCGTAAAAAGGCCTAGTTATGCTACTTAACCTGCTGCCCTTGAAATTGTTTAATATAGTAAGTTTTCTTAGGATTATTTGATGATCTCCAGGCCTCTTCTCTTTATTATTTTCCTACCTCTCTTTTGGCACTGTCTCCTCTCCTCCCACCCACTCTCTCGTTTTCCTTCAGTGCTCCTCCCAGTACATCTCCCGGCAGAACTCTTTTAGCATAGTCTGAATTCGCTTTGATCTTTCTCAATTAGAAAGAAAACATGCAGTTAAATGGAGGTGAAATACGACCGTGAAGGCCTCTTACAAACAAGAAGGCAGAAAAAAACTATGAACGCCATCCGTTTTCACAAATACTTTATCCAACGGCAGAAACGATATCATTCCGCACCCCCACACCCCATCGTAGTGAACTCCAAGGAAGATGTCTACTTTCAGATTTCGGTCTTAGTAATGAAATGATCAGATTTTAAAGGATTTTCTCTGGTGCCAAATCCAGTCAGAAATCAACATACATAGATGGTCTTATGGAAATGGACTGGGAGGTATTGATAAATTGCTCTTTCTCTTCTTTGGCAACAATCCAACTTTACCCATCTCTTATCAACAGTTTACCATCTAAACTGCCTTATTGGCATATTAGAATTTTATTCTGACTCCTCTTTTGGTTTGTCCCCTCACTTTAACTATTCAAGCCGTATTTCTCTCACATCTTGAATCCACCGTAACATTTAAAACTTTACTACTCAGTTTAATTCCCTTCATTATATCAGGATCAGGTTCATCCTGCCTTTCTCATCATGCGCTAGACATCTTTTGACCTCAAAAAGAAACTGACATTCTTGTGTGAACATCTCTTACTTTAGATTCGAAAGTTTAGATAACAACCTTTCCACAATATTAATTTGACAGGAAATTGCCTACCTGAAAGGAAATACACTGGGCTATAGGCTTCCACACCTACAATCAGAGAGAGGATGAGTCCTCTACGCTTGCGTTACTGAAGCCAGTTGGTGGAGCGGAATGCTTCAACTGGAGTCGATTCTGCGAACCTGGAAATACTGCAGAAGCTGGAAGAGAGCAGACTGGAAGTCGGCCTGTCCTTACTAAGGACCGACAAATTCAAACACTGCCTGCCAGTTGTACAGGATGACATATTGAGCACTCAAATTCCCCCTTTCAGCCTTTGAAGAGATTTTTGAGGCTGCTTATGAGGTTTTCCTCATTCCAATGCCAGAAATCCCTAGACTTCCTCTCTGTGTAACTACATTCACAGACCTTCCAAGTGTCCCTATATTACAGGGACAGTCCCGGATTTTAAATGTGTTGGGAGCTGCCCAGAGTGACAGGGGCAACCCAGTCAGATGGGCAGGATACAAATATAAATATAAATAATATAAATAATAGAATAGGATGTTCCTATTTTCATCAGAGAAATAATTGAGGGTATGCATTCAGGTGCTGATACTGTTGACTCTATAACTTTGGCATTCTTGCCATTGCCCTGTAGTATCTTCCTTTCTTTCTACTGACCATCTTTCTTCACCTGCTACTTTTTAAGGCTAAAACTGCCTCTTAAGGCACAAATGATGCATTACTTCCGTCCTGAATGCACACCTCTTCCACATATTTCTTTCATTCTTCTTGACCTTACAAAGTCCACACTTCCTTATGTGCGATTAACATTATAGAGGATTTGCCACCAATGAGAAAAACCTACAGCGGAAGCTTCCAAAGGGAATCTTGCAACCTATGCAGACTATTCCTTCTGGATTGTTAATGGGTTGTTTTTAAAATTTCCTTAACATTCTATAAACCAACAACATTTTGCCATTATAAAGACATATTGATAACTAAATTTGATTTATTGGTTTCTTCTGCATGTTTTTCTGCTTTGTTAGCACATACTTGTCTCAATTGATTGTGGCACCAATGACATAAATATACCGTATTTTTTGCTCTATAAGACGCACCAGACCACAAGACACACCTAGTTTTTGGAGGAGGAAAACAAGAAAAAAAATATTCCGAATCTCAGAAGCCAGAACAGCAAGAGGGATCGCTGGACAGTGAAAGCAGCAATCCCTCTTGCTGTTCTGGCTTCTGGGATAGCTGCGCAGCCTGCATTCGCTCCATAAGATGCACACACATTTCCCTTTACTTTTTAGGAGGGAAAAAGTGAGTCTTATACAGCAAAAAATACAGTAATACTCTGCCCTGAGGATAGTTGAAAAACAACAGGGACACTGATAGATAATACAGCCACGAGCATGCTATGAATGGAAGCATCTTTATCCCAGGTAGCATGCAATATGTATCAAGAGATTAATTAAGCCGACCCAGTTGATTCTGTAATGAGCCATTATTTAACATGTCCCTTTTCTTTTCTTTTTTAAATCAAGTACCTTTCTAGCCTTCGCATCCTTGGAGATACCTGTCAATCTATTAGACATCCAATTCTGGTGCTTGTTTACTCAGAAGTAAATGAAACAGTTCATTGGGACCTGCTCACATGAAACATGTGCATAGAATTCCAGCCATTTAATTGCACCTCATTCCCACCACCCCAGATTTTCATAAAAGAAGGTGATGGTATTATCAGCCCTAAATTGAAAACATGGCGCCCCTTGCTATTTTATAGGTATTGCAGAATCCATTCTGCAAATGGTAATGTCCAACTATTCTTGAACACACCGAATCTGAAACATTCTTTAGTGAATCTGGTCCTTGAATTTAAGTTGATAAATTAAAATTGGTTGGATTTTTTTCTTTAATTGGATTATGCGGTGGGTTCACAACTGGATAACATATCCCACATGCTTTATTTCCTTCTTTTGTCTCCTTATATTGTGCCAGAGCTGAATCAACTGGATCCTTCCACTGCTCCATAACTGGGGGAAGTATTCAAATATGCTTACCTTCTGAAGTAGTACAGGCCACTCTGTCACCTCACTATTCTGCATGTGTAAAACTGGCCTCTATTATAGCCAACAAGAAGGCTGATAAAAGGAGCTGTGGGTTTGTTCTTATTATAGATGACTGTGGAATTGACTGTTCCATTTCCAAGAGCAATCCAAATCTCAAATGTCACGCTAATCGGGAAAATGATTGCATCTACCAAGGAACAAAACATTGTGGTTTAGTTCTGAGAAAAATGCAGTATCTTCAAATTGGAAATGTTTACTTGCAAAAAGGACATCTAGAAGCCAAGGGTTACACTGCTGTTCCGTTAACACGGCAGACATCTTATGCAATGGAGCCTCTCCTTCTTCTCTTCCCATCACCCTCAAAATTGGCTCCAGAGGATTGGGGAACCCTTCAAATAAGATTTAGGGGGCACATGGAGAAAGGAAATCCCATAGAACTCTCCTCATACAGCACTGGATAGAATCCCAAGCAACAACTTCACATTTGCTGTGGTAAACTCTGCGTACACAGGGTAGGAACATTGGTTTTGTACTTATGCATTTTCCAAAGAGAGGAAACCCATCACCCAAAAAACCAGGAGACAGATTTACCTAAAAATTGAGACTCCTAATTTATATGCATAGATACAAATTTGGAAGCAGCTAGTATAATTTAAATAGAAATACAACATATCTCATTATAGTGGGAAAGACAGTGAACACTAGGTGATTTCTGAGCTTGCTCAACGTGATATCTGGTGCTAACTGTTGACTGGATGTTTCAGACTCCCTGCTCTCTCTTCTTATGATTTCTGATCTTTAAATTGTCTCAGGGCATACAGTCCTTCCAAGAGAGGACTGTGCTCTGTAAAGTAGGACACACTAATTTTGCACCTTATGCAATCACAATGAAAAATGGTTCAAGTTAAGAAACTACATAGGGTTCAGTCTTTTAAAGTACTGAGATATATATATATTGAGAGAGAGATTTTGCTGGTTTCTGTGCTCCTAATATCTTCTTTTCTGTGATCTCATTCATCCCTGTAACGTGGGCAAAGCAATATCATGAATTTCAGTTCATGCCAAAGACACTGCAGCCCATAAGATTTGCTAAGCTGTAAATACTTCTGTGCTTCTTAAAAAAATAACATTTTTGGTTTGATCTGTTTAACCATTGAATGAGATGTTTCTAAACTATATTGGACTGGTGCCATTTGTAGACTACATTTTTTTACCATACATAGTAAAATATGAACAATTTATAGCATTTTGACATCATGTGTTTCTCCTCCCCCCAACTAAAAACCAGTGTTTGATTCACAGCCCAGAATAAAAAGTGACATTGGGAACATTTCTTTTTAAAATCTGCAATTAAACAGATATCTTATGTATTATGTAGTTATTTTATGTGTATTCTTGGTTTTTTTTTTTTTTAAATGTTAGCCTACTCCAAGCACTCAAAATAGGATATGCTGCTTATTTAAAATAAATAAAAATAAATTTGCTGCAATCCTCCAAACATTACTGGAAGGCATGGAAAATAATTTTGTGAATCATTTTGCAAACCAAACCAAACAAAACACATGCTTCCTGAATGATGCTCCGTTCTTCCCTGGCTCTTGACCACTGGATTTATAACCAATGAAGGAATGGCCCGTGACATATGATAGGTCAGCAGGACTTTGGAATGAAGGACACTCTCTCCCCATCTTCCCTGATTCTCACACTTTGAAGTTCCCCAATTCTTGTCCTTATCTAACCCTAGATTCCTTCTTCCTTTACCCCTCCCTTTTTTATTCTGAGCAATGGCCTCAACTGTATAGAGGCAAGGCTTCAATGGTACCCTGGACAGTGCTATGCAAGGTTCAGACTGGAGATTCCGTAATAGATGTTGCTTCAGTAATTGATGGAGGGGAGGTTGTTGCTTTCCCCTGCCTCAGTAAGGGTATCCTGTTAAAGGGATTCGGGGTGTGAATACTGTCTGAAGCCTGGGCTAGGGCCATGTCATAGCCCCTACAGGGACCCCACTATCTGATGTAAGTTACAGGGCACCCCCTATCAGTGGTTTACCCTTCCGTGGACTCCCAGCAGATGGGCAGGAGTCAAGATATAGCCTGTCTTCACCCCAATGCCTAAGCCAAACTGCTCACATCTGTAACCAATAAAGTTGTGGCCTATTCGAACCCATAAACCAAATATTCTGTGTCAGTGTGATTTATTGTTCTCCTGGGAACTTTGGGGCTCAGGTGCCTTGGCATGCAAGGGAGCCCCCTAGCTCATCCAGAAGAGTAGGTTCCTTCCGTAACAGGAGGAACTTATTGGCATCTGCAGCATCTTAAAAAGTAGAGACATCACCTTGCCAACAAAGGTCCGTATAGTAAAAGCTATGGTTTCCCAGTAGTGATGTAGGGAAGAGAGCTGGACCATAAAGAAGGCTGATTGCTGAAGAATTGATGCTTTTGAATTATGGTGCTGGAGGAGATTCTTGAGAGTCCCATGGACTGCAAGAAGATCAAACCTCTCCATTCTGAAGGAAATCAGCCCTGAGTGCTCACTGGAAGGACAGATTGTGAAGCTGAGGCTCCAATACTTTGGCCACCTCATGAGAAGAGAAGACTCCCTGGAAAAGACCCTGACGTTGGGAAAGATGGAGGGCACAAGGGGAGGGGACGACAGAGGACGAGATTGTTGGACAGTGTTCTTGAAGCTACCAGCATGAGTTTGACCAAACTGCGGGAGGCAGTGGAAGACAGGAGTGCCTGGCGTGCTCTGGTCCATGGTGTCACAAAGAGTCGGACACGACTAAACGACTAAACAACAACAACAAAAGGCCTTGGCAAGCCACTGCCAGCCAGGATGGTGCTGGGCTTCATAGACCAATGATCTTAATCTGCATTCTGCCACCTACTTATAATCCCTAATGTAGCTTGTTACATGTTTAGTTTCCGCACGGAGCAACATTTCAAAGGGGATAAAGTAAGCACTTTATTTAGGGCAATAAAAGTGTGCTTTAAAGCGTATAATCTACATATACATCAAGAAACTAGTGCATTTTATTCTGTAAACAATATATTATTGTTGAATGGACATTATTATCCTTATTATATCCACCTCAAGTTGCTATCCTTGTACCTCATGAACTCATTATGATATTTAAATGAATCCCTTTGACTGCACCTTTGAAGAAAAGGGTTGGCAAAAAAAAAAAAAAATAGAGTTCAGGCATTGTTGCAAAGACATGAAAAACTGAAAGCATACTGACCACACATATTTTTTTCTTTTCTATTGCTGGGCATTTGCATTGCTGTGAAATGCTTTTAACTAAGTAGTTATTTCTCAACCCCCACAAGAGACATTCCTGAAACATGAATTGCAGTCTGGCTTGGGCTGTTCCCACTGCTGCTGCTGAGCAGATCATGTGCAGCCAAATGGAAGCATTTTCAAGTTATGGTGGATTTCCAGGTATGGAAAGGCAAGAGGTGTGAATAAGGCCAGAAAGCCCATTGGAAAGGAACCGTTCCTCTCAAGGCTTGGTTTCCAAACCCTTGATCATCTTTGCTGCCTTCCTGTGCACAGGTTCCAGCTTGTCAACATCCTTCTGAAATTGTGGTGTCCAGAACCGGACACAGTATTGCAGGTGTGCACTGACATGCACTTTAAATTTATCTTTTATTTGTTGTTGATCTCAACTGCAAACTGCTGCCTTATGTAGCTGGGATTGAAAGAGTTACAAGGAAGTGGGGTGAGCAAGGTTGACTTATGTACTTATCGCAGGCAATCTCAAAACAAGTTGCTGGACTATACACACAGCATGTCTGATCTGGTCTGGCAATTCCAAGGCTCAGTGTTCCAGCATGCCTTTCTGACTCAACTTTGCAGGCCCTGATCAGAGAGCGGAGGTGGGGGGGAAGTGCTGTAGCATTAATGGAAAAGCAGGGGGGTGAGGCTTGGCTCTGCATCAAATGTAATGTAACTAATCAGCTTTGGTAAGTAGATTATGGCATGACAGAAGGGCTGCTATAGTATAATGTAATTGAAAACAAATGTATTGCCTCTGCACAAGAATGCCTAAAGATTAGGGAGTAAATCCATCAAACAATATTTAAACCAACTCTGCCATAAGGGAAAGTTATGCAGCATTGCATTTTAAGACGGGAAAAGGGACACCATAAATATATCAGGAAGCATGAGATTCCCCTGGAGTACCGTAGGATCTACCAGCCAAAAATGCTTGATGTGACTATCATTACGTTCAGAGGCTGGGTGCCCTGCCATGCCTATGAGCAGATTGTGAGGGTTAGCGCAGATTCCAAACTCACATCTGGCACACTTTCATTAATTGCGTTTTTATCCCAAGCTTCTTCCAAGTAGCTCGAAGCAACGTAGAAGGTGAACCTCCATCTTGCTGCCAAAACAACTAAATGAGGTAGGGCCAAAGTTCACATGGGTCTTGTGAAAGAGTCACTTTCCCATCAAACATACATTCCAAGCAATGCGGATGCCTAGCATTTGTACTGTTTGAGCAGACAAGCCCATCCTGTAGGTGTTATATGCAACTTGTAGATGGGGGCAGTGCAAAAATGCATTGAAACGTCCCGGGACAATATCAGTGCTATTTGTTGTGAGCCCCACAGCATTGTGGGAATCAGGTTTTGATTGGCAGGCCCTGAGATGCAGGAGGAGCCAGAAACAGAGCGGGGAACTGAATGGTGGGAATGTGAATTGGAGGATGTGTTGGAGGGAGGAGCAGGGAAGCCATCTCCTCCCCCACCCCCTCCACACAACCTCCCTGCAGAGGGGAGAGCCTCAGGGGAGGCTGGGGAGGAGCTTGTGAGCAGCTGAATGGGGAAGCAGAACTGGAGGTGGCGGCAACTGAGCAGGAGTTTGGTCTTGCACCTAGAACCAGGGGCCACCTTCGCTGATGGGAGTAGACTCACCATCCCCAGTGGAGTGCATGTTTGCAATCTTGGCATTCCCACAGGGCAAGTGAGCCTCGTGAGTGAGCGTGCCATGCCTTGTCTCCAAATGTTTGGCAGGCAGGACTTGGGAAGATGTTGGGACGTCTTCATAGCTTCCATCCAGTCCTAAACTTCTTGCCTTGTTCGTGGACTCTTGAGCCCTGTGTCTACTGCTGAGGCTGCACAGTTACTTACCTGTGGAATAAGCATTATTTCTTAGGAAAATTAAGTTGTAATTTCCTGGGCAGGCCACAGGCCTTCCTGTTATATACCTGCTGGGAATGACAACCTGAATCTCATAGCTCTCCTGACAGGTGATTTGGTCTGCAGCCACAGCGTGGAAATAAAGGAGGAGATTGTCCACCAGATACCAGGCACTCTATTATTCAAATTAGGCCTCTGGGGGTTTTTTTCTTACAATCCCTTTCTCAATGAATTAATCAATTTTAATCTAGCATTTAAATTCTCAAAACTTTCTTATTTGTTAATTTGAGCAACTACTGCTATCACTTCATTACAAACAGTATTTCTACCTGCAACACACTTGAGCAAACCTGCTCCTCTTCCTTTCACAGATATTTTGTTTCCATTTGCAACTGTAGCTGTCTCTAATGAGTTATCATTTAACTCTTGGGGGGGGGGATTAGCATCAGACGTCATGTGCATGGAAGTTGCCAAATCAATTAACCAACTAGAAGGGTTGTTAATCGTGCCAGTTTTCCTATAACTTGATATTGCTGGATGGTTCTGATGAACTGCAAAAGCAGTTTTAGTTTGCTTTCTGTTGCCACCCTGGAACTTTTCTTTATTAGTGCCACCTTGTTTTGTACAATTTCTTCAATGAAGGAAAACAATTCTTCTGCTTGTTTATGTTGGTAATATAATTTTGGTTACTGAGAACAAAAACAAGATTGGGTGAATTTCGGAGCCTTGCCCTGTAGAGTGCTGGATCCAAGCCACTACTTCCCAATGTACACAGGCAGAGCAATCATGTTTTCATGGTAGTATAATCTTGTTGTTGTTTTTTCCACCATGGTATTTATTTCATGGCTTATGTTCTTCTACAAGTAGGTCACAAGCTATTTTGGTTGGAATGTGTAGATTATAATTAGTCCTACAAACGGAATGCTAGTTCTGCAAACCACCAGGCACGTTTCTGGAGACGATGGCCACGCCGTTACAGATTTGTAATATTTCCCCTTGGATGGGAACTCTCCCATTGTGCAAAGGCTGGAACTTCATGTTACAGGGCAGACATGGGGTCTGTGTTTGACTTGTAATGCTGTTGCTGGAGGAAGGGTAACTAACACAGGGAAGAATGAGCAGATTGGGTCATTGTGCTTAACCCTTCCCCTGAGATATGAGGCAAACTGTACAGCCATCGTAATACTCCATCTGTGTGAGAATATAGCTTGCTTCACCCTTTCAGTGTTTTACTTTGCTGCCAACCCCCCAGAGCCTGGGAAAAAATCCTGTGGACATGTATGTATGTATGCAAGGGAGGGAGAAAGAGGGGAGGCATATGACTGCATACTTTCTCGAAATTCAGAATGTGTCTGCTGGCCTGAAAAGGTAGGCAAAGTCCTTACAGCAGCACAACAGAAGTTGCGGCATCAACAAACCCAACATCAAATCTCCCTCTATGCTTCTTCTGACCCCTAGAACGCCCTGCAACAAAACTTGAACTGGCAATAATATCAATTTTGTACATAAATACAAGAAAGACAAGCTTTCATCCTATTTAAGAACTCCTCCATCTGGTAGGGTTTTTGTTTTTTTTTAAGTATTATGAAATCAAACATTCTCTAAGCTGTGTTTTCTGGAGTAGTTCAGAACAGTAGATTATGATCTCACTTAATCGTTTTTCTTTTCTTTTCACAGGGCATAAAATACCATATAATTAGCAGCCTTCTCTAAAGCCGCATGCAGAACACAAATTCAACGTTATGTGATAACATGCCCTTTTATGCCTTACAGGTGTGGGAAAGCCATCAACATATGCGTATCGAGGTGATGGAGAAAGGTATGGAAGTGTATGTGTTGGAGCAAACCACCAATAATTTCCCTATGAACTGAGAGGAAATTCCCTTACCCCAAACTCCTCTTTCAAGAGATGCTCTTTTCCAAATATAGATTCTTTACATCTCAGGAGCTGCAGGCCGAACAATCAACCTTGGTGGCACGCTCAGGGCATATTGCCAAAGAGAAATTGACCTGGGAGTTGCACTGAAGCTCCCGATTCTAATTTGCTCATCTGCTGCTGTATACAACAAAGGGGGTGGACTGATTTGTCAAATAGTAAACCAGCATCTGGCAGAATATGGGGGGACATGGGAGCATTGTAGATGAAATCCCTGGTTTTCAGCACTGAGTGGTAGGGAAAGCACAACAGAAGTGAAATGGCCTCTGGGTTATATAAGGTAATAAAACGTAAAGGACCCCTGGATGGTTAAGTCCAGGCAAAGGTGACTGTGGGGTTGGGGCACTCATCTCGCTTTTAGGCCGAGGGAGCTGGCGTTTGTCCACAGACAGCTTTCCGGGTCATATGGCGAGCATGACTAAACCACTTCTGGCACATCAGAACACCATGACAGAAATCAGAGCGCACGGAAACGCTGTTTACCTTCCCGCCACAGCAGTACCTATTTATCTACTTGCACTGGTGTGCTTTCAAACTGCTAGGTTGGCAGGAGCTGGGACAGAGCAACGGGAGCTCACCCCATTGTCGGGATTAGAACCGCCGACCTTCTGATCGGCAAGCCCAAGAAGCTCAGCATTTTTGCAGCTATTGCCTATGCTGTTCGAAACACAAGACTGGAGTCACAGCAAATGGAGGGGAAAGCTATCCTTCTCCCTCACAACAATCTCGAGGAACCTGCCTTCCTTACTCGCTCTTTGCTTTCGGGCAAAAGTTTATTTTGGCATTTTCTGCTTGATAAGAAGCCAACATGTAATACTTTAATTTCACGTGGATGGGCTTTGAAATTTATCCTACTTGAGACGAAACAAAACTGCATTAGTAGACAACGGCATGATGCTACCACTGCTAGAGGTTTGCTTGTCCTATTGTGGATAACCTGGACATTGTGGTGGTCCAATCCAATGCATGCCATGCCAAATTCCTTTTCAAACAGGGAAGGAGTGATTGAAAACTTAGTAAGGATGGGTTGCAAAAGGGCACTAAGCAATGTCTGAACATTTGGACAATGTGTTTTATGTGTCTTTTATCTTGTTTGCTTGACGCTAGTCATTGACTGTAGTGATAAAGATTTGATTTGGTTCTATACTCCTGCCTCCTGAAAACAGTGGATTTTCTTCCAGTTGGGAAGGGGCAGTTTCAGAGTGTAGGCAATTCATCATCGCCTTGTTGACCACCCGCTACTGAACTATACTTCACCCCACCTCATTCTTGCAACAACTCGATCCAGAGACATGAGTCTCTGCATATCTACTTTGGACCTTAATGACATAGCTAAAACACACACACACACGGAGGATGTACAGAAAATATTTCATGAGGAACTGCGAGGCTCAAAATGGAAGGGAAACTCGAGCCCTTGTGACCTTCACTTCAACTAGCCAAGTTCCTCTGAGCAGCCGGCTATGAACAGGGAGTTCTGTTTGAGGTCATGTTTTCCTAGAGGCTGTCGTGTTCAAATATTTGATTGCTTACTTCTGCAAAAATAGATTTAAATTAGTGCTGCAAAAAATATTTTAAAAATCACCTGTGGAAAGAGTGCAGCTTTCAATCTGTAGCTGAAGTGATCCATCAGGGTTATAAGTAATACACTGTTTCACTCCAGAAATATTCATACTGGGTGAAAGGATAGGATATCCTGTCAGTCAAGAATACTTCAAACACACATAGTTTAGGTTTATCCTATTTAAAGAGCTTTTGGGAGTGGTGGATTCTTCCTATGGTAAGGGAGGAAAGCTTGCTCCTGATTGCTTCTGACCTACTTTGTTTTGATGGTTCAGGCAAAGAAATGATCCTCCCATAGTTTCTCCATCAGTACTGTATGTCTAATCACCGGTTCTGGACCAAATATGCTGAGTGAAGTGAACCCAGAAAGAAAAGCAACTCCCCTCCAACTAATGATAACAAACGGGTGGTGGTGGATGTGATTCAGGAATAGTTGGGAACTTTGTTATGGTCAGTCCCAAATCTAGTAGTTGGATTGTGTTGAGTTGTACTGAAGGCACAGAGGTGGTGAAGCAAAAGACCAAAACAAAACGAAGCAGTAAGAGTTGGGCTCTTCTGTTTATTTGAAACATCCACATGTGAGCCCTTAGTTTGACAGCTCCCGTGCGTGGTTTCCCCCAAAGTTTTCTTAAGCTCAGCATCCAAATACAGAGAAAGAACCTGTATTTGACACCTGGCTTGAGAGCAGTACATGTGAAAAGGATCTAGGAGTCTTGGCTGACCACAAACTTGACATGAGCCAACAGTGTGACGCGGCAGCTAAAAAAGCCAATGCAATTCTGGGCTGCATCAATAGGAGTATAGCATCTAGATCAAGGGAAGTAATAGTGCCACTGTATTCTGCTCTGGACCTCACCTGGAGTACTGTGTCCAGTTCTGGGCACCACAGTTCAAGAAGGACACTGACAAACTGGAACGTGTCCAGAGGAGGGCAACCAAAATGGTCAAAGGCCTGGAAATGATGCCTTATGAGGAACAGCTAAGGGAGCTGGGCATGTTTAGCCTGGAGAAGAGGAGGTTAAGGGGTGATATGATAGCCATGTTCAAATATATAAAAGGATGTCATATAGAGGAGGGAGAAAGGTTGTTTTCTGCTGCTCCAGAGAAGCGGACACGGAGCAATGGCTCCAAACTACAAGAAGATTCCACCTAAACATTAGGAAGAACTTCCTGACAGTAAGAGCTGTTCAACAGTGGAATTTGCTGCCAAGGAGTGTGGTAGAGTCTCCTTCTTTGGAGGTCTTTAAGCAGAGGCTTGACAACCATATGTCAGGAGTGCTCTGATGGTGTTTCCTGCTTGGCAGAGGGTTGGATTCGATGGCCCTTGTGGTCTCTTCCAACTCTATGATTCTATGATTCTCACCACTGTTGCACCATTGGAAGTCAGAAATCCTTCCTGATCTATGAGTAGATCCAGATCCAGCCTCTGTCTCCCCCGGTGTAGAAGAAAGACTGATCATGGAGTTGTATCTTTTGTTATTATTTTTGGTACCTGCCACATCAAGCGAGTATTGTGCAAACTGGATCTGTTCCTTAAAAAGATAAAAATAAAAGCAAAACCCACGTTCCAAATAAACGTGTTTGGAATTGCACTCAAGTTGCTCACAACTCAGAAGGACATTTTGAATACCGCTGGGTCGCTGCTTCATTTATCACCAGTTATGACCCTTTCTGAGGAAGAAAGCAGTGGGAATGTGTTGCTCGGAAAATCTGAGACCATTTGAGATAAGGAAAGTATTCTGAAAATGCAGGATTTATTGCAAAGTAAATCTTGTGAATCTTTTTAATCTACCTCAAACTCTAGTGGGAATTATACACAGATACCTTTGTGTACCAACATGGGAATTCATTGCCCTAATTTCAGTTGTGCTGCATACCTTTTCTTTTTTAAAAAATAATTCACTTCAGAATTCCTCCTTTTGTTTTTGCAGGAAAGTAGCATCTGAAGATGACAGGTTTATTGCACAACTGCTGCTGTTGAGTTTTCTATGGCCCAACAGCATTCTAGGTAATGTTTACAATCACTATCTACCTTCTGTTTCCAGCAGCAAAAACACAGTTCTTACCTAGGGGAGATTCTTTTATACTTTGTCCTGCCATTCTCCATTGTTCTTCACTTGCTGGAACACTTTTCCACTGAGTTGTGTTCTTCTAGAGTTAAGCCGTCTGTGTATTCCATTTGCTCCATTCCTTACTAATTCGTTCTGGCCATAAAATGGAAATGTCATGTTCATGTATAAACTTGTAGCTGTTTTGCATCAAGAGCGCATGAGTTCAGACTCTAGATAGAAGGCTGCAAATATTGGGGTATAAAGTTACTTTTACAAGGAGTCATGCAACCAGCGTGCCAGCTAATCAGCTATAAATGGCAATGCCTGTTTCTCTAGTTCCATTTGCTCAGTTTCAGTATTTTTGTTTTAAGGGTGCCACCACCAGGAGCTTAGAGAAACAGAAACTTTAAAGACATATAAAAGCAACCCAGCATGACAGAAATTAAGGCGCATTAATACAGTGCTGTAAGATTACGTTGGGTTTGTGTAGAGTGCCAGGGCAAAATGCCGCTGTGAAAAGTGTCTCTGTGCTTTGCTTTTAGAGGGACAACTCATCTCTTGGGCTGAAAATGTTGCAGGTTACCTGTCAGTGTCAACTCAGTCTCAGACACAAATTGGAATTCTCCTGGTGCATAAACTGATGTCTCTTGTGACACATCCTTAAGGACTGTGGAGGTGGGTGGTATGGCTGGTGATTAGAAGGAGTCATGAGAGTAACATAAAAAAATGGAGAAGTCAGAACAAAATGACTAAGGAAGATAACAAGCATGATACAATTTAAAAATTACTTTTACAATTCAGACAACACAACACCACTTACAAAATGTATTTTTAAAAAAATTTTTAAAGGAAAAAACAAATTCTGGAAAATTTCAGGTCTCAAAAGACCACAAGGATGAGCTGCCCTTTCAATTGATATTTCGTGGAGAAAAAAGATTGCAGGAAGGTGTGATTAACAGAGGAAACATAAGGTGAAGAAAAAACTTTGTTTTGCTGAGAATAAGGACACCATATGACCTTCGGGGCAAAATACCACCCAGGGAGCTGGGAGCCAAAAATTATTAACATTACTAAAACCTAAGTTGCTCAATCAATTGTGAAACGGTTGGTTGTTTTTTTAAGAAGACAGTCAAAGTCACTTACATCAGTTTCAAATTACAAGGTGGTTAGTGAATTGAATGACTTAATGAGCTGATTTTGTGCAACCAAATGAAAAATTCCAGCAAGCTCCATCCCTATTTTCTGACATGGTTATTCCAGTTCCCGAGAGTTCTTTAGAGCTCTACCAGCCACTAGAAACTGACATCCTAGCAGTTACTAAAAATTACAGCAGATGCTTGTTATGCATTAGTTTAGATTAGAACTTACAAAAAATAGAACTTAACAATGGCAGCAAAGGAGATTTAGGGACCTGCTGATAGGTACCGTATTTTTCGCCCTATAGGACGCACTTTTTCCCCTCCAAAAATGAAGGGGAAATGTGTGTGCATCCTATGGGGCGAATGCAGGCTTTGGGCAGATATCTGCAAGCCTGGGGAGCCCGGTGGGAGTTCCCGCCGGGCTCCCAAGGCTTGCAGACAGCAGCCTATTCTGGGGGCTGGGGTCAGGGGAAGCTCGGGCTTCCCCGCCCCAGCCCCGCGCCTGGGGGGGAAATCATTTTTTTTCTTTATTCCACCCCCCCCCCAAAAAAAACTAGGTGCGCCCTATGGGCCGGTGCGCCCTATAGGGCAAAAAATACGGTAACTTTACATACATGCTCAAAAGCAGAGTCACAAAATGTAGCTACAAAGGGACACTGCTACCACATGTATCAGACAGTGATTTTCCAAACATGGGGTATATTTAAACCACCAGAAGTGTTTGTTTGTTTGTTTGTTTGTTAGTTACTGTGTGCAAAACTAAAGTCATGTGTCTCTGCTCTAAGCACAATGATTTGGAAATAGGTGTAACTTCCTTTAAGCAAATGTAATTAGGATTTTCACCTTAATTAGTCCATTTGTTCTTACTGGAAGATGCTAACCTTTCCTACCATAGCCAACCAATGGTTACCAAATGTTAGGCATACAACTTTGGATATGAACCCTCTCCCTAGGTTGGGATGTGTAGCTAAGCAGTTGTGCCCCAGCCCCTGTTGGTTGTCCTTCAAGTCATAGGCACACATATACCCAAAAATGCATAAATGCAGAAGCAAAGAACTGTACTAGCACTTGGTGGTCTCAATAGGGCACAATAATGAAATTACATCTACCCCCTGCTCCCCTAGTGTCTCCTTAATGTAATTGCTTCCTGCTTCTCCCATGGGATGTTGTGATAATGAGATTTCAGTAAAGAAACCTAAAATTGAAATGCCACCCACATGAGCACATGTACTTTCCGTTAACTAGAACTTAAGAAAGTTTTACGCCATTGTAATTTTCACTCCTTACATTTTGGATTGTTCTGCACATAGAATCATAGAACTGCAGAGTGGGAAGGGACCCCAAG
Organism: Podarcis tiliguerta; assembly: GCF_965153285.1. Classification (NCBI taxonomy): domain Eukaryota; kingdom Metazoa; phylum Chordata; class Lepidosauria; order Squamata; family Lacertidae; genus Podarcis; species Podarcis tiliguerta. The sequence goes on from NC_139534.1 coordinate 21,141,385, forward strand.
GGTCATTCAGTCTAACCCTCTGCAATCTCAGCTAAAGCATCCATGACAGATGGCCACCCAACCTCTGCTTAAAAAACTTCTAAGGAAGGAGAGTCCACAAGCCTCCTGAGGGAGACCCTTCTCTTTTGCAGTAAAGGCAAAGGCAGCACTGAAGAACCATACAAAGTTTACATTTATCTGTATTGGAATTTCCCAGACTTGGGTCTCCGGCTACAATTCCCATCATCCCTAGCTAGCAGGACCTGTGGTCAAGGATGATGGGAATTGCAGTCCAAAAAAAATACAGTGGTATCTTGGGTTAAGAACTTAACTCATTATTGAGGTCCGTTCTTAACCTGAAACTGTTCTTACCCTGAGGTACCACTTTACCTAATGGGGCCTCCCGCTGCCGCCGCCATGCGATTTCTGTTCTCATCCTGAAGCAAAGTTCTTAACCCGAGTATTTTTGGGTTAGCGGAGTCTGTAACCTGAAGCGCCTGTAACCCAAGTACCACTGAAAATGAAGACCCAAGTTTGGGGAACTCTGATCTAAATGTTACACTTATGTGTGTACAACTTTGCATTGAAGGAAGCGAAGCAGAAAGAGAAACATTCCACTTTAATAGTGACCCTGACAGATGATCTGTTAATTCCAAACTGGTTTGCTGTTAAGGGCAAACAATATATGATGCTGAATGTGGGACTTGGTGTCATGCCTAGCTCTGACTGGGTGCCAGGCATGCAAAGATGAACCAGGCGCCTTACAAGACAAGGAACTTGAAGAGCAGGCAGGGCCCACTGAGTTCCAGGTTCTCTGAATTGATACCTGAATTGATACCTGAATTGATACCTGAAGGCATGTCAGAGGAGGAGGTGGTGCCATCCCCCAATCCTTGAGAGTGCTGGTGCCAGAAGCTCGGGGTCCAGGCCGAAGAGAGATGAAAAGTATCTAGGGACCCCAGAGTCAGTACGCTACCTATGAGTAGGGGGTTTACAGGTGTATAAGCAATTACTGATACTCCTTCACTGCCAGCAGCTGTGGTTAGGCTGCAGTTGAGAAGGCCAGAGTATATATAAGGCCTCTTTCCCAAGTCTTCCTGTTATTGGAAGCATCCCAGGGATCTGGTTAGTTGCTGCTTTCTGTGTTGTACCTTGCGAGATAAACCTTGGACTGTTTGTGGACATAGCATTGGAATCATGATGTGTCTTAAATGGACGCTTGGTTTGGACATGGTTTGTATGGTGAGAGGCAGGGCTTTTCTTCAGCCAGAACTCACTAGAACCCAGTTCTGGCACCTCTCAGGTGGGCGCCATTGCCATTATAAGAGAAGCAATGATTCTTCAACATCAGTTTCGTTGGAATGGTCATGTTGTGTGGATGCCCGGTTATCGTCTTCCAAAGCTGCTCTATTCCGAACTCAAAAATGGAACGCGTAATGCTGGTGGTCAACAAAGGAGGTTTAAAGACACTCTCAAGGCAAATCTTTAAAAATGGAGTATAAACACAGAGAACTGGGAAAAACTGGCCTGCAAGTACTCCAGTTGGAGAACAGCCTTTACCAAAGGTGCTGTGGGCTTTGAAGACGCTTGAACTCAGGATGAAAGGGAGAAATGTGCTAAGAGGAAGGCATGTTTGGCAACCCCTCACCGTGATCAACTCTTGCCTGGAAACCAATGTCTCCACCGTGGAAGGAAGTGGGAGTCCAGAATTGGCTTCCACAGTTACGGACTCGCTGTTAAGACCGTGTTCATGGAAGACAATCTTACTCAGCTTTGAGGGATTGCCAAAGAAGAAAACGGGAGGCGCTCATGAAAAGTTTCGGCACCTTTTTCTAGAAAAATAACACATCCCCTGCAGGCCAAGGGGAGACCACCAGAGTGCGGCACTTTGGAGTCCTAGAGGGTTTGGCGGTAGGGAGAGAAATGCAATAGTGGGTGTGGGGTGCTTTTCCTCAGGAATGATATGCACCAAGAGCTTCCATTCTTTTATTTTGGAGGCAGGTGGCAGCGGCCTTGCCTCCAGCTGTAGTGATATTATCATTACAGCTAAGGGCCAGGAGAGGAAGGCCCGGCCCGGTGGGTTAAGATAGGTGAGGCGCCCCTCTTCCTCCTCCCTCCCAAGCGTCGCCAGCCTCTGCGCCAAGCAGCGTAGAGCCGAGGCCCCTCTTCTTCTTCATTGCCGAGGCTGACTTCAGGGGTTTATATTTAGCCCATTGTGTCCAAAGGGAGACTGCAGCGCTCGCAGACCCGCCGCACGAGCCCAGGGAAGGGGGAGAAGGCGGGCGCCTAGGTGACAGAGACGGACGAGCCAGGTGGCGCTGCTTGCCGACTGCGCAGCGACGGGGCGACGCGGGGAGGCGGCTGCAGGCGGGAGCCCCTCCAGGCTGCGGGCAGGGAGGCGCTGAAGGTGCCGGCCAGGAAGCGCCAAGGAGCAGCAGGCAGGCAGGCAGCGGGGAGGAAGGGAGCCGAGCCGAGCAGCCACCCACCGCAGCGGCGGCAGCATCAGTAGCCGCCTGGGTGCCCTGGGAAAAGATGGTCGCTGCTCACACTTCCCATTCTTCCTCCTCCACCGAGTGGATCGCTTGCCTGGATAAAAGGTACCACCGGCGCCTTTGTGGGGTTTTTTTGGGGGGGGGGTGAGGCAATGGGGTGCACCCTCCTGACTGGGTGTCGTCCCCCTCTCCCCCTCTTATCCATTCGTTACAGTTGTGGCCTATATAGGAATACATTCAACCCACCAAGCAGCTGGGTGGGAATATCGAAATCCCTGCGCGGGAAGAGGGAGGGGTAGTGGGTTTGCAGGGGACCCCCGTGTTTGTAAGCGGGGGGGGGGAGCGCTTTCTCCACACGGGTGTATTATCGTGTGTCTCCGGCGAGGTGAGAACAAGTCCCGAGGGGCCACGCGTTTTGCATAGGGGCCGCCTGGGATATAATGCACGTGCCCGAGGAAAAGGAAACGAAAGGGTTGTTCCCCCCACTCCCCAAGCACCCCATAGGAGCTTCTGGGTCCGCCTCGTGTCTTTCCCGGCTTCCCGCTGCTGCTGGTTCCTGTGAGGGCTCTTGCTGCAAGGCCTGTGCATTTAGGCATTGCTAGCAAGGGAGAAACGGAGAGATCAATAATGCATCTGTGCGTGAGCACCTACCTTGGAGATGGGTCACAAGACTTTGGGTGGGTGGGGTGGTTTCCCAGAAGGCATCTTAGTGTAAGATATGATCACTGTGTCCATCTATATTTATTTAGCATCTTCTGCAGCGTGACATATATATATATATATATATATATATATACACACACACACACACACACAGTGGTACCTCAGGTTACAGACACTTCAGGTTACAGACTCTGCTAACCCAGAAATAATACCTCAGGTTAAGAACCTTGCTTCAGGATGAGAACAGAAATTGTGCAGCCGTGGCAGCGGGAGGCCCCACTAGCTAAAGTGGTGCTTCAGGTTAAGAACAGTTTCAGGTTAAGAACGGACCTCCAGAACGAATTAAGTTCTTAAGCTGAGGTACCAATGTCACACTGCAGAAGTTGCTCAATCTCTCTCTCTCTCTCTTTATCCGCTAACTTTTCCAGAATGATGTTTCAGTTGTGGGATGGTACTAGTGTATAAAAAAGAGGGGTATAGTGAGGACATAGGCCATTGCATTATGCCTGGTCAGATTGTCCAGGGATGTCTAATCTGACTGGCAGAGAGATTCTCTGGAGTTTCAGGCAGATTGACCCTGTGGGTTAGGGGGGAATGCTGTCCTTGGGAAGCCCTAAAAAGGTGATATTCATGTATAACCTGACTCCATAGTCTTAATTTGTTGGTGTGGGTTGATTTTATTGTGTGGCTTGATTTCGTAGGAAAGCGAAGATGCAGTGGTGAGATGGACTTAGCTGGCCTTTCCGCCCCTGAAATGAGATGGTTCTGTATGAACTTGGACTCCCTGCTGTATCTATGTAGTGTGTTATACTGCTATACTATATACACATACCCTTTGTGGTATATTCCAAAAATGATTCAGTCAAACAAGGAGGCCACTTGGCATCTCATATGCTTGAAGACCATGCACCAAGCTGCATGCATGCAGCTGCTCACAACATGGATCCTATTGCTCACCACGGTGGATTTCACCAACCCATCGCAATCCACAACAACTGTGGTTAGTGAGGTGGAATCGGCAGATTGGTGTGGTGTGAGGAGTTATGCAGGAGAGTCATGTCGCCAAGGCCCACCTGCAACCATTCTCGGTTTTCAAGCAGACATGGCAGGGTCACTTGTTCGAGATGACTGGCCCTCTGGCTTAGAGCAGGGGGTTCCCAAACACTAGCCCATGGGCCGCTGCTTCATTCAGGTAGTTCAGTGTGTCTGTTAATTTGTGGCTGAAGTCAAGAGATGGGGCACATCCATCATATTAAATATATTGATTTGTAATTGTATATTTTTCGCTGCTTTTATTCCTTACGCAGTTTTATGACAAATGCATGTTATACAATAAAATGAAACCTGTAAGATATGAAAGGAATAAAAAGACCGCGTTGAAAGGACTGCATCTAGCACTGCACATTGCAATTACTACAACAGGTGTAAAAATCTGCCAAGACCTGCAGCAATTTGCAAGTGGTCCATGGTGGTGGTGGGAGTTCTTGTACCGCTGACTTAAAGGCCATAGTGCAGATGAGAATACCGGTACCTTTATTACTGCGCCCACTGATACAAGTATGCCAACTCTCCCCTTGTTACTTCCATTTTCTCTCGGGATTTGAATTCCCATTTTAAAAAATCCCGTGAGTTAACATCTCCTCTTACCTGACTACATTCCTGGAGATTTATCCTTCACATGAAAGTGAAAGATCTCTGTACCTCATGTCAGTAAAAGCCAAGTTGGTAACAGAATGACACTCATCACTTCATTCTCTTCCCCACCTTAAAGTTTCTTAAATGATTTCTTCATCATCATGGGCCACAAATGTGATTGTTCCCGGATTCTGTCAGGCAGGGTAATTTCACTTTGGATCTGATTTTTGGTTTGGCAATAAACGATACGTTGTTAGTCACTGTTCATTAACACTGATTGATGGGTGAAAAGAGAGTAGTAAAGCAATTTTTTTTCTTAAAGCACCTGAATTATTCTTGGGGATTGGATATGGCAAAAAAAGGACTAGTGTGATCTCATCCTATCACCCGGCAATCACATGATAGGCATCTTGCAGTGTGCACCATTCACGACCTTAGCTGATCATACTGATTATAAAATTGATTTCAGTAGGTTATAGCTCTTCAGCTGTTTCCCTAAATTTATTGTTGAGCGTTTTTCAGGTAAATGGTGCATATTTATTCGGGAGTATGGCTTTCACTGAGCATGGCTGCATGCACACCAAGTCTTTGCTTCCCCTAAAGTATCCTGGGAAGTATAGTTTTTGAAGGTGCTGGGAATTGGCTCTTTGAGGGAATAAACTGCAGTTCCCAGTATTCTTTGAAAGAAGCCATGTGCTCTGCTCTAAATGCGCTTTGAGTGTATGGTGTGTATGCAGCCTTCAAAGCCCATTTAGAGCACATTGCTTCTTTCAGTGCATGGTGTTCATGCAGCCTTCTGTGGGGCTTACTCCCAGGTAAGTGCGTATACTGTGTGTGGCATTAAGAGTTAAGGCCCTGTGCAGCGTATGGGATTGCAGCCCACAGAGTCGTGCCTCATACTGTACAGATCTGAAAATACCAGACAGGGAGAAATAATGTGAGACAAGGCTGTGGTGTGAGGAAGGCCTATGATAATAGCAACATCACAGAAGCTAAGCTGGTATGAGTCTGATGAAGACCTCCTTGGGAGTTCTGCATGAGTGCTGTTGAAGAAAGGCAGCTTATCAAAGAAATTGCTTTCCAGGCTAAACAGCACAGCTGTTATTTTTGGCTGACAGTAACTTGCTTATAACCACACCTAATTTAGCCCTGTTTGGTACCCAAAGAACGGGTACCTTTCCACCCAGCCCTTCATGTCTCAAAGAGGGAGGCTGCTAGGTTGTAAACTCTCTTGCCTCCAGAGTGGTGGGCAAACATCTGTCTTGTAGGAACTGCTTTGTATTTTACTAGAACCCTGAGGTATGCCTGTCAAAGCCATATTCAAAATGGTGGCACAGTGAGCAAAGCTGATGGGCTACTGCAGTGTTCACCAACCTTGGGCCTCCAGCTGTTTTTGGATAGGAGCCTGGATAGCTCAGTTGGTTAGACCATGGTGCTGATAACACCAAGGTTGCAGGTTTGATCCCTGTATGGACCAGCTGCATATTCCTGCATTGCAGGGGGTTGGACTAGATGATCCTCAGGGTCCCTTCCAACTCTACAGTTCTATGATTCTACAACTCCCATCATCCCTCGCTAGCAAGACCAGTGGTCAAGGATGATGGGAATTGTAGTCCAAAAACAGCTGGAGGCCCAAGGTTGGGGAACACTGGGCTACTGCATCCCAATTGAAATAAATAAAAGCCGCCTCAGAAGATCTCAAAACCAGGGCAGGCTTGGACCCAAGCCATGGGCAGGCATGGACCCAAGCCATGTAGGGCTTTGTAGCTCATAACCAGCACTTTGAATTGAGCCTGGAAACTGACAAGTGGAGCAGTTACAACAAGGAGTTTGCGTTCCTCTTGTAACTGGCTCTGGTCAGCAATCTGACTGCAGGATCTTGGACCTGCTGAATTGGCCCAACACTTTGTAAAAGTAGCCCCATGTAGCTCATCTTACTGTCATCCAAATGGGATGAAACTAAAGCTGTTCACATATTTGGACCCTAAGTTGTTTAGGGCTATAAAGCACCGGGACAAATTGGGCCTGGAAATAAATAAGCAGTCGGTGTAACTCTTCAATGTGTAATATGGCTCCATTTCCCCACACCGGATTTGTTGTAGCTGAATTCTTCAGCAGTCGTATTTGAGGGCAGCACCACATCTAATGCATTGCAGCTCTTGTGCAAGAGCCTCTGGTTGGTTATGTGCACCTGAGGCTGATTCCCTCATCCCTTGAAGAAGGCATGGTCTGATCCTAGGAGCCATGACCCTAACAGACCAGAATTGAAATCTCTTTAAACCAGAGTTGAAGACTGGAGATATGTGAGCCCACCAGGTATTCCCAGCTTGCTAGGCTATGGTTTTACTAAGCTAGGAACTTTGTGTCCAAAAGTAGTGAGGTACTCTTGTGTCTCAGTACTCTTACTAATTCAATGCTTAGAAGATCAAAGTTAAGAGCACAGCATCCCCTCATTGCAAAGTAAGTCTTCCAGACTTCTTGCTGTGGTCTAAAAAAGAACGGCCACATTTACATCTTTGTTTTATAGAATTTCAGATGATGCATGTTCCAAATGAACGATGATGTTCAAAGATCACACCATATACAGTTCCATACAATGAAGTATATATTAATTCTTAGGCTCTCTTTGCAGTTTTCAGAACCTGCAGTGCCTTTGCCAGCTCTTGTGCTTGCCTACAGGAGCTGATCACAGAAGAAACCATGTAATGCCACTGTCCTGGTGTGTCAAGAATGTTATGATCCTTGCTTGGCTTTTCGTGAATTATTTAAAGATTGAGGGTTGCTTTGAGGACACAGTGAACTGAGCTAGTCCTTTGCGGTGTGACCTTTGTTTGAGTGTACCTTTTGAAAATGAATATATAGGTACAGCATTAACAATAAAACAAACAGAAGGTGCATGCAAAATGCATGTGATTATGTGCAGGCTCTATGTGCTTTTCAAGGAGGAAAAAGGTAGCCAGAGCAACAAATGTGTTTGCTTGTGGGGAAGCTTCAGAGGTTTTCCAGGTGCTAGGTGAAGTCCTCAAGGATGCCATTGCAACGATTGGCATCATGCTGACAACTCCAAGACTTGAGGAATGGTAATGCTGGACAGGATTGTTGCCAATCTGTATTATTTGCCTGATTATTATTATTATTTGCCTGGTGTAGGAATGTGGGTGGCACTGTGGTCTAAACCACTGAGCCTCTTGGGCTTGCCAATCAGAAGGTTGGCAGTTCAAATCCCTGCGACGGAGTGCGCTCCCATTGCTCGGTCCCAGCTCCTGCCCACCTAGCAGTTTGAAAGCACACCAGTGTGAATAGATAAATAGGTACCACTGCGGTGGGAAGGTACACGGTGTTTCCATGCTCTCTGGTTTCCGTCACGGTGTTCCATTGCGCTGGGAGCGGTTTAGTCCTGCTGGCCACATGACCCGGAAAGCTGTCTATGGACAAATTCCGGCTCCCTCGGCCTGAGAGCGAGATGAGTTCTGCAATCCCATAGTCACCTTTGATTGGACTTAACCGTCCAGGGGTCCTTTACCTTTACCTACTTGCCTGATAATAAGTAAGAGCAGATCAAACCAGGCTGCACCAAGTCTTAATTAAGCAGATTTAATTGAACAGATTTAATGAAAACCTGACACACATTCGTTGTATTTGCAACTGGGTGCGCCAATCACACTCCTCCTGCCTTGCAGGTTAGATTTGGGAGTTTTGCTTTTCAAATTAAAAATGGTTAGACAAATGGTTAGCAGATCTTCCAATAGAGAACATGAGGCACTTGGCCATTGGTTGCTTTGTCTTAACTCTTGGTATGTTGCTTAGTAGTGATAAATTCTTTTCGTTGTCCTAATATTGCACTTGAGAAAAAAGAAAGATCATCATTATTAATTATTTTAAAAAGGATACAGGCTGATGCTTCCCCGATCCACAAAAATCCTGACTAATCCCAATGAAGATTTATTATTTATAAAAAAATACTGATATACCACAGTATTATGAAAATATATCACAGCATGTTTGCAACAATATAGAAACGTAAAGCTAGACAATAACACTAAAAAATGTTTAAAACAAGGCCACAGCAAAAAAATAAATTAAAAACAAATATCGATAGACTATTGTGGGTGATGCTCACTTAATCGCCTGCATAGGCCTTGGTGGAATAGAAAAGTTTTTAGTAGGCGTTAAAAATTTGGCACAGAAGGCACCCACTGAATCTTTATTGGCAAAGTATTCCACGAGACTAGACTGATGACGCTAACGACTGATGACGCAGGAATTCTAACACCAGTGACATTCAGAACAACTTGGGTTCAGCCAATCCCTGAGGTATCCTGGCCCCAAATTGTTCAGGACTTTGTGACTCCTTACAAAGTACAGTGGTGCCTCGCAAGACGGAAAACCCGCTAGACGAAAGGGTTTTCCGTTTTGGAGGTGCTTCGCAAAACGAATTTGCTATGGGCTTGCTTCGCAAGACGAAAGTGTCTTGCGAGTTCCTGTGGGGGTTCCCCCCCCCCTTTCCCCCAGGCCGCTAAGCTGCTTAACAGCTGATCCGCTAAGCCGCTTATCAGCTGATCCGCTAAGCCGCTAAGCCGCTAATGGGCTTGCTTCGCAAGACGAAAAAAACCGCAAGACGAAGAGACTCGCGGAACGGATTCTTTTCGTCTTGCGAGGCACCACTGTATTTGTAAAACAACAAATGGCAAACGATAGTCTGAAGAGGCAAGGCAAGGTAACAGGGTGACCAAATGTGGACAGTGGCTTTGTAGGAAGCCCTTGAGCCCATGACTGGTGCGTTTAAAAATGGTGGGGAGGGGGAGAGATCCAGAGTTAGACATTACTGCAGTATTCTGAGCATGTAGCAAGAAAAAGCCATAGTTGTGCTGGGGCTTGGAAGTCTTCAGAGAGACTCAGCAGCCTAGCACAACCACGAGGCTGTCTTCCCCCACTTGCCTGCAGCAGCCTCAGAGGAAAGCCTTTGCGTTATTGCATCACTGAGCTTCCAGGATTCTCTGAGCATCTTAGCCAAACGGCAAGCCTTAGCATTCCTGTCTGGAACTGAATTTTTAAGCTCGGCTACAGAGGCACTCTGAGTGGCTCAGCATTCTAGTGCCAAAATGAATGGCAGGTTTCCTTTTCTGGCTTGCACCTCAAGGACGGACACTATCCCTGTTGATGCGTGAGGCGTCCATAATAATAATAATAATAATAATAATAATAATTTATTATTTGTACCCCGCCCATCTGGCTGGGTTTCCCCAGCCACTCTGGGCGGCTTCCAACAAAGATGAAAAATACACTGAAAAATGTCACATATTAAAAACTTCCCTGAACAGGGCTGCCTTCAGATGTCTTCTGAATGTCAGGTAGTTGTTTATCAGAGCGCCACTGAAATGAAGCACAACCAATCCTAATGTCCATTTCCTCAGTTCCCACGTTGTGAAGGAAGTCTGGGGGTTGTTTTGTCATGGTTACCAGCGGGCGATGGAGGAATACTTGCCATGAAAGGTCTGGTAAGCAGAATTGTGTACCCTTTGCAGAATAAAATTCTGAGTTTCCCCATTGCAAAACCCCTAGGGAAACCCAACAAAACATTTAGCAGATGCTGACCTAAAATTTATGAATGGGGCTGAAGATACTGTAGTTACTAATCTGGGGCCTACTCTGATCAAACTGAAATACTTGAAGTCCCTTTGATTTCAATCAAAAGGTTAAGTAGGTGTAATAAAGTGTAAAAGCATGCTTACAAGTAATTAATTTGTTGCTGGTTCAATTAGGCTCAGTAAGTTTGTTTTAAGTTATTCCAATTACAGGGGTTTTTTTTTAAGCCCACAAGCTGACTTCTGACACCATTTATAAAAACAGCTTGACCATAAATCAATTTTCTCTCGAGATTTTCAGCCTGCAAGAATTTTTTTTTAAAGGTTTATGAGGTTTCAGCAGAGTAATAATCACTAGATTTGTAGCTAAGTGCTTTCCTGACAAAGTGGTATCTGTCCCACAAAAGCTTATGCCCACAAGTATTTTAAGCATCACAGGACTCTTTAATTTGCTCTTTTTGTTTGGAATCTCTGGATTTTAATTTGATTTCACACTTGAGTTTGTAAGAGAGTCTAAATCAGTGGTCTCCAGCTGTTTTTGGACTAGAGTTTCCATCTTCCCTGACCACTGGTCTTGCTAGCTAGCGATGATGGGAGTTGTCATCCAAAAACAGCTACACACACACAATGAGTGGACTCCCTACCTTTCTACCTGTGTCAGCGTTGACACAATGCTGCAGGTATCCTGACCATAGCTGTCAACTTACAGATTTGAAAATAAGGGACCAGCAGCCAAAATATGGGACCTGCAGCCTCACCTCTTCCAGGCACTCCAGTCTTCCTGTCCTCCTGCAGTCTGGTCAAACTCATGCTGGTAGCTTCGAGAACACTGTCCAACCAACTTTGTAACCAGAGGTTCAACTGAATAGAATCTGAATCACATGCACCACAAGGCCTATGCAGCCTCAACTTAAGATGGCTCCCCGGCCTGGCTTTGCATTGCAAAGTTTGCAGCAGCACATGCAACAAAATGACGTCCAGCATTCAAAAACCCCCTCAGCTTGCATTAACTAGCCACACACAAGGCATGCAAGCTCCACCCCCCAGTCGTTCTTAGACTTCTTATTGGGTGAGCAACACAGCCAAGCAACACAGTTGGAGCCTCCCTGCTCCCTGGCCAGCAGGGAGGGAGGGAGAGGAGCTGCTTCCTTTGAAATTTAAGGGACATCATTTAAGGGACATCTATCAATAAGGGACAGCAGTGGGACATGGCGCTGGAATAAGGGACTGTCCCTTCAACTAAGGGACACTTGACAGCTATGATCCTGACCACATTTCAGAGATACAATAAACATAATTTTTCATGGTGCACTAATGCTTGCTCCTTTTAAGGCAGCTTGCAGTTTGAGCACTGTTCATATACTATAAGCAGATTGCCACCATTGATTGCTTGATGCAGACAAACAGTGATGAAGCCTGAATTTTCTGGTCTGCGAAGAAATAATCAACTGACCGTTTATTATTTAATTAGCAGTTAAATAATTGCCATTACAACTTCCAGCCGTTCTTCTGAAAACTTGGGCAAACCGTTGGCAGTTCAAAAACAGTCAGGCAAAAAGAGTTTCTTTGGTTCAGGCAGACTCTTAAAGAATCTGTGGTGGATCTTAGAGTTCATCTCATACAGTGTCTTTCATGTGCATTGAGTTCTTTTTCAACTAGAGCAGCCCGCACAGGTACACGTTGCAGATTGTTTCTGGGGCCATGCAGTTGCCTTGCTGCTACAACTGATCAAGAGTGGAATTTCTTATCAGAGCCAGAATTCAGTAGCCAAAGAACCTTAACCCATCCATACAGAACCACCCAGAATCTGTCTGTACAGATAGGCTTGTAGGTATTTTATTTATTTAAGACCCCACCTTTTAATTTTACGCACACATACACAATAGGCAGCTTTCAGCAATAAATAATACATATATTAACACCTGAATAGGCAAAAAATCAACATCAGATAAAATCACACATCCCTGGGTGTGTGTTTTTAAAGGCATCAATTATATTTTATTACATTTCAAGATTTCTAGCATACACAGTCAAAACACGATTACATCTTTTTTCTTATTTTTGTTGACTTCCCACCTCATTTGTTGTTTCTCCCCTTCTGCTGCACCCTAGCTTCTAAATCAGCACCCCTGTTTATTAAGAGCATGAACACACACACACACACACACACACACAAACAAACACACAGTCTTAAAACAGAGAAAGGTTTGGCATCAGATTAACATTTCTAGAGTGGGAATTCCACAGCCTGGCACCACTCTGGAAAGGGCCTTATTGATGATTGTCACATGCCTAACTTCTGAGGTTGGGGACATCTGGATATGACCTTAACTGTCAAGTCAAGTTCATGTGAGAGCTGGTGTTCCTTGAGATACCAGGGATGCCGCCAGAGGCAAGGGCTGTAACTCAACAATAGAACCACCTGCTTGGCATGAAGAAGGACTTGGATATCCATTGCCTATGCAAACTGGGTTGGGGCAGACTCTTCACTGAAATGCTGGGGAACAGCTGATAGTCAATGGTATAAGGCAGCTTCCTATGTACTTATGCAAAGCCTCAGAAACCAAAGTGAGAATGAGTAGCGTTGCCATTTGTTAAGACAACAAAGCTTCTGGTCCACTGCAGAGTCCGTACCCCGTTCTCCACCAGCAGAAGTGCTTATACAAGTAAACAAAGCAAACATGCTTTACTTGCATATTCTGTACAGGTCACAGAACCCGGCTCTTTTCTCGAGGCAGCGTTTCAGTCTCCCTGGCCTAATTCTCCAGGAGGGTGCTGGAGGTAGAGAGAAACGTTTATGAAATGGTAGCATAGGGAAGACACCATCATTTCGAAGCTCCTTCCCTGATCAAGGAAGCACGATGATTTGGGCACATCCGAGGCTGCAGGGCTCATCCCCTTGGGGTTTCAAGATGAGAAGGAATTGTTGGGAATGTGTGGGATGTTAGATGTGTGGGATTGTTAGATGTGTGGGATTGTTACATGTGTTTACATTCCAGCACAGATTGTTGGAGTCTCGTGAGCGGAACATCCGCTCTGTATTGCTTTTGTGTTCTCTCCGAGAAGAACGACAAGGAAAGAAGCCATGTTTTCTTTGTCCTGATTTACGTACAATAAATGTAGCCTAGTATCCATGCCTCGAGCCAGATCTGTTGGGTGTTTGCTGAGTAACGTGTGCTCATGCATGCCAGCATGAGTCGCAGGCGCACGTCGGAGGAGGATGAGTGATGGATCTCCGCAGCGGCAAGGCTGAGAAGGGGGACCCTCCAGCTGGGGCCTGTCTATCTGGCTTTCCACCCCCCGGTTCCGACAGGAATGATTAGCAGATTAAAAAAAACAACCGGCACTAGTTTTAGTGTGTTCGTTGAAAACACGTGCTATACTTGTAGGCCCCTTCTGTGAGACTTTGGCACATAATCCCAAAGACTCTTCACATTTTGTGGAGGTTTCCTTAGCTATTGTTTCTGGAAAGCTATTGTGGGGAGGGGTGTAAATTGGCAAAAACAGGGAGGGTAGGGGTGGTGTAGATTCCATCAAGAACGGCCTTCTCCCTTCCATAATAAAATTTGAGCACTGTCCCAAGTACATGCCCCACTGTTTATTGCTTCATTCATCTTTGCTGAACGAGAAGCAACATGTGGCAAGTCATTCAAATCCTTCCTCCTATTGGAATCTGTTATGTACTGAGTTGAATAGGATCCAAAATGCAGCAGTCTGATTGGTCCTAGAACAATAGGATCCAAAATGCAGCAGTCTGATTGGTCCTAGAACAATAGGATTCAGAATGCAACAGTCTTACTGGTCCACAGGAGCCACCCAATCCAGCTCCAGATGGAAGTGAATCCGCAACCTGATTGGCCTACAGGAGAATCCCGGAATTAGCCAATCACGTGGGGCCCATTGTGTAAATAATGTATATAAAGCAGACATTCTGGGGGGACTTCCATTTCTCCTCACCACTATGAGCTGAATAAAGAGCATGAAATCCACTCTCGACTCTGAGTATATTTCAGAATCCTTGCTGATGGAAATGCTCTGGGGATGGGTCAATTGCTGCTGTTTCCTAGACAAGTGAGGACACAAGACATCCACAAGCGCTCTTTGTGAAAGCCGTAACATTTGGAAACAGCTTCCCATGCACACGGCGCTGATGTAAAGCCTTGTAATACCAGCACCAGGAGCTGCCCGGGAAGGTTTGGCTTATCATCCAAACTGAGGATTGGGGTGAAAGCCACTCTTCCTTAACTATGATCTGCAGTGGCAACAGATTGTGCTTAAAGGGGAGGGAGTTTAACCACGATCCTGGATTCAGGTGATATCCTAAATTAATCTTTGCTTAGGTGCCATACCATGCTTTACTAGAAGGACAGGGGAGAAACGGATGTGAGCTCCTCTCTGGGAGCCAGAATGGTTGAGTGATCCTAGTAAACCATAGTTTGATTTTGCTGTGATTTGTGAACCAGGCCAGTAAATGGAGGTTCTCATTTTTCAATGTTTGCAGGTTGGAGTAATGCATCAGCTGTACTCTTTGGGTTCTTCTAGATTACCTGTTTATTAAGCATTCATCCTGACGTGTTTGCACAAAGCTTACATGATGGTTCCATTGCATCTAGTCTTTATTTAATATTTATTCTGATTCATTTGTGGGAAGCTTGTAAGACAATAAGTATTCATCCTCCATCCATCCTGATTTGTTTGCGGGCTGTTCTAAATCTTCCCATTCATTATTTGTTCATTACTTTTCAACGCATTTTCCCATCACCTTCCTAACCATAAAAATCCTTTTAAGAATTGAGTTTGTTGTACTAGGGCGGCAGAGTGCTTTAACCCACAGTGCAAACCTAAATTTATCTATTTGCTTGAATCCTTGCTGCAAAGCGTTGATAGTCTGGAGCCTCTAGAAAAGACCTCTGGAGAAATATTTTCAGTAGCTACTTAAGCATTACAGAATTCATCAGAGTCGGAGCACTTTTCTGAAGTTCCTAGTTGAAGATATACAGTGGTGCCCCGCAAGACGAATGCCTCGCAAGACGGAAAACCCGCTAGACGAAAGGGTTTTCCGTTTTGGAGGTACTTTGCAGGACGAATTTGCTATGGGCTTGCTTCGCAAGACGAAAATGTCTTGCGATTCCTGGGGTTTTTTTTTTGCTCCCCACCCCCTTTTTCTAAGGCACTAAGCTGCTAATAGCCTTTTAGCAGCTAATCCGCTAATCCCTTAAACCTTTACTAGCCGCTAATAGCCGCTAAACCGCTAATAGCGCTAATCCGCTAATGGGCTTGCTTCGCAAGACGAAAAAACCGCTAGACGAAGAGACTCACGGAACGGATTCTTTTCGTCTTGCGAGGCACCACTGTAATCATCTCCTTGCTGTACTGACACTTATAGCCTAGGATAGGTTGGTATTTGTTGCTGAAGGGTTGAGGGTGTGTGTTTGTGTGTGTGTGTATTAATCATCCATAGCCTTTGGGAAAAGGTAACCTATAAAGAAAAATGAACCCATTATTTGATAGACAGGCAAACATCTCATTTCTGTCCTTGCAGGCCTTTGGAGCGCTCCGGTGAAGATGTGGATATTATATTCACCCGGCTGAAAGAAGTGAAAGCTTTTGAGAAGTTTCATCCAAATCTTCTCCAGCAAATATGTCTCTGTGGCTATTACGAAAATCTGGAAAAGGGAATTACATGTAAGATGTTTTTTCTCTCTTTCTGTGGATAAGAAAATCTCTTAGCAGTAACCAGAAATCACAAGGTCTTTGAATTATTAGAATGTTGGTAGCATAGAACATTCTTTGTAGCAGTGGTTAGTTTGACTACAGTACTATCGGTCTTGTAAATCTTATTTCCATTTCCGCTATGTAGCTTGCGAAAACTCTTATTTTTAATAGGAAATCCTTTAGTTTTCTGTAAATAAACCCTTTACAGTTGTTAGAATAGTCTACAGCAAACTTGGGTCTCCACCCGTTTTTTTTTTTTTGGTCTACAATTCCTATCATCCCTGACCTTGCTAGCTAGGGATGATGGGAGTTGTAGTCCAAAAACAGCCAGAGACCCAAGTTTGGGAAAACTCTGGTCTACAAAATATTTGCATAGGTGCCTGGTAACACTTGATAATAAACTTCCAGACTCTGGCTGAGATGCTGCCAGGCTAACGACACAGGGAGGACACCCAGTTTGCCCCATCATCAGTACTACATCTGTGCATACTTGTCAGTCTTTCCAAATATTGTTACCTCCTCTTGGCACTTTGGTTTTCTTAAAAAGCAGCATTGATAAACTACAGCAAAACCTGCAGAATATTATGTACATACATCTGTCACATACAAAGAAAACTGAGCAGGGACACTGTCAAAGTACTGAGTCATTGAATGCATCACCAAGGCTTCAGCTATCTGTGGCATAGCCTCCTCATAAGGAAGTGTGAATGGCTGGAGGCCTGGCATTAACACCACTGCTATTTTTTTAGCTGGTATAGAGGAACTACACCTTGTCAAAAGGATTGTGTTTTGTTTGACAGCTCTAACAACCCTTCTGTGTTGCGTTAGGTCAGGGGTCAGCAAACTTTTCCAGTAGGGGGCCGGTCCACTGTCCCTTAGGCCTTGTGGGGGGCTGGACTATATTTTGAAGGGGGGGAAATGAACGAATTCCTATGCCCCACAAATAACCCAGAGATGCATTTTAAATAAAAGCACACATTCTACTCATGTAAAAACACGCTGATTCCCGGACCATCCGTGGGCCGGATTGAGAAGGCGATTGGGCCGGATCTGGCCTCCAGGCCTTAGGTTGCCTACCCATGCTTTAGGTGCTCAGGAAGAGCTGGAACCCAAACTTTCCATTGCCATCCTCTCTGAGATGGACCTTTCCAATGGGAAGTGATCTCTTTTAAGTGGCCAGCATCTTACAGTATGGCAGTTCTTTACGTACAAGGGGAGGTTCCTAATAGGTGTTTAGTGCCAGAAGTGCCAGGAGCAGGGATGGAGAAGGAGAAGGGATGGGGAGGTTCCTAATAGGTGTTTAGTGCCAGAAGTGCCAGGAGCAGGGCTCTGGATGGAGAAGGAGAAGGGAGAAAGCTGTTACAATGCTACAATTACTAGAATGCAGCTTAAATATCAAGTGATGACTACTTGTAAACCAGCTATCGCTCATCAATCACCATAGACAGAAAAGTCACATATGGCTTCTAGGTTGCCGTCTGGAGAGACAAGCCACACAGCTCTGAAAGATAATGCTACCACAGTTTCTCCTGACTCAGTCCTGCCCACCCCCCATCTGTTTTCCTGCC
The DNA here is from genome assembly GCF_965153285.1 of Podarcis tiliguerta. NCBI lineage: Eukaryota > Metazoa > Chordata > Lepidosauria > Squamata > Lacertidae > Podarcis > Podarcis tiliguerta. Next base: position 21,159,022 of record NC_139534.1, read on the forward strand.
TCCCCCTCTCCTGTTTGCCGAAGCAAGAAGGATTCTTGACTTGCTGCACAGCAGATGGGAGATGAATGTGAGAACAGACCATAACAGAAGCAAGGTGAGAGAAGCCATGGCTTCATCCTCTTCCACATTTGTGGGACATGACGGTTTTCCAGGATGTGGCCTAACAACCCGGCTCCATCAGTCGCAGACTTGGGGCTTTAAAATTTCGGTGGCCCCCTGTGCAATGCCAGTGCGGACGAACTGGTTGTGCTCCCCTAAATCTGCCTTTTGCTCTAGACCCCCTGCCCATCATTCCAGGCACAATGATTTTCAATGGAGACAGCTTCTATCATGGCTGCTTCTCCCATTATGGTGTTTTGGTCATCCGTACACACTGAGAGCCAGTGTGGTGTAGTGGTTGAGAGCGGTAGTCTTGTAATCTGGGGAATCGGGTTCGCGTCTCCGCTCTCCACATGCAGCTGCTGGGTGACCTTGGGCTAGTCACACTTCTCTGAAGTCTCTCAGCCTCACTCACCTCACAGAGTGTTTGTTGTGGGGGAGGAAGGGAAAGGAGAATGTTAGCCGCTTTGAGACTCCTTAAAGGGAGTGAAAGGCGGGATATCAAATCCAAACTCTTCTTCTTCTTCTTCCTTTGTTACCCTCGAGGCATGAGTTTTGCACCTCTTCGAGGGAAGAAAAGTCAATCAAGGAGGCTGTATTTATTTCTGGGATTGTATCGGCATAGCGCAGAGATGAAAAACCTATTTCTGGCTCCATGGGCTAAATTTAAGAAACATTGGGGCCACCCGCCTGTCAATCACATGGCGTCGTTATTCGACATCACCTCTCTAAACAGTTTCATGTAAATGTTTTGAAAGCCCGGGAAACCAGAATAGATCTCTGTAGAATTCCACAGAAAGCTCTCCCACTAGAAGCAACAACAAGCTCCAGTTACCACTTCATAGAACAGGCATAGGCAAACTCAGCCCTCCAGATTTTTTGGGACTACAACTCCCATCATCCCTAGCTAACAGGACCAGTGGTCAGGGATGATGGGATTGTAGTCCCAAAACATCTGGAGGGCTGAGTTTGCCTATGCCTGTCATAGAATCCTGCAGTGAGTAGAATAATTGCAGAGAAGCCCAACCCACACAGTTGTGTCCTGAAGGTTACTAAAAGCTGCCAAGAGATCTAGAAGAACCAGCAAGATCCTACTCCCCCAATCCATATATATCTCTCCTGGTAAAGGTAATTAGCCGGGACAAGCAAAGCCATCTCTGACTGGATGCCAAATTAAACAGCTCCAAACTGAACTTGCATCATGCAAGAACCGAAGAAGTTCCACAGCCACCATCCACCCTTGGCCACAACTGAGTTCTGGTGTGCATTGTCAGCAATATGCTGACAGCACACAGCTCTGCTTCTCCTGTACGTCTGCAGATGTGGCAGGTGTATACTGGACTGTTGTCTTGCCTCAGTAATGGACTGGATAAAAGCTAACAAACTGAAGCTCAAACCAGATAAGACTGAGGCGCTGCTAGTTAGTGGTTCCCTAGACCCGATAGATGGGAGGGTGCCTGCTCTTGAGGGTTATAATCCCTCTGAAGTGGCAGGTATGTAGCTTCTTCATGTGTTTCTGTGAGAGGCCCAGAGGGCTGGAACACAAGAACGGGCCTTTTTTGTGGTGGCTCCCCATTTGTGGAATGCTCTCCCCTGGAAGACTTGCCTGGCCTCTTCATTAAATATATTTCGGCGGCAGGCAAACACCCAAGGCCTTCGGCTAATTAAACAGTTGATGACCTTTTAAACTGTGTGTTTGGGGGGGGGGTGTTCTTTCATTTGTTACTGTCTTACGTATTTTTGTATTTTAATATTTTAAATCACCCAGTGATTCTTGGATGAAGAGCAGTATAGAAATTAAATGAATGAATAAATAAATAAAAAGAAAAGATTAGCCCGTGGTTCTCTTTAAAAAAAAGAGAGAGAGATTACTGTCTCTTTTTAGCTGTACCCACCCCCAGTGCTCTGTCCCAAGGAAACATTGATTATATGATGCAAATAGGCCAGGCATGTCTCCTGGATCTTCAGGTCTAGACAAGATGAACCATGGGTTGAACAGACACGTTGCGGGCATGAACTGAACCATGTACCCTGCCCACATTATTGGGTGTCAGAAACTGACGCTCATCCAAAACAAACACAAAATTAACATGAAGAGAATGGCTCTGCTATTAACTCAACATCCGTGGTGGAGTCAAGGTCAGAACCGTTGCGAATGCACCTATCAGAAAGAAGAAAAGTTTGGCAAGTTACCAAAGATTCTCTAAATTTTCCAAAGACAGGGTGGGGGCAAAATGCAAAAGTCCAGTAACTATACAAACAAGAATGTAAAGACCCAGAGATTTCTTCTCTGCCTTCACCACTACAGATTAGGCTTTAAAATGCACTCTAGGCCATGGGTAGGCAAACTAGGGCCCAGGGGCTGGATCCGGCCCAATCACCTTCTAAATCCAACCCGCGGACGATCCAGGAATCAGCATGTTTTTACATGAGTAGAATATGGACTTTTATTTAAAATGCATCTCTGGGTTATTTGTGGGGCCTGCCTGGTGTTTTTACATGAGTAGAATGTGCGCTTTTATTTAAAATGCATCTCTGGGTTATTTGTGGGGCATAGGAATTTGTTCTCCCCCCCCCATATAGCCCCCCCCCACAAGGTCTGAGGAACAGTGGACCAGCCCCCTGCTGAAAAAGTTTGCTGACCCCTGCTCTAAGCCATGTTTGAGAAAGAAGAATAAGAAAGGTGGAGGGTTGAGGGGAGGTACCAAAGTAGCAGTAGAGATGAGAAAACACGGGCAGTGAAAAGGCAAACTTAACCCAAATATAGAGGTTTTGGAAACTGTTCTGTCTCCTTGAAAGTATAACTTCTGATCTGAACATCAAAATGGGTGAAATGTTTCATTGTGCAAACTTTGTGCACTGATGGTTTAACCTGCACCCCCCCCCCCCCCCCGGTTTTGTTGTTTATGGTGGGATATCGGTAGAAAGCAATAAGGGAAGGTCTACATTTAAAATTTATATATATATATATATATATCTTTTTTCAACCAGTTTAACTGTCAAACTTTAATCCTGAGAGTTGTAGTTTGATGTGGGTGCTAAACATTCTTTTAGGGTTTCCCTGTCCCCACCCACAATACTATAGAACCCATGGTTTGTTTGTTTTTTAAGGAAAGAGAAGTAATATTAATATAGATATGCCCCTTGTTAGAAAGCAGTTGCCACACATTAGTCAGCATCAACCATATAGTTACTATATGGTATGTCAACAGCTATGGTTAGTCACCATACAAGTTAAGAATCAGTTGTTCGGAAACAGATGCAGTCCCGGCCAGTGGCATAGCATGGGGGGTGCAGGGGGTGCCGGCTGCATCGGGCGCAACATCTGGGGGTTAGGGTTAGGGTGCGCAAATCCATGGGTTAGGGGGTGCAAATTACTTGCCTTGCCCCGGGTGCTGACAACCCACGCTACGCCACTGGTCCCGGCACAGTCGTATAGTAATGGTGGTTGAATATGCCTTTTAACCTGAGTCCTTTTCCTTTCCTTTCCTTTCCTTTCCTTTCCTTTCCTTTCCTTTCCTTTCCTTCTTTCTCTTTCTCTCACAGTATTTCGCCAAGGTGATATTGGAACAAATTGGTATGCCGTGCTGACGGGATCTTTGGATGTTAAAGTTTCTGATACGAGCAACCATCAGGTAAAATTACATCTCTGACATGGCTTCAATTGTCTGAAGAAAATGCTACCCTAAAACTGGATAAAACTGTTGAGGGGTTTTGTCGATATTGTGCTCTTTCCCCCACCCCTCGCCACACACACACATTGACACCGGTGTCAAGTATCAACTGTCTGCAGTAGCAGTGTGAATTGCTTTCAGATGTGAAATATTTTGTGAGCGCTTCTCAATTTCTTTTCGTTACTACTGTGTGCGAGGGACTCTGTGTCATGATCCTAACCATCTGTGACTTGGGCACTGATTCAAAAGCCAGAGTCTAGCAACCAGGGACCATCTGACTCTGAAATGTGCAGATTGCAGCCCAGAGTCAGACCCTAACAAGCCTTGCCTCCCCCTGGAGCACCTCTGCCAGTCAGAGTAGACAATTTTGAGCTGGAAAAAACCAATGATCTGTCTCCATACTAAACAGCTTCCTATGAAGGGATCTGTATTTTTATGATAATTTGCAAAATGCCATGTATACAAGTACCGTATTTTTCGCCCTATAGGGCGCACTTTTCCCCCTCCAAAAATGAAGCGGAAATGTGTGTGCGTCCTATGGGGCGAATACAGGCTTTCGCTGAAGCCTGGAGAGCGAGAGGGGTCGGTGCGCACCGACCCCTCTCGCTCTCCAGGCTTCAGGAAGCTCCGCACCGGGCTCCCGAGGATTGCGCAGAGCTGTCTGCGCTCCGGGGCTCAGCGCAGCTCCGCGCAACCCTCCGGATCCCGGTGCGAAGCCGCGCCGGGCTCCCAAAGGTTGCACGGAGCTGCCTGCGCTCCCGGGTGCGCAGCCAGAGCGATGCCGAAGCTGAGCGCAGCTTTGGCATCGTTCTGGCTCCCGTTCTGGGGGCTGGGGTCGGGGGAAGCTCGGGCTTCCCCCGCCCCAGCCCCGCACCTGTACGGGGAAAAAATAAAAATTTCCCCCTTTATTCCCCCCCCCCCCAAATCTAGGTGCGTCCTATGGGCCGGAGCGTCCATTAGGGCGAAAAAATACGGTAAATACTGGGGGGGGGGGGGTTGGACAATTAAGATGGAGCTGAACTGAAAGTGTGGGGGAAAAACATCACTTTTGTTTGTCTCTGAAAACAGCTGTCTAATGTTATATGGCTGATTTTTACGGGGACAGAAGTTGAAGCAGCAAGGGAGGAACTCAGCAGATGTTGGTATAGTGTTGGAATCCTCTTGGATTTTCATGCTCTTCCTGTACAGGTCTCAGTGATGGTTGGACGCAGTATGCTTTTGAATTTCAGCCGCTGGGAATCACACATGGGAAGAGTGCTGTTTGGGCTCAGGGCTCCTCATGGGCATTTGGTGGGCCCACCTTGAGAACATGAAGCTGGTCTAGATGGGCCACTAGCTCTTCTTACATTCCTAACTTCTGGCTTCTCATATACACTGGCATCTCATATGTTTAACATTTTAAACCAAAGGATCTAAGCTTTCCCCCGCTGGAAAAAACGGTGGGGGAACTTGCCACAAAGTTTGTTTATTGCAGGCCCAGTGGCAGCGCCACCTCCCTCCCCGTGCAGTGGCTAAATGTAAGATGTGATTCATAAACTCAAGCAGACCACGATCTGGGTTAGAAATGGCCACAACTTTACAGGGACGCTGGTAGTGCTGTGGTTTAAACTACTGTGCTGCTTGGACTTGCCGATCGGAAGGTTGGCTGTTCGAGGCCCCGCTACAGCATGAGCTCCCGTTGTCCAGTCCCAGCTCCTGCCTACCAGCAGTTCAAAAGCATGCAGTGCAAGTAGATAAATAGGTACCGCTCCGGTGGGAAGGTAAAGGATGTTTCTGTGTGCTGCTCTGGCTTTGCCAGAAGCGGCTTAGTCATGCTGGCCACAAGACCTGGAAAAACTGTCTGCAGAAGCGGACAAATGCCGGCTACCTCAGCCTGTAAAGCGAGATGAGCACCGCAACTCTAGAGTCTTTCACAACTGGACTTAACTGTCAGGGGTCCCTTTACCTTATTGATTGCAGATATAGGTGGATTTTTGGCTCGCGTGTTGGGTGTATATCCATTCCAGCCTGCCCGTCCTTGACAAAACGTATTTTTCGCTCTATAAGACACACCAGACCATAAGACGCACCTAGTATTTGGAGGAGGAAAACAAGAAGCAAAAAATTCTGAATCCCAGAAGCTAGAACAGCAAGAGGGATCACTGCGCAGTGAAAGCAGCGATCCCTCTTGCTGTTCTGGCTTCAGGGATAGCTGCGCAGCCTGCATTCGCTCCATAAGACACACACACATTTCCCCTTACTTTTTACGAGGGAAAAAGTGAGTCTTATAGAGCAAAAAATATGGTAATTGTTTAAAGTAAGGGAACTCCGTTCCTGCTTAAAAATAAAAAAACCCTAACCTGGATATAAGTGTACTAGAAATCACACCCCCCTCCAGTTTAGACATGAATTATATAGTGGTACCTCGTCTTTCAAACGTAATCCATTCTGGAAGTCCATTCGAGATCCGAAACGTTCGAAAACCGAAAGCGGAAGCCTCAAAATGGAAGCCTCAATACAGATAAACTCAAAACAGAAGCCGCGTTTCCTGTTCAACTTCTGAGGAGCGTTTGAAAACCAAGGTATTTGCTTCCGGGTTTTTGGCATTTGCATTCCGAAACGTTCGACTACGGAGGTGTTGGAAAGCCGAGGTACCGCTGTACCAGCAGTTGGTTTAGGGAAATAATAAACTCAGAATTTCACAGGCAAGTGTAATACTGGATTGTTTGAATATCTGTAGAATGATGGCATGCCACAAGAGGGCAGTAGGAGAATGCATTAAGATTTTTTTTCTTTTCTTTTTTTAGTCGCATGAAAATAGGCCGGCTTAAGCACCCATGCAGTTATAGCATTTTTCTTTCTATGGGAAGTCATGCTTGTTTATGGGCCCAAACCTACAAAGTTTACGAGGCAATAAAATCTAGCCTACCTAAATCTCTGTGGGCATACTATGGCTGTCCAAGTAGGATAGCAATGGCAGTTCATGGGTACTGGTTTGGCCACATTAGGGGTGACAGTAGTTGCTGCTGCTTCTTGTCATCTTATTATTTTTATTATTATTAAACTTGTATACCACCCTATACCCACAGGTCTCAGAGTGGTTCACAACGTTAAAATCTCAATATAAAACCACAAAATGCACAATAAAAACAAGAACAAGGACAGCCCACTAACCCCCCTCCCCAACACATTTTAGTCAGTTGCACATATGCCAGCTCCCCACTCATTGTTACAGAAGCAGCAGAGGAATCAGGAAGCCACAACCGCCCATCTGATTTTGCCACTGTTGGCATAACCAAGGAGATGGTTGGCATTCTGGCCATGTGCAGTGCGGGACAGAGGCGGTGGACCATTTTAGGCATGTCCAATTGACGCGTATGTCCTTTTGGATCCAGAAGAGGGCAGAACGAGGTGCTGGGGCGGAAAGGGGCCGACCTGTACGTTGGGTAAGACATGGAACCCCCACCCAAAATGGCTCCTTCTTTGCACTTGGTAGAAGAAGCAAAATACAGTGGTACCTCGGTTTACGAACATAATCTGTTCCAGAAGTCCGTTCTTAAACCAAAACCGTTCTTAAACCGAGGCGCGCTTTCCCTAATGAGGCCTCCCGCCGCCGGTGCCCTTCCACCGTTCGGATTCCGTTCTTAGACTGAGGTAAAGTTCTCAAACCAAGACCCTATTTCCGGTTTTGCGGAGCTTGCAAACCAAATCGTTCTTAAACCGGACTGTTCTCAAACCGAGGTACCACTGTAAGTTTGGGAACTGGCAGGGGGCGAAGAGGCCGCAGAAGCATATAGACAGCAGGTAGAATGCCTGCAATTCTACCTGTCAATCACCCAGCATCTTGTTATAGGCATTTTAGAAGTATCAGACAAAGCAGAGAGGAGGAACCTGTGGGCCTTCCAGATGTTACCAGACTGCCGCTCACGTTACTCTTGATAATTGTTCATGCTGGTTGGAGTTGATGGGAGTTACATAAGGAGGAGCACAGGCTCCCCAGCCCAGAAGTAAAGGATAAATGCTAAGCATTTTTTCAGGATGGAGAAAAACCTGAAAGGGTTTCCAAGAGGCAAATCATTCTGCTTGCCTACTCCCCTTCCCCCAAAGAAAAAAGAATGATTGTTGCGCTTTTTAAGACCTTTTCTGTGTAAAGATACTGTATAGGCTTTATGTGCTGGTTAACAGACAATAGCTTATTGGGATCAAAGGGGTCTAACATTCAGGTATTTCCCCCTAAGTTATAGAATATGAGGCTTTTGAAGTTTTTCTCCACCTCCCATTCCCACTTCAAGCAATTTGTAACCTTTGTGGCCCAGAGAAGACAATAAATGAGTTAGGACAGGCTGGACATTCAAGATTATGGTACAGTTTGTTGAATACACCATGTGAAATAAATTTGCCTGGTGGTACAGTAAAAGAAATGGCCTTTAACAGCACAAGCCTACTCAGTAGTAAGCCTCACTGAGTTCAGTTGAATTTACTCCCTGGAAAGTATGTATAGGACGGACCACAGTTTAAAAAAAAAAACCATTTCCCATAAGAAGTTTTTATAGGTTGCTGTAAAGGTAAAGGGACCCCTGACCATTAGGTCCAGTCGTGGCCGACTCTGGGGTTGCGGTGCTCATCTCGTTTTATTGGCCGAGGGAGCCGGCGTACAGCTTCTGGGTCATGTGGCCAGCATGACAAAGCCGCTTCTGGCGAGCCAGAGCAGCGCACTGAAATGCCGTTTACCTTCCTGCCGGAGCGGTACCTTTTTATCTACTTGCACTTTGACGTGCTTTCGAACTGCTAGGTTGGCAGGAGCAGGGACCGAGCAACGGGAACTCATCCTGTCGCGGTGATTCGAACCGCCGACCTTCTGATCGGCAAGTCCTAGGCTCTGTGGTTTAACACACAGCGCCACCCGTGTCCCTCAGGTTGCTGTAGGAAAGGGTTTAAATAAAATATGTAGGGTGGTTTCCATTGTTAGTCATCCATTGAGTTCTGGCTGGACAAAACCCATAAATTAGAAAGCAAGAAGCTTAGCATCACATGCAAGACACATTTAATTGGGTGGGTGTAATTTTCCTCAGTTTCTTAAATTGCACATACAGAGCTCCCTTATTTGCTAGTTTTAAATATTTCTACAGTACATCGCTTTCCAAGCAGGTTTCAAGCGGCTTCTAATCAGGGCTTGGATTGGCTCTCCAAGTTGGGGCTGGGCAGTATTGCTTTGCAGTGCTTCCAGTCCTGTTTGGATAGTTGACTCCAGAAAGTGTTGCTGGTGACCCTTCACTGTGAGGTTCCATGGGGTTTAATCTTGCATTCCATGCTGTTTGAAATGGCATGCAATGAAAGCATTGCGATATCATCTGAAGCACAAACCTAATACAGTCGTACCTTGGTTTTTGAACAGAATGTGTTCCAGAAGTCCGTTCAACTTCCGAAATGTTCGGAAACCAAGGCGCAGCTTCTGATTGCACAGGCGCGCTGGAAACTATAGCAGAAGCCCTGTGCCGGATATATGTATAAGCTAAACAAGCTACTGTATAGCTTAGGGCCCCGCTCTCTTGGCCCCCCCAATATACTTCTTCTTAATTGTATTTCACTATTAATATACTACTTCTTAATTGTATTTCAGTTTAACAATTACTTTGATAAAATACATATTTTGTTAGGTGCAAGTGGCTTTATATACCTATTAGGTCCATAAATTACCAGATAGCATATATTCAACACAAAAAACAGTGACAATTTGTTGTTGACAAAGGACAGCTGGACATATAAAGGGCCCCATTACCTTCAGTAGCTTAGGGCCTCATCAAACCTAAATCCAGCCCTGCAGAAGCCGCATCAGACGTTTGGCTTCCAAAAAAAGTTCAAAAACCGGAACACTCACTTCCGGGTTTCGATTGTTCGGGAGCTGAAACGTACGAGTACCAAGGTGTTTGACAAACAAGGTACGACTGTATGCTATTCTACAAACTGTACAAGTTAGCCTACAACTTTCATATTAGAGTTTGCAGTAAGGATCATATCCAGGGTGCTTGCCAGAACCTGATAGCTTGTGCAAGATCACCGACAACGAAACAAACAGAAAAATACCTGACTTTATAAGCATAAAATAACTACACTTACCTGCTGCTATGAATAGTTTTGCAAATGAACATTACAAAACTGTTTCAAAATGAACATTACAAAACTGGGTGATACGGTTTTTATTTACTTATTTGAGCTCAAGGCTATCTGGTGTCCTCTTGAAACCACAACACTGACCTTTTAAAACCAAAAGGTGCCTGTAGGATTTGAGGCATTCAGGTGTGCTATGTACCGTATTTTTTGCTCTATAGGATGCACCGGACCATAGGAGGGGGAGAACGGGGGCGGAATTCTCCCCCTCTCTGCTCAGCGTCCCTTCAGTGAAGCGGCAGGCGAAACGGAGCCCCTTCCATTTCTCCTCCCGCTTCGCTGAAGGGGCGCTGCGCAGAGAGGGAAAACTGTGCAGCGCCTCTCCAGTGAAGTGAAGCCTGGAGAGCAAGAGGGATCGGTGTACACCGACCCCTCTCGCTCTGCAGGCTTCAGGCGGGAACTCCTGCTGCGCTCCGAAGGCTTGTGGATAGCTGCCTGAAGCCCCCAGAGCGCAGCGGGAGTTCCCTGCGCTCCGGGGGCTTCAGACGGCCTCAGTGAAAGCAACGTGAAGCTTCCGGGGGGGGGGGGGGGAGCTCTCCCTCTGCCCTTCGGAAGCTTCGCGTTACTATCACTGAAGCCAAGGAGCCGGCATTCGTTCCATAAGACGCACACATGTTTCCCCTTAATTTTTGAAGAGGAAAAAGTGCATCTTATAGAGCGAAAAATACGGTAATGCAGGTTTGAGATTCGTGATGTGAACTTCACGCTTTGCCAGAATAGCAAATCTGTAGGTTGCAAAACAAACACACCTTTCAGTATGTGTGTGTGTGTTTCTAAAGCGCTTGCCTTCTTTTTAGACGGTTCTGCGGCTGACCCAGCCATCCTGTGGCACCCAGGAGTGGGGATCCCCTGCAGCTTCTGGGGTTGCAGGCGGTTGGGGAGGGGAAAGCGTAGAGCAAGGCATCTGATAACATTCTCAAAGCCAATCCATGGGAACAGCAGGGGTTCTTTGGGAGCCATGTTAACCAGCCTATAATAGGCCCCTGGTGCCCCATTTTCCCAAGGATGGTAGATGCAGAAACAGGGAACAGAAAGAAATTAGGACTCTGAAGTCTAGAGTATGGGCTTGCTTCCTGACCGAAGCAGATTTTGTTTTAAGCCCCTTCTTTCCTAAAACCTCAGATTCTTTTTCTTTGATATATGAACCCAGTTCCCCCCCCTCTCCACTTCTCCATCCTGATCTGTTACTATCTAAATTGAACCTTTGATTTATGTCACCATAGATAGTAAAATAACAAGAAATTACGGACTTTCCTGTACGGACTTTCCTGTGTTGTTTATTTTTTGAAAGAGGTTTCTTAGAGAAGAGAGAATTTGAGATTATTACATCTTTTTTCCAGGAAGAAGGAAGGCAGAATAAAAAAAAGCTTAGATGCTGTCGAGAGCAGGAACATCCCTACCTCAGTTGAAATGGATGATATGTTGAATTCGGCTACCCTGAGTGAAACCTGTACATCTAATTTATCTTTGTTTTTGAACTGTGGATTCCCCTCTTCAGACAAAAGCAGAGAATTGGTTGTCAGCCTTATGATGAATACTATCAGGGGTAGACAATAAACGTTATTTCTTTTAATAAACCTTATCTGAGTATGTTGCTTTATAACTGTAGGTTATGCTCTCGACCGCAAAGATCAAGACTATTGTTAAAAGCTATATATAGGTGCGGGCTTAGGGCTGCCAGCAGCTGCCCCTTCTCTTAGCTCTGCTCCTATAGCTTGTAACATCATTATGGTATACAGTGGTGCCTCGCAAGACGAAAAGAATCCGTTCCGCGAGTCTCTTCGTCTAGCGGTTTTTTCGTTTTGCGAAGCAACCCCATTAGCGGATTAGCGCTATTAGCGGTTTAGCGGCTATTAGCGGCTATTAAAGGCTTAAGGGATTAGCGGATTAGCTGCTAAAAGGCTATTAGCAGCTTCGTGCCTTAGAAAAAGGGGGTGGGGAGCGGAAAAAAATCGCAGGAACTCGCAAGACATTTTCGTCTTGCGAAGCAAGCCCATAGGAAATTCGTTCTGCGAAGCACCTCCAAAACGGAAAACCCTTTCGTCTAGCGGGTTTTCCGTCTTGCGGGGCACCACTGTATAGGAATTTAAGCAGGGGAGGGTTTTCCAGGTGCTTTTCATTCTTAATTTCTGTATGTCAGGTGCTGTTCATGGCACAGCAACAAGGGTGGCCGGCAAACCTAGCTAGGGTTTGGACATGCATATAAGCTGTTCGCTCTGATCTGAAACACCCACTGCCTGCATAATCCGGAAGTATTTGAGGGCTGACAATGGCAGAACTTAAATTATGATAGGAAAAGGTGGGGTGAAATCCCTAAGTTTCACTTCCTGAGATTTCCCCCTAGGTTTATCCATATTATGGTCCTCTTAGCTCTTTCTAAGAGCCAGCCATATTGTGTTCAGCTTTCTAAGGGCCGCTATCAGGGTGGATTTGATTTCACAATTTAAATCGCTAGTCATTAAGACTTGATTTAATTAATTAATTAATTAATTTTACAGAAAGACTCGTCATTGCTGGTATAATCTTGATATTTACAACCAGATGAAGGTTTCATTTTTGGAATAATAAATTTTCAGAGTAGTTTTTACAGTTCTATAAAAAATTACTGATTTGGTTATGCTATTAGAAATACATAGACAGATAATTATGAAATTATTGTGAGGTTCTATAAGCTAACTGTTTATATTTGGACAACTTTTCTGCTGTACCTTATTGGAAGGAGAAAAATAATCATTTCCTTAATAACAATTTAAACAATTTATTAAACTAAAACAATGACATTATAGCTTATGTATCCATGTTTGTTAAATGATGTGGTTAAATGGTTTTTTTAAAAAAAAAAAAACTTAGACTGAGTTTTAGCACACATGAAAAACTTAAAACAAATCCTTATTTCCTGATGAATAGCCTTTGGGCTATAATGTAACTTAAATAGAAAACTAGAAAGATTTTTCCTCCAAAAGCATTTTATTTTAAAAATCCAATTTAAATTAAAAAAAAATCTGATTTAAATAAAAAAAATCTGGTGTTTTTTTTTAATTAAATCATTGGTTTTTATCTCCCCTGGCCACATATGGTGGATGTCACAAAAGGTAGCAGGATGAGAACACCCCCCCCCCGGTCTTCCCTTCTAATTTTCTAATTTGAGCACTGGGCGGTGGTGATAGAAAGCTATTCCTCTCATAAGCAAAAATCTCTGTGATTTGCATTGGGCAGACAAAATACAGGTTCATTCTGATCCTGACCTTTGGTTCAAATTAAGACACGGTTTTGCTAAAACCCCGCTCTGCTGTGCATGACTTAGACAGGCATAGGGAAACTCGGCCCTCCAGATGTTTTGAGACTACAGTTTCCATCATCCCTGACCACTGGTCCTGTTAGCTAGGGATGATGGGAGTTGTAGTCCCAAAACATCTGAAGGGCCGAGTTTGCCTATGCCTGACTTAGAATATCTGTTTACAAGCGAAGGCTGCTGCAAATCTTTCAACAGGACTGTGGCGTTAAACCCTCCAGAACCCAAAGGCTTATAAGTTCATGTCTCTTGAACTTCACAGGATGCTGTGACAATATGCACCCTGGGAATAGGAACAGCTTTCGGAGAGTCAATTTTGGATAACACCCCTCGCCATGCCACTATTGTTACAAGGGAGAACAGCGAGCTGCTGCGGATTGAGCAGAAGGATTTCAAGGCACTTTGGGAGGTAAGCTCAAAAGACTACTTGATGAATTATAACATAGGGGAGAAGACATGGAGCTTAAGGAGCCTAGCTGTGTTATTAGATGTATGTGGAATGCACAGGGAACCTTGACTAATACAGTGGTACCTTGGTTTAAGAACAGCTTAGTTTATGAACAACTTGGATTAAGAACACTGCAAACCCGGAAGTAGATGTTTTGGTTTGTGAACTTTGCTTTGGAATAAGAACATGTTTCGCTTCCTGTTGAGTGTGTTCCATTTGTAAATTGAGTTCCCCGCTGCTATGGGAAAGCACGCCTTGGTTTAAGGACGCTTTGGTTTTAAGAACAGACTTCCAGAACAGATTTAAGTTCGTAAACCAAGGTACCACTGTCAAAATATGTTGTTAGGCCGGCTCTGAAAGTATGTGTTTGTTACATAAAAGAAGAATATATAACATACATACAAGTAATTGCTGAAAGAAGGTGACATATTTGTACCAATGTTATGAAATTTAACAAGTCATAACATACTAGTTCATAATGTGGAAAAATATCTATATGGTTGCCCTTTCTTAAACAACCACCAATGGCCATTTCTTCATATAGTTGTCTGTCTGTGTATTGTTGTAACATCACATAAAATAAATCGGTTCAGTCATTAAAGCAATCTCCCATTTTCTCTTGAGCCCTAAGAAATTACTGATTTTTTGTAGCTTTATCAGCGCCTGCTCCACTCAAGCCTCAACTGCACTCACCTCTAAGCCAAAATATGGTTTAGCAAGAGTGAACAGCCAGGGCAGAAATCACAGCCTCTCTGCTCATCCCTTGGTCCTGACTTGCTACCCAGAGCTAAGCCATGGTTTGGCTTAGCATTACATCCAAACCATGGTTTGCGGTTTGGCTCCCCTCCCCCTGCCAACAAGCCTTGAACCGTAAGCCAGAATAAACTTTGATTACAGCTTGTGGTTTATTGGGAGAGAAACAAACCATGGGTCTGGGTTTCCGATGTAACAATAAACTGAACAATGGCTTAGCTCTGGGTAGCACGGGGGTAGCAGGACCAGGAGAGGAACAAAGCAGCCATGGCTTTTGCTCTGGGTACCTGTATTCTTGCTCATCCTTGCTTAACCATGGGTTGGCTTTTAGTGTTGCGTGCCAACTGGACCATATTCTTGCTGCCGTCCATGAATCAAATATTTATTTTAAATCCACTGATACTAGTTTTCCTTTAGTTTATGATAACGAGGAGGAAGATTTTGAATTTGTTCGTTGCTTTTTACAATAAGCAAGATTTAAAATGCAAAAATGCCGCTAATAGAGAGCAGTGGAACATATGTAACGTTAGGTAACCAAATAAGATGAAATTATGTGGTTTTAAGAAATTTTGCAGAGGTGTAGCTATTTTATCTCCCCACCCACTCACCCTAGTTTGCTAGCTGGTGTTTCCTATGAACATCCCATGACATAGTTTTTCGTTTTAATTAGCTAGCTTTCCATACTTAATTTGCTGAAATGAAAATGGCTTTGTATTAAACACCGGTAGTGTTAAAACGGCCTTTTATCTGCAACATGACTTTTTATTTGGCAAACTTTGCTTTTCTTCTGTTGCGCTGCCCCAGAAGTATGGATGCCGCTAACTATTTCTCATGTTGTGGGGAGAATCCCGATGTCAGACCTTCGTTGAAGTTTAGAATTGGCAGTAAGATGAAATTAATGAAATTGAGAGTACATGGGTGAGAAACGGTTGAAGCTCTTGCTGCTTTTAATTAGTCACGTCTTCATGCTCAATAAGCATCATTCATGTGTTGACGTACTAATCTGGCAGGCATTTCAGAGAAAACACTTTCAAGGTTTTAAAATGTGACCTAAAAAGTACTGGGGAAGGCATATTTGTTTCTCACTAGGAGCTGCATAGCCTGTAGGCTTTACATCACTGAGAAGGGACTCTTGCTTTACATGGGATTCCATAGAAGCGATAACAGTCTACTTTTTACCTGTTGGGCTATATGATACAGAACCAAAAATTATCAATCCATTGTTGCTCAGTTTTGGGAAAGGCTACTTAATGTGCTTGAGGCCATGTACCTGATAGCATCTTAGCCCTAGGTGCAAGAAATCAGAGTTTGACACTAATTCCCTGGCCAACATTGGATGTCAGTTTGTGGAAAGAGACTTGGCCTTTTGGCTCTAGGTGTTTTTGGACAGCACCTGATTCTTGCGTCTTGTTCTTCAAAGGTCACCCTGCAGTATGACTATGTGACAGCATCAGAACAAACACTCTCTACTGGTTTCTTTGCATTTTATTTGGCTCAAATTATACTTTTGTCTTTATAAATGCCGTATTGTCATGCTCTAGGTAGAAACTGCAAATATTGCAGGTGGTATTCGACTAAATATGTGCACTAGGTCAACGGGGTTTCTTTCCCCCACCCCTCCGTGTATTCTGCACCATCTCCAAAGCTGCTCCAAAGGCTTGAAGAACCCCCAGAACAAATTTAGAGGGTGTTGGGAGGAGGTTGAGAAGGGGAGAGAATGTTCCATTGCACAAGGAGAACTGGCAGAACATTCACCGTAATGCTATGTTGAATACAACCCTCAATGTCTGCTTGAGGAACTTAACCAATTGTAGAGGATAGTGGTTCAGTTCAGAACTCTGAGAACTGGAATAAACGTTGAGCTTCCATGCTCCTGGTCACTTCTGGCTTATTTATTTAATTCATTATTTGTACAGTGGTACCTTGGGTTACATACGCTTCAGGTTACAGACTCAGCTAACCCAGAAATAGTGCTTCAGGTTAAGAACTTTGCTTCAGGATGAGAACAGAAATTGTGCTCTGGCAGCGTGGCGACAGCGGGAGGCCCCATTAGCTAAAGTGGTGCTTCAGGTTAAGAACAGTTTCAGGTTAAGAATGGACCTCCGGAACGAATTAAGTACTTAACCCGAGGTACCACTGGATTTGGCTTTTGAAAGGAGTACCCAAAGTGGCTCAAGTCCCTGATAAAATATGACAGGAGCAGACCTGCTGGTGTCTTCATCTGCTCCCCCTTCCCCTCCTGAGTCTTTGCACAGGGCAGTTGTCCTTTTTGGCAAACCATAGTTTGCCATTGCATTTGAAATAACAAACCATAGTTTCATCTTAATGGTTTTCCTGCTATTAATTTTCAACATTATATCAAAACAACCAATATTATCCTTCTGGCAGCAATTATTAGCAAAAATAGCTGTCTCCTCCCGCATTGTCTACTTCTGTTTGAATAACACCCAGCCGATGAACATCTGCTCAGCCATGGATCATGTTCTTCCTCAGAGACATCTAGTTTTACAAAGGCAGCTGTTGAAGCAGCTTGTTAAAAAGCGAAACATTGGGTTTTAAGATGCCCGATCCCTTATCTGCAAACCACGAAGCTCTAAAACTGGTGAGCTCATGAATCCTTAGGCTTTTAATTTTTAAATTGCACCAAGTTTAGAACGACAGGCCGCTCTCTGCAGGCTTTGAAATTGGCTTCAAAGGAATATGAATCCGAACACAGTATTATTATTATTATTATTATTATTATTATTATTATTATTATCATTTAGATTTAGATTCCATCCTCCAGTCCAGAGGTTCATGATAGATTATAAAAATGTATAACCAGTATAAAAGCCATGGAAAAAAAATATCAAAAAACCCGAAGTACTAAAACAAAAAAGAACCAGAAATTACAAGCAGTCTAGCAACCAGTCTAAAAGCTCTCAACCTCAATATACATAAAAGAGGAGCTTTTGACCGCTTGCTTTTGGGAAGAAAGGATGGCAGAAAATGAGTTTATTTGTACACATTGCCGGATGTTGGAGTCGCTCTGCTCACTCTGTGCCCATGCATTTTCCTTCAGTTCAATCACATAAACTCAGACAGGAAGGGAGTGAATCCACTAAGAGATTTACTTATTTTTAGTGCTTACTTTCCGTAGTGTCCCTATCGCCATGCATGGCTTGGAACTTCCCCGAGGTGACAGCAGGAAAAAAACAAACATGTTTTCTCTTACGTGGAATAAAAAAATAATAGTTTGGCGCAGTTGGAATCCGTGGATAAGAGTCTGTGTACGAGGCGTTACCAGAATGTTTTCCAGGGAGTGATAGAGCAAGTTTTCTTCCTTGGTTGTTTGGAAAGCGATTACGACAGGACTTCGACGGTTATCTGGCTCTTCTTTTTGGCTAGGTATAGTAGCAATGAACTGAGCGATTTGATAAGTGCTGCCATATCTCATTTTCTTTTGATTGTTATGTGTGTGTCTCTTGCTGAGCCGTAAATCTGAAAATTAAATTTCCTGAGCCAGCCTAAAAGCAACAACAACCCATAGTAGAAATGTGTGGGGGTTTTTTTTATTAAAAAAAAACAAATTGCACGGTGCTAGAACGGTTACATAACATCAGATTCGAATGCTTTTTGAAAGGATCAGGAAGATTTCTTAAAACGAAAATACGATTAAAGGCCTAGACTCAAATATACCACTCGCCTGAAGTTTATATCCTTACGTACATAGCTTTTAAAGAGAATGCCAGCATTATACCTACATTTTTTAATATAAACTAATGAGAATTCTGTTTGCAGCTCAGGAAGCAGATTAGACAGTACAGTTTAATAAGCTTTGTGACTGGAAGGATGAAGTCTACTCCACATTTCAAAAAATCCTGATGTTTTATGGTGGTGTCTAATGGCTACGGTGTTGCAGTGGTGCTGATGATGAAATGGGCTTGTCGCTTTTATTTGTATATATTTAAATTTGGAATTTTATGGTATTATACCATGCCATGAGATTGGTGTCAACGAGGAATGGTTTAGAACTATACGAAATAAAGCCAAATTTCAGTCATGCATTTTAGATATTTGTCTAAACAGTACTAGGCACTTCAGCTGGTTTTGAAATGTACTAGGGGATGTTTGTGTGTGTTTAATGATGCAGTTCCTGTTCCTGTGGATATTTGAAATGAATGACTCAAATGTACAGTACTGTTGACCATTTGACCATTTGTTTGATCATTAGCAGATTGGACATAGTGTGCGCTAATTACAATTTAAATACAACTACTTCTACTTTACACAGTAGCTGTGGTTGGAGGAGCAGTTGGAGTGCTGTGTCAGTAAAATATAACTTATATTTCCCCCTTATTTTTCTTATTTTTCCTTTCAAGCATTGCACGTCAGCGAGTGTTTTACAGTTCATTTGCGAAGGAGATTAAACTTGATATAAGACCTGAAATATTGCAGTAAAAATTCAAGAGGAACTTTTGATGCTAAGGCTAGCCACTCGAAATTACTGGGTTGATGTATGGGGTGCTGTTTTGTCAGTTTATTACACAGTAATCAACTCCAGAGATCTTTGCTAGGATTTAGTGATTTCTCCCTTGGCAAGCCCTGTACAGATACAAAACCCAGAGAGTTAATAAAGTGAGGAATATTGGGTTTTATGGAGTGATCATGTGATTTCAAGTAGTAAAGTGTTTAGAGACCCTCAGAAGCACTAAAAACACAGCCAAGAAGCATACAGCTGCTCTGTAGGCACTTAACTGACACGCTCTGTGTAGACTGCTCTGATTCATTTGTTGTTGTTGTTGTTGTTGTTTAGTCGTGTCCAACTCTTCATGACCCCATGGACCAGAGCACACCTGTCTTCCACTGCCTCCCGCAGTTTGGTCAAACTCATATTAGTAGTAGTAGTAGTAGTAGTAGTAATAATAATAATAATAATAATAATATATTTATACGCCACCTATCTGGCTGGGCTTCCCCAGCCACTCTGGGCAGCTTTCAACAAAATATTAAAATACAGTAATGCATCAAAAGCTTCCCTAAACAGGGATACCTTCAGATGTCTTCTAAAAGTCTGGTAGTAGTTCTCTTTGACATCTGGTGGGAGGGCATTCCACAGGGCGGGTGCCACTACCGAGAAGGCCCTCTGCCTTGTTCCCTGTAACTTGGCTTCTCGCAGTTAGGGAACCGCCAGAAGGCCCTCAGCGCTGGATCTCAGTGTCCGGGTAGAACGGTGGGGATGGAGACGCTCCTTCAGATACACTGGGCTGAGGCCGTTTAGGGCTTTAAAGGTCAGCACCAACACTTTGAATTGTGCTCGGAAACGTACTACAGAAACACAGTAGCTTCGAGAACACTGTCCAACCATCTCGTCCTCTGTCGTCCCCTTCTCCTTGTGCCCTCAATCTTTCCCAACATCAGGGTCTTTTCCACCAATATGCCTTTTTTCTCCCTCTCTCTAAATGCAAGACGGGTGGTGGGAGATCATGATGTTGCGGCACAACAAAACCGATTGCATTCAGCAAAAGTTAAGCAGCTCCCCTGTGTTGTAATAGGATTGCCACAGACTGCAAAAGAAAAAGGAGGGAAGCAGTCACTCTCGTAGCGAGAAATACACCCAAACACACTGGATTTAAGCAAACAGAGACATACTTACCCTTTCCACACCATTTCACATAGAATCGGTCTGTAGGCCGGCCCTACTGTTCAGTAGAGCAAGGCAACCACCTTAGGCTGCAGCTGTGGGGCATGGGGGGGAGAGCAAACATCAATGAGACACAGTTGTTTGTGCCACGAGGCCTACCATGTATCCTTTAAGCTAGCCTGCTGCCCTTAGTTGGATGATGCGATGTCATTTTCAGGATTTAACTGCCTTCCTGCTTGGCTCCTGTACGTGGAACCGGTGGTGGGAGGCATCTTGCCCTATGCCTCAGGCAGCAAAATGTTTTGGGCTGTTTTTGAATTGGTAGCAGGGGAAAGTGGAATTATGCCCACCAGCCTCACTCGTACAACCTCATCTTGGTCCAAAAAAGCGTGAACAGAGGAATCTGCTATAAAGCTGCAAACATAATGTTTTAAGTGCATTGTGCAAATGTGACACAAGATGGCAATGGTGAACTAATGGGAAATTCCATATATATTTTAAAACTTTTTTTTAAAAAAAAGCATTTTCACAGCGTTTTTTAAAATACATGTCTAGATTCAGCCTGTGTCTACTCTGTGTGCAGATTGAATTTACCGGTATATGTGCACAGGGTTTGTAACACCTACGGCTGAACTATTCAGACATCCGAGGGGCACAATGTTGATTGATATGGAGAATTACTGTACAAAACGGGCTGGTGTCTTTGGTGACTGTAAGGCTGAAGACAGACACAAGTTTGTTTGTTTTGGTGTGTTTTTTTTAAAAAAAGAAAAATAGAGGCAGTTTGATAGTACCATTGCCACCCCCAGCACTTGAATACGCTTTTTTTCCTGTCCTGGGGCAGCCTCTAAAAAAACAAAAAAAACCCTGGTTCTGTAGGTTCTATAGATTTGAGGAGTATGAAAAATGATTCTGAAGTTGCTGTGATTTTCGTAACTTCAACAAGACACAATTTCTGATAAGCATGGTTTCAATTATCCTGAGACAGATCTACAGCTAATCCATCGTTTCTAAGGTGAGATGATGTGGCGTCTTGGGCTGCCATTTTATTATTTCTGTTGCATCTTCTGTTTTCCATGCTTTTCGTTCAGAGGGTTGTAGTTTTAGCAGGTATTCCTCTGCTGGTTGGATCTCCGTTCCTCTGGAATTAGAAGCTGGCACACTGTCTACAACTTATTGCTGACAATTTTTTAAAGGGCGTCGTCAAAGTAGCATAACCCTGAATGCTTTTAAGTATTTCTAATGTTTTATTTTTAGGAAATGATCTTTAGATGTAATCAGATTTTATGCAATCTCAGTGCACAATGTTGCACACAAGGTTTATTGATCTACTCTTAATGTTGTGCTTCTGGTGGATATTGCATTTTGTGACCGCTCCAACTGCAATACCTAGAGGAAATGTATATATATGGCAATTTGCTCTGCAGAATGCGGTTCCACAGAAGGGATAGGAGCCTGTTAGATATTATTCACCATTTCACGAGCAATGAGCAACACATTTCCCCTTATATACCAGGAATTGGAAACCTGAGGCCTTCCAAATGTTGCTGTACTACAACTCAACAACTTTCACTTTTTGAAATATGGCAGCCCTAACTACAATATCCCTGGACCATTGGTCGTGCTGCTTTGGGCTGATGGGAACTGGAGTCCAATAACATCTGCAGAGCAACAGCTTCTTCAACCCCATAGTCGCCTTTGACTGGACATAACCATCCAGGGGTCCTTTACCTTTTTTTACCTCATAAATTATGAAGGGAAATGGCTAGATTGGGGCTTTCAGGAGTATTGCACCAAAAAAAGTGTGGTCGGAGGACATGCTTTGTTTGATCACAGTAGGGAGGCCTCTTTTTCAGCCTCTTAACAAATGTTAACATCATGAGTGTGCTGGTCCCGTGGGTTACCCGAGAGGCGAGGTCCAAGTCCGGTCCGTGGTCAAAGGTGCGACGTGGAGGCAGTCCGTAGTAGCTGAAGCTGGGTGCAGGGCAGGGAGTCGGCTGAAGTCAGGAGCAGGCATGCAAGCAGGGATCCAGGACGGGTCAGGAGCTCAGGCAGGAAAGCAGGACAGGGTTCAGGCAGGAACTAGCAACCAACAATGTTGTTCCTGCAACTTGGGACTGGGGCTGGCTGGCTTTTATCTGCCCTGAGGCATAGGGCGGCCCCGATCCTCTGGTGACTCACTTCTCCTGGCCTGGAGGCGAGCACTCCTCCTGCGGGAACTTAGTTCCCTCCGCCTCTCTGCCCTGAGCCTCTGCAGCTCAGGAGAGGCTGGAGGGTTACCGGACCCAGAGGCAATCTCAGCTTCCTCTGACGGGGCTGAGAGTGGAGCACCTGCAGGCAATGGGTCCTCCATCCCCTCAGGAGCCAGAGCAGACTCAGCTGGTGCCTGCACCTGAGGATCCAGCGCAGGTGAGGACCCTTCAGGCTCAAGCCCCAGCCCCGGCTCAGCTGGTTCTGGAGGCGGGGACTCCTGTGCAGGCTGGGATTCCTCAGGTTCAGCACCCGAGTCCGAATCCCAGGCCATCACAATGAGATTGGACAGCTCCCACAAGTCAAAAGGAAGAGAAATAGGAAGTTGCCTTATAGTGAGTCAGGCCATTGGTCCAATTCATTGGCTGTCTCCATTGACCGGCAGCAGTTTCTCCAGGGTTTTGAGCAGAATTCTCCCCCTACTGGGAGATGGCAAGGATTAAATCCGGGACCTTTTCCTACTGAGCTGCAATCTTTCCCAATCAGGAAATGTAAGCAATAAGAACAAAAAAAAAAAACACACCACACTCAGTAGCCCAGTCTTTAGCGCCAAAACTCCGCAAGAGGGTCAGGGAGAAGGCAAGGGAACTTCGCGAGTAAACTAGTCAATCCCATAGGCCTCTCTTTTTAGCTGTTCGGTTTAATCTGATAGGGATATTTAGGTTTTGACTAATCATGCGGAGCTCTGTGAGGCGCGCCCCATGCTGAGTTTTTAATTAAAATGTAAAGCTTAGGGAGAGAATTCCAGGAAAGAAATTCTAATTCAGGACTCTCAGGGGTATATACAAGCTAAACCTGGTTGTTTTAAGTCTAACAGTATACGCGCTGGGGAAATTTGTGTGGGACAAGATTGAAGAAAGGATTTTTAGCAGCTTGATTTTTTTAAAAAAGTATAAACTGTTTAAACACGTGACTCTTCAGTCCTTTGATAGCTAAATCGATCCTGCATAGTCTGCAGATTGTGAGGGTGGATTGTACCCCTTCAGACTCTGGTGGAGAAATGTGTGTGAGTGTGTTTAAAAAAACCCTTAGCTTACTGAGGAGAAAGGATATTGCTCAGCCTACTTCTTGCTGGGCTAGCTTTCTACTTGGATGGAATTTGGCTTAGTGGTGGGTTTTTACCATATGAATCCCGCTTGCAGTGAAATAGTCTGTCCTATTCTACTTCTTTAGGATTCTACAACATTCTGCTGCATACAAAGATCAAGCCTGCCTTAATTTCTTAATCCAGTGGAGGAGTGCATAGATGATAGATAGATAGATAGATAGATAGATAGATAGAGTGGTGCCTCGCAAGACGAAATTAATTCGTTCTGCGAGTTTTTTCGTCTTGCGAAGCACCACTGTGTATTGACGGTTTCCGATAGGAATGCATTGGCGGTTTTTTAAAAAAGCGCAAGACGTTTTCGTCTTGCGAAGCAAGCCCATAGGGAAATCCGTCTTGCGAATCAACTCAGAAAACGAAAAACTCTTTCATTCTGCGAGTTTTTCGTCTTGCGAGGAATTCGTCTTGCGAGGTACCACTGTAGATAGTATGGCGGATCCTCATTTTAAAATATGGCATCTCCTTGCTTTGTTCTTAAACACATTTTGCAAAGCACAGCTGAAAACATAAAAATTGCATATTCTGTATTAGTTCTAGCTTTCTGATAATTGATTTTGCATGACTGAGAAAAGATCGTGGCAAAATATATTATGTTTGCATGTATGTCAGAGATGCGCATTTTTATTTTTATAATATTTGTTAGATTTGATCGAAACTTTGTGTTGTTGTTTTCAACATGTGACTATTAGGAACATTGACTGCTCTTCCAAGAATAGCACAATAAGTACTGGTGAAAACCTACACTTATATTTCTGGAATTTGCAGTTCACCCAGTCACGCTAATTCCCAAGGTCATATGTGACTGAGGTTATTTCAGGGACTGAAATTTCTAATCTCTCAGCTACTGTTCCCATCTCACTCCCCTTGGCTTTTTAAAAAAATAAATAAATCTTGCTACCACAAAGGATTAATGTGTGTGTACTGTACTTGTAGGGGCAAAGTTTTATCTTGTTTCAAGTAACTATTTCATTTTGTAATGGAAAATATTTTTAAATATATACTGATGATGGTGGCTATTATAATATTTCATGCTTGGTTTAGGAAGTGTACTATATATACATTTACAGTGGTACCTCAGATGTCCAACGGAATCCATTTTGGAAGTCTGTTCGACTTCCAAAACGTTCAGAAACCAAAGTGCGCCTTCTGATTGGCTGCAGGAAGCTCCTGCAGCCAATCGGAAGCCCCGTCGGACGTTCGGCTTCCAAAAATAGTTTCCAAACCGGAACAGTCACTTCCAGGTTTGCGGCATTTGGGAGCCAAAACGTTCGAGAACTAAGCTGTTCGAAAACCAAGGTATATTTGTTAAGGGGAATGTAAACTGACCGATTAATGTACATAATAACCGGCTATTGTGCATGTTCACCAGGCCTCATAGATAATGTGCACATAACCCTTCCATGGAGGGAGAATTGTGCACATGTCCCAGTCAACATGCAGATAACACGTTTGTAGGCCCCCTTAAGCATATTCCCAGTGCTCAACTTTTATCACCCTCCACACACAAGGTTCTAAATTTTGTGGCGAGCACCTGTGAGCAGAATCTCTCATGTAGAAGTTCCTCCATCCCACACGAGGGATGCTGAAGCTGAGTGACAGGAGGGGCGAGGACAAGCATGTACCCACTCTCTCCTCCTGCAATCCTAGTTGTGGGGGGGAGGGAGGAATAGGTCTCCCCAGACAGGGCTATAGATATCATGAAGCTTGAATTGCAAATCTCTTTGTGTGTGTGGTTTGCTGGCAGATCAGAGACTATGGTTTCCTTAACCATGGTTTGGTATGATGTCTTTACTGAGCCAGGTACGTTATAGCTGCGATAGGCAGTAGCGGGAAGACAGTTTAAGAGGTGCAGGATGAGGGAAGCTGCTTTCGTGGGACTGGAGCGTTCTGCTTTCTATTTTGATGCATTAAAAAAATATACACTTGGAAAATATCATGATTGGGAAAAGAGCATGATGAGGCTAAGCAATCTTCTGTTCTACTCAGTGGCATAGCGTGGGGGATGCAGGGGGGGTCGGTCGCACCGGGCGCAACATCTGGGGGGGGGGCGCTCGCACTCACAGCTCTGTGCCCCTACCTGGCTCACTCACTCTCTCTCACTGCAGTGCTGGCTGTGCGAATCCGATCTGAGCCGCAGGGTCGCCGCCCACTGTGGAGGGGAGGGTGCCAGGCGTGCGGTGCGGTGCGGAGCGGAGAGAGAGCGAGGGACTATCTGGGGGAGGGATAGTCCAGCGGGGGGGGGGTGTGCAAATTACTTGCCTTGCCCCGGGTTAGGGGGCGCAAATTACTTTCCTTGCCCCGGGTGCTGACAACCCACGCTACGCCACTGGTTCTACTTCTGATTTTTGAGCTTCAGGTCCTGTAATTTTGACAAAATATTTGTCTGGAAATCCTTGCAGAGTGGATGAAGATATAAGGAAACAGACTGAAAAACAAAACTGCATCATTTTGGCTCCATCTTACTGCTTCTGCTGTTGCCCACAAAAGCTTGTCAAAGGACTAGTCTATACAGTACTTGTACATGTAGAGAACTCTCCCCCCCCCCATATCACCTGCATAGCTTAGCTCCATAGTTTGAAACTACAGGCAGAACAGAGGGGAAATTAAATTAGTCATAGAGAAATAAATTTCTTTTTTTTGGGAGCTTGGCTGGCCGAGAATTTTACACTTAATTTGTCCCCAGAGATAGTTCTCCTCACGGCTTCTCTCAGTACTATTTAAGTCTCTAGCTCATTATAAAACTCTTTTCTCTGCACCTCTTTCAGATGGGTCAATTTCTCCATCTGTTTGAAGCCCACAACAATTTCCAGAGTTTACATCTTCTGTTTGAGGGAAATCTCCATGAACTGAAGCTATGTTGTCAGGTTAGGTTGAAATTCTAATTTTAGAGCCTGTAAATTCTCAGTTGTTGTTCAGGTTCTTGGTGGTCCTTCGTCACCACCTTATTCTTCCATATTCTTTCTCTCGCCTCAGGACAGTACTACCTGGGTGCAGTTCCAACTGCCCCTCAAATCTGCTGCCCCTCACATCGAACTTATTTTAAAAGCGTAGGCAGCGTCTTCCCTTTCCTTTGCTAAAATAAATCCCCCACAGTGTTTCCAACGCCCCTTGCCCATGTGCTACCTCGATCTTTCTCTCTCATCACCACTTACAGGCCAAACAGCAGCTTTTAATGGGGTCTCGTTTGAAAAATACCACGAGGAAGCATTAGGCTCCCCCCACCTCAGCGCTCCATCATAATTGAAAAAAGATTGATACTTGTGTCAGCAAAATGGAGGCGTGTAGGAATTGCTGAGATCATTGTCAGATCTATAGTGCAATGGAAGCGAGTATATGCAGGTGGCGCTGTGGTCTAAACCACTGAGCCTCTTGGGCTTGCTGATCGGAAGGTTGCCGGTTCGAATCCCCATGAAGTGGTGAGCTCCCATTGCTCTGTCCCAGCTCCTGCCCACCTAACAGTTCGAAAGCACGCCAGTGCAAGTAGATAAATAGGGAGCGTTCCGGCAGGAAGGTAGACAGGGTTTCTGTGCGCTCTGGTTTCCGTCACGGTGTTCCATTGCGCCAGAAGCAGTTTAGTCCTGCTGGCCACATGACCCGGAAAGCTGACTGTGGACAAACGCCAGCTTCCTCAGTCTGAAAGCGAGATGAGCGCCGCAACCCCATAGTCGGCTTTGCCTGGACTTAACCGTCCAGGGGTCCTTTACCTTTACCTATATCACTATAACTGCCAGGACTTCCCCAGAGAATTGTGGGAATTGTACTTTAGTTGTCAGAATGTTAGAAATCCCTAGTCCAGACCCTGCTGCCTTGACCTTCTGTTTTTCTGTAGCGTCATTCATGTTTACAGTATCTGATGGGGAGGTCTGCACTGCTTTACACGCTTCAGCCTTGACTCATGCTGCCACCAGAGAAGGATGAGAAAATAAAATGATGCTTACACCATTACTGTTAATGAGATACAAACAAACAATAACATCTTAAGAAAAGAGGGTTCACCTCGATATGCATTGCACCAATTCAAGAGCTAACGCTCTTGGATGAAATGCGTATGTATGAAAAGTAAGAACGCAGCCCAAGGACAATGGGCACTATGCCATTGGTTTATTGCTGGAGGTACCACTTTTTATTTTTATTAATATTTTATTAGAACAATTCCATGTATAAAAAGAGAGTGAGAAAAGTGAATGAGATTGAAAAGAAATAAATAAGTACTGTTGCATTACCATATATTAATATACAGGTGTGTATATTCTTATTGGGATGCGGGTGGCGCTGTGGGTAAAACCTCAGCGCCTAGGACTTGCCGATCGCATGGTTGGTGGTTCGAATCCCCGCGGCAGGGTGCGCTCCTGTCGTTCGGTCCCAGCGCCTGCCAACCTAGCAGTTCAAAAGCACCCCCGGGTGCAAGTAGATAAATAGGGACCGCTTACCAGCGGGAAGGTAAACGGCGTCTCCCTGTGCTGCTCTGGTGCTGGTTCGCCAGAGCAGCTTCGTCACGCTGGCCACGTGACCTGGAAGTGTCTGCGGTCAGTGCTGGCTCCCGGCCTATAGAGTGAGATGAGCGCACAACCCTAGAGTCTGGCAAGACTGGCCCGAAAGGGGAGGGGTACCTTTACCTTATATTCTTATTATCCTTTTTTTAAAAAATTACTTTTTTATTCAAATTTAAAACAAAACATATTATCTAGAAATATATCATCCTTATTTCCCCCCATTTTTCCTCCCTCCCTCTCCCTCCCCCCATAGAACCCACCCCCCACCCCCGACTTCCCTCAGTTCCAGTCTTTGATTTCTCTAAAAATGCTGTTTTCTGCATGTTACACAGTTGTATAGATCCTCAAACTATTTAAGTAATAATTATCAATAAAAAGTTTGTGAATGTTTATTCAAAACCAGCCAAGGAGTCCAGTTCGCTTTGTTGTGTCTTCAAATACTTTGTAAAGGGTTCCCATTCATCTTTAAAGTCACTGTTATCCTTGTCCCATAGCTTGTATGTCAGTTTTGCCAGTTCTGCATAGTCCATCAATTTTTCTTGCCATGATTCTTTAGTTGGGGTTTCTTCAGTCTTCCATCCTTGTGCTACCAAAACTCTCGCGGCTGTTGTCGCATACATGAAGATATCCTTATTATCCTAATGCACATATAAATGTCAATAACCTAATATATTCTGTGTAAACTCATTCCAAATATTGTTGTATTTATCCAAAGAAAGTCTATAAGTTGTCTGTTCATATGTTGACAATGTTGTCATGTCAAGCCATTGATTAAGGGGAATCGTGTCTCTATTATTCCTTAATGATCGCCCTACCTCTGTGGCAGACTTCACATGTTACGTTAAGTGCTGTTATCACTGGGGGAAAAAGGGTATCGGGAATAATTGACTTTTTAAAATCTCATGCATTTTTATACTGCCCTTCATTGTATCAGATATCAGGGTGGTATGTACAGCTTGAGAGAAATACCACCAGCAGCCCAAACAGGAAAGCAGCTGTTAAAGCTTTGAGACAGACTAAAACGTGTCCAGTACTTATCATAGCAGGTATGTTATCTGAATATATGAATTTGGGGTGGGAGGAGATAAAAACTACCACAGGGGTTCTCCTCACCCGTCACAGCCAGTTGGTGACCCACGAGATAATTCTGTCTGGTTCCCAAGTTTGTCATTTATGCAGCTGATCAGGAACTCTTGGGTGTGGGTCTCCATTTCCACCTATTTATGAGCAGTGATAACAAAACTGAGAAGTGTCCAGGAATGGCCAGGACTCTCACAATCCTTTCTGATTGTTTTTCTTTTTTTAATCATCCTGCTAACTTACAAAGCGTGATGCTCCAGGGCTTCCTGTTTCCCAAGTGCACAAGTCTGTACATTTTCTTAGCTGTGGGTGGGATGGAATAAGATTAAATAAAACATAAGCAGTGCATAACTCTTGCACACAACAGCTTGCAAGCCAAAGTTACCTTGCTTTCTCCTTTCCATATGCTGTCCCATATGCTTTTAATTTTATTTTTTTTGCTGCTGTTGTGCCTGGAAATATCTTTAACTAAAATTCAAGTTAAAAAATAAAATAAATGAGCAAATGATAGAATTACTCCAACTGCAAAGAGGAAGCATAATTTCCTCGGCATTATTTCAATGCGCCAAATTCAAAGGAAACTCTTTAAACCCCACCCGATAAACCAAGCTCATGGATTATCTGGGGGGAAAATAAACTATGGTTGTGCTCCAGGCAATCCATGAGCAGTAAGCCATAGAACAAATCTTGGCTACAGAATGTGGCTGCTTTGTTCCCCCTCCAGTCCTGCTGTTGCCATGCTGCTAGAAGCTAAACCCAGACTCATTGTTTATGTCACTCCAGCCAATGAGTCTGAGTTTGGATGTAATGCTAGGCCAAACCATGGCTTAGCTTATAGCAGCACAGCTGTAGTAGGACTGGAGGAGGGGGGAAAGCAGTCACAATTTTCTCTCCAGGAACCAGCATGTTTGCCCCATGGTTTGGCTTAGAATTCCATGTGGTCCAGGTCAGATCCTGGATGAGGTACACCCAGGCAACTTGTTTGCTTAGTAAGAATTGGAGTCCTGGTCTTCCCAGGATTTTTAATCCCTATAGCATGCCAGTTTTCCAAGGTTTTAGACTATTTATTATTCTTTATTCACTGTACAGTGGTGCCCCGCAAGACGAATGCCTCGTAAGACGGAAAACCCGCTAGAAGAAAGGGTTTTCCGTTTTCAGAGGCGCTTCGCAAAACGAATCTCCTATGGGCTTGCTTCGCAAGACGAAAATGTCTTGCGAGTTCCTGCGATTTTTTTTCGCTCCCCACCCCCTTTTTCTAAGGCACTAAGCTGCTAATAGCCTTTTAGCAGCTAATCCGCTAATCCCTTAAGCCTTTAATAGCCGCTAATAGCCGCTAATAGTGCTAATCCGCTAATCCGCTAATGGGGTTGCTTCGCAAGACGAAAAAACCGCTAGACGAAGAGACTCGCGGAACGGATTCTTTTCGTCTTGCGAGACACCACTGTATTCTTTATTTTCTGTTAACTATTTCTTTGTTTTGGCCATTTACCATTGTTTTGCTTCTGTTGCTTGCTTCTATTGGTGGGGTGTAATACTGTTGGTAGAGAAGTCATTCTTTGTTAAAATATATATATAGTCAAACCTCATGTTACGTCCGCTTCATGTTAACGGTCTTCCAGGTTACGTCCCGCGGTGACCCGGAAGTACTGGAAAGGGTTACTTCCGGGTTTCGCTGCTTGCACATGCGCAGAAGCGCAAAATGATGTCACATGCATGCGCAGAAGCGGCGAATCACAACCTGCACTTGCGCAGACGCGCCGCTGTGGGTTGTGTTCTTTTCATGTTGCGAACGGGCCTCCGGAACGGATCCTGTTTGCAACCAGAGGTACCACTGTATACCTTTTTCCGTCTATAAGATGCCCCCATGTATAAGGGGGACTTCGATTTAAGAAAATGGGGAGAGATCTATCCCTGTATAAGATGCCCCCCCCATTTTTGGACATTATTTTTCAGGGGGAAAACCTAGTCTTATACACGGAAAAATACGGTAGTTACAGTAGATGTGGTAGCATGTTTGACTTGGCCACCTCTTGCCCTGAGTAATTTCTCATTTGGTAAGTGTGCATGTCCCGTTTCCATGTAGGATGTGCCAAACATCTGCACAGCATGTACCAAAACTCTTGAGCAAATGAGAGCAGGCTCCTTCTGTAGCAAGTGGGGATAGGATACCCTCCTATCCTAGCCCTCTTTGAATGCTTATGGAAGTCAGTTTGCATTTCAAACCGGATGCCATGCTGGCAGTGCTGCACTTCCTAAGAATATCAAAGCCACCCGTGACTCGTTTTAATAATTAATTATGAATTTAGCAAATAGCAAATCAAATGACTCAAGGGACAGAAATATTCCGGTTGTTGCTGTCGACGTTAAAATTAAGGTGATTGCAATTTCTCTTAATATTTCTAGTGGTGCTTTGCGTTTAAATAAATGATGTGGCAGCTTATAATGCTTGGCACTTCGGTTTTATTGTAAAAATGGATGTGAAAGCTGCTGTGGTGCTCTGCGGCAGTTGTGTTGGGGGAGAGAGGTTCGAATCCCCGCTGAGCCTCAAAGTTTCTTGGCTGGCTTGGGCAAACCCACTTCGTCGGATATAGCATGGAGCCTGCAAGAGAGGTGAAATGCCACATCTAGTATCCTGAGCTTCTTGGAGTAAGGGAACAGTGGCTCGGCTGTATCCCTCCAGATGTTGTTTGACCACAACTTCCACCAGCCCCAGCCGACATCAACATCTGGAAGGCCACAGAAGAACCACCTGCTGGAGTAAGGCCTGGATAAAAACATAACAAATAAATAGGAAACAAATTGCAAATAGCTTCCTGTGCCATGCCAGGAAAAAACAAGACAGATGCTAGCTCTGGTGCTCATAAAAGAACCCAAGAAAACTCACTTTGATTTTCTGAAACAATCGTTTTATCTAGAGAGAGTATTATTCCTAGGCTAGGCCTCAGCTCATCTGGTCGAAAGTCAGGTGTGGTATATTATCGGACTACAGTGGTACTTTGGTACTCAAATGTAATCCGTTCCGGAAGTCAGTTCCAAAACCAAAGCGTTCCAAAACCAAGGCATGCTTTCCCATAGAAAGTAATGCAAAACGGATTAATCTCTTCCAGACTTTTAAAAGGTAAAGGTAAAGGTACCCCTGCCCGTACGGGCCAGTCTTGACAGACTCTAGGGTTGTGCGCCCATCTCACTCAAAGAGGCCAAGGGCCAGCGCTGTCCGAAGACACTTCCGGGTCACGTGGCCAGCGTGACATCGCTGCTCTGGCGAGCCAGAGCCGCACACGGAAACGCCGTTTACCTTCCCGCTAGTAAGCGGTCCCTATTTATCTACTTGCACCCGAGAGTGCTTTCGAACTGCTAGGTTGGCAGGCGCTGGGACCGAACAATGGGAGCGCACCCCGCCGCGGGGATTCGAACCGCCGACCTCTTGATCGGCAAGCCCTAGGCGCTGAGGCTTTAACCCACAGCGCCACCCGCGTCCCGCGTCCCATGATAAAACAGCAATTTATCATGACTTTTACTATCTAGCGAAACCATTGATCCATATAATGAAAGCAGTAATCAATGTACTGTACTATAAAATATTGTAGATGATAAAAATTAAAATTAATTTTCTTTCTTACCTACACTGATGATAGTCATTGTATGGATGGGGGGCTTTTATCCATTTCTGCAGTCACACAATCAATCAATCAATCAATCAATCAATCAATCATGCCATCTATCAATCAAATCAATCAGTAGCTGAAGTGGGATCCACACAGTCACAAAAACAAATTGAATGAAAAAGCTTCAAAACAAAAAACGCAAAATAAACAAAAGCACCAAATACAAGCTCCAAATATCACCTCAGAACACTGCAATCGGAAACAGAAGGCTTGAACTACAATGGGAAGGACGCAACTTAGCAGTGCAACAGGAAACACAGGGGGACTCAAAACAGAGCATGTTAGGCTTCCGGGGGAAAAGTTCAAAAACTGGAACACCTTCTCCCGGTTTTGCAGCGTTCGGGTTCCAGGTTGTTCGTGAACTAAGCTGTTCAAAAACTGAGGTATCACTGTATGTTTTTTATTTGTTCGTTCTCTTAGCCCTGCATTTGTGGTGTCAGCTGATCAGCGGGAGGGTGGGGTTCGATCCCACATTGGGTCCCTGCAGCCGATGCAGTAGGATACAGCCCCCATTCATCAGCCGACGAGTGGGGATTCAATTCTGCTCAGGGAACAGGCACATGCGTAAGACGCAGGCTTTGTTCTCACACTTCCTGCAGTGGCAGCAGCAAATGAAGGGGAGAAAGAATCTTCTATATTCTCCGTAGTAGGGTTGTATGTATCTGATTGGTAGGGTGGTTGTCTACCCAATGTTAAGCATGCTTATTCTGCATTTGTGCTAGCGTTCAAGTGGATTTCCAATACCGACATTGTGGGATGGGCAGCAGTGCTTACCTGAGTGCACATTACCCAACAGCGGAAATGCTGTATTTTCTTCATTGGTGCCTTCAGACAGCGCCCACCTCCCCACCACTCTGCCCCTCCCATTTTAACTTCTAGTAAGCCCCAATGGAGCAGACAAAAGTCGGTATAGTTAAAGCTATGGTTTTCCCAGTAGTGATGTATGGAAGTGAGAGCTGGACCATAAAGAAGGCTGATCGCCGAAGAATTGATGCTTTTGAATTATGGTGCTGGAGGAGACTCTTGAGAGTCCCATGGACTGCAAGAAGATCAAATCCTATCCATTCTGAAGAAAATCAGCCCTGAGTGCTCACTGGAAGGACAGATCCTGAAGCTGAGGCTCCAGTACTTTGGCCACCTCATGAGAAGAGAAGACTCCCTGGAAAAGACCCTGATGTTGGGAAAGATGGAGGGCACAAGGAGAAGGGGACGACAGAGGACAAGATGGTTGGACAGTGTTCTCGAAGCTACCAGCATGAGTTTGACCAAACTGCGGGAGGCAGTGGAAGACAGGAGTGCCTGGCGTGCTCTGGTCCCTGGGGTCACAAAGAGTCGGACATGGCTAAACAACAACAACAAGCCCCATAGGCCTCCCCTGCCATCTGCTACCTTGCATTTCAGTCTAGATAAGGGAGTTCACATATGCAATGTGGAAATCTTGTGCGTCCTGATGCCTGGTAAACAAATTAGGTACAGAACAGACCCATAAAAGCTGAGCTTCCTTTGGCTTTTTTAAAGAAAGCCTGGGCTGGGAAAAAACCAACAACTGACAAGCAAGTTGGGAAAGTAGGTCTCACATGAAACAGCGGGCAGGCATGTGCTCTGCCACTCCGGCTATTGAATGGTATCTTCAAAGGGATTGTAAAACAGGGAAGATCTTCTTTGCTTCCAGCCACTACGGATCCCATGACACGTTTGCTGCAAGAGCAGAAATTATTTCTATCCTCCCACTCCCCTCTCGTGGCCAGAACTAATTTCTGTTTGGATAACTTGCTCTGCCAAAGCTAACATCTCCCCGGTAATCTCAGTCGGTTACAGTATTCCGCCGAATCTCCTGCCCCTAGAATTGTGCAGCATTGCTAGTTGTTGTCAGTTGCTGGAAATCTGCCGAATCGAGAGGCGGTAATTCAAGACGGGAGTGAGGACATCCTTCTGTACATTCATAAGATCCTTCTAGTGTTGGGATAAAAGGTGCTAAATCTTTTTATTATTACTATTTGAGGAAGTTGAAAGATTAACAACAACAACAACAGAATCATTTCATGGTGCATTTTGAAAAGCTACCGTTTTGGTAATTCTCTGCATGTTTTTGTTTTTGCAAGATTGTTACATGCAATAATCGAGGCAGCGCTGATCTTCTCAACTCTTAAATATGTACCGTATTTTTCGCTCTATAGGATGCACTTTTTCCCCTTCAAAAATGAAGGGGAAATGTGTGTGCGTCCTATGGAGCGAAGACGCTATAGTCCCGCGACCCTCTCCCGGCTGGAGAGGTGACGCACGGCTATGGCAGGAGCCTCTATAGCCGTGCGCCACCTCTCCAGCAGGGAGAGCTAGCGCGGGGCTAAAGCAGCCCCCGCGACCCTCTCCTGGCTGGAGAGGTGACGCGCGCCTATAGCAGGAGTCTCTATAGCCGCGCGCCACCTCTCCAGCAGGGAGAGCGTGCGCGGGGCTAAAGCAGCCCCCCGCGACCCTCTCCTGGCTGGAGAGGTGACGCGCGCCTATAGCATGAGCCTCTATAGGCGCGCGTCACCTCTCCAGCAGGGAGAGCGCGCGCAGGGCTAAAGCAGCCCCCCGCGACCCTCTCCCGGCTGGAGAGGTGACACGCGGCTATGGCAGGAGCCTCTATATCCGCGCGTCACCTCTCCAGCAGGGAGAGCGCGCGCGGGGCTAAAGCAGCCCCCCGCGACCCTCTCCTGGCTGGAGAGGTGACGCGCGCCTATAGCAGGAGTCTCTATAGCCGCGCGCCACCTCTCCAGCAGGGAGAGCGCGCGCAGGGCTAAAGCAGCCCCCCGCGACCCTCTCCCGGCTGGAGAGGTGACACGCGGCTATGGCAGGAGCCTCTATAGCTGCGCGTCACCTCTCCAGCAGGGAGAGCGCGCGCGGGGCAGGCTTTTGCGAGAGGTGAGGGAATTCCCCCACCTCCCAGGAAAGCCAAGAGAAGCCGTGCAGCCCTTTTAAAGTGCTCACGGCTTCTGCCGGTTTTGCGGGAGGTGGGGGAATTCCCCCACTTCTCAGGAAAGCCAGGAGAAGCCACGATCTCTTTAAAGGGGTTGCGTGGCTTCTGCGGGCTTTTGGGAGAGGTGAGGAAATCCCCCCACCTCCCAGTAAAGCCAGGAAAGCCCTGCGCAGCGTCTCCCGGCAAGGAGAGGCTGCACGGGGCTAAAGGGGAAGCCATCCCGCTCTCTGCCTTGGCTTCCTCCATAGCTGCGCGCAACCCCTCCGGCAAGGAGAGGCTGCACGGGGCTATAGATTCTTTAGCCCCACGCAGCCTCTCCCGGGAGGGAGAAGCTGCACGGGGCTAAATGGGAAGCCAAAACAGCCTTGGCTTCCTCCATAGCTGCGCGCAACCCCTCCGGCAAGGAGAGGCTGCACGGGGCTATGGATTCTTTAGCCCTGCGCAGCGTCTCCTGGCAAGGAGAGGTTGCGCTGGGCTAAAGAGGAAGCCAAAACACCGAGCGGGATCCATCCCGCTCTCTGCCTTGGTTTCCTCCATAGCCGCGCGCAACCCCTCCGGCAGGGAGAGGTTGTGCGCTGCCTGTACGCTGCTCTTTGGTGCTGGGGGGGGGAATATTTTTTTTCTTGATTTCCCCCCCTAAAAACTGGGTGCGCCCTATGGTCCGGTGCGCCCTATGGTGCGAAAAATACGGTATATTTATTTATTTAACACACATTTTTCCAAGGAGCTCGAGGCAGAATATGTTGTTTTATCATTGCAACAATCGCCCTGCAAGGTAGCTTTGGCTGAGAGAGCCTGGCCTGAAATCACACAATAAGGGACTTGAATGAAGTTTCCCTAGCCTTAGTCCTACACTGGGATGCACTGTGGTCTAAACCACATCCATCAGTGGACCCTCTCTGACAAGAGCACCCTGGAAGTTAAGCAAGAAAGTCAAGAAGGGAGAATCAATTCTTGGGAGCTTTAGCTCTTTCTCACTTTGTTTTGTTACAATGCTGTGCTGCGTTTCTCAGGATTAAGTCCCACTGTGTTCAGCAGGGTTTACTCCCAGGTCAGGGACGTGGGTGGCCCTGTGGTCTAAACCTCTGAGCCTCTTGGGCTTGCTGATCAGAAGGCCGGTGGTTCTAAACCCCACGACGGGGTGAGCTCCTGTTGCTCTGTCCCACCTCCTGCCAACCTAGCAGTTTGAAAGCACACCAGTGCAAGTAGATAAATAGGTACCGCTGCGGCGGGAAGGTAAACAGCATTTCTGTGCTCTATGGTTTCCTTCACGGTGTACCATTGTGCCAGAGGCGGTTTAGTCATGGTGGCTACATGACCCAGAAAGCTTTCTGTAGACAAACGTTAGCTCCCTCAGCCTGAAAGCGAGATGAGCGCCGCAGCCCCAGAGTCGCCTTTGACTGGTCTTAACCGTCCAGGGGTCCTTTACCTTTACCTTTTACCTAGCCCTACACTCTGACCACAGCACTGCACAAGCTCTCTGTATGAACAAGAGTTCATACAACAACACTGATGCCTTGAAGATCATCTCATGTCAACTGGACATTTGCTGTTATTCACAGAGCAGGTCTGTTTCCTTCAGCTTCAGATTTATAGCAGGAGGGGTGGAAAGCAATTAAAGTAGGCAGAAGCATGGTATGGGTTGATTTAGACAGGGAGCAAAGTTGTCAGGCTGTTCAGATTTTTAAATGAATAAAAGCTGTGGGGCATTTTCTGTTTCTTGAGTGTTTGAGAGTGCTTATGAAAATTTTAAACTTAAAAAAAATAAAATCTTGTGGTGTCTTGGCCTGAAAACATCATGAATAAAATATGGTCCCTTATTGCTAGGACACTCCTTGATTACTCGAAAGCCTGGAAGAACGTGGCAGCGGTTCATTCACTTTGTCCTTTGCTAATTGCTGTAGTAAACTTGTTGGCATCTTCGGAGGCACAGTGTAAAACATCAGCCGTGAGAACAGTTCTTAAGAAGAGCAACTTGCAGCACACTTTGAAATGTCAGACGTTCCAAAGCGAGCAGGGCAAGAGGAAGTGGATTTGAGCGAGAGAGTGAGTGTGTAACCTATGCATCCTGTGCAGTGTAATTAAATAAAACCTATTTATGAGCACGAGCTCATGGCCGCTAATGGATGTTAAATGCATTAAAGCCTGACCCACTTTGTATCCGGTTTCCCCAAAACACTATTACACTGAGCAAATAGTAAATCTGAATGTGTATGGCTATTATCAAGGAGTTACACATATCAAAATTCCTGAGTTTCTGCATGCAAATTATTTGCCCGAGACCATCTGTCTAAGCTAAATATATTTCAGAAGAATAAATCGCAAACAGACCTTCGAACCACAGCAGCCTTCTTTTGCAGGAGGGGAAGGGCACCTATGGCGACTACTTCTTTCCCAGCAGGGAAATTGGAAGTGAGAATCAATACATCCAAACAGTGTGATTTCTTGTATGCCTATCAGTTGTTTCATAGGGGATGGGCTGGGTGGAGAGAGAGAGAGAGAGAGAGAGAGAGAGAAATCTATGCTGCATTGGCTGTCTAATTTGGATTGCCAATGGTAATGCAGAGCCACTCGCTTAAAAGAAAGGTAGGATGCAGAGGCAGAAACATTAGTGCTAATCTGCAGCAGAAAGACTAGATAAATCAGCAGAGCTCGCCTCTCGTACATCACTAAGGGAGAAGCTGAGTGCTACTCGACCATGTGCCTGAACAGTCACATCATTAAGAATGGAGCATGGATGCAAAATCTAAAATTCACTTTTAAGGCTGCTTGCTGGGTTGGACTGATAAGAACACTACAGTGTAAGTTTTTGAAATTTCATATAGGTGGGGGCGGCGGCAGGCTCAGCATTATTTTCTAATTGAATCTCGTTCTTTTCACTTTTGCTCTATTTGAGCTCATGCCTTCTTGATATGTAATTGGCATTGCTTGACTAACGAATCGGAGTTTTCCATTTTAACATTTGTTTGTGCTTAGCCGGAGGAGTTTGGATATTTCCCCCCATTAACTCTCAATTTTTTAATGCTGCAAATTAGTGGGGGAAATACTTGAGAAGCAAGAGTAATGCCTCTCAGTTTGTGTGTGTGTATATATATGTTACTGCACCAATGTTATAAGTGTTTTATTCTTGGCAATGCTTGCTAATGAAAGGATGCTTTCTGTTAAAAAAAAAAAAGGTTCTGAAAATGTAGTATAGGTATTTTCCATAGTTTCCCCCCCAAAACTGAGCAGTTGTATTTAACATCACTTTTACATCTGCAACAGAGAGAAGGCAGGGAAATGGCACAGGAACTATTGATTGCCAACATGAAATCTGCATTTAAGAAGTTTTTGAACAGATTTGATTTCACGCTGGTTCCTATCCTCCAAAGCAACCAGATTAGATTATCATATTTAATCACCGCACAGTATGTAGCAAATAAATGCATTTGAAACTCCTCAAATATATTATCCTGCGTTAAGCTAAAACGCTGCTCTCAATAGATGTTTAAAAAACTAAGCCTGACGCTAGTTTTCAGAAGAACATGATTTAATAATGGATGTGCCAAGTGCAAAAGGAAACAAATGGAGTTTTGCTGTAGAGATTCAGAGGTAGTGATTTTAGTTCAAAAATGCAATTTTTGAACCTTAAATGCTGAAATCTAAAGAGCACATGTCCTTTATGGCATTAGGAAAAGTCGTTATGATACTGTTAGTCACAGTATGTGCCCTCAGAAAGAAAGAATGAAAGAAAGAAAAAGAAAGAGAAAAACAGTTAGTTTATTGGATGAAGGGTTGTTTGGATAGAGAAAGTGGGTTCTAATTTCACCTCATTTAAGAATGCACAGGCTGACTGTGTTAGCATTTTCCCAGGTTCCAGTTTTCTAGTCTGGAAAGTATGAAAGACAATCTCTATATTTGCAGGGCTGTTATAAGAATGAATGGTTGTCACCTCAGTGGTTGTCCCAGGCTGTGTCTAGAGTTTGGAGCTCCCGTGGCAGATTGATTTAACAAATGTAGTGCTAAACAGGAAGTGTGTGTTGTGGTCGTTGGGGTCCCAGCTTCTTTATTCTTTGCACTACAGAGTTTTTGTTTACAAGCAGAAGAAACTGCTGATTTGATTTTGACTGCTCTGCAGTTCCACCCTGAAAGTGGACAGGGAGTTTCCTGGAGCCAATAAGGTTCCACCTGGCCTTGAGTAACTCCTGATTTTGGTTTCTCCATCTAAGCATTGCGTCCTTCAGTTTAAGATGAGCTGCTCTCCTTTTCCTGGGAGAACCATCAGCTTGTGTCTTAGGTAACAGCTCTAACTTAAAAAAACACACACGTTACATATATTTATTAATATACTCAACTCATACCTTAAGAGTTTCCTAGGAGACCGCGTGCTTAGAGACACTGATTGATTAGGTCATCTCGGTCCAGTATCTTCTACAATAGTGGAAGGAAAGGAATTCAAAAAATATTCTCTGTACCCACAGCCTGTGTTGCGTTGCCATAAGAGTGCCTAACATCTGGGGGAGCCAGGATCAAATCTCTACTCAGTCACGAAGTAGGTCACCTAAGAGTGATCTTAGGTAGGGTTGCCATATTTCAAAAAGTGAAATTGTTGAGCTATTTTTGGCCAAAGTTGCTGAGCTTTTCTTAGTTTTGCCCAAAGTTTTTGAGCTTTTTTAAAAAGGAAAATCAGCAAAAACGACCCTGCTGACATGGGTTGCCATACATCTGGATTTTCCCAGACATTTTTGCCAATTTCTGCCCAGGCGCTGCATCCGACTGCAGTGTTCAGAGTATGTCTGGGAAATTCCAGACTTATTGCAACCCTACCTTAGGCCAGACTAGCCTACTACGCAAGGTTGTTGTGAGGATAAAGAATGTGTGTTGGGGGTGGAGAAGCATGTGATCACCTTGAGCTCCTTGAGGAAAAGGTGGGATATGAAAAAAATGATAATAAATTATATGCACACACACATACACACACACTTCCACAACCACTCAATCTCCACTTCCCCCAAGAAGTTCTAATCTGGCATATGTACAGTTACGAAACGTAATGAGTGTTTTACTTCACAGTCATATGAGACATCAGGCTCTTCCTTGAGCCCAATTAATGTCTACTTCAATTTGGGAGGTTTGATGCAGCACTCGTATGATTTAGATTGACTGGTCACACAAATTCTGTTACAAAGTCATCGATTTTGCTTGTTATTCATAAAATAACGAATGCGTTCCACACGGCGGGGACCATTGTCGTTTCGTTTACAATACTAAATAAACTTGTTCATTCTCAAGTCTTTCTTCAGAACAGGGTTGACAAAATGAGGGTACTGCTTTCGTTTTCTGTCGTCCCCCCCTCCTTTTTTAAATGGAATGTTATCACTGAGGTCCATAATAAGACCTACCGCAGATGTGTTCCTGTTTGCTTCTGTCACCGTTGCCATAAATTTGTCAGTATTATGCATCGTGACCCTGCGCAAGTGAAGTTCAAGAGGCACTGACTGAAGACTGTTAAATCAACTACGTGGGTCAGCAGTTCAGAGTCTTAAGCCAGATGGTGCCAGGAGTTCAAGTTAGGGTCAAGAGATCCTTTCCAGGGAATTGGAAGCTGGGTGTCTGGAAAAGATGTGCAAGCCTGATAGTGTGGGCAGGAGAAGCCGAGGAACAAAAACAGGCTCTAAGCAAGGACAGAGATAATGGAGAGAGAGACATTGGATTAACAGTAGCAGAATATTGTCTCTTGCTGAGACAAGATTAGTCAGCCTGGGTGATTTTCAAGTACAGTCATATCTTGGATCCTGAACATCTTGGTACTTGGACGTTTTGGTTCCCGAACACCGCAAACCTGGAAGTGAGTGTTCTGGCTTGTGAACTATTTTGGGAAGCCGAACATCCGATGGGGCTTCTGCGGCTTCCGATTGGCTGCAGGAGCTTCCTGCAGCCAATCAGAAGCGGCGCTTTGGTTTCCGAACATTTTGGAAGTCGAACAGACTTCTGGAACGGGTTCTGTTCGACTTCCAAGGTACGGCTGTATCTTTGCGGGGAGGGGAAGTCTTTTGGAGAATACTCTGTTTTAATAGCAGGGTTGCATTCCTAGCTACAGCCCAAAAGGTTCTGAGTTCAAGGCTAGCTGCTACTGAAAAGATTTATATGTGTTAATGTTATCCTGCCTGTATAGCATATCCTATACTGTTGACAGAAGAATCCTTTTGTGTGGTATACATTTCTCAACCCTGTGTGAAATATAACAGGAAAACTGGAAACGGACATTTGTCAATGTAATTCAGAATGGAGGCCGTTGGTAGGCTTCAGGCACCATACTCCTGTTTGGGATGAATTTGACCACTTCCTTTTTCTGATCTAGAGACAGAGAAGAACTTTACTTTCTAAACAGTTGTGTGGTTACTTTTGGCAGGGACGAAGGCAATTTGCATGTGTAAGACCAACTGCCCTGGTCTGTCAGGCCCAAATTGGACATGGCAGCTGCAGACCTGCCTCTTGAAATGCAGGTCTGCTCGTGCCATGAGGAAAGCATGGCTGGGAGGATAGTCTGATGTTAAGAACAAAAGGGATGTATCCATGGGGAGGGGTAACACCCCTCTCCAGCCCTGTAGTTTTGTTGTTGTTGTTTAGTCGTTTAGTTGTGTCCGCCTCTTCGTGACCTCATGGACCAGAGCACGCCAGGCACTCCTGTCTTCCACTGCCTCCCGCAGCTTGGTCAAAGTCATGCTGGTAGCTTTGCGAACACTATCCAACCATCTCGTCCTCTGTCGTCCCCTTCTCCTTGTGCCCTCCATCTTTCCCAACATCAGGGTCTTTCCCAGGGAGTCTTCTCTTCTCATGAGGTGGCCAAAGTATTGGAGCCTCAGCTTCACGATCTGTCCTTCCAGTGAGCACTCAGGACTGATTTCCTTAAGAATGGATATGTTTGATTTAGAGCCCCAATATTCTCCTTTAGCCCCCAGGATTCTATGCTGAAGTGAGATTAGTTGGGAGAAAAGGACCTGGGATGGAGGCCCCAGGGTGAGAGAAGTGGTGAGCGCCCCTCACCCAGCTTTGATGTGTGATGGGGCATTCAGAAGGACAAGTCTGTCACTGTCATGTATGTTGCCAAGCGCATTGTGCCTTGGGGGTGGCAGGGACAGTATGGCAAAAGAAAATGTCTGGCCTGCTTAGTTTCATTCTACGAAAATGGCTTTATGAACATAGTGCAGCTGGGGGTGGCAGATGTTTCCTCCTGACATGGAAAATCTGTGGAGTCTCGTGCCCTGAAAAGGCACAAGCTTTTGAGAGCCAGTGTGGTGTAGTGGTTGAGAGCGGTAGTCTTGTAATCTGGGGAACCAGGTTCGCGTCTCCGCTCCTCCACATGCAGCTGCTGGGTGACCTTGGGCCAGTCACACTTCCTTGAAGTCTCTCAGCCCCACTCACCTCACAGAGTGTTTGTTGTGGGGGAGGAAGGGAAAGGAGAATGTTAGCCGCTTTGAGACTCCTTAAAGGGAGTGAAAGGCAGGATATCAAATCCAAACTCCTCCTCCTCCTCTTCTTCTTCTTCTTCTTCTTCTTCTTCTTCTGGGTGGGTGAGGACTGCAGGGCCTGCTCCCTTCCAGGGCCTTTTCCAACTGGCCCAGGGGGCGTGGCCCAGGCCCTCTCTCCCGGCTATAAAGGGACTCCTGCTGCAGGAAAGCCTCGGACCATCGGCTGGGTGAGGACTGCAGGGCCTGCTCCCTTCCAGGGCCTTCTCCAACTGGCCCAGGGGGGCGTGGCCCAGGCCCTCTCTCCCGGCTATAAAGGGACTCCTGCTGCAGTGAGGCCTTGGACCATCGGCTGGGTGAGGACTGCAGGGCCTGCTCCCTTCCAGGGCCTTTTCCAACTGGCCCAGGGGGCGTGGCCCAGGCCCTCTCTCCCGGCTATAAAGGGACTCCTGCTGCAGTGAGGCCTTGGACCATCGGCTGGGTGAGGACTGCAGGGCCTGCTCCCTTCCAGGGCCTTTTCCAACTGGCCCAGGGGGCGTGGCCCAGGCCCTCTCTCCCGGCTATAAAGGGACTCCTGCTGCAGTGAGGCCTTGGACCATCGGCTGGGTGAGGACTGCAGGGCCTGCTCCCTTTCAGGGCCTTTTCCAACTGGCCCAGGGGGCGTGGCCCAGGCCCTCTCTCCCGGCTATAAAGGGACTCCTGCTGCAGGAAAGCCTCGGACCATCGGCTGGGTGAGGACTGCAGGGCCTGCTCCCTTCCAGGGCCTTCTCCAACTGGCCCAGGGGGGCGTGGCCCAGGCCCTCTCTCCCGGCTATAAAGGGACTCCTGCTGCAGTGAGGCCTTGGACCATCGGCTGGGTGAGGACTGCAGGGCCTGCTCCCTTCCAGGGCCTTTTCCAACTGGCCCAGGGGGCGTGGCCCAGGCCCTCTCTCCCGGCTATAAAGGGACTCCTGCTGCAGTGAGGCCT
The DNA here is from genome assembly GCF_965153285.1 of Podarcis tiliguerta. NCBI lineage: Eukaryota > Metazoa > Chordata > Lepidosauria > Squamata > Lacertidae > Podarcis > Podarcis tiliguerta. The sequence continues at coordinate 21,203,025 of NC_139534.1, forward strand.
TGGACCATCGGCTGGGTGAGGACTGCAGGGCCTGCTCCCTTCCAGGGCCTTTTCCAACTGGCCCAGGGGGCGTGGCCCAGGCCCTCTCTCCCGGCTATAAAGGGACTCCTGCTGCAGTGAGGCCTCGGACCATCGGCTGGGTGAGGACTGCAGGGCCTGCTCCCTTCCAGGGCCTTTTCCAACTGGCCCAGGGGGCGTGGCCCAGGCCCTTATCTGGAACAAACTTTTGGGGAAGTGTGGGAAGTGTTCTGCCATTGCTTCCCTGTTCCAGGTGGTCATTCTGCTTTAAAATGTCCTCAAGCAGTCGGTGGCAATTTAGGTTTTTATTCCTTTTTTTCTTTTTTCCTTTGTTGGGGGTGGGTGGGTGGGATGGATAGTTGGTTGGGGATTAATTTTAGTACAATTGTTCTGTTCCTTTTGTTGTTGTTTTATTGGTTCTGTATAGTTTGTGTTTTGTTTTTAAGGGGTGGGATCAGGGCTGCCTGGGAGTGGCTCCCCAGCCAACATAATGGCTGGGACAAGTTTCACAGGGGGGAAAGCACTGGGACATCCGATCTCGGTGATCATGGGCAGGAGGCGGAGTTATGCTAAGACCAGACCATGTCATTACCGAGGAGGCAGGTTTAGTCGTTGTCTGAGGACTATCCCTGCCTCCGGGTCTGGCCTTGACCGGATGGATACTGGAATCAACAGGGGAAACCCACATGACCTGAAAGTGTTGCTGTGCAATGCCAGGTCAATGATGAATAAAACCACTGCCATCCACGACTTGATTGTGGATGGAGGATTTGACCTGGCATGTGTGACGGAGACCTGGCTGGAGGAAGCAGATGGGCCTGTCCTTGCCGCTGCTTGCCCACCAGGTTTCTCTTACGCACAGCAACCCAGGTCATGTGGGCGGGGAGGGGGGGTTGCAGTGATTTTTAGGAAGTCACTAGCTTGCACCAGGCGTCCTACTGGGAAGATCCAGCTCTCTGAGTGCATGTTCTGGAAGTTGGGCAATAGGGGCAGTACAGGATTCCTTTTGGTGTACCGACCTCCCCGCTGCACCAAGGATTCCCTGTCCGAGCTGCTTCAGGTCGTGGCGGATTTTCTCCTGGAGACACCTAGTTTGGTTGTCCTAGGGGATTTTAACATCCATGCCGACACGACCTTACAAGGGGCTGCTCGGGACTTCGTGGAAAGCATGGCCTCCATGGGGCTGTCCCTGAATAAGTTTGGCCCAACTCATAGTCATGGACATGCCTTAGACCTGGTGTTCACCTCTAGTGACGTGGGTGATCTGACACTAAGTAAAAGTGAAACAAAAGAAGTGCCATGGTCAGATCACTTCCTGGTGCAACTGGACTTCTCCGCGACCCTTCCCCTCTGCAGGGAGGTGGGACCAATTCGGATGGTCCGCCCCCGCCACTTAATGGATCCAAATGGTTTCCAGAGAGTGGTAGGGGATGCTTTAGCCCATGTTGATGGCCTTTCAGCTGATTCCCTGGTGGCCCGCTGGAATGCGGAGTTAACCAGGGCTATCGACTGTCTGGCTCCGAAGCGCCCTCTCCGATTGCATGGAGCCCGAACAGCCCCGTGGTTTTCTTCGGAGCTGAGGGCGATGAAACAATCGTTGAGACGGTTAGAGCGTCGGTGGCAGAAAACTCACTCCGAATCTGACCGGACACAGGTTAGAGCTCAACGTCGAGCCTACCAAGTGGCGATAGCGACGGCGAAGAAGACTTTCTTCACCGCCTCTATTGCATCTGCAGAAAATAGTAGCAGGAGACTCTTTCAGGTGGTTCGCAATTTAACGGAACCACCTTTACCACCGGGGCCTTGTAAAGACCCCAAGATCTCCTGCAACGATTTTGCAAAGTTTTTTGCAGATAAAATCACTCATATTCGGAAGGAGCTAGACACCACCGTGGGAGCAGGGCCGGGGCGGGAGAGTGCTAGAGCTCTGTCTGGTCAAGTTGCATGGAATCAATTTCAATCCGTTACCCCCGAGGATGTGGACAGGCTGCTTGGACGCATGAAACCAACCACCTGTCTCCTTGATCCTTGCCCATCCTGGCTAATAAAAGCAAGCCGGGAAGGGCTGGGCGATGGGCTCTGCGGGGTGGTGAATGCTTCCCTCTGTGAGGGAACATTCCCAGATCCGCTGAAAGAGGCGGTCATTAAACCGCTTCTTAAAAAACCATCTTTAGACCCGGCCAGTATGGCCAACTATCGCCCAGTCTCAAATCTTCCATTCTTGGGCAAGGTGATTGAGCGCGTGGTTGCTGAACAACTCCAGGCACGCCTGGAGGATGCGGACCATTTGGATCCCTTCCAATCGGGATTCAGGCCTCACCATGGGACTGAAACTGCCTTGGTCGCGCTGGTTGATGATCTCCGGCGAGCTAGGGACAAAGGTGAGAGTTGTTTCCTGGTTCTGCTGGATCTCTCAGCGGCCTTTGATACAATCGACCATAACATCCTTCTGGACCGTCTAGAGGGGCTGGGAGCTGGGGGCACTGTTATACAGTGGTTTCGCTCCTTCCTCCTGGGCCGTGTTCAGAAAGTGGTGGTGGGGGATGAGTGTTCAGACCCCTGGGCCCTCACTTGTGGGGTGCCTCAGGGTTCCGTCCTCTCCCCCATGCTTTTTAACATCTATATGAAGCCGCTGGGAGAGATCATCAGGGGGTTTGGACTGGGTGTCCATCAATATGCAGATGATACCCAGCTCTACCTCTCTTTCAAATCAGAACCAGTGAAGGCGGTGAAGGTCCTGTGTGAGTGCCTGGAGGCGGTTGGAGGATGGATGGCGGCTAATGGATTGAAGTTGAATCCTGACAAGACAGAAGTACTGTTTTTGGGGGACAGGAGGCGGGCTGGTGTGGAGGACTCCCTGGTCCTGAATAGGGTAACTGTGCCCCTGAAGGACCAGGTGCGCAGCCTGGGAGTCATTTTGGACTCACAGCTGTCCATGGAGGCACAGGTCAATTCTGTATCCAGGGCAGCTGTCTACCAACTCCACCTGGTACGCAGGCTGAGACCCTACCTGCCCGCGGACTGTCTCGCCAGAGTGGTGCATGCTCTGGTTATCTCCCGCTTGGACTACTGCAATGCGCTCTACGTGGGGCTACCTTTGAAGGTGACTCGGAAACTACAACTAATCCAGAATGCGGCAGCTAGACTGGTGACTGGGGGCGGCCGCCGAGACCACATAACACCGGTCTTGAAAGACCTACATTGGCTCCCAGTACGTTTCCGAGCACAATTCAAAGTGTTGGTCTTGACCTTTAAAGCCCTAAACGGCCTCGGCCCAGTATACCTGAAGGAGCGTCTCCACCCCCATCGTTCTGCCCGGACACTGAGGTCCAGCTCCGAGGGCCTCCTGGCGGTTCCCTCATTGCGAGAAGTAAAGCTACAGGGAACCAGGCAGAGGGCCTTCTCGGTAGTGGCGCCCGCCCTGTGGAACGCCCTCCCAGCAGATGTCAAAGCGATAAATAACTACCTGACATTCAGAAGACATCTTAAGGCAGCCCTGTTCAGGGAAGTTTTTAATCTGTGATATTTTATTGTATTTTTTGTTTCTATGGAAGCCGCCCAGAGTGGCTGGGGAAACCCAGCCAGATGGGCGGGGTACAAATAATAAATTATTATTATTATTATTATTATTCTTGTGGACTAGAGGCTACATCATCTGATGAGTGAAATGACATCCTAAGCTCACACCAATGCCAGGTTATTGACCAGATCCAGACCCGCCTAGCTTCAGCAAGATGCTGGGCTAATGGACTTTCAGACCATACCCTGGAGATTCATATTTTGTTCTGCTTGCCTCTGTGTGAAAATACACAATCGGCATTTTAACAAATGACACTGAAGTCAGAGGATCTGTGTCAATGCTATATTCAGTATTCAGCTGGCTGATCCTTTTGCATGGCCGAAGAGCAGACACGTTGCCCTCTCCTCCAAAGTTTCCTTCTTCCCATTTGATCCACCACCACTGACTTATGACTCACCCAAAGGTTTTTTTTTACCAGCAGTCTACAATAAAAGCTAACAACAGTAAAATGCAATAAAATCAATGGGTAATGATTAACTATGTTTTCATCACAGTTTAAACCAAGCAGTGGAAATCACTTCCATAACACCAGAATCCATTTTCTGCAGCCGAAAGCCCATCTTGAACTCAGTAGAAGTTCCCCACTCATAGGATATCCCCTCTTTTCTAGAGAAGGAAGGATCTCATGTTGTGAATCTTCACAAGTACAACCAGGGCTTGCTTTATAATGGCATATTATTGCACGTGAGAGGCGACCAGCTCTTCCACCAAGTTAAAAGGTGAGCTAGCAAGGCAGACATCTGAGCCAGGGCTATTTAAGCCAAGGTTTACTAGTGTCCTTACACACACTTTTTTTGGTTCAGCATTCAAAGCCTTCTTTCCCTTTCTCGATAATGAGACTTCGTGTTCCCAGCGAATGCTTGCCCCCAATATACAATGACAATTATTCTTTTCCCAATTATGCTGCACCCATCTGTGCAGAGGATTTCTTTTCCTCCTTTTTTTTTTTAAATGAAGTTTTAATAATAATGACAGAATGGTGTCTAGCACATCTCCTAGGATTAATGATGAGCTGGAAGAGTTGATGGCTGAAATGCATCCAAAGGATATTATCGCCAGTTAGTCATTAATCCTTTCTAAAGCCCCAGGCAGAGGTTGTTGCCACTGTTATCAAATGGGCATGAGACAAAAACAGGTCGGTAGTGGATTTTACCATAATGCCTGTATAAATTGATACGTTCAGTCTATATGCGTTATGGGTCATTTGAGATCAAGATTCAAGGGTTTGGGATCGTGTCTCCATAGCTACTATGGTCATGATTGCTTTTTCTTTTTTAAAAAAACTAGTGTTCATACGTATTCATGACCATATGTCAAAAGAACTGCAAACAATATGTACAACAAAGATTTGCTTTGCTGATAATACATTTCTAGGCTCTCCTGGAAGAAGCAGCCGCCACTGTGATAGGATTTCTAATGGGCTTACCAGCTTCTGAACTAGAACCTCAACTGCAGCAATGAACAAATCTCCACGTTTTGTTCCATCCCTGAAAACCTTTCCTTTGGGTTCCTGCATATCAAATCTCTGTTAAAGGAAGACGAGAAACAGCAGACCAGGGCTTTGTTTCTGGGCTATTGGCAACCCCGTACATGAACGAAACCAGTGGCATAGCGTGGGGGGTGCAGGGGGGGCCGGCCGCACCGGGCGCAACATCTGGGGGGTGCGCGCTCGCACTCGCAGCTCTCTGCCCCTACTAAAATCCATGGGTTAGGGGGCGCAAATTACTTGCCTTGCCCCGGGTGCTGACAACCCACGCTACGCCACTGAATGAAACTGCTGGTATACTGAGTTTCCTGGGTTCGTGGGGATAGGGAAGGAATATTTGGTGCCTAATACTGGTTGTGGGGCTTTTGGCCCATTCCATGAAATCATTGTACTTGCATATGATGCTTGATAGCTTCTTTTATGGTTGTGCATTTTCACAGCTGTGCCCAGTATAGGGCAACAGATATCCATGAATATCAGGTGTCTGTACAGGCAAATGTAATGCAAGGGGGACCTTTGCAGAAGAGCTAAGATAACAGCACCACTCTTGCATCTGGGGAGGTCAAAGGTTTTGGACCATTCCCTCAGGAGGGCTGAGATTACACATCTACAGCCAGACACATCCTAACCTTTCCTCCTTATCTCTGTGCAGTCGCCATTAAGCGATGTCAGTATTAATGCCGTACTGGGACTATAAGAGCTGGGGATGCTCTGATTTTTTTTTTGCTTGTCTGAGTGAGATGCTTTTGGGGATGCCTGTATAGATTCAGGTTTTTGGAATCTTTCAAACGTGGCAAAACATAATCTGGAATTGCCACCAGCATCTCTGCTGGCTTTGCACCTGACTGCAGAAGTGGGGTGCCTTGATAGCTGCTGCTTGCTTTAATTCTACACCCGGCATGCATGCCTGTACAGAGCAACACCACTCTAGTACTGCTGAATTTCTGCACTGTACAGAAAGACAGATAAAAATTTTTCATGTAGAAACAAAAGGGCACATTTCTGAAACGTAGCAGAGGCTTTTTAGTGGTGGTCACGTTTCAGCAAATAATGAACTGAAGGGGGGGCCACTAAGCCCTACATACAGCACACAGCTTTAAAAACCTTATTGGGTTGCCACTGGACTCCTGAGAATCTCAAGGTTCATTTTTCCACCCTTCATGTATGCAGAGAAATGTTTTAAAATGAGAAACAACGAATTAGAACGGGCCTCATGAAGTTTAAATGAGAAACGATCTAATTGACATTTTGCAAACCACTACGCAACCGGCATTGTTTTTCGACATTCGCTCTTCTAATTTTGTGGTCCAGTTCTGCAACCAAATAATACAGTGGTACCTTGGGTTACATATGCTTCAGGTTACCTCCCGCCAACATCTCCTCAGTGTTGTTATTAAAACCCTTTTCTACTGCATATCAATCTCTTATCCATCGCAAAGGTCCCTCTGATCCAATTACAGTGGTACCTCAGGTTACATACGCTTCAGGTTACATACTCCACTAACCTAGAAATAGTGCTTCAGGTTAAGAACTTTGCTTCAGGATAAGAACAGAAATCGTGTTCTAGCAGCGCGGCGGCAGCAGGAGGCCCCATTAGCTAAAGTGGTGCTTCAGGTTAAGAACAGTTTCAGGTTAAGTACGGACCTCCGGAACGAATTAAGTACTTAACCCGAGGTACCACTGTATGCACAAAGAATGCAGGAATCTGGAGAACTGAATTTAAAATTGGAAAGCAGAAAAACTAAAACAAACCCAAGTCGACCAATTCACCCATCCACAAGCAGGCCACGCTACTTCTTAAGTTCCCAGTTTTGGGCCCCATTAGTAACTGGTTTCCTTGTTGCTGTTAAGCGTCAAGAAGCGTTGTTCTAGCAGTACAGTGATTTTTCACTTGAGTATCCTTGATAGGCAAGCAGAGAAGAGATTTATTTTGTGGGGCAGGATTTGCCAAAAGCACCTGGCATTACTCCAGCTTATGTTACTGAAATATGAAATAGAGAGCCTCCAGTTCAGAGTGACTCTTTGTTGTTTGCTTAGAGCTATTTCCTAGCATAAGATATTAGCGAAGTCCTGATACCTTGCAAATCCTAGCCCTGCTTACCTGAATTCAGTGGGACTTACTTCTGAGTAGACATGCTAGCACTGCAGCCTTGTTCAGCAGCAAAACAGCGCTTTGGCTGTTTCAAAAGCCAAGGTTATCTAAAATTGTGCAGCTTTGAACAGCGTTTTCCACCAGCCTTCCAGCTAACTCTTTTTGTGCGTTTGTGGTTTGATTTACTAAGACGTATGCCAGTACATGCTCATTTGTCGTGACAGCTTCCTGCCTAGGCCATCTCCCCAAAGACCCAGCCAGACGGAATAACATTTTAATTTTTTATTCGCATCCTTCAACTCTGTTTAGCTGATAGTTGCGGTTCTCTCCGTGAATAAGGACCAATTAAAATTACTGTGTTGGCGAGCTTGGAGATATAGAGTAGGTTTGTGGGGGATTTGGTCTTGTGATTGCTTCATCATGTGCCTAGTCCACATGATGCTACCTACCATTTTGCCTGCTTCATCCTGTGCCAAATTCTACATCGACCCACTTAACCCACATTCTCAACAATATCAGTTTGGTCATGTGAATTGCCCTGAGGGGAGAGAATCCCAGCAGTCAGTTTGAAATAGTCACGGCATTTATTTATGAGGCTTTCCTAGATTTGCAGGCATAGCGCAGAATTGATTTTAGGGCTGAACCAACTCTGTTTGCCGTTTTAGAAAATGAGGGGTGGGGAGGCTTTTGAAAGTTCCTGTCATGTTTAGTCAGGCCTTCGCTATGTGCTTTTTTCCACCAGTGACAGCAAATGATGTGGGCACGCAAGTGTCACGGTGTGTCGCAGTGTGATGACATGGCCTAAACATCACAGGGACAGGGTAACTAGCCTTAATCTTCATATTGATGTTAAAAGCCACACCTTTGCTTCAGTACTTTTGATATGTCACTAGCAATTCTCTTGCTTCACACTGAGGGAAAATATTTTTCTTTGAAGAGATTTTTCTTTTTCAGATATATACATATCATTATTATTTTTAAATATATATATAAAAATCCTTCCTGGTGTGTGTTTTTTTTCCAGATTCCAAAATTAGAACAAGGCAAATTTCCTCATGGGACTCATGGTGCAAGGAGGCATTGAACTTTTGCTGCCACTATAGCCTGAAGGAGCTTTTTCCGGTGGATGGGCCTATGTTTTTCTGTGCTGTTGCCCCTTAAATTTGACTGTGTTGTGCTTTTGGCTTCTTCTGCTGCTGCTGCCGCTGCTGCAAATTGTACTGTTTTGTAAATTGTGACGCTTGTGCGTATCGTTTACTTAAGAAACCACTGAAACCAACTCCTCTGTGATGTTTGTTACGCAGTATGTCAACGTGCCAAGTTAAAGTTGTTACAGATATTGTCAAAGTTGAATCGCCTTCACTTTGAGAGTCACTCTGTGTGTGATTAAAAATGGCAGCAACATTAAAATGTAATTTGTGTATTTATATGTATCAATGGTTCCGGTGAACTCACAGGCCCAATATTTAACATGAGTAGTAGAGTTCAGGGGGTGGGGAAACTTGCTATTATATTTTCCTGGATTTATACAGTTTCATTCTGGAAACATTTTAGAAGCCTTGCTTTCAAAACGAGAGATTAATGATCCAGTCATTTGCTGTGCAATCACAGTCACGGCCAAAAGCTACAACCCACACATCATTTTAAATGAATGGCAAAACTTTCATGATAAGTCCATGATATCGCCTGTCATTCTACTTCTTTTCCTCCCTTCCCCCCTTTCCCCCTGTGAAATCAACAAGGCATTCTTAATATCGCTCATCATCCCAAATATTGGTCTAACACTTGAAAAGTGGAAGAAACAAGTAATCCTTAAAAATGCAAACACATAATAGTGTCGTACCCAAAATATTCAGGAAAAGTTGTAAAGTATAGTGGAAACAGAACATAGGGAAATGATGGATTAGTTTATGCTTTCATATCTTAGTTGCACAGCAGAAGTGTTTGCTATACTGGAGTCCCTTCGATTGGGGCACGTTTATCAACTAAAACTGCCAAAATATATTGCAAATCTATGTAGCTGGATTTGTTTTTACTTTTTTGTGGTTTCACAAGAAAATCACGCCTCTGATTCCATGTATACATTGATCTAAACCTTGTTCATGTAAATATACATTTTGTTCAGAATGTCTTCGTATCTGTGTGTGTAGAACTGGGGTGGATGGGGAGAATTAATGGAAAAGTAGAAATGGACAAGGAAGTCAATGTTTCCTTAACCTTTACTTTCACTGCTAGTCGGTCACAGATTTCAGAATTGCAGGTAATGGATTACTGCATTAAAGGAGGAATAACTGTCTATGGTGTTGGTAGAAATCTATGAAAGCAGAATTGCCCTTCATTTGGGAGTAAACATCACTGCTTGGTTATTAAAATAGGGTGTTGTGCAGATATTTGGCGCCAAAGCTATATGTACCAAATAAAAATCTCTCCTCTGAAAGTGAGGTGATTGATTTGTCTCCATTGATGTGCTTTGCTCTAAAATATTATCTTATATAGATGATGTGTGCAGTTGGACACAGCACTCCGAGTGAGATTCAACGAAAGCAGAATAAGGTGGCACTATTATTTCTCATGATTTGGTCACTATAAATGCCCATTGTTGCCGTCTAGAACTGTGTTTGCTGTTTCAGCATTACTACTATTACTCCATTTATATCTCAGCGTCTTCTAAAGAGCTCAAGGTGGCCTCATTTTATCCTCACAACCAGTGCTATTTTTTTTTAAAAAAAGTGTTTAGGTGTACTCTCATTTCCCTACTCATATTGAAATAGTGCCCCTCAATGAGGCCAAACTAAGATTCACAAAATGTTTAGGGGTATGCGTCCTCCCCAAAAAGCACTGCTAATAACAAACCTGTGCAGAGGGAGAGAGAGAATGACTTACCTATTTAACCCAGAGAGCCTAGTCCAACATTTGAAGAGTACACCGACTGTCTTACACTGACGATATCATGCTGCTGACTCATTTTCAGTGAGTGGTCTACTAAAACCCTTAGTTTCCCCCCCACATGTAGTACTCTCTGCCTGGGTGCCACCCACCCTATATTGGTGGATCTGGTTTTTCCTTCCTGAATGCAGTGCTTATTGTTATTTATCTCCCCACTGAACTTAATTTTGCAATGTTCGAAGAAATGTCGCAGGGCAGTGGGACCAGAAAAGCATCTAGCTACTGAAAGCATTTATCATCTCTTCCCCCCATTTTTCCACCTTGGTCAACAGCTGCTTTTCAACAAGGCACAAATATCCTATAGCTGTTGAGTCACTGCCTTAATTAGCTTTTCAGAAGCAGGTGGCCGACTGTTGCAGTAGAGTCTTAATTTTTTTTTTTTTGCCAGCGTCCCTGAAATGTAACAGAGACTGGCATTTCACCTAAGGCAAGGAACCAGATCACTGCCTCTCAGGTCTCCTAATGAGAATCTGCAGGATTTGTCGAACATTGAGCAATATTTTTGAGTTGTTAGCTACCTCGCACCCCTCTTCCGTTTGAGTTGGCAGGAAAAAACCCTGTAGAACTTGTAACTATGAAATCTTGTTTCTGTTTGTAGGTTCTGTACTGTTGCCAAGTGGTCGCTGGCTCTAGATATTGTTGTGTGTAGCCATAGTGCACATGGCCTGGTTTGCACATCATGCTCAGGCAAATCTTAGCTCAGCCAGAGGCATAACTAGGCTCCTTTGCACCCTTGGTAAGGAGCTGAATTGGTGCCGGGAGAGATCATGGATCAGAAACTCAAAAAGTTTGCTTTTCGTCGCCTTTTGTGCTCCACCAGTGACACAGCCATTGGGGTTACGTATGCTCCCCTCTGGCTCTCCTCCTCTTCCTCTTCCTCTGTTGGTCCATGTGGCTGCCTTCCTACGTGATTTTTGTGCCCCCCCCCCCCGTTCTGCACCCTGGCGGGGGCCAACTTACCCAGTACCTCAGTACACCCCTGAGCTCAGCACAGCAGGGAAAAGGATCATGGGGGAGCAAGCAGGCTGCGAACTCCACTCCAGAAGCCCACACATTCAAACTGAGCCATGGTTTCGCTTAGTGTGACATGTGATTCTCATATCAGTTGGAAGATACTTATGTATTAGCTGCTTTCAATGTTCCCCTTACATATTTAAGCATGATAAACTGCTTTAAATATAAACAATATGAGTAACATGTTGGGTAGGAAACATACACCTGTTGCAGCAGCATCATTATTGTTGTTGTTGTTATTATTCAAACTTGTAACAAATAATAAAATATTCTGGGCAAAACAGTATGATATCGAAGTTAAATTGATGGGCAATTGATATAACTGTTAAGTCATTCAAAGGGGGGGGATAAATAATTTTATAAGGGTACAGAAGCACTGATCTGTTTTTGAAATATTCACACACCATATATTTGGTTTAGACAAAAAAAAATCTCTCCCAACTTTCTCATTTCTGGTGGGTTAGAAATGGGAAGCCTTCCTAGCCATTTTGAAAGTCATGTGCTTTTTTAATGTTGTCATGCGCTTATCTGCATCCCCAACCCGTTCTGGTATTCAACAACTGTCTATGGTAAATAGAGCGGGCAGTGGGAATTAATGCTAGCGCTGATGTCCTCATCATTCTTGTCAGCTTACATGAGTTTGGGGGGGGCAGATTTCTGAAGCAGGGAGATGCTGTTCTTGTTCTGAAACATGGGTAGGCAAACTAAGGCCCGGGGGCCGGATCCAGCCCAATCGCCTTCTCAATCCGGCCCGCGGGTGGTACCGGAATCAGCATGTTTTTACATTAGAATGTGTCCTTTTATTTAAAATGCATCTGGGTTATTTGTGGGGCCTGCCTGGTGTTTTTACATGAGTAGAATGTGTGCTTTTATTTAAAATGCACCTCTGGGTTATATGTGGGGCACAGGAGTTCATTCCTTTCCCCAAAAAAATATAGTCCGGCCCTCAACAAGGTCTGAGGGACAGTGAACCGGCCCCCTGCTGAAAAAGTTTGCTGACCCATATTATTATTATTACTATTATTATTACTACTACTACTATTATTATTATTTTCTCTTTTTTTCTTTCTTTTTTGTGTTTGTGCGGGTGTGTGTTTTGTATGGAATTGTTGGGAGGAAATAAGATGGTAAATAACAAATAAACAAAATATTGCTGTATGTAATTTTTATTTCTCAATTACATTTTGTGGTAGTATGGTTGTAATGTTTTTTGTAAAATAAAACCATTCAATAAAAATGATTTAGAAAAAAGGGAAAAAAGCAAGAAAAAAAGAAAAAGTTTGCTGACCCCTGTTAAACATAAGATCCCCTTAAGAGAACAAGAGGCTCCCCGCTTCATAGAGCCCCACCCCAACTTGTGGAGGGCAACGAGAACAACAATGAGGGGGTGGTTCTGGTGTGCTCATCCTTGCTCCCTTCCATTGTATGTTTACTATGCATAGTTAACAGAATGCCTGAAGACAGCCAGACTTTGTAGTCATTCCTTACCCCCCTCCCAGGGCATCATGGGAGCTATTGGTCTCTGAAGAGAGCAAAGATTCTCTCACAGAATTTGGAGCACCTCATCAAACTATGGGGAGGGAATTCCACAACTTAGTGAATGTCCCTTCATACTCAGATGACTGAGTATGAAGTCATCTGTGAAAATGGAGGCATGGTAGCAATATGGAGCATGATGATCTGTGGTTCTGCTCAAACACATTTAAGATGGTTCACTGAATAGCTCTTTCCAGTGGATTCATGTGCACAGTGCGCAGTGGTACCTCTGGTTACGAACGTAATTCGTTCCGGAGGTCCGTTCTTAACCTGAGGTACCACTTTAGCTAATGGGGCCTCCCACTGCTGCCGTGCGATTTCTGTTCTCATCCTGAGGTAAAGTTCTTAACCCGAGGTACTACTTCTGGGTTAGAGGAGTATGTAACCCAAAATGTTTGTAACCCGAGATGTTTGTAACCCGAGGTACCAGTGTACATTTCTGTTGCTCTGATTCTTATGGAATACCTCACTTTTGGTATGTTCAAAGGTGTCTTTGAACAAAGGTGTTTTCTCAGTTTAGGCTAAGCAGCCAAGCAAAGTACAAGAGCCCACCTAACTGCTCTGCAGATGCAGATAAGGTAGTGCACTGATATTTTGTGTGGCTAATAATAATGATTATAATTATGCCCTGTCCATCTGGCTGGGTTTCCCCAGCCACTCTGGGCAGTTTACAGCATATCTAAAGACATAATAAAAACATCAAGCGTTAAAAACCTCCCGATACAGGGCTGCCTTCAGATGTCTTCTAAAAGTTGTGTAATTCTTTATCTCCTTGACATCTGATGGGAGGGCATTCCACAGGGAGGGCACCACTACCGAGAAGGCCCTCTGCCTGGTTCCCTGTAACTTGGCTTCTCGTAGTGAGGGAACAAGCAGAAGACCCTCGGAGGAGGACCTCAGTGTCTGGGCTAAGCAATGAGGGTGGAGATGCATGGACCCCTTCACAGATCTTCTCTTTATCTATTTTGTTGTGGTCCTGTCAATTCCAAAATCTTGAGGTTTGTGTCTCTTCATTCTTGGTCTGCCTACAACATTTTTGAGGACCTGTTGTTTTTCACCTTATCCTCTTCTCTTGAAGAACAGGAGTCGTTTTTTGAAACTGAACTTTTGGCTATACTCTGATATAACCCAGAAATAGTACCTCGGGTTAAGAACTTTGCTTCAGGATGAGAACAGAAATCGTGCTCCAGCGGCGCGGCGGCAGCAGGAGGCCCCATTAGCTAAAGTGGTACCTCAGGTTAAGAACAGTTTTAGGTTAAGAACGGACCTCTGAAATGAATTAAGTTCTTAACCCAAGTTACCACTGTACTCTAAACAAACAAGCAAAGTATTCCACGTTGAGCTAGGAAAGCTTGCTATCCTTTGCATCATCCTATAACTTCTTTCCTCACTCTCTCGCTTCTTATCAAATGGAATCAAAGAGGCTTTGGCTAATTCAAGCCATGCTGTTCTAAAAGCATCATTCACACAAGTGGCAAGAGGGAGATATTCTCTTCAGTACTTTAATATAAAAAAAAATTGAGCAAATCCCAGCACTCCATCAAAACAATGTAATTTCACAATATTTTTGCATGTGGAAATATGCTTCATTAAATAAAATCACAGTTAAAATTAAGGCTTCTTTAGAAAGGCTGTTGTATAATTGAGATTCAGCCTTAGATCATTTGATTCCCCGTGTGTTTTGTTGCAGACACAAAGCCAGTACTCTTCCAGTATGACTCATCATGTTTTGCTTCATGAGTTCCTTTAAAAAAACATTTAAACGATATTTAGACATGATGCATCAAAACCCATTACAGTGGTACCTCGGGTTAAGTACTTAATTTGTTCCGGAGGTCCGTTCTTAACCTGAAACTGTTCTTAACCTGAAGCACCACTTTAGCTACTGGGGCCTCCCGCTGCTCCTGCGCCGCCGGAGCACGATTTCTGTTCTCATCCTGAAGCAAAGTTCTTAACCCGAGGTACTATTTCTGGGTTAGTGGAGTCTGTAACCTGAAGCGTATGTAACCTGAGGTACCACTGTAGTTAATATTGATTTACTTGATTTATATCCCGCCTGCTCTCCAGGGAACTCAAGGCGGCACACCTGGTTCCCTCCTGCCCATTTTATCCTAACATCAACCCTGTGAGGTAGGTTAGGCTAAGAGGCAGTGACTGGCCCAAGGTCACCCAATGAGCTTCATTTGAACATGGCCACCACCTCACCTTGTCCTGCCCCATCCCTGTCCTAGTCAGAGGCAGCATCGCCCCCACTGCTGTTCTGCCAAACTCATTACACTGCTCTGTGTAGCAATGGCTTCCTCTTTGTGTTCTTAAAGGTAAGATACAGTAGGTCAAATCTATAAACCGTTGTTTAGCTCTTTCTCCCACAGACAATAGCGTCGTAATTGCTGTTTTCAGCTGTTCTATGATTCCTCTGTTTTAAAAGCACTTTTTTGGGGTTTTCCTTAATGCATTTCACAGCTTCTCTTACTATACCACCGTAGCTTCAAATCCGACAGATTGCAGGGAGAAGCAAAAAAAATCCCTCACTGCAAGGCAGCGAGGGGAAAGGATTTTGTTTGGAGGATTATATAATACAGCATGAGAGAAAGCAGATATACCATACTTTTAGATAGATAGTTTATTACGGCCATAGGCCCATATTCAGTACATCATACAGCAACACAGGTATAACAGGATAAAATTAATAAATTAAATTACGTTAAAATCAAGTACATCTCAGACCGTAGGTTTCTACATTCCATTAAAATAAGGACAATATAGCGCTTAAAATATCAAATTATCAATATAAATCAATATTATTTAGGCAAAATCAATAATCATAGAGTAATCCATTTTCCTTTTATAGGCTAATACTGTTATCAGAAATCTGGCAACAGAAAGGGACCTACTCGGATCAGAATCTTGCAATAAATGCATTAGCTGTATTTCCAAGGAGTCACCTGAGATTTCCAATAATAAAGGGGACAAAAATCTGATCCGAGAAACTGAATGTAGTGAACAACAGAATAGTATATGTTGTAAAGATACCATACTTTTCTGTCTATAAGATGCCCCCATGTATAAGATGCCCCCTATTTTTGGGGACTCAAATTTAAGAAAATGAGGGGAGCTGAGCTTTTTTTGCGGAGGATTGCCCAGAATTGTTGAGCTTTTCTGGGGGGGGGGGGGTTGCTGAAAATCACACTTGCATGCATTGCTAAATCCGCCTCCCGTCTGTCCCATCGGTGGCAGAAACTCAATCTTTATTATGGTCCAGAGACCCAACAAATCATTACAAATCAGTACACAATTCATACAGCCTACCTCCAGGTTAAACAAGCATTTTGTTTAGAATATAGGGCTCATTTATTCTTGCAATCACCGATAAAAACTTTGCCACTGCTAACGTTCTAGCATTTGTCCAGTCTTCCAATAGGAACCTGACATGGTGAGCCTCTGATTTTCCCGGGAAAGGTACCAGCAAGGGTAGTATCAGTTCAGCCCAGGCCTGCTCATATTTTGCACAATGCAACAAAATATGTTTTATGGAATTGATGTCTTGAGCACACGAGCAAAGTCTGTCCTGGTAGGGAACTCCTCTCAACCTGCCATCCAACACTGCAGAGGGAAAGACATTTAGTCTGGCTTTGGTGAAAAGCCTTTGGTAGTTTGGTACTCTCAGGTTTTTAATATAAGATGTTAACTTAAAGACATACAGAAACTGCCAATCACCTGCCCAACTGCCGGAGCATCAGCCAATCAACACTACCTGTTGATGCAGCAACCAATAACACACACAATAGCCGCTGATAGCAACCAAGCAAACGTCCACCCTATACACTACCCATGTATAAGACGACCCCCACTTTTTAGCATGGTTTTAAAAGAAAGAAAAATAGTCTTATACACGGAAAAGTATGGAACTTTATTCCATTCCCCCATCACTGTAATAACGGATCCACTTTAGAAACACTTTCTGTGGGGTGCTAAAAAGTGGCCCAAGGCAGTGTAGACCATGTTCTCATGACTCTCCCCTTCCTGGAAGCATCCCATCTACTTCCTTCTTTCATGGAAATAGGTGTCCTGGCTCCCACTCTCAGATACACAGTGCTCAGACTCGTGGCTCGATGGTTCCCCAAGGCTTTATTCCACAAGTCGCTACGTGGCTTGAACATAGGTCAAAGATGCAGGTCGCAGAAGCAGAGCTCTATGGTGCTTGGCTATGCCAAAGCGAAGACCTTGTCTCAGCACTTGACATACTCCTCCTTCGCTCTTCATTTTAAGAGGGGGAAGGCGGGCACCATCATTCACACGGTTCTCATCCTGTAGGTAACGACTGAGCCAGCAAGCAGGCACTCATGTTGGCAGGGTAGATTGGCCCATGCCAGTGCCTCCAACAGTTTGTCCTTGCAGAATGGAGACTCCTCAACTGGCTCACTGTACCACTCAGGTTCATGCCCTTCCCCTCTTGCCGGGACCACCTTGCTCTCAGGAGATCTGTCAGGGGCTCTTCGTCTTCTGCTGTGCCATCTAACACCAGCGGGGCAGGGGTGATGACAGGCCCTCCTTGTCAGCAGTCTCAATCGTCTCATCCTATTCCTCCTCCCACTCCAACCAGTCCTTCCAAGAAGTCTCCATGCGGCTCATGACAATAGGCATGGATGCAGCTGAGGTGTTAGAACATGGGTCAGCAAACCTTTTCAGCAGGGGGTGGTCCACTGTCCCTCAGACCTTGTGGGGGCCGGACTATATTTTGGAAAAAATATATATGAATGAATTCCTATGCCCCACAAATAACCCAGAGATGCATTATAAATAAAAGGACACATTCTACTTATGTAAAAATATGCTGATTCCCGGACCGTCCACTGGCCGGATTTAGTAGGCGATTGGGCCAGATCCGGCTCCCAGGCCTTAGTTTGCCTACCCATGTGTTAGAACATCTTTGGAAAGTATAAGGGAGGGATGAACGTGTGATTATTATATTTATATATATTGGGTATGTATGTGTGTAGATATAGATGTATTATTGTAATAATAATAATAATAATAATAATAATAAT
Source organism: Podarcis tiliguerta (assembly GCF_965153285.1). Classification (NCBI taxonomy): domain Eukaryota; kingdom Metazoa; phylum Chordata; class Lepidosauria; order Squamata; family Lacertidae; genus Podarcis; species Podarcis tiliguerta. The sequence continues at coordinate 21,220,745 of NC_139534.1, forward strand.
AATAATAATAATAATTTATACCCCGCCCATCTGGCTGGGTTTCCCCAGCCACTCTGAATGGTTTACAGCACACAAAAATTTTGTAAAACATTAAATTTTCCTGATACAGTGTTGCCTTCAGATGTCTTCTAAAAGTCAGATACAGTCAAACCTCGGTTGTCAAACATAATCGGTTCCAGAAGACCATTCAACTTCCGAAACATTCAAACAGCTGAAAACTGAAAGTGGAAGCCTCAATACCATAGGGAAACTCAAAACGGAGGCCGCATAGTACGTTCAGCTTCAAAAATCGTTCAAAAACCGGAGCAGTTACTTTCTGGTTTTCAGCATTCAGGAGCTGAAACGTTCGAAAACGGAGTCATTCGAGAACCGAGGACTGACTGTCGTCGTGTGTTTCCTTGATATCTGATGGGAGGGCCCTCTGTCTGGTTCCCTGTAACTTCACTTCTTGCAGTGAGGGAACCGCCAGAAGGCCCTCATAGCTGGACCTCAGTGTCCAGGATGAACGATGGGGGTAGAGAACCTCCTTCAGGTGCCCTGGGCCAAGGCTGTTTAGGGCTTTAAAGGTCAGCACCAACACTTTGAATCGTGCTCGGAAACGTACCTGGAGCTATATACAGTGGACCCTCTAGTGTCCAGGATGAACGATGGGGGTAGAGAACCTCCTTCAGGTGCCCTGGGTCGAGGCTGTTTAGGGCTTTATAGGTCAGCACCAACACTTTGAATTGTGCTTGGAAACGTACCTGGAGTGGATCCTCTAGTTACGTACCGCTCTGGATATGTAACTTTGGGGTTACAAACACGACAAACCCGGAAGTGTATACTTCGAGGTTTTGCCATACACGCATGCCCAGAAGCGCTCAATCATGCTGCACGCATGGGCAAAAGCGGTGCCTCTGCCCACGGACTTTTTGGGTTGTGGACGGACCCCCGGAACGAATTTAATTCGTATCCAGAGGGTCCACTGTAGCTAGATTATGGGCATGGTATGCATGGGCCCTTCAGGTTTGGCAGGTCCCTCATTAGTAATGCCCCCTCAGACAGCATTACTCTTGGCAGCACCCTTCCCTAGGTGGACCCTCCAACGTCAGTGATGGCTTCCCTTGCCCTGATGGTGGCAGACCCAGTAGAAAAACAACAGCAACAAAATGGTCCAACTGGCAAGCACTGCTGCTGCCACTCACCATTTTATCCCCCCCCCCAATAATGGTGGGGATCACCATGTCATGGGACCCGAAAGGCATTGTGGGATATTTAAAATAGTGGGCCTAGCCTGGGCTCCAGCAGTAAGAGCAGGGCCAAGCCTAAGTAGCTGTAGCTGATATGCTGAGTAAACAGTAGCATAGTAGGTGATGGACCCTTCTGAGGACTTTGGCAAGTACCTGGTGTGCTAATCCCTGTTACTGGTCCTCTGTGTGTGTGTGTGTGTGAATGACATTTGATAGTTCCGTTCCTTTCATTTGTGTCTTGCCAAAGACCCCTCTCTCTTCCTATTTATTTTTTATTTATTTTGGGGGGGGGGGAGTCTAGACCAGGCATAGGTAAACTCGGCCCTCCAGATGTTTTGGGACTACAACTCCCATCACCCCTAGCTAACAGGACCAGTGGTCAGGGATGTAGTCACAAAACATCTGGAGGGCCGAGTTTGCCTATGCCTGGTCTAGATTATTTGTCCATTCTCTCATGCAGCCTTCCACAAGGGAATATTCTTCTGAGAAGGAGAAGGACAGGAGAACTGTCTTCTGCCTCTACATACAGAGAACAAAGTGTTTGAAACAAAAAGGGAGAGAGGAAGCCAGGAGTGACACAGGCAGTTTCAAGCTGCTCGGCAGCAATGGGGAGCACCAGCCTTTGAGTACCAGCTGGCAGAAGTGATGGGGGAGATGGTTGCTCTACACTGTCTTTTGTGTGACAAAATTCATTTAGAACTGAGATCTGTACTCTAAGACCAGTTTGTTTAGGATAATAGGCAATCCTATGGTTACTTCTTTAGGACACAATTAAGGTGCACTGATTTTTGTATCGGTCATAGTTTTAGTTGCTTTTGACAACTGTTACCACTGCTAATTGATCTATACTGTTCCACCATTGATTTTCCCAAGATCTCTACTTTTTTTACAAACTGCTTTGAAGGTGGGGTTTGTTTGGGTTTTTTTTTATAGTCAAGCAGTATATAAATCTTATTTATTTATTTCTCACTTTTTACACAACAGTGTGTCAAAGCGTAGGAACAAGAAGCATTAAAACCAATTATGAAGAGGAGTTAGTTACAATTGTCCATTGTGTCAGGGTTAACCAGCATTGTATCTTGTCTACTGTCATATACAGTGGTACCTTGGTTTACAACCATAATCCATTCCTGAAGTCCGGTTGTAAACCAAAACAGGTTGTAACCCAAGGCACGCTTTCGCCAATGGGGCCTCCAAAAAAACAACGTGTTGTAATCCAAAAAAAGGGACACGCACTTCCGGGTTTGACATGGTTGTCATCCAAAACGGTTGTAATCCAAACGATTGCAAACCAAGGTACCACTGTATTTTTTATAAACTTTTCTACTTGTATCCATGTATTTTATTAAGTTACTTTGCTTTTGCTCTAGTTTGGTCTAGTCCTTTGTTGACGTATAAAGCCCCAAATGGTTTAGGGGAAAAGTCTAAAGGATCGCCTTATCCTATTATGAGTCTGCCCATATACTGAGATTATTATCAGATGCCAAGCTTTTGTCACCTTTTTTCTTCTGAGGTTAGACAATGGTTACAGGAACAGGGCCTTCTTGGTGTTGGTCCCCCAGAGTGTGGAATAACCTTTCTAGAGACATTTGCTTGGTACCCATTCTTGGTTCATTTCAGCACCATTTGTAACTACTTTTAATGCACTCTGTTCTGCACCCTTAAGATATAGTTAGTTATTTGCTACTGTTTATACTGATGCAGCAACAAGTCGTTAGTGCTTCCAAACATTTTAGAAAGAAGGGGAAGAAATGACTACAGGACTGCTAGTTTTTGTGCGATTCCTGGGCAACTTCTGTGGGGGATGTAATGTGTAGTCTGTTAAGAAATGCAGTTGATGGGTTAATTCCCCATGAGCAGAAATTACTCATTTCCCACAATGCACCTGCAAGCATCTTGTCACTTTCTTATCTCTGTTACTTGTGTAGATTTGGCAAGTAACTCTGTGTGTAAAAGGGCTCAGGTTACAACAAACTGGGTGGGTAGGAGATAGCTTTCAACAATTCCTGCAATCTGTTGGAACTGCAAATTTGAGTGAAGGCTTTTTTAAAAGGAGATCATCTGAGAAAAGAGTTGGGAAATTGCCAGGCACCAAGACTCGGAGAACACTATCAGTTATAGGACTTTGCAAGCAACTGACTGGGCTGTGGACTCTAACACAGCAAGGACTTCGAGGCAAAGAACCCTCTCTGGGTTCAGAGAGAGAAGACTTACTTGCAGCATCTGTAAATAGTGTCTATGTTGGTAATGGCTAAGTAAAGACACCTGCAAAATGGCTGTTTTCTGTGGCGAGCTTCACTTCTTGACTGAGCTTCTGTAGCACATACATCCAAGAACCCCAAACTTTTGATATGTTAACTGGGTTCATTGTGCTTGAGATATTGTAAGGGGAATACAAGAGTTCCATCTGTGATGGTTCAATCTGTGATGAGGGTTTCACACATGGAAGCCAGCTACCACTTGCTTTCAGTCACTGCATGATGAACGTATAGATTTGAACGAGCCTTAAGAAAGCAGCACGCTAAGCTTAGTTCAAGACTACATTGAAATGATTAGAACTTGAGTGTGTTTAATACTTGGGAGAATCTGACCGACCGTTGACCAGTTCCAGAATTTGTGATCTCTATGTATATCTGACAGTTGCTTATGACATAATCAAATAAATTTTGAAACAAGGCCAGAAAGCATGCTTCCAGTGCAATATATACGGATTAAAGGCCTTCTTTGATACAAAATTAACCAAAGAAAGGGCTTTCTCTTGTATTTAATCATAATGGAAACAGGCTTCCCTTTGTGGGATTAGCAATCAAAAAGACTGATTGAATATTAAAAAGGCATCCAGGGTTTCTTCAGCAAAGGCTGTTTTGAGAAGTATCATCTAAGGTCAGCCCTGGGCCTGATGAACACAGGATTTGCCATCGGGTTCAAAGAGAATTGGTTAGATACCTCATTTCCTTCCTGATCATGATGGCTTTAAAAGGCTAAACAGGTTTTTTTTAAAAAAACAAACAAAAAAACTTGGCTTCTCAAGATTACAATAGTCATATATAAAATTTCAACCTTTAATACTTCCTAGAAAATAATTTCGCCCCAACATTTGCAGAAATCAAGGTAAATAAAGGGGAAAAGGAAACCCTTCTTAGTATGAATATTTTTCCATTAGAAAACTTAACTGAACATCATGGGGAAAGCAAGCAAGTATGGAATTTGAAAAGATAACAGTGAAGGATTGAAAGCACTGGGAAGGACTAGCATCAGATGCAAACTTATGATTAAGGTAAAGGTAAAGGTACCCCTGCCCGTACAGGCCAGTCTTGACAGACTCTAGGGTTGTGCGCCCATCTCACTCAAGAGGCCGGGGGCCAGCGCTGTCCGGAGACACTTCCGGGTCACGTTTACCTTCCCGCTAGTAAGCGGTCCCTATTTATCTACTTGCCCCCGGGAGTGCTTTCGAACTGCTAGGTTGGCAGGCGCTGGGACCGAACAACGGGAGCGCACCCTGCCGCAGGGATTCGAACCACCAACCATGCGATCGGCAAGTCCTAGGCGCTGAGGTTTTACCCACAGCGCCACCCGCGTCCCAGTAAACTTATGATTAGGTACACTCTAAATATTTGGAGTATGTATGTGATCACTATGGATTCAATATGACAGAGTCTCTGAAACAAAAATAATATTTTTTAATGAAGTGCAACAATCTGGCAGAATTGTGGTAAGGTTATTCTGGGTTAGTATATCCCCCTGTCATAATTCATAAAAGAAGGTAAAAGGTAAAGGTAAAGGACCCCTGGATGGTTAAGTCCAGTCAAAGGCGACTATGGGGTTGTGGCACTCATCTCGCTTTCAGGCCGAGGGAGCCGGCGTATATCCACAGACAGTTTTTCGGGTCATGTGGCCAGCATGACTAAACCACTTCTGGCACACGGAGGACCGTGATGAGTGCCAGAGCGCACGGAAACACTGTTTACCTTCCTGCCGCAGTGGTACCTATTTTTCAACTTGCACTGGTGTGCTTTCGAACCGCTAGGTTGGCAGGAGCTGGGACAGAACAATGGGAGCTCACCCTGTTGCAGGGATTTGAACCGCCAACCTTCCAATTGGCAAGCCCAAGGGGCTCAGTGGTTTAGACCACAATGCCACCCGTGTCCCTGATACATAAAAGAAGACCTACCTAAGACTCTGCTAGAACCAGAAACAGCAGGAGGCCTTTAACATAATTGGTGGTGGTCTCACAAAGTGAAAGTTACAAGGAAACTGTTAATAATAATAACACCTCAATTAATAGGGATGCATAATCTTTTTAAAACTTAAATTATATAGATGGGTTTGTTAAACAAGTACAGTGGTACCTCTGGATGCGAATGGGATCCGTTCTGGAGCCCCATTCGCATCCTGAAGCGAACGCAACCCACGTCTGCGCATGCGCGGGTCGCGATTTGCTGCTTCTGCGCATGCGCGTGATGTCATTTTGAGCGTCTGCGCATGCATGAGTGGCGGAACCCAGAAGTAACATGTTCCGTACTTCCGGGTCACCGCAGAGTGCAACCCGAAAATGCTCAACTTCAACCCGAAGTATGACTACATGAACAGCTAGTTTCATACATGATCATAGTAGCTGGAGTACATTATGCAAAAAAGGACTGGATAGACAGATGATGGGAATGCACTCATATGGCAAACAGGCTAAATATAATGGAAACCAGGTGTGCTTTTATTGCATATAGCAGAAGTAGATCAACATATCTCAATATACTGTATAGGTTTTTTTTATTTAGGGCTGAAAATGAGGAAATTAAGTGTGTAAGATATATCACATTTAATAATTCCTTTTGTTTTTGTTTTTCTCTGGATCATTTGCTTGTATACCCTTTCAGGAAGTTTGGAATACCTGAGTTAAATTTTGAAAGATGTATACACATCTCTCACAGACAAATATGGAGATAGTCTTCCTCATTATCACCGCCACAATGAATTACATTGGCTGCTCCTGCAACGCTATACCTTCCCATCTTATTGTGCAAAAGGCTGGGGAAGAAAGCAGATTAAAGCCCTGTGCAGGCAGCTAAATGTGGGGGGTAATCAATGTGTGGATCAGCTGTCATCCACAAAGCCCACGTGAGTATAAGCTAGATGCACAAAGGGACTATTACCCATGTTTAGGCTCTGTGGAGAAGAGCCCACCAATGAATGGAGGCTGGGGCAGACCATTGGGCAAAAACTAGCCTTGTCTTCACACATATCCCCACATTTAGTTGTATCTACCAGGTCTTTAGTTGTATCTACCACATTTAGTTGTATCTACCAGGTCTTTCTAGGGACGCGGGTGGCGCTGTGAGTAAAAGCCTCAGCGCCTAGGGCTTGCCGATCGAAAGGTCAGCGGTTCGAATCCCCGCGGCGGGGTGTGTTCCCGCTGTTCGGTCCCAGCGCCTGCCAACCTAGCAGTTCGAAAGCACTCCCGGGTGCAAGTAGATAAATAGGGACCGCTTACTAGCGGGAAGGTAAACGGCATTTCCGTGTGCGGCTCTGGCTCGCCAGATGCAGCTTGTCACGCTGGCCACGTGACCCGGAAGTGTCTGCGGACAGCGCTGGCCCCCGGCCTCTTTGAGTGAGATGGGCGCACAACCCTAGAGTCTGTCAAGACTGGCCCGTACGGGCAGGGGTACATTTACCTTTTCCAGATCTTTTTATGTATGGGGACCCCCAAATTGTCCCCATGTGTTCAGTTTCTGAAGTTTTACTGAATCTTCGGATTGGGTCTTGGATAATTGGAGACTAGGCTTCAAGGCTGATTAGAGCCTTTGTGTAGCACTTCCAGTCCAGCACTCTGTCTAACTGCTGGACCAGTTGGCCCCACAAAATGGAAAACATAAAGCAAATGCAATAACACCATTCTATTGGGCCAACTCGAGTCATTACTCGTTTGCAATGTTGGTGGATTAGCTGTATTTTTGGAGCCTGTGTCCATAAAAAGTAGAAAAGCCTGATTAAGTTTGATGCTCTTTAGAACAAATGAGAAGCAGCTGAAGCAGACTATGTTAATTAGATAGAAATAATTAGAGCCTCGTTAAGAGTTATGGCTGGGGCCTTGGGTTGCATGGGCTTTCCAGAGACAACATAACACATTTAAAATTATACTACTAGTGAAAACGTAATGGCATAAGAATACAAGGTATTTTCTCAATCGCAAGTTACTTTGGAAGATGATATGTGTGTTGGGAAAGGGGAAGTGGGTTTTGAGTGAAGCATGTGGAACAAAAAAATCTTCCAGAACTAACTCCTCTTGTGAAAAACATCGCCCCAGCTAACGTTTTCATTGTTTAGAAGATGGAAATATATGTTCTGCTGTGAAAGTGATGTCCAAACAACTTAAAGTGTGGTTATAAGCACTCTCAACACACAGAGATTATGCAAAATGGGACGTTGCCTGATTCCGTAGTTTGGCTCTCTGTGTGTTTTCAAACCATGTTGTTGACTTCATCACTGCGAAGGATGATTTGCAATTGTTAGAGCTTGAAGAGGGATATTCTCATGCTGCTTGCATCATCCCTACAATTTCCCGCTATGTTCTGATTGCGGAATCTCTACTACAGAGATAATGGAAGAGGCAGAAAGGACGCAGCTTGACTTCTCAGGTTCTGTTTTCAGGCCTAGGCACTTAGATAATTCATCATTTGATTTATAAAGTGAGTGTTTTTAGTCAGCAGCGCATTCAGGAAAAACAAAAAGGCAGCATCTTCCTAATGTTATTTTTATAGTCACTTTTTCTTCTGACTTTACCTGCGTGTAAAGATCCTAGGACTGGTGGTGAGCTGATCTGGGGTCTTGTGAGTGACTTGAGCTATGATTTTCCAACTTTGTCGTGAAAACGGACAAATGGGACCAGATGGGCCCTTTCCCTCCCCCCCCAACCATTTATATGTTTTTCTGTCCTCTTCTGGGACATAAATAGTGCCCAGCCATTAAGTACTTTACGGAGTGGGTTCGTCTGGGAAACTGAGTTAGACTCTTTCTGAATTTTGAACTGGAAGACTACAGAATGGGATTTCAGTCCATAAATTAACTGAAGCAGAATAGTACTAAGCAATTTGTTGTTTGGGTCATTGTTGCTGCATTTTGTTTCCTTGGAGATGAGTTTGCAGACCATGCACTCTTACCTTAGCATACACATCCGCTAGAAAAACCCATCTCGTAACTTGGCACAATATCATTTGAGCAGAGCACATTTTCGCCTCCTGATTTAAGCCCAAGGAGATTGTGTGCTGGGTGCACGAAGTTTTTTCAAGCATACAAGATGAATTGAAGTAAGTACTGTAAAGGAAAGGCAGGCCTTGGCAAAAGCAGGGGCTAGGGGAGAAATATCACACAAGTTGAATACTAGTACAGTGGTGCCCCGCAAGACGAATGCCTCGCAAGACGGAAAACCCGCTAGACGAAAGGGTTTTCCGTTTTCAGAGGTGCTTCGCAGGACGAATTTCCCTATGGGCTTGCTTCGCAAGACGAAAATGTATTGCGAGTCTTGAGATTTTTTTCCACTCCCCACCCCCTTTTTCTAAGCCGCTAAACCGCTAATAGCCTTTTAGCAGCTAATCCGCTAATCCCTTAAACCTTTAATAGCCGCTAATAGCCGCTAAACCGCTAATAGCGCTAATCCACTAATAGGGTTGCTTCGCAAGACGAAAAAACGTGTGCTGGTCCCGGGGGTAAGGTACCTTGGGTGTAGCAAAGTCCACACGAAGAGGGGCAAGGTCCGAGGCAGAGTGCCGGGCGGTGAGCAGGAACGCTGGAACAGGAGGCTGTGCAGGGAACAGGAACACCGGATGGTCGGGAACAGGAGGCCGAGCAGGGAACAGGAGTACCGGATAGTCACGAGCAGGGATCACGAACGCAGGAAGGTCCGAAGCCAACAACGACGTTGCTCCCGCAACCTGGGGCCGGGCTGACTGGGCTTTTATCCTCTTCTAAGGCCGGGGGCGGTCCCGGCCCCCAGGAGCCCCGCCTCCTCTGGCCTTAAGGCGAGCACTCCTCCTGGGGGCAACCAGTTCCCTTCGCCTCTCTGCTCTAAACCTCTGCAGATCAGGAGAGGCCGAAGGGTTACTGGGCCCTGGAGGAGGCTCACCTGTGGCCACTGAGTCGTCAAGCCTCTCTGGGGCCAGAAGGGCTTCACCTGGGGCCAGCTCCTGATGCACTGCCACAGGTGCAGGCTCTTCAGCATCTAGGCCTGGCCCCAGTTCAGCCGGCCCTGGAGGCGGGGACTCCTGTGCAGGCCGGGATTCCTCTGTTTCATCCTCCGAATCGGAATCCCAGGCCATCACACCATCCCCCCTCCCAGGCCCCCCCCTCAACCGAGGGTCCGGACCCGGCTTGCCGGGGTACGTCGCATGGAACTCTCGGAGGCAGGCAGGTGCGTGGACGTTGGCCGCTGGTTCCCAGGAACGGTCCTCCGGTCCGTACCCCTTCCAGTCAATGAGATACTGCAGCTTCCCCCTGCGGTATCGGGAGTCCAGGATGCGTTCCACCTCGTACTCAGGCTCTCCCCGAACCAACACTGGCTGCGGTCGGGGACGGTTCGGGTGGAACTCGTCGGGTGGGGCCACCGGACTCAAAAGGGACCTGTGGAAGACCGGGTGAACCTTCAGGGTTGCGGGTAACCGGAGACGAAATGCCACAGGAGAGACTTGGTCTACGATAGGGAACGGGCCGGTGAAGCGGGCGTCCAACTTCCGCGAAGGTCGAGAGGGGTGGAGGTGGCGAGTGGAGAGCCAAACCAGGTCACCGACGCGAAGTTCCGGCCCCACCTGGCGGTGGCGGTCGGCCTGGGCCTTGTACGCTTCCTTGGCCTGGTGCAGTTGCTCCACCAAAAGCTGTTGCTGGGACTGGAGCTCTTGAAGCCACTCCGTCACCGCCGGGACTGCGGATGTCGGCAGCACCTCTGGAAACAGCCGTGGATGATAACCATAACTGGCCTGGAACGGGGTCTGCTGGGTGGACGCATTCACCGCGTTATTGTAGGCGAACTCCGCCAATGCCAGGTGGTCGACCCAGTCATCCTGCTGGTAGCTGCAGTAACACCGGAGGTACTGCTCCAGCACCGCGTTCGCCCGTTCCGTCTGGCCATCAGTCTGTGGGTGGTAGGCTGACGAGAGGCAGACCTCCGTCCCGAGGGTCCGGTGTAGTGCTTGCCAGAACCGGGATGTGAACTGAACGCCCCGGTCGGACACCACGCGCTCAGGTAGGCCATGCAGGCGGAAGACATGCTGAAGGTACAGCTGAGCAGTTTCCTTGGCTGTGGGTACAGATGGACAGGGAGCGCAGTGCACCATCTTGGTGAAATGATCGGAGAAAACCAGAAGGCAGGTACAGCCACGAGACGAGGGTAAGTCCACTACAAAGTCCAACGAAACCGTGTGCCAAGGGTGCGGTGGAACTGGCAATGGCTGAAGTAGGCCGGGGGGTCGCCCGGTAGGTCCCTTGGCGCGCCGGCAGACATCACAACCAGCAACGTAGCGAGCCACGTCAGCCTTCAGGCGGGGCCACCAAAACTCTCGACTGACCAGATGGGTGGTCCGATACCGTCCAAAGTGCCCCGCTGCTGGGGCATCATGGGCCATCCGGAGAACCTCCAGCCGTAGTGGCCCTGGCGGGATGTACAAACGACCGTGGTGCAGCAGAAGGCCCTGATGCAGGACCAGCCCCGGATACTGTGGGCTGGACCCTTCAGCCAGCTCCCGGAGTCGTTCCTGGGCCCAAGCGTCGACCCGCTGCTGTTCCCGCACCCGAACCTGCAGTGGCTGCGCCTCCTGGGTGGCCAGGAATGCAGCCGGAGGTAGGATCGTGGTGGGTTCTGCTTGCTGTACCGTGTCTGCGTTGTCGTCAGGTTTCCGGGACAAGGCATCCGCCTTCTGATTCTGAGAGCTAGGGATGTAGCGGATCCGGAACTGGAACCGGGAAAAGAACAACGCCCACCGGATCTGTCTTTGGTTCAGCTTGCGGGTGGTCTGGAGGTACTCCAGGTTCCGGTGGTCGGTTCTCACCTCCACCGGATGTCGTGCCCCCTCAAGATGGTGGCGCCAGACCTCAAAGGCTACCTTGATGGCCAGTAGTTCCCGCTCCCACACAGTATAGTTACGCTCCGCTGGTAGGAGCTGGCGGGAATAGAAGGCACAGGGTAAGAGTGGCGCTTCAGGACCAATCTGTTGAGACAAGACGGCACCGAGAGCCGTACTGGAAGCGTCGGTCTCCACCACAAAGGGTCGAGAGGGGTCAGGATGTTGTAAGATTGGTGCCCTCTGGAAACAGGCCTTCAACCCCTGAAACGCCTCCTCTGCCTCCTTGTCCCAGGAAAACGGCGTCTTTGGGCGCAGTAGCCGGGTCAACGGGGTGGTGCGATGAGCATAATCAGCGATGAAGGTCCGGTAGTAATTGGCGAACCCCAGGAAACGCTGTAGGTCCTTGCGGTTCCGGGGTGCCGCCCATTCTTGAACCGCTGTCACCTTCCCCGGGTCCATTTGCACCCCATCTGGAGAGAGCCGGTGACCAAGGAAGTCCACAGTCCGCTGATGGAACTCGCACTTGCTGAGCTTTGCGTACAAACGGTGCTCACGCAAGCGCTGCAGCACGGTCCGGACATGTCCCTCATGGCGAGCCGGGTCACGGGAGTAAATCAGTATGTCATCCAAATACACCACCACGTACTTGTCTAACAGGTCCTGAAACACGTGGTTGATGTAGCGTTGAAACACAGCAGGCGCGTTGCACAAACCGAAAGGCATAACCAAATATTCGAACTGCCCGTACCGGGTCCCAAACGCTGTCTTCCACTCATCCCCGGCTCGGATCCGAATCAAGTTGTAGGCCCCCCGGAGGTCCAGCTTGGTGAACACCTGTGCCCCTTGCACCCGCTCCAGCAGCTCCGAGATAAGGGGCAAGGGGTACCGGTCTGGGACGGTAATTTTGTTCAGGGCTCGGTAATCATGGCAAGGGCGGAGTTCCCCACATTTCTTCTTAACAAAAAGCACCGGCGCCGCGGTGGGCGAGGTGGAAGGCCTAATGAACCCACGCTCCAGGTTCTTGCGCAAGAAGTCCTGCAAAGCCTCGCGCTCTGGCTCTGTTAGGGAATATAAGCGACTCACTGGTAAAGGCGCTCCGGGTTGGAGGTCTATGCCGCAGTCAAAAGGCCGATGCGGCGGCAGCTGGTCTGCCCCCCGTTCCTCGAACACGTCCTGGTAGTCCTGGTACACGGCTGGGAGCGTGGGTGCTGCCTCCTCTGAGGGCGCGGCCGCCAGCGTTCCGGATTGAGCATGGGAACATGGGTCTGGGAAGTGCACGGTCCGTTTGACCCAGTCAATCTGAACGTTGTGGGCCTCCAGCCAGTCCATCCCGAGCACCAGGGGGAAGCGGGGCATAGAGGCAATGTCCAAAGTTCGCAACTCCCGGTGCTGCTGGAGACACAGGACCAGAGGCTGGGTCTCCTGAGTAACGGCACCTGAACGCAGAAGTCGTCCGTCAATCGCTTCCACCTGGACCGGTACTGGCTTGTTCCGAAGTGGCACCTGATAATGGGCGGCAAAAGCAGCGTCCATATAGGAGCGGGTTGCCCCTGAATCTACCAAAGCATGGGTGAGGATCCAGGGCCCACCTGGAGGGTATAAACGTACCGAAACCATAAGATGTTGCAAGTCCATTGGTGCGGGCCCATTCTGTACGGTTTGGGACCCCCGGTAGCTAGGGCCATCAGCTACTGGGGTTGGCGGTTTCCCTGCGGCTGGCGTTTCTCAGGGCAGGACCGAGCGAAGTGTCCACTTCCGCCACAGTAAAGACAGAGATTTCCATCCCGACGCCGCGCCTTCTCTGCGGGGGAAAGGCGTGGCCGCACTGCCCCGAGCTGCATAGGCTCCTCCGTTAAATCAGTTGTGACCGTGGGGCTGCCGGAAAAAGCTGGTGCCGTGAACTGGAAGTGTCGGCGACCCCGGGCCTGACGACGATCCTCCAACCGGTCGCCTATTTGTAGACTCCGTTGAATGAGAGTGTCCAGCGTGGTGGGGCGTTCCATTGTGGCCAACTGGTCCAGTACCTCGTCCGAAAGCCCTTCGAGATACTGGTCCCGCAGTGCCGAGTCATTCCAGGTCAAGTCCTGTGCCAACAGCCGGAACTCCGTGGTATATGTGGCCACCGTGGACTTGCCCTGTTTCAAATGCCGAATCGCCCGGTTGGCTTGACTCTCTTTCTGGGGGTTGCCGAACGCGGCCTCCAAACGATTGCAAAACCCCGTATAGTCTGCCAGCAAGGGGGAGTCTTGCCTGAGTAGCGGCAACGCCCACTTGGCCGCCTGGTCCTTTAACAAGCTAATCAAAAAGTGCACCTTGGTACGGTCGTCAGGAAAGTTCCGGGCTCGCCCCTGAATATACAGTTTGGCCTGGGCCAGGAACATGGGAAAGCTGGCCGGGGCTCCATCAAATTTCTCAGGCAAAGCCACTGGGTACTTGCCCGGAGCCGGGGCGTCGGCCCCAGAAGCCGGTAGGGCTCCCAAGCGTTGCTGAAGTGCCTCAACCGCGTCACTGAGCTGCTGCACGGTGTGAGACAAGGCCTGGTTCTCCTGGGCCAAAGCCACCAGTGCAGCCGCCTGTTCAGCCATGGCCTCTGGCTCTTCCCGAACGCACCCCGACGAAGGGGGAGTGCGGGAGGTGGCGGGAGCAAACTGTGCTGGTCCCGGGGGTAAGGTACCTTGGGTGTAGCAAAGTCCACACGAAGAGGGGCAAGGTCCGAGGCAGAGTGCCGGGCGGTGAGCAGGAACGCTGGAACAGGAGGCTGTGCAGGGAACAGGAACACCGGATGGTCGGGAACAGGAGGCCGAGCAGGGAACAGGAGTACCGGATAGTCACGAGCAGGGATCACGAACGCAGGAAGGTCCGAAGCCAACAACGACGTTGCTCCCGCAACCTGGGGCCGGGCTGACTGGGCTTTTATCCTCTTCTAAGGCCGGGGGCGGTCCCGGCCCCCAGGAGCCCCGCCTCCTCTGGCCTTAAGGCGAGCACTCCTCCTGGGGGCAACCAGTTCCCTTCGCCTCTCTGCTCTAAACCTCTGCAGATCAGGAGAGGCCGAAGGGTTACTGGGCCCTGGAGGAGGCTCACCTGTGGCCACTGAGTCGTCAAGCCTCTCTGGGGCCAGAAGGGCTTCACCTGGGGCCAGCTCCTGATGCACTGCCACAGGTGCAGGCTCTTCAGCATCTAGGCCTGGCCCCAGTTCAGCCGGCCCTGGAGGCGGGGACTCCTGTGCAGGCCGGGATTCCTCTGTTTCATCCTCCGAATCGGAATCCCAGGCCATCACAAAACGGCTAGACGAAGAGACTCGCAGAACGGATTAATTTCGTCTTGCGAGGCACCACTGTAGTTGCATTGACTTTGGTCTCTTCCTACATTTCTAGTTTCTGCCCTTCTCGTCCTTGTGCACCACCACCCTGGGTGACTTACAACAATTTAAAAGTGTATCATATATTTAAAAAATAAATAAAAATGCATATTATATCATATACAGTTGTACCTTGGTTGCCGCCTTGGAACTTGTACGTTTTGGTTTCCGAACGATCGAAAACCGGAAGTGAGTGCTCCAGTTTTCAAACGATTTTCGGAAGCCAAATGTCCGGCGCGGCTTCCGATTGGCTGCAGGGCACTCCTCCAGCCAATCGGAATCTGCGCCTTGGTTTTCGAACAGTTCTGGGAGTCAAACAGACTCCCAGAACGCATTGTTCCGAGAATCAAGGTACGATTGTAAAAGCAAGTTGTTGAATTAAAACGCAACATAAATACAACCAAGGCAGAAAGCACTGATAAAATTCCGATAGATAAAACAACAGGTACTTAGCATGCAAATTTCTGCCAGAATAAAGATGTGAGAAAGAGCCAGATAGGGGGCCACATGGGCGTCATGAGGCAAGATGTTCCCTGATGTTGGTACAGCCATTGTTAAGGCGCTGTCTCTTGGGATTTCCCATGCCCCGTGGCTGTCACGGAATTGTGTCTACTAATGTGGTAGAATTTTGAAGACATCTGTAACTGCATACAACTGAGCCCAGTGGGTTAGAGCATGGTGCTGATAATGCCAAGGTTGAAGGTTGGATCAGGAGATGAAGTTTTACAGTAATAATATAAATAACAAAATAGAAATGTGTTTAAAGTTAAAATATGAAGTATTTACAGACAAGTTGAGGGAAGTCGAAAAAAAGAGAAGGAAAATGTAATTAAGATGTATGGAGTGTGTAATTTTGTTTTGTATTTGAAAATTATATATATATATATATATATATATATATATATATATATATATATATAAAAACAAGGGACGCGGGTGGCGCTGTGGGTAAAACCTCAGCGCCTAGGACTTGCCGATCGCATGGTCGGCGGTTCGAATCCCCGCGGCGGGGTGCGCTCCCGTCGTTCGGTCCCAGCGCCTGCCAACCTAGCAGTTCGAAAGCACCCCGGGTGCAAGTAGATAAATAGGGACCGCTTACCAGCGGGAAGGTAAACGACGTTCCGTGTTCTGCACTGGCTCGCCAGATACAGCTTGTCACGCTGGCCACGTGACCCGGAAGTGTCTGCGGACAGCGCTGGCTCCCGGCCTCTTAAGTGAGATGGGCGCACAACCCTAGAGTCTGGCAAGACTGGCCCGTATGGGCAGGAGTACCTTTACCTTTACCTATATAAAACAAGGTTGAAGGTTGGATCCCCGTATGGGACAGCTGCATATTCCTGCATTACAGGGGGTTGGACTAGATGATCCTCAGGGTTCCTTCCAACTCTAAATTATTTGATTCTATGATATATGAAACGTAAAATTATATACGCATTGACCTGGTTCAGATATAACACTAAACCATAGTTTAGCGTTACATGCATTCGGCTGCTGTATTTATTGATCCTCTGAAAGAGCGCTGATTCATTATTTGGCTTTAAAATAAATAGCTCATGCAATGCTCTTCTTCAACAGTTCTTCCTTGAACAGAAAATGTTTTCCCCCTCTAGCTGTAGAGCATATTTAGATCCAGGCCACTGTATTTGGCATGATTGGTTAACAATTCCTCCCATAAATCTGCATCTTTCTTCCCTTTTTCTTCTTTATTGAATTTGCATAAGAAGCAAATAAACAGATGTATACAAGTATATGAAAAGCTTGGAACACATTTTAGGATAAAATTTATCTGTAAGCTGTTTTAATTATTTTTAAGTATCATAGTTTAAGTAGCCGGTACTGTTTTGTTCCTGTTTTCAGGCCTCTTTATTCCCACATTATATACCCAGGAATTAGGATCTGGAATTAATTTTGTTTCAGAACACTACTGTCAGGTAACTTAAATAAAAAATTACTGATATCGTGATATGAGCAGTTCAGAAACCAAATCTGCAACATTTTAAGCAAGTTTGCCTTTGTTGTTTATAGTATTACCATATTTTTCGCCCTATAGGACGCACTTTTCCCCCTCCAAAAATGAAGGGGAAATGTGTGTGCGTCCTATGGAGCGAATGCAGGCTTCGCGCACCTCTCCGCAAGCAGCGGGAGCCAGCGCTGGGCTCCCGCTGCTTGCGGAGAGTTGCTTGCATGCTGAAGCCTGCGCTCGCTGAGCTCAGCATGTCCAGGCTTCGCGGACCTCTCCGCAAGCAGCGGGAGCCAGCGCTGGGCTCCCACGGCTTGCAGAGAGCTGCCTGTTTGGGGCCTGGGGTCGGGGGAAGCTCGGGGTTCCCCCGCCCCAGCCCTGCGCCGGGGAAAAAAAAATAATTTCCCCCCCTTTATTTCCCCCCAAAAAAACTAGGTGCGCCTTATAGGACGGTGCGTCCTATAGGGCGGAAAATACAGTACTTGCGTAGCCCCATTCAGATTTGATGCAGTTACAGCAATAGTATCTACCACGTTGTAACTGCAAGTCTAGTTTAGGATTTACTATCCAATAACAAATAGCCACAAGGCAGGTCCTTTTTATGACATTCAGTTAAGTGGCATTGATCCGCCATTCGTGTTTCCCCTCACCACTCCCATACTATTTGAACTTGCCTTGGAGAAATGCTTACTAATTACTCTAATACACTGAGCAGGCAATATCTTAAATTAGAACCATGCCAGCGACTCCTCAGCAGATCTCGGAACATGATATTTTATTAATGCAAATACATTGGCTGGTTTTTCTCCTGAAACTGCATTAGGAGCCCTTCAGCAGATTTCTGGTGGCTCTGTGCAAAAATATTTGCAAGTGATGTGGCAAAAAAATTCAGAAAGTGGACGCAGTAAACAATCTGGGAGCCAAGTTTCTGTCCAGCTCTTTTGATATAACATGACTAATAACTAATAAAACAAATATGCAAGACATTTATACGGCCAGTAGCAATTTTATGGAACGCGCTTCCAGTTGAGGTAAGATAGGCCTATTCCCTGCTGAACCATTAACACCTACTGGAGATTTCGTTTATTCCATTTACTGATTTTTTTACCTTTTTTGTATTGTATCTGTGATGGGATGAAGAGCTGCTTGTGCGTAAACTGCAAGTCCCTCAGAGTTTGAACAAGTTCTCAAACCTCTGCCTGTGACGGAGCCCCTCCAGCATGGCTGCGTCAATCGCTAGCAGAATCCGAAAGTGGTTGCTTTCGGAAACGTTTCCAACATAAAAGCTCCTTAACGGAAACACGTCTTCTGGACTCTCTGCGTGACAGTTTCCGGCGAGGAACGGGTGTCCCTATAGGAGGTCCTGAGACCTCCCCACTGTTTTCGCTGGAAGCGTCTCTGAGCCATTCCTCCGACTCTCCTTCCCTTGACGTTCCTGTTCGCCCCCTACTGGTTCCCTCTTCAGCTGTTACGTCTCTCTCTACCTCAGAGAGCCTTTGCACCTCCTGTCCTGCCTATGGCAGTTCCCTGACAGTATCCTTGTAAAGCACTCAGACAAAAGTGTAGTTAAACAGAATGTAAATTGTTTGAATCCATTTTTAAAAAGCTGCCCTCTGTGTACACACAGCTAGAAAGTGCATTTGCTACCTCCCCAAAATGCATTTCATTTTGGCTGAGTGTGCATACACTGTCATCTTCATTTTGTTAGCATTTCATTCATTTTGATGGTCTGAAAGAGCTTTTTGACGGAACAGTGACAAGCCACCTTACATCTGCAATGTATTCTGCAGCTCCTCTTGCCTTTTGTGGAAACCGAAAGAACCAGCTTGGGGAGGGTCTTACAATGTTTTCCAGCCACATTTGTGTAGCCACCCAACCCCTCTTTGGTGGAGATTCACCTGATAAAAACCTGAGCCATTTGTTGTTCTTGACTCCATTATTGTTTTACATAATTCTTCCAGTGGATTTCAGTATACAGTTTTACCTTGGTTCGTGAACGCCTTGTGAATCGAACTTTTTGGCTCCCGAATGCCGCAAACCCGGAAGTGAGTGCAGTGGCGTAGCGTGGGGGGTGCAGGGGGGCCGGCCGCACCAGGCGCAACATCTGGGGGTTAGGGTTAGGGGGCGCAAATCCACGGGTTAGGGGGTGCAAATTACTTGCCTTGCCCCGGGTGCTGACAACCCACGCTACGCCACTGAGTGAGTGTTCCGGTTTGCGAACATTTTTTGGAAGCCGAATGTCCGATGCTGCTTCCAATTGGCTACAGTTACTGATGACTTCGTAACTTATAAAGTAGCACTATAGTGGTACCTTGGGTTACGAACTTAATTCGTTCTGGAGGTCCGTTCTTAACTGGAAACTGTTCTTAACCTGAGGTACCACTTTAGCTAATGGGGCCTCCCGCCGCCGCCCGATTTCTGTTCTCATCCTGAAACAAAGTTCTTAACCTGAGGTACTATTTCTGGGTTAGTGGTGACTGTAACCTGAGGTACCACTGTATATGCGTTGGCAGCTAAGAAGATCAGGAGAAAAGAACTAGATAAAATAGTGGTCAATTGCAAAGGTGATTCCGATATTTAAGCTGGAACTTTCTACCTGAGAACCCCTTGCTATTCTATTGTATGCAACAAATAATTCTTAGGAGATGTGATCGTGGTTTATTGTATCTGCAGTGCTTGATGTTTTTATGGTTATTGTTGCTTTTCTTTTAGTTCCCTTTGTGAATGATGCCATGGCCTTTGGCTAGTGCAATAAAGTTTGTGATGATAATGATTGGTTGTGCCCGCCCTGTGGAACGCCCTCCCTTCAGATGTGAAGGAAATAAGCAGCTATCCTATCTTTAAAAGACATCTGAAGGCAGCCCTGTTTAGGGAAGTTTTTAATATTTAATGCTGTTTTGTTTTTAACACTTGATTGGAAGCCGCCCAGAGTGGCTGGGGAAACTCAGCCAGATGGGCGGGGTATAAATTATTATTATTATTATTATTATTATTATTATTATTATTATTGCAGGAGCTTCCTGCAGCCAATCGGAAGCCGCGCCTTGGTTTCCGAACATTATGGAAGTCAAACGGACTTCCGGAATGGATTCCGTTTGACTTCCGAGGTACCACTGTACTGATATTTCAGTCTTTGGAGAATTGCATAGATTTCACCAAAGCTTTGCTCTTTAAATTGGGGTGGGGGGGGGCAGAAACAGGCTCCAGTAGGTGTTTGTGAACTTTAAAAGGATGGGTGGAAACGGTTACCATTAACTCTTTCTCTATACTCATCGAGTATACTCATTGCTTGGTCCCAGTGCCTGCCAACCTAGCAGTTTGAAAGCACCCCCGGGTGCAAGTAGATAAATAGGGACCGCTTACTAGCGGGAAGGTAAACGGCGTTTCCGTGTGCTGTGCTGGCTCGCCAGATGCAGCTTGTCACGCTGGCCACGTGACCCGGAAGTGTCTCTGGACAGCGCTGGCCCTCGGCCTCTTAAGTGAGATGGGCGCACAACCCTAGAGTCGGACACGACTGGCCCGTACGTGCAGGGGTACCTTTACCTTTTTATACTCATTGACAATTGGAAAGGGGCATGGCTTTCATTTTTTAAAAAAGTAATCCCTCCTCTTTATCAAAATCCTGTTTAACATTGGACTCACTACAAACTTTCCCCACCGCCTTTCAATAAAACAGCCATCCGTGACACAAGAACAGGCAGCTTCTAGGAATATAGAGTGTAATATAACTTACTGCACCTGCACAGCCTCTAGTACCGGACTTCTTGTATATCAGCAAACTTGCCAGGTAGATGTTGAAAGGAGATTGCTCACAGAGAAATGAATAGCTGCTAGCCACTGAGTACATGCCACCCATGTGAACCAGCGGCAATAATTTAACAGCTGCTCATTCTATCTGCATAGCTTGCAGGTATGGACACTTGCAAAGCATTGTGCTTTTAGAACACCCCAAACCACAGCACCTCAAAGGCTGAAGTGTGTACACAGCCCCAGTCTAAAAATAGTTAGGATGTTCAGAGCATCCTGTAAGCTTTTTCGGTTCTTTCCATTTCCCTTCTCATGTCCAGATGTTCTTGTTTTTCTTCATTTTGGGGTGGGTGGGCTGGTTGTGCGAATGCTAACGACCTTCTAACCATTGCAGACTTAGGTTTGGAACCATCCGTGGTTTGTTAAAGCAGCAGTACAGATGTAGGAGTAATAATAATTATTTCTGAAAATGAAAACGACCAGGAATTTTCACACAGGAGAAGGCAAGCATAGGCAGCGTGCGGGGGGGGGGAATACTCCCAAAAGTACCTCACCCCCCTACTTGCCCCCCATTGCTGAACTCCTTTCATTAATATATGTTGCTGTTTTTCTTTCTCGCCCACCTAGAAATATACTTTCCCCCTTTTGTGGCTACCCATACATATTTTTTTCTGATTCTGGAGATAAGGGAAAAGCAATAAAGCCTTTGGGATGTTCCCAACTGCCTAACAACAGATAGGATAGTGAGTAGTTAGGACTGCACCAAGTCATAGTGGACACATTTGCCAAACACACTAATGCTTCACTTTTCCCACTTCTTCTCGTTTGTGCCCATGAGAAGCAATTCAGAAACTTCTGCTTCTGGTTTTAAGCAAGCCACAGTTCTTTGTGACATCTGAACATGGAACTGTGGTTTGTTTAAACTGTGGTTAGTGAGAACCCTCCGTGATAAGGCTGTGGTTTTTTTAATTGAAACTGTAAGCTGTTGCTCCTGCTGTTCCTTTACTGGCATGCAAAAGAGGAGGAAGAAGCATACAAGCATAAGGCTTGTAGTGCAAAACCACAGTTTCCTGTTGCATCTGAGACACAGTATTGACAAGAAGGTATTGAAATATTAATTTATTTTATATGGCCAAAGTGGGATGAAAAGCCTGAAAGCCCTTTTGGGGTCTGGTTAAAAGAATACTTGCAGCATCCAGGAGGCTGGAAGGTAGCTGTATTGAGGGACTCTGGTTATTTTTCACTAAAAATAGGCAGCCTTCCTTTTAAAAGCTGTTATATAACGGTCTTTGGCAAACTGCATTACTGTGGTAGAAGGAAATATAGTTATGCTGAATAGGATTTCAGATCAGCAGATAAGTAACAGAGCCCGGTGATTGATAGAGCCTTTAAAAAGCATGGGGGTGAGTTTCTTTTACACCGTCAGTGCATAGAGCTTTGCAGTTTCACATACATTGGAACCTCGGGTTAAGAGTTTTGTTAGCTGCCACTAACAAAGCCAGGAAGCTCTTGGATCAGGGTGTGACAAGCAAGGTGTTGGCATCTACCATGCAGATGGTGTTCATCTTTCCGACGGCGGAAAGGATGTTTGGTTGCCCGATAATACCGAATGCATAAGAGGAGGGTTTGGGCTCGTGTGGTGGTTAGGCATTGGAATAGCGATGGGGGGGGGGAGGCGAGGGGCGGCCATCCCCTGCCCCTCCATGCGTAAGGGTATTCCGTTAAAGGAATCCAGGGGTGTGGATCTCATCTGAAGCCCGCAGAGGGGCTAGGGCCATGCCACAACCCCAGCGGGAACCCAGGGGGGCTCGAATCGATCTGCATTGGTGGGGCTCCCCCTACTGGTGGATTACCCTTCCAGTAGGGGCAGGAGTCAGATACAGTCTTGATGCCACTGCCTAAGCCAGTACCGCTCACATTCTGTAACCAATAAAGTTGTGGCCTAAATTTTGTCCATTAACATTAGCCTAATTCTGTGTCCTTGTGTCTTTATTCTCCTGGGGCTGGCTTGAAGCGCAAGTGAGAGAACCCGAAATTGACAGGTTGCTCATCCCTAGGCATTTTGCAAGACAGAGGAGGAGTTAGAATTGCCCCTCATGCAAAGGATATCATATTCAAGCTGGGCTACTGAGGGATATGCTTGTCAATGCATACTTTGGGTTGTTGTTTTTTTGCTTTAACCAGTGGTTAGGGATGGGGATCTGGATTATCAGGGGAAGGGTCTTTAATTGTTTGCACCCCCCAACATGGTCCTCATCCAAAAGCGTTTATGCGTGAGTTTGGACAGACATTCAGCTTTGAAATTAATGCTGGCAAAGCAGAGTTTATATATTTTGATTAATCATGAAAAAGAAGCTATAACGGGACTTTGGAGGGTTAAATGGAATAGTAAGCTTGTAAAATATTTAGGTGTTTTTACTGAACTCCAGTTTGGATCAATAAGGTAAAATCAATTATAACCCAGTCAAAATATAAAGAAGATATTTACAGTGATAGGAACAGTGTAAGCTGTCTTAGTTTGGAAAAATAGCATCAATAAAGCGAACCTTGAATACTCTCACTCCTCCTCCTCCTCTTTTTGCTGTTAGGCAAAAGTTTATTAGAAAAGTGGCAGAAAGTGCTTCAGTCTTCATGTACTTTGCTGATGGGTTGGGGGAAGAGTAAGGAGACCAAATCAGTGGCGTAGCGTGGGGGGTGCAGGGGGGGCTGACCACACCGGGCGCAACATCTGGGGGTTAGGGTTAGGGGGCGCAAATCCACAGGTTAGGGGGTGCAAATCCACGGGTTAGGGGGCGCAAATTACTTGCCTTGCCCCGGGTGCTGACAACCCACGCTACGCCACTGGACCAAATGAAGGACCTGCAGAAGTTCAAACAGCAAACAGAAGCAGTGCTTCACTGTACAGCTCAGCGTTTGACTTGGAAAGAGATTGCGTCACATCACAGCCTGGATAGGTCAGTTGCTTAGAGTGTGGTGCTGATAATGTCAAGGTTGCAGGTTTGATCGCCACATGCGACAGGTGCATATTCCTGGGATTGGACTAAATGATCCTCAGGGTCCCTTCCATCTCTATGATTCTATGTTATGCTGGGGAGAGCATCAGCAAGTAAGCCTAAAACCAGGGTGGATAAAAACCAATGATTTTTTTAAAAAAACAACGGATTTCTAAAATTTAAATCAGTTTTTTTTAATAAAATGCTTTTGGAGGAAAAATCTTTCTAAAGATAGCTTTCTGTTTAAGTTACATTATACAGTGGTACTCGGGTTACAGATGCTTCAGGTTACAGACGCTTCAGGTTACAGGCTCAGGCTAACCCAGAAATAGTACTTCAGATTAAGAACTTTACCTCAGGATGAGAACAGAAATTGCGTGACGGCAGCGGGAGGCCCCATTAGCTAAAGTGGTACCTCAGGTTAAGAACAGATTCAGGTTAAGAATGGACCTCCAGAACTAATTAAGTTCCTAACCCGAGGTACCACTATAGGCTATTCATCAAGAAATAAGCAGTTGTTTTAAGTATTTCTTGTGTGCTAAAACTCAGTCTAAGTTTATTTTTTTTAAAAAAAGTTTAACCACATCAGTTAACAAACATGGATACATATGCTATAATGTACAATGCGACCAGTAATAGTCCTGACCGCTTTTTCTAGTGAAGGCAAAGTTGACAGTAAGTGGTCCTCCCCAATATGGAAGGTGTGGGAGCTCCAAGAGTTGAGTGGTGGGTGCGTTATATGCAGTCAGCTGCCAAGCTTTCCAGTCTCTGAATTTGGGGCCAGGATCATCTACAAGCTGGGTTGTTAAATGTGTGGGGTTTTCAGCACTGAAGACATCACACACATGGGAAACTCAATTGCGGCCTGTTTGCATGCATTCTAAAGGATTTACACGGGCTCCCAATATGTTTCTGAGCACAATTCAAAGTGCTGGTGTTGACCTTTAAAGCCCTAAACGGCCTCGACCCTGTATACCTGAAGGAGCGTCTCCATCCCTATCGTTCAGCCCAGACACTGAGGTCCAGCGCCGAGGGCCTTCTGGCGGTTCCCTCACTTCAAGATGTGAGGCTACAGGGAACCAAGCAGAGGGCCTTCTTGGTAGTGGCACCCGCCCTTTGGAACGCCCTCCCATCAGATGTCAAACAGACACCCAACTATTTGACTTTTAGGAGACATCTGAAGGCAGCCCTGTTCAGGGAAGTTTTTAATGGCTGAAGTTTTACTGTGTTTTTAATATTTTCTTGGGAGCCGCCTAGAGTGGCTGGGGCAACCCAGTCAGATGGGCGGCATATAAATAAATTATTATTATTATTATTATTATTATTATTATTATTAGGTTCAGAGGATGATGATTTTTTCATTAGAATGGTGTTATGAATGAGATATTCTCAAACACGCATGTTGAAGTTGACATGAATATCAGTTAGCCAACGATCCAAAAACAACTCTTTGTGGTGCCAAATGAAAAAGAGTGCGGGGAAAGAATAATACAGAATGATTCCTAGTTCCTTCTTTAACAGAGGTGTCTTGTGGACCTATTCTAAACGGGATTAGATTGTGAGCTTATCAATATAACCACAAGGAGATATGACTCACAATGCTTTGGTTGTAAGTGCCTATGGATTTATGTTAAAATAGAACCTTGGTCGGTTTTATTGCACACTGCTTTTTGTTTCCCATGTTACTGGGATATCACTTAAAATGTTAGACAGAAAGTTACATAAGCCTGATGGTTTATTGATCATGTCTGCACTGTATTTGCCTTCAGTGGCATGGGGCATCAATGAGAGAATACCAGTTACAAATGATTGTGATTTACTGTACATCACATCAATACTGAGTTCTGAGAAGCTTTTCTATGATCTGCCTGTGTCGCTAAATACTGATGCTAACTGAGTTGTCTGTTTATATCATGAGCTGTGGGGAAGCGGGAAGAGTTGAAAATCATGCCCCCAGCTTGAGCAAATACAGTCGTACCTTGGATCCTGAATGCCTTGGTACTCAGACGTTTTGGCTCCTGAATGCAGCAAACCCAGAAGTGAGCAGTAAACCCGGAAGTGATTGTTCCGCTTTGTGAATGATCTTTGGAACCTGAACGTCTAACAGGGCTTCCGATTGGCTGCAGGAGTTTCCTGCAGCCAATCAGATGCCGTGCTTTGGTTTCTGAACGTTTTGGAAGTCGAACGGACTTCTGGAACGGATTCCGTTCAACTTCCAAGGTACGACTGTACGTTTTGTTTGGAAACATGAACAAATGGAAATGCGATGTTTTTCAACCAGTACTCTGGGTAACAGCATCTGGATTACTTAGACTTCTCACCCCCATGTTGGGAGCCCTTCGATTTGTGCTAATCCCACAACACAGGGGAGTCAGCAGCGCATCATGTAGGAGATGGGACTACCCTACACAGTCTAGACAATCCTTTTGCACATTTGCACGAGTTCACTATGACCAGACTAGTGCTAAGGTTAAAGTAAAGGTAAAGGGACCCCTGACCATTAGGTCCAGTCGTGGCCGACTCTGGGGTTGCGGCGCTCATCTCGCTTTATTGGCCGAGGGAGCCGGTGTACAGCTTCCGGGTCATGTGGCCAGCATGACTAAGACGCTTCTGGCGAACCAGAGCAGCGCACGGAAACGCTGTTTACCTTCCCGCTGGAGCGGTACCTATTTATCTACTTGTACTTTGACGTGCTTTCAAACTGCTAGGTTGGCAGGAGCAGGGACTGAGCAACGGGAGCTCACCCCATCGCGGGGATTCAAACCGCCAACCTTCTGATTGGCAAGTCCTAGGCTCTGTGGTTTAACCCACAGCGCCACCCGCATCCCCTAGTGCTAAGGTTATGACCAGTTTAATTTTAAGCAGGCTTTCCACAAGTGACACCTTGTATGTGCCGCTGCAGTTTGCTTGGGATGTGAATGGAATGTCATGATGTTTTCATAGGTTCTAAGCGAAGGGAGGATGGAGAAAAGTGGGTTGTGATGCCGAAAATAGAGCCAAGCAAAGGAACAAACAAATAGAATGGAGTTTTCGTAACATTTTTTGCAAGCATGAAAGATTAAACAGCAACAGCAATCCAGCAGGTGTTATGACAGGTTGTTGAATGTGGGCAGACTCTCTCATACACTACTGCAGGCACACGTACAGGCAGACACAAACACACACACTTCCAGGAACATAAAATACCAGGGACACACACATGGAGACCGGCACTTGCAAGTAAGTACAGATAGACTTAGAACAGGCACCCGCAGCCACAGACAGCCACACAAACAGGTTAAAGTAACATAAACAGTGTCATAGGAATATGCAGTGTTATACAGTGGTACCTCGGGTTACAGGCGCTTCAGGTTATAAGCGCTTCAGATTACAGACTCCATTAATCCAGAAATAGTACCTCAGGTTAAGAACTTTGCTTCAGGATGAGAACAGAAATCGTGCGGCAGGGGTAGGAGGCCTCATTAGCTAAAGTGGTACCTCAGGTTAAGAACAGTTTCTGGTTAAGAACGGACCTCTAGAATGAATTAAGTTTGTAACCCGAGGTACCACTGTACACCAGCATACATCCACCTCGGGACACAATGCGCCGATTTTTGCTGTTTGCTCTGGGAGAGAAATGGAAAAAATGAACCCTATTCTGGCTGGGAGTGGAACTTAACTCACCCAAAATAGAGCTTAGGGCGGTGTACAACGTAAGAAAATACAGGGGGAGAAAGAATCCTAAAATATTGCCGAAGGATTTTAAACCACAATTACATTCCACGTGTAGCCCCAGGAATTTTATTTTTAGGCTTTATCTCATTTTTAAAAATTGGGCGTGGATAACTTTCAGGAAAGTGACGTTTTACCCGTTTCCCCTCCCCTCAGAAATACCGACAGTACATGTCAGGACTTCTGGCTCCTCCTTATGGTGTTATGGAAACTGGCTCCAACAATGACAGTAAGTACCTCAGCAAAAGTATCTGTAAAATGGGAACAACGGCGATCTTTATGTCAGGCGGTCCCTGGTGTCAGAGGTGAATTTTAGGGCAGCGTGGCCGGTTCCGCTGCCTTGGCGCCAAGCAGAATGGGAGGTTGGGTGGGTGCCAGATTTTGCCCTCAAGCGCTGCCGAAATTTGAAAGACCAAAGTCTGCTGTGACTGATGTAAGTGAAAAGAACCATCCCATTTGAAGAGCAACATTTAATCCTTAGACATATTGTTCTGATGTGTCTACTGTTTTCTTACAGGAATGCCTGACAAGGATAACATGTCAAGTAGTAGTCTGTGCTCAATCTCTAAAAACTGCAATAAGGTAAATAATTTTTCTTCTTCATTTTGCCTGTAATCGCCAACATAGTGGTACGTGGGCAAAACAGTTCTTCTTCACAAGCAAGGCTGGGGGGAACGGCCACCACATTTTGTGCCCAGCTGTTTCTCAGTGGCCAAGGTGGGCCTTTTCTTCCTCCTCCCATTGGCTGCAATAGAGGAAAATAACACGGCTTGAGCTATTTTTGTTGGGTGTGCCGGAGAAACAAAGGGTCTTTGTATCAGTTCTGCCCCGATACCGCACCGCTGACATGCTTGGATTCTCCCGACCACAGATGGAAGAGCGAGGCACATAAGTCCCCTCAGCTGGCCTTACGATAAGTGTAAGATTGCTCCCTAAATTAACTCTTGTGTGTGGAAACATTAATAAAACGCAGGTGCTTCAGTTGTCAAAAAAAGGTAGATGCTTATGAAACTGAATATACTTTACTAAGACTAGGTTCTATATTGCTTCTCTGACGGCTAATCACAGCAGAAAGTGTCATTGCAACTGATATGAAAAATGAAGCGGTTTGCCAGTATTGTTCATTGGGCCATTTCTGTTAGCAAAGTTCTGTTGAGTTTATACACCACAAGTTAGGAAAAAAGTAAGATAGCAAAGAAAACGGTTGTGAAAGGCAGGCGCTTTGCTTATACACTTGGCACTAATAGTATATCACCCCAAGACATTTAGATTTTGCAAGTGGAAAAAAACAAATTGAATTAATTTAAGATTTATTTCATTCAGAAGTTCAGAAACTAGTAAACGGAATTCTACAGAAATAAGCAATGTAAAATCCCCTTCTTTGCCCAAAAAGCATAGAGCTTTAGGCTCCGTTTAGCTTTATGGAGCAACCTGGCTGTTTCCATGCCACAATGGTTCCTGCACCACTCCCAGTGATAGCTGTAATTACCGCCCAAATGGCATATTGTCAGATTATGGATCATACTATTGATGTATCTCCTACTATGGCAAGCGACACATGATTGTATGTTACCACATAATCTGGCCTAAGTATGTGAGAAGAAATTTCAGGTGTTGCCTGGAGTGGAGTGGGAACAGAGGATGAGAACACGCGAACATGTATTTGTATTTACATAAAAACTTATGTGCCACTTTTCATTCGTAGAAAGTACAGTGGTACCCCGCAAGACGAATGCCTCGCAAGACGGAAAATCCCCTAGACGAAAGGGTTTTCCATTTTTCGATGCGCTTCGCAGGACGAATTTCCCTATGGGCTTGCTTCGCAAGACGAAAATGTCTTGCGAGTCTTGATATTTTTTTTCGCTCCCCACCCCCTTTTTCTAAGCCGCTAAACTGCTAATAGCCTTTTAGCAGCTAATCTGCTAATCCCTTAAGCCTTTAATAGCCGCTAATAGCCGCTAAACCGCTAATAGCGCTAAGCCGCTAATAGGGTTGCTTCGCAAGACGAAAAAACCACTAGACGAAGAGAATCGCGGAACGAATTAATTTCGTCTTGCGAGGCACCACTGTATCAGAGTAGTTTGCAACATAGAATACAAAATATATTGGAACTAAAACAATAAGCTATCATTGAAATCAAATTCACCACACACACGCACACATTGTTTAATAGTCAGGAAATTGCAGGGGAAAGTCTTCAACTTTATTTAATGTTACATTTATATAGGATCTAAGTTATTAATGATGAAATGCATGGCAAAACATGACATTAGCAAAGTGCTCAGTACATCAAGTGGTTGTGGTACAGCTATAACAGCAGCAGCAGCAGCAACATTTATACCCCACCCACTCTGGGAAACATATATCCTGTGAACAAAGCCCCACTTTTTTATTTTGGATTGACAGAAGTCTGAAATCATTCAGCCGACACCATAAAATAGCCACAAATACATTGATAATGCCTTTTTTTGTATAACTTACCAGCTAGGGATAGAACAACAACCAAGTTAATCTGTGTTGCTTGGATTTTTATTTTATTACATTCCCCCTTTTGTTGACTAGGCTTTTTTCTGCATGGTTGAATGTATTGCTTGTTTCTTGTAGGTTAAATAATCCATGTTCTTAAAATAAATATGTAGTCTGATCTGCTCAGAAGAATACTTTTGGCACTCTTTACTCACCAGCTCCATAAACAGCCACACTTTTTTCTTTCTTTATTGAGGTTCACTACTTCCTGTCTGCCTGTCCGTCTGCCCTGTTTCCTTAAAGAGACTGATCTTTTAACACATCTTTTTAACCTTTAATAACGTTAGAGACATTGCTGCATAGATTTGCTTTTCCTCCTGTCTTGTTACATGGTATTTCCTGTCCCATCCTTATCCTGTTTGAAAACAAACCAGTTTGGGTGAAGTTTATAATAAGATGTGCCATACCAATACCAATTTTCATTGTGGCGAGTAACAATAAAAATTATCACTCTAAAACAAGGGTTACTACGTGAGCTTACTCGAAAGTAAACTCCACTGAGCCTATGGGCATTTAGGATTGTGTTATAAGTATACTTTTTTATATAATACCACCTGAGATTATAATTTAGTATATCAGTTAAAGAAGGAATGGAGAGAAAAGCCTAGCCACTCGGGATAAAGGGAATAGTTTTGTGGTGGAAAACAACATACAAAAACTCCATTATATTGAGGAGATTTCACCCCTCCCATATCCAAGAATCTCCTGAGGAGTCTGCTGATTCTGCAGAGAGGAGGCAGCGTGTTCTGCTCTCTACTTATTCTGCTCCAGCACCACATCAAAGAGTCAGTCAGTGAGTCGGTCAGTCAGTGTGTCGGAGAGAGAGAGACTGAGTGTTAGAGATTGTGTGTTTAGATAAGGTTGCTGCTAAGAGCAGCTGCAGACACTCAGTGCGGTTTAGCATTCATTTATGCTTGGACTTATTTAGCTCTGTATATAGTTGTATAATAGTTGTAGTTATAGAATAAAAAAGAGAATATTCTACAGAGCTGCTCTTCGAGTTGTTTATAGACTCTGCTGTACTCTGCTGTGCGACGACTGTCTACTTGTGGAAGTGAATCCGGTGCTCACAACTCTAAGCTGTGAGTCCACAGCATTTTGACCTGTTCCTGCGAGAAGGTGGTCTCTGGAAGTGCGACCCAGCTCGCCTAGCCCAGTCGGGGCTGAAGTGGATGAGTCCAGTTAGTGGCACTGGCTCAAGGGCGATGCTGACATATATTAGGGGAAGCTGCTTTCCAAAGTATATTAGGCAAAATTGCATTTTTTTAAAAGGGTAGATTAGGAGAAATTTGCGCTAGAATGCTGATGAGGGCATTTAAAATATAAATTCACAAACCAATTTAGGAATGTGGAAAATGGAGATTAAGACTAGAAAATGGAGAGCTTGATTTGCTTGTCCCTAGTCCTAATAGAGAAGCATGTTGACAGGAAGGATAAGACACTTTTGGTTCCTAAATTGCCCCCAGCATCTTGGCTACATCCAAACACTCTCTCAACAGGTGAGATGGTGCATGCTGTCCTCCAAGCATTCTTCAAATGCAGCCACATGGCGTGCCTTTGCTGTGGAGTCCCTTTCTAGGTTACAAAGGCTTGAAAGGCATCTATCTCAAGCACACAAATCTCACGCGGATAGGAATTTAGAAGGGTGTCTCATGATTTATCCAAATCACTACCAGCGGATTGTTTTCCCATCTCTGCAATTAATAAATACCCCAAAGTGTTGCAGATGATCCTGAACCTCTGAAGCTGCGTCACAGGCAAGGAGAGAAAAGTAAAACAAAAGTGAAACTCGCAAGGCACAAAAGTGCGGAGGAGTCTGTGACAAATGCATTCATGATAAATCCGTCTTGACATGTGTGCAGGTCTTCATTTGTCATCGGTTCACTAGTTACATAAGATAAAGTACAAAAGCACATTGAGGTTTGCATAAGCTGCTCTTATATAAGTTGAGGGGTTGGAAAGCCCAGTCTGTAAGCAGTGACGATATTGGTTCACACCGATATTGCAAAGAGGCTTCCGTGGTACAGAGGGAAAGGATGTTGGAAAGAAGATACAGGACTGTAAAACCTCGGAAGATCTTGTGGGAGTACACAGCATTTTCTGTAACGATCAGCTCCTGGCTTCAAGGTGTAAACCTGCTAAATTTATCTCGTAGAGCCAGGAGTGGGCAGACTTCTGGTTTGTCGGATCTATATGGCATTCCGTAGGATGGTTGCGTCAAAGCACCAGGTACTTCGTGCCTAAATTATGGATATAATTTAATCTCCACCCCCCTCGTTCAGCCAAGACACTAAGGTCCAGCGCTGAGGGCCTTCTGGCGGTTCCCTCACTGCGAGAAGTGACATTACAGGGAACCAGGCAGAGGGCCTTCTTGGTAGTAGCGCTTGCCCTGTGGAACGCCCTCCCACCAGGTGTCAAAGAAATTAACTACTATCTGACATTTAGAAGACATCTGAAGGCAGCCCTGTTTAGGAAAGTTTTTAATGACTGATGTTTTAATGTATTTTTAATCTCTTGTTGGAAGCCGCCCAGAGTGGCTTGGGAAGCCCAGTCAGACGGGCGGGGTATAAATTATTATTATTATTATTATTATTATTATTATTATTGGTACAGGAACACAGGAAATGACCACATCACTTGGGGGCACAGGATTGCAGTGTGAGATGAGATAGTCTGAAATATGCTTTGTGCCCTAGCTCCTTTGCACATGTTCGGTGTGATTCCATCACCCTCTATAAAGGCACGCACACACGCTCCATTAGTTTTTGCAGTTGGGCAGTAGGGGAAAAAAGTAATTACGGTGAGAAACAGGGTTGTCCTTTTCAAGGATCAGTTCTTCTGACAAGTCGAGCGCATACGAGCAGCACATTTGGCACTTATGCTTGAAACAGTCAAATGAACACCTCCCCACCCCATCCCGAAATCTTGCAATTATACTTTCAACTTCGGCAGAAAAATTGAAAAAAGGAAATTTAAAAAATGTGTGCTGTGAGCACGCGTCCTACAAGTAATTCTGGAAACTGGGAATTGCAGAGTGAAAATACAATAGGAAGCCAATGAAAGAATCAATAAATGCATGCAGCAATTGTGGCAGCCATTCTTGATGTGTGAAAAGGGAGATTGGTGGCAAAGATTTCAGTGATTAATAAGGAACGAGAAAATGATTTATTGTCTGCCTGACGTTTGTTTGGAGCAGATTCTTAACGTGATCCTAATCATGTTTACTCAAGAAGCAAACCCTAGTGATTTTAGCAGGGATAGTTTTCCAGGTAAGCACACTTGAGGATTGCAGCTCCTGAGCGGGAACTATTGCATTTCATAGAATCATAGAATCATAGAGTTGGAAGAGACCACAAGGGCCATTGAGTCCAACCCCCTGCCAAGCAGGAAACACCATCAGAGCACTCCTGACATATGGTTGTCAAGCCTCTGCTTAAAGACCTCCAAAGAGGTCTTCCAAGGCGTGTGCAGGCTATTATCCCATTATTTCAGCACTGATGCAAAAATGCCACACAAGCATGTGGAGATTTACAGCTTTTGCAACTCTACATTATTCATTATTTATATCAAAGGAGGAGGGAGGCTTTGGGAAGAAAGGAGAAAGCACAGAGAACAGACACACCCTCTTGTAACAGCCAGGAGGAATTGGGAGCACAGAACATTCTGTGCAAACCAATTCTCATTAACACCCCCTTTCTACTGAATAGGTCAGGGACATGGATCAAAACCACAAGAGGAAAAAAGTGTATGTATTTCTTTTTTTTAAAAAAATGTTTATACTGCTTTATGGTCCTTGAGAGCATTCCAAAGGCAGTTTCTAACACAAACGCACAATAAGTAGGGTATTTTTAACAACTCTGCAATTAAAGCAATAAAGATGACAAAGCAACTTCTTAAATAAAAAAAGCTAAATAGCAACATGCAAGCAACAGGACGCCAACACCCCCTTTAACCCTGAAGAATACAAAGGTCTTTTTTGTCCCAGGAGGATAGACCCTACTAGGCAACAGACATTTTGGAAAACATTGAAATCCTGCCATGCCATTCCTCATGCCCTGGCAGTGACGGCGCTTATTTATTTCTGCCTGGGATTGCCTTGCCTGGTCACCTTCTCTCAGTGTGTCGCAGGACATTTGCAAGAAGCTGCCAACCGTGTGACCAAGCAAAGAGGTGGAAATCCCAGGCCATGCATTCCAGCGGGTGTTGTGTGTGTGAGATGAATGCTGGCACCATTTGCTTACACAGATTGTAAGTGATGTCGTAGTGAATGAGTAGCACTGAGGACAGGGCAATGTGTGCTGCGCAGCAATAAACCAGCCTGCTTCCAAGGTACAGTGGAACCTTGGTTGTCGAATGCTTTGGAAGCCAAACAATTCGGAACCCGAACGCCGACAACCCGGAAGCGAATGCATCCGTTTTTGAATGCGCCTCGGAAGTTGAACGGCTTCCGAGGTGCGTTCTCAATTTTTTAAAAGGAATTTGCCGACTGGCAATTGCGCCTTGGTTGTTGAACGTTTCGGAAGTTGAACGGTCTTCTGGAACGGATTATGTTTGACAACTGAGGTTCTACTGTACCAGAGTGGTCAGCTTCTGTATGTAGAATGGCAGGGGCACTGTCTTGTACAGTGGTACCTCTGGTT
Organism: Podarcis tiliguerta; assembly: GCF_965153285.1. Taxonomy (NCBI): domain Eukaryota; kingdom Metazoa; phylum Chordata; class Lepidosauria; order Squamata; family Lacertidae; genus Podarcis; species Podarcis tiliguerta. Next base: position 21,254,955 of record NC_139534.1, read on the forward strand.
GCAAATGGGATCCGTTCCGGAGGCCCGTTCGCAACATGAAAAGAGCGCAACCTGCAGCAGCGCATCTGCGCATGCGCGGGTTGCGATTCGCCGCTTCTGCGCATACATGTGGTGTTATTTTGCGCTTCTGTGCATGCACAAGCGACGAAACACAGAAGTAATCCTTTCCGGTATTTCCGGGTCGCTGTGGGATGTAACCTGAAAGAACATAACATGAAGCGGACGTAACATGAGGTATGACTGTATTTGCCTCATGTAGAAAGATGTCTTGGGTCAAACCTCTGTTGTACCATTATAAAAAGCTGAGGGAAGAGAGGCCTTTGACTTAGGGAAGGAGTTCCCTTGGTTGAAGGGCACAAACAGAAAAAGCTCTCCTCAAAGGGAAAAGGGAAATATCACACTAAGGCGGCCACTTCCTATCTTCGGCAGATTTCTGCAGTCTTGATTCTGGAAGCACAAATCATTTAAGTACCGGTTTTCGTCCTGGTTTTGGGACGGAGACGGCTCTGGTTGCCCTAACAGATGATCTCCGTAGACAACTAGATCAAGGCGGGTCAGGACTGCTGATCCTTTTAGATTTGTCAGCAGCCTTTGACATGGTCGATCATGATCTTCTGGACCACCGCCTCGCAGACGTGGGGATACAGGGCATAGCCCGTAACTGGTTGTGCTCTTTTATCTCTGGTCGGGGACAGAGGGTGGCACTAGGGAGGGAAATGTCGCGCCACTCCTTGGTGTGTGGAGTGCCGCAGGGCGCAATTCTCTCCCCGATGCTTTTTAACATCTTTATGCGCCCCCTTGCCCAGATTATCCGGAGCTTTGGGCTGGGCTGTCACCAATATGCTGATGACACTTAGCTCTATCTGTTGATGGATGGCCACACCGACTCGGCCCCGAACACACTGACCAGATGTTTGGAAGCTGTGGCTGGATGGTTTCGTGGGAGCCGATTGAAACTAAATCCTTCGAAGACAGAGGTCCTATGGCTAGGTCGGGATGGCATGGGGATGAGGGACCAACTCCCTTCTCTTGCGGGGGCCCAGTTAGTGCCATTGCCTTCCGTTAAGAGTTTGGGTGTAATCCTTGACGCCTCCCTTTCCATGGAGGCGCAAGTTACAGCAACAGCCAAGGCGACATTTTTCCACCTTCGCCGCATCAAGCAGTTGGTCCCTTACCTTTCCCGCCCCGACCTGGCCACAGTGATCCATGCGACGGTCATCTCCAGGCTTGACTACTGTAATTCGCTCTACGCAGGGCTGCCCTTGAAGCTGTCCCAGAAACTCCAGCGGGTACAGAATGCTGCAGCGAGGCTCCTCACGGGGTCTCTGCCATGGGAGCATATTCACCCAGTGCTTTTCAAGCTGCACTGGCTCCCGGTGGAGTACAGGGTCAGATTTAAGGTGCTGCTTTTGACCTTTAAAGCCCTTCACGGCCTAGGACCCTCGTACCTACGGGACCGCCTCTCCTGGTATGCCCCACGGAGAGCCTCAAGGTCCATAAATAACAACACCCTAGTGGTCCCAGGCCCTAAGGAAGTTAGATTGGCTTCAACCAGAGCCAGGGCCTTTTCAGCTCTGGCTCCGGCCTGGTGGAACGCTCTGCCTCATGAGACCAGGGCTCTGCAGGATCTGATTTCTTTCCGCAGGGCCTGTAAGACAGAGTTGTTCCGCCTGGCCTTTGGCTTGGAGCCAATTTGACTTCCTCCCTCCCACTCTTTCTTTTTTCTTTTCCTTCTCCTCCTACGATGAGGCTACATTTTAATATTTTAATGTTCCATTATTTTAATGTATTTTACTTTTGTTTTTAAATTGTAATCATTCATCTTGTTTTTATTATTGCTTGTAAGCCGCTCTGAGCCCGGCCTTGGCTGGGGAGGGCGGGGTATAAATAAAAATTATTATTATTATTATTATTATTACCCGTGCTGTATTTGGTGTACAGGGAAGACGATCCATTATTCTTGCTTAAATTAAAACACTTCCAGCAAACCATTTCCATCTTCCCACTGAGAATGGCTATGAAAAATAGGGCCTCAGTTTGTCGACTGAGCATATGCTGGAGTTTCATCTTTGAAGCACTTTATTCAATTCATGCAAAACTGTTTTAGCAGCTGTTAACGCTGTAGCAGAGAAGCAGGGAAATGACAGGAAAATAAGACATCATTAGTTGTGTTCCAATCTTTATGCATGTGTTTGTGCACAGACCGCATTCCGCGCGTTCCTTTCCTTTTGACACTGGCCGCGATGTGTCATTTTGGGTAATGGTTGGGCCATTTTATGTGTCTTAAAGTGGAGGGCATTTATAGCTGCAGTGCACTATGTAATGCTAAATAACGCATGCCTGGTGTATTATTCTAACGTACGTTGGTTGCTCTGATTGCACAAAAATATTTTTAGAGTCCACATTTTAGCAGTTTTAGGGATAAACAGAAGTTTTGTTCGAATTACTCCTCTTCAGATGAGGTGTTTCTTCAATTTCAGCTGTCAAGCAGGGGTCAAATTAGATTTTACAAAAGGTACCTGTAACTTTCCTCCCAAGGGTGAAAAGATTGGCTTTGGGGAGGGTTGTAGTTTTGTTCTGAAAAAATAGCATGGGAAAGGGTTAAGCAGCTTGGCTCGCCCATTTCACCCATAGCTCACATGCTTTGCATCCTGAAGGTGTGAAATCTGCTCTGGAGGGAGAAACCGATTTAGGGATTTAATTGTACAAAGCTGGATCACTCGCATAGTTTGAAGCGTAGAGGGAAGATGTGAATCTTTTGAACAGTTACAGGATAGTTTTAGTGAATAGTTTTAGTGTATGCGCAAAGTTGGCTGAGAAAAGGCGACTCGGAACTTCTATTGAAAAAAACCGGCATATGAATTTTCAATTACACAGGGCTTCCCTCCCCCATTTTTTATTTATTTATTTTGCTACTGGTATCTGCATCTCATCGCCATGTTTTAACTCAGTAGCTGTTTATGCATCTTTCTGTTTTCATCTAAATGTTGTTGTTGTTGTTTAGTCGTTCAGTCGTGTCCGACTCTTCGTGACCCCATGGACCAGAGCACGCCAGGCACTTCTGTCTTCCACTGCCTCCTGCAGTTTGGTCAGATTCATGTTTGTAGCTTCGAGAACACTGTCTAGCCATCTCATCCTCTGTCGTCCTCTTCTCCTTGTGCCTTCCATCTTTCCCAACATCAGGGTCTTTTCAAGTGAGTCTTCCCTTCTCATGAGGTGGCCAAAGTATTGGAGCCTCAGCTTCACGATCTGTCCTTCCAGTGAGCACTCAGGGCTGATTTCCTTAAGAATGGATGCGTTTGATCTTCTTGCAGTCCATGGGACTCTCAAGAGTCTCCTCCAGCACCATAATTCAAAAGCGTCAGTTCTTCGGCGATCAGCCTTCTTTATGGTCCAGCTCTCACTTCCATACATCACTATCATCTAAATGTAGAACCTAGTTATTCTTGATTGTGACAAATGATACTGTGGAAAATTGCATATTTCACGCCTTCTCAGACTTCCAACATTTTCAGTTTTAGTATGTTCATTTATTTATTTTTCTTTTGAAAAATCCATTTCCACGTTTGTTTACTTTTATCACTGCCCCCTTTGTTTCTTTCACTTAAATTTTATTTTTCAGACTCCTTTCATTGATCATCACATCCCAATCCGTCCAGCTACAGCCAATGTAGAGGTAAAGAGGTTAGATGTACAGCAGTCCTGGGTTACTGTAGAAACTGAAGTGCTTTGGGGGAAGTGCTGTGCGGCCTAGGACCCACGCACCTATGGGACCTCTCCTGGTATGCCCCACGAAGGACCTTAAGGTGACAACACTTTGGAGGTCCCAAGTCATAAGGTGGTTAGATTGGTCTCAACTAGGGCCAGGGCCTTTTCAGTACTGGCCCCGACTTGGTGGAACACTTTTCACAAGAACATCTTTGACATCTTTCCGCGGGGCCTGCAAAACAGAGCTGTTCTGCCTGGCCTTTGGCTTGGACTCAGTCTGACCCTTATGTTTCCCTCCCCTTATGGTTTTGATCTATGGGCTACTTTTAAAATGAGGCTGCATTTCAAATTGCATTTTAAACTGTATTTTAAATTGTTTTTTTCCTATTATGTTTTTATTGTAATTTTACTGGTGTTAGTCGCCCTGGGCCCAGTCTCAGCTGGGGAGGGCAGGGTAAAAATAAAAAAATAGTATTATTATTATTACACATAGACCTGCTATTACACACACCTTGAAAGGACGGATTCATTTCAGTGTCCTTGCATGTGCAAAGTCCTTGGCAGAAACTAGGAAGTGCACACCATGTGCAGCTGAGGTGCATAGATCCCTGGATTGGTTATATCCTGCAGATCCAAGGAGATCCACAAATGTGGGGGCAAATGTACACATCCCATTATGACATTAAAGCCTATATTAATAAGCTTCATTGCATTGTCAAAAAAACCCCATTTTTGTAAATACCACTTTTACATAAAAGTCTTTTCAGGAAAACAGAAAAGCTTAAAATATTTGTTGCCTGCTTCTTCCTCCTCCTCCTCCTCCTCCAGGTTCCATCAGAAAGAATCCTTCAAGCTGGGAAAGTATTACGGAACACCATCCTCTCCCGAGCCCCTCACATGATAAGAGACCGTAAATATCACCTGAAGACATACAGGTATTTGTGAGCAACTGATTGTATAATGGTTTGGGGGCCCTTACATATTGCGAGCACCATCTAGTGACTTTTAATTGTAGCTTGCTGCTTTTTGAGGTTCCCAAAAACGGTCGTACCTTGGTAATAATAATAATAATAATAATAATAATAATAATAATAATAATAATAAATTTTTTATTTATACCCCGCCCATCTGGCTGGGTTTCCCCAGCCACTCTGGGCGGCTTCCAACAAAACACTAAAATACAATAACCTATTAAACATTAAAAGCTTCCCTAAACAGGGCTGCCTTCAGATGTCTTCTAAAAGTTTGGTACAGTGGTGCCTCGCAAGACGAAAAGAATCCGTTCCGCGAGTATCTTCGTCTTGCGGTTTTTTCGTCTTGCGAAGCAAGCCCATTAGCGGATTAGCGCTATTAGCGCTATTAGCAGTTTAAGGGCTATTAACGGCTATTAAAGGCTTAAGGGATTAGCGGATTAGCTGCTAAAAGGCTATTAGCAGCTTAGCGCTTTAGAAAAAGGGGTTGGGGAGTGGAAAAAAAACTCAAAAATTGCAAGACATTTTCGTTGTGCGAAGCAAGCCCATAGGGAAATTCGTCTTGCGAAGCGCCTCTGAAAACGGAAAACCCTTTCGTCCTGCGGGTTTTCCGTCTTGCGAGGCATTCGTCTTGCGGGGCACCACTGTAGTTATTTTTCTCTTTGACATCTGGTGGAAGGGTGTTCCACAGGGCGGGTGCCACTACCGAGAAGGCCCTCTGCCTGGTTCCCTGTAACTTTGCTTCTCGCAGCGAGGGAACTGCCAGAAGGCCCTTGGCGCTGGACCTCAGTGTCCGGGCAGAACAATGGAGGTGGAGACTCTCCTTCAGGTATGCTGGACCGAGGCTGCTTAGGGCTTTAAAGGTCAGCACCAACACTTTGAATTGTGCTCGGAAACGTACTGGGAGCCAATGTAGGTCCTTCAAGAACGGTGTTATATGGTCTCGGCGGCCGCTCCCAGTCACCAGTCTAGCTGCTGCATTCTGGATTAGTTGTAGTTTCTGGGTCACCTTCAAAGGTAGCCCCACATAGAGCGCATTGCAGTAGTCCATGCGAGTGATAACTAGAGCATGCTGCACTCTGGCGAGACAGTCCGTGGGCAGGTAGGGTCTCAGCTGATGGAGCTGATAAAACAGGTGCCCTGGACACAGAATTGACCTGCGCCTCCATGGACAGCTGTGAGTCCAGAATGAATCCCAGGCTGCGCACCTGGTCCTTCAGGGGCACAGTTACCCCATTCAGGACCAGGGAGTCCTCCACAGGGAGTCCTCCACATCCACCCGTCTCCTGTCCCCCCAAAACAGTACTTCTCTCTTGTCAGGATTCAACCTCAATCTGTTAGCCGCCATCCATCCTCCAACCGCCTCCAGACAAACGGAATCCGTTCCGGAAGTCTGTTCGACTTCCAAAAACGTTCGACAACCAAGTCGCAACTTCCGATTGGCTGCAGGAGCTTCCTGCACGCAATCAGAAGCCACGGAAGCCGTGACGGATGTTCGTCTTCCAAAGAACGTTCACAAACCGGAACAGTCCTTTCTGGGTTTGTGATGTTCACGCGAAAACGTTCAAGTCGCAAGGCGTTTGGGACCTAAGGTACGACTATATCGGTGCTTGCAATACGATGGCAAACCACCAAGTACAGATTGAAAACGATAGCCCTGAGTATGTGTCATTCTAGTCCGTTAAACAGAAGAAGTGATGCATGCATAGCCTAGGCAGTTGGGTTCAAACAAAGAGCCTGTGTGGCATTATGGTTATAGTGTGCTGGACCATGACCTTGGAAACCAAGGTTCAAATCCCTACTCAGTCATTAAGCTCATTGGGCCAGTCACCATCTCTTAGCCTAACCTACCTCTCCTTGTGAAGGAGAAATGGGGGGAGAATGAGAACCATGTACATACCACCTTGAGCTCCTTGGATGAGAAAGGTGGTAAGTAAAGACAAAGGGACCATTAGGTCCAGTTGTGACCAACTCTGGGGTTGCGGCGCTCATCTCGCTTTACCGGCCGAGGGAGCCGGCGTACAGCTTCCGGGTCATGTGGCAAACCAGAGCAGCACACAGAAACGCCATTTACCTTCCCACCGGAGCGGTACCTATTTATCTACTTGCACTTTGACGTGCTTTTGAACTGCTAGGTTGGCAGGAATAGGGACCGAGCAATGGGAGCTCACCCTGTCGTGGGGATTCGAACCGCCGACCTTCTGATCAGAGTCCTAGACTCTGTGGTTTAACCCACAGCGCCACCTGTGTCCTGCATCACCCGCGAGTAAGGTGGCATGTTAATAATAATAATAATAATAATGGCAAAGGCCATATGGTGGTCTACCATTAGGGCAAATCTGTCAATTTCTCATTTTCCCTGTTAAGTTCAGGTCTCTACATATCAACATCAGTTTGATGATCAGTTTTTTAAAATCCTCATGAAATTTTGTCAACATTTCAGAGCGAATGTCTCCTAATGTGCAGATTTTTGTATGTTGTTTTTGCCTAATCTGCACACTTTACTTAGTAAATGCATTAGTTTTTGGAGAATTGCACTGCAGAAATTGGAAAAGTGCAGATTTTGAAGGATGGCTGTGTTCCTCTTCATATACTGTTTCAGGAAGTGCAAATTAGGTAGATTTGCCCTTGAATAGGCAAACTGAATTTCCCCAAAATGCCACATGAACAATAACATACTTTAAATGTCCAATTTCATGCTTAAATTGGGCCTGCCCCCTTAGATTTGGCTTCAATGTACTTGTAATTCTTTCGTCCTCTCTCTGTTATAGTCGATATAGGTTTATGTTTATTATCGCTCATGCTTCTGTGTATCCTGCTGGTGGCAGCACTGCCTTGGGTGAACTAAATTATCTGTGTAGTTTTGCCAGAATAGAAATTTAAAACTAAGGATAGTTAACTTACCTTTCTTTCTTTCCCCGTACTAATAGTAATAGTAATGTGGTGCACCTTCTCAAGAGGACTGAATAATTTAATTAAATACTCTTGAGGGCTTAGCTTTTCTGTTGCTAATAGTAAATATGTGTGGGATGTTAGGAGCTGGGGATTTATTATTTTTTCTATATTAGGAACGAAATAGGTTACAAAGATTTATTTTATTCAACTTGCAATCATTTGAATTACACAGAACTCCTCATCAGAATGGAAAACAAACCTTCATCTAGGTCTAGGAACAGATGAGGTTTACTTTTTTGTTTTCATCACAGTGAAACTCAATAAAGGATAGCTCTAGCCCAGGCATAGGCAAACTCAGCCCTCCAGCTGTTTTTTGGGACTACAACTCCCATGATCCCTAGCTAACAGGACCAGTGGTCGGGAATGATGGGAATTGTAGTCCCAAAACATTTCGAGAGTTGCATTTGCCTATGCCTGCTCTAGCCTATCAGAATATAGTTCCGTTGGAATTGGCCCTTTATTATTGAATCAGGGGTCCACAGATTTCAGTGGGCCTTGGTAGCCAACCACTGTCTGTAGTCATCTCCAAACTCACTCGTCCTCCTAAATCCCCTGGCACATGCAGAAGATTTGAGGAAGATGAGAGACCAAACTCTCATTTTGTCCCAGCCTTTCCAGATACAGTCATACCTCGGGTTGAAGTTGCTTCAGGTTGAGCGCTTTCGGGTTGCGCTCCGTGGCGACCTGGAAGTAACGGAATGCATTACTTCCAAGTTTCGCCGCTTATGCATGCGCAGACAGTCAAAATGATGTCATGCGCCGAAGCGGCAAATCGCAACACGCGCAGACACGGGTTGCGTTCGCTTCAGGATCGAACGGGGCTCCGGAACGGATCCCATTCATATCCAGAGGTACCACTGTACAGTGGTACCTTGGTTTACAAACTTAATCCATTCCGAAAGTCCATTCTTAAACCAAAGCATTCTTCAACCAAGGCGTGCTTCCCCATAATAGCGGGGGACTCAATTTACAAATGGAACACACTCAACAGGAAGCAGAACATGTTCTGCTTCCAACGCAAAGTTCACAAACCAAAACACCTACTTCTGGGTTTGCAGTGTTCTTAATCCAAGTTGTTCATAAACTAAGCTGTTCTTAAACCAAGGTACCATTGTAGTTGAAAGCAGTGAAAATCCCTTCTGCTGCTTCTGAGGGCCTTCAGAAGATGGCACGGGTAGAGTTATTTATCACTCGGTTCCATGCTCTGAAACACACTCGCTTTACCCTTGTACCTTTACAGTACACAGACTGAATGGCCCTCTTCCTTCATCAAGTTCCAGGAGACTTGGGGAGGGCAGACTAGTTGCCGTTGGATTCTGCAGACCCAGAAAGGTTGACTGTTCCCTCTCCCAAGTCTGCTGGAGGAAAGGATGCAAAGCGAGTGCCTTCAGATGAGTGAACGGTCCCCACTTTGCTCTGAGAAGTCGGACACCAGAGGCTGTGATAGGAGAGAGAGTGCGCCATTGTTTCCAAATCTCTGCAAAGCCCAGTATAAAATGAGAGAACCAAGGGGGAGTCTGTTTTTCCCACCTGGCGTTCAGTGAGAGAGCCTTCCCTCTGAAGTCTCCGTGGTGTGTGGAGAATTTGGGAGAGGCAGGAAGGATAAAGGAGGCCTCTCATGTTTTCCCAGGATTGGGGGCAAATGTTTTCCAGGTTGTTTTCCTCATTCCTTAAAGCAGGCATAGGCAAACTTGGCCCTCCAGATGTTTTGGGACTACAGTTCCCGTCATCCCTGGTCCTGTTAGCTAGGGCTGATGGGAGTTGTAGTCCCAAAACATCTGGAGGGCCAAGTTTGCCTATGCCTGGCTTAAAGGGGAAACCTGTGATGCATAATCCTGTATCTAGTGTCTTGCCATTTTCTTCAAAGTCCCTTTCTTGGGCTTTCTCCCGGGTAGACACTTGTCTGATAATATGAGGAACATAATTAATATTATTGAAAAATTACAAGTGAAGATCAATACTAAAGCAGTTTTGATATTTGTGGACGCGGAGAAAGCCTTTGACAACATTTCCTGGAGTTTTATGAAAAAGAATTTACAGGGGCTGGGGGCTGGTGAAGGCTTTGGAAATGGTATAGGTGCAATTTATTCAGAACAGAAGGCCAAACTAATTGTGAATAATGTGGTGACGGAAGAATTTAAGATTGAGAAAGGAACACGACAAGGGTGCCCAATCTCTCCACTGCTTTTTATATTGGTCCCTTTCTTGACCTGGTTCCATTTACTTCTAAATAGTTATTATATATCAAATGCTTAAAACCATTAGATGATGTAAAACATTAAAAAAAATATGTATTTCTTTCCTCAGACAGTGCTGTGTAGGAACAGAACTGGTAGACTGGATAATGCAGCAGAGTTCGTGCGTTCATTTACGGACGCAGGCGGTGGGCATGTGGCAGGTGTTATTGGAGGAAGGTGTTCTCAATCATGGTAAGAGAAGCTCTTTTGCTTTATAGGAAATTCCTCCCACTTGGATCAGTGTTTCCCAAACGTGGGTCTCCAGCTGTTTGGTTTTTTTTTGTGGACTACAACTCCCATCATCCCTAGCTAACAAGACCCAGTGGTCAGGGATGATGGGAATTGTAGTCTGAAAACAGCCGGCGACTCAAGTTTGGAAAACACTTTACTAGATCCATGGCATAGATTCCTTAGCAATCCCAAAAGGGATCACAGTTCTTTTAGGAGCATAACCATCTGTGAAAATACATAATATTATGGAGTGTCTTTGGAATGTCAGTATTTTGCGGGAGGGACTTGAGTACATACTGGGAAATTTGGATTGTGCAATTCAAATGGTGGGGAAGGGGGTTGGTATGCTATTGCCTCAACTTAATTAATTAATTAAAAAAATATTTATTTTCTATACCCCCTTTCATCAAAATATCTCAGGGCGGTTAATGTCCATTTCTTTTGTAAACTGGTGGGATTTTGTTGAATAGTTGGCTGCCACGCATTGAGTTTTATAGCAGTAAGGAGGGTTTTTATTAAATAGCCCCATACTTACATGTGCGTAACTCTAGATTATGTGATGCTTTGGGATTGTGCAATGCTAACAGTGTCATGGCATTTAGGAACTTGCTCATAGATAGATAGAAATGTTTGGTGAGATAATGGCCCTCTAACAACAACTTATTATTTATACCCCATCCATCTCGCTGGGCCTCCCCAGCCACTCTGGGCGGCTCCCAACAGAATATTAAAAACACGATAAAACATCAAACATTAAAAACTTCCCTAGACCAGGCTGGCTTCAGATAGTTGTTTATTTCCTTCACATCTGAAGGGAGGGAGTTCCACAGGGCGGGTGCCACTACCGAGAAGGCCCTCTGCCTGGTTCCCTGTAACCTCACTTCTTGCGGTGAGGGAACTGCCAGAAAGTCCTTGGTGCTGGACCTCAGTGTCCGGACTGAACAATGGAGGTGCAGATGTTCCTCTTGACTATGCAAGGGCAGAAAGAGCACGCCAACCCCCAACATTCCTTTGTGTACCAGCCCTACTCCTCCACTGCCAAATTTCATGCTTATCTCTGAAGGGGCTTGCATTGCCAATTGCAAGGAGGCTCGTAAGCATGTACACCCCTTTTGTGGTCAGACTGAATGCATGAAGAGGCAAGTGTGTCTTAACTATGCAGGTACTACATGAGAAGGATTTATGCTAGCATAATGGGGATTTCCCCCTGCCCACCCCTGCCCACACACCCAGTTGGCTTCAGGGAGTTGGGAAAACCACCAGAACAGTGCTTGAGGGGAGGAGAGGGGTGCATAGCTGTCAACTTACAGATTTGAAAATAAGGGACCAGCAGCCTTGAAAATAAGGGACCTGCAGCCTCACCTGCTCCAGGCACTCCAGTCTTCCTGTCCTCCTGCAGTCTGGGCAAACTCATGCTGGTAGCTTCGAGAACACTGTCCAACCAACTTTGTAACCAGAGGTTTAACTGAACAGAATCTGAATCACATGCACCACAAGGCCTATGCAGCCTCAACTTAAGATGGCTCCCCGGCCTGGCTTTGCACTGCAAAGTTTGCAGCAGCACGTGCAACAAAATGGCGTCCAGCATTCAAAACCCCCCTCAGCTTGCATTAACTAGCCACACACAAGGCATGCAAGCTCCACCCCCCAGTCGTTCTTAGACTTCTTATTGGGTGAGCAACACAGCCAAGCAACACAGTTGGAGCCTCCCTCCTCCCTGGCCGGCAGGGAGGGAGGGAGAGGAGCTGCTTCCTTTGAAATTTAAGGGACATCATTTGAGGGACATCCATCAATAAGGGACAACATCGGGACATGGCGCTGGAATAAGGGACTGTCCCTTCAAATAAGGGACACTTGACAGCTATGAAGGGGTGGGGATCGTTCTCTCTGGCAAGCCAAAATGCTTGCCCTGATGCAATGATCAGAAGACAGTGACTTTGAAGTTCTCCCATTGGAGAACTAGGCTTCCGGGCCATGATACCTTATTTAAGCTATAATGCCTTCCTATGCTAATGGTTACATTCGTATTGATGTTTTCAGTGGATCAAGAACAAAACTTCCAGGACAAATACTTGTTTTATCGGTTTTTGGACGACGAGCATGAAGATGCCCCGATGCCAACTGAGGAAGAGAAGAAAGAATGCGATGAAGAACTGCAAGACACCATGCTTCTCCTCTCGCAGATTGGACCAGACGCCCATATGAGGATGATCCTCAGAAAGCCGTAAGATAATCAACAATTACTGACTTGTCTCTGACAGCAGGTTGATACATTTCAATCCTTGAGCCTGATTCCCATTGTTAGATAACTAGGTTGCCACTTGCCCTTCAAGAACTCTATGGCCACAGTCCAACATTTGCCTGACACCTTCCTCCTGTGAGAAACCTACTTAGGATAGGATGATTTGAAAGGATAGGATAATTTGAGGTTGCTTTGCAGTTTCTTCCTTTCTTTGTATTTAAAAAGCCAAAGGTAAAATAAAAGAGAGGTGCATGCAGCTTGGCTGTCAGTGTAAGAGAGAGTACAGTGGTATCTCGGGTTACATTACGCTTCAGGTTACATACCCTTCAGGTTACACACTCCACTAACCCATAAATAGTGCTTCAGGTTAAGAATATAAATTGTGCTCCGGCAGCACGGCAGCAGCAGGAGGCCCCATTAGCTAAAGCGGTGCTTTAGTTAATGGTTAAGAACAGTTTCAGGTTAAGAACGGACCTCCGGAATGAATTAAGTACGTAATCCGAGGTACCACTGTATGAAGCTGTTTTGGATAAGTTTGTTGATTTCTTCCAGCAGTCTCTTGAGGAAAGTCGCTTGCAAAGACTCCTTCAGCTTTCTGGGTCCTTCTTGTCCTTACCCCTTTGCTTCCCTTCTCATCTCATCATCCTGAGTATGAGTCATGCTGTCATGTAGCCTTTGTATTTTAAGTTGCAGGCATCTATTGCAATATCCCTGTTGTATATGAATACCTTAAGATCTTTCTCAAAGGATCGGTTCTGCCTTCTCCACTGTCTGCAGGATTTTGGGAGGCCTCAAACAGGCAAGGCCTTTCCATCTTTGCCACCAGAATTGTGGAACTCCTGGAAGACATTCTGTTAATTCTCTTCCTTCAGTTGATGTATACAAATAGATTTATGCTATTTGTATGTGATGTGAAGAGAAAAGAAAAGAGGGTACCCTATTGTTTTCACACTTAAACCCTCTGCTTGTGAAAGCCAATGAGCTGTATTAAGAGATGAAATTGGGGTATCCTTTCCCTTTAATATATCTATAACAGAGTCGAATGTCTTCCTTTTCTTCAGAGTAGTTACAATAATATTTGAGAGGAACTGTAGCTCTCTATAGTTTGATTTTATTTGGGGGGAGGGGATTATGTCCCACTGCATTCATAATCAGCTCCATAGACCTAATATCTCCAAATATTACCTGGATACCACTGTTTGTTTTAGCTACTTCAGAATTGATCCTACAGGTTGCTTCAGTATAAGCTAATGTATTTTTAATCTTTTGTTGGAAGCCGCCCAGAGTGTGGCTGGGGAAACCCAGCCAGATGGGTGAGGTATAAATAAATAAATAAATAAATAAATAAATAAATATTATTATTATTATTATTATTATTATTATTATTATTATTATTATTATTATTTAGACTCCATGCACACCTAAAATGGTAGCCAAAAATTATTCCAAAAGTTCCACAGAATTTCCACCTCCAAATTTTACCTCATGTGACTTTTTGTATTTGCATACAGATAACATAAAACTACCATACTTTCCCGTCTATAAGACGCCCCCATGTATAAGACGCTCTCAAATTTAAGAAAATGGGGGGGGAGATGGCACAGAGTTGTTGAGCTTTTTTAGGGGAGGAGCCCACGGTTGTGGAGCAGGTTTTTTTTTGGGGGGGGTGGAATGCCAAACCAAATATCACTCATCCAACTGGGAAACCCTAACAATCGCAAGCAACACAAGCCAAATTGCCGACCGCTGCATTGGACAATCTACCTGGGTACCAAAAAACAACAACCATGGGTCTCAGATGGCCTTTTTCATTTTCACTGGAGTATGGCAAGACCTCTGACCCATAAGAGGATTTGAGTTACCTTAATGGGCCTTGTTCTTAGGAAGAAGCAAGTAAGGGCATAAGCCATTGGCTGGACTGTGCCACTTCCAACTGCCATTGGGGGTCCATGTGAGAATACAGTCGTACCTTGGAAGTCAAAACGTCTTGCAAGTCGAACGTTTGGCTCCTGAATGCCACAAACCCGGAAGTGAGTGTTATGGTTTGCAAACGTTCTTTTGGAACCCGAATGTCCGACACAGGTTCCGCAGCTTCCGATTGGCTGTAGGAGCTTCTGTTCGACTTCCGAGGATTCCGTTCGACTTCTGAGGTACAACTGTACTCCACTGTTCCCCACATATGTAAATCTATATATGAGGGTGAAAAGTTCTAATCTCCTCCTCCTCCTCCAAGTTTGAGTATGGTCCCTATCATGTTAGTCCTGATCTGTAGTCCGTGGTACAGTCCAGACACAGATTTATTGTCTAATATGTGGGAACTTGCCCTAGTTTTGACAAGTTATCCTGGCCATACGATAAAAGTTTACAAGAGGTGTAGAATATTAGCTCTGCATTGGCTTGAAAAAAATACTTCCTATTTGCATATCGGCACAGCTGCTGCCTTTGACATGCAACTCTCCAAGAGGATGCAAAAAAACTCGCATAATTACCGTGAAAGAAATAATGCAATTTCAAAAAGAAAGAAAAAACATGCTGAAAAGATCACTTTGAGCATTTGATTGTATAATGACGCTGTTGCTTTAAAAGGTGCTTTCTATTGTTTCCAATTTGAAACTCACTTGCAGAATGTGTCACTTGTTTTGACAGGCAACTTTAAAAATTCTCTATTTATTACATTAACTGCTACGTTTTAACTGTCAATTGATGAAAGAAAGCCTGTAGTGTTGTTGTTGTTTTTTTTTAAAAAAAGAAGGCAGAAAAGAAAGCTGTAAGGGGGAAAAAATGGCAGACTCTTGTTGCTATTGGTAAGGTTGTTTCTCTCCCTGCCACCCGCCACATTCCTTGTTAAAAACATGCATTGCTAGGAATGTAAAATTAGCTTCTTTTTCAGTGCAAGCAACAAAGCTGCGAGTAGAAATCCATAGTTTATGCGCCTGGAATTTATTTTTTGAAAGCTGTGACTTAATTTTTTAAAAATTTTATTTAAAATTTAAATGACAACCTAAATTGGATTTTTATTTACTAATCTGTATCTAGCTGATTGCACAAATTCAAGCAGTTAAAAACGATGAATCAAATCCAGTATTTAACAAGGAAATTGCTAACTGTAATACGCAGTTGCTGTGTGATGAGGCTATGGATCCTTTCTTGCTACTTTGCCCAGTTTTCCAAGTGCCATACTGGGCATGTTACAAGATTTCTTGCAGTCTTTAAAAATACTAATAGCAGTTATGGGAAAGCCCGATTTTGATCACTGGGGGGAGCAGATTTACTCTTTTTCCAGCACCGTTTTTCTCATTAAAATCCCTCCCCTCCTTCTCACTATCAGCCCTTAAGGTCAAGACATACAGCAGGCCAGTATCGGCATCCTGTGGGAATGTTTAGGGATGCGGGGGAGGATATATTGCCTAAGATATCCTATCCCAACTTGTCTTTACAAGTTCAACAAAATCAGCAGAGTTAACATTCCACCAGTGTGGTGTAGTGGTTAAGAGCGGTAGTCTCATAATCTGGGGAACCGGGTTCACTTCCCCGCTCCTCTACATGCAGCTACTGGGTGACCTTGGGCCAGTCACACTTCCTTGAAGTCTCTCAGCCCCACTCACCTCACAGAGGGTTTGTTGTGGGGGAGGAAGGGAAAGGAGAATGTTAGCCGCTTTGAGACTCCTTAAATGGAGTGAAAGGCGGGATATCAAATCCAAACTCCTCTTCTTCTTTTTAAACACACGCACCGCAGATAGCCTGCTCAGACTCGTTAGAGTCTCTGTAAATATTTCCTGGTATTTCCCCTGTTTAATCCCTCCTAAAATAAGACTCTACACAGTCTTCTGCATAAAACGTTTACTCACAAGTAATCATCTGTTCACACAAAGGTTCCCAGAAGGCAGACTTAAAAGGTTATAACATAGTTTAAATGTGGATCTCCTTATGGGAGAAAGCCCCCTTTTTGTTCTCTTGGCCTGGAGCCAAGGGTGCATCTTAGTAGTGCTGTTGTTAAGATGGCGTCGATAGAGACAAGAGGAGACAAGATGGTCGCCAGCCTGTGGTTCTGGTTCTTTCTACTCCATCTCAAGTTACACATAGGAAGTTTCGTCTCAGTCCTGGAAAGCAGGAAGTTCCGGCTGGAGGACTGAGACAACCTTCATGTCTACTCTAGCAATGTTGTGTTTGACTGCACCTGATTCTTACATCCCACACATCCAACACATTTTGTTAAGTACTGTGGCCCACTAGCCCCTATCAGGGCCCACAGGGGCATCCCCCTGCCTGCTCAGCCCAGTGGCGAAAGAAGGGGGATGCGGTGGGGGCAGGTTGACCCGGGTGTCACCACTGAGGGGGGTGACAAAATGCCGGGCAGCATTTACTGTGGGGCTTGCAGCGTGCCCAAGCCACACGTCTCTCCTGGGAGTGACGCAGTGGCTTGGGTGCCCACAGGCTCCATGCTGCCCCAGGCAGACCCCCTCAAAGCATCCTGCCCTGGCTGGCCCCGCATCCACGGGCTGTTTTCTGTTTATATAAAAACAGCGTGGAAGGGAAGGCGGGAAGTCAAGTTATAAGAGAAATGTATAACATATTTGAAGTTTGAAATTAATTACAGTGGTACCTCGGGTTACATAGGCTTCAGGTTACAGACTCCGCTAACCCAGAAATAGTACCTCGGGTTAAGAACTTTGCTTCAGGATGAGAACAGAAATCTTGTAGCGGCGGTACAGCGACAGTAGGAGGCCCCATTAGCTGAAGTGGTGCTTCAGGTTAAGAACAATTTCAGGTTAAGAACAGACCTCCGGAACGAATTAAATACTTAACCTGAGGTACCACTGTAGTTAAAGTTATGAAAATATAATAAAAAAAATTATTTATTTATTTTTAAAGAAGAGTTTGGATTTGATATCCCGCTTTTATCACTACCCTAAGGAGTCTCAAAGCGGCTAACAATCTCCCTTTCCCTTCCTCCCCCACAACAAACACTCTGTGAGGTGAGTGGGGCTGAGAGACTTCAGAGAAGTGTGACTAGCCCAAGGTCACCCAGCAGCTTCATGTGGAGGAGCGGGGAAGCGAATCCAGTTCACCAGATTACGAGTCCACCGCTCTTAACCACTACACCACGCTGGCTCTCATTTTGGGACACATCACTACAGTTCCCTGTACAATGCCTGGCATATAGTAGACCCTAAATAAAATTATATTGACTGCCGTCTTGTCCTCTTCACCCTGATCTTTTTTCTTCTTGGACAGAGGTTTATTCAAGTTTGCAGTAAGAACAGGGATAAGCAGGCACTGTGGGGCACAGCAGTGCTTATATACCGAGATACAATTTTCATTCTTGTCCCCACGGCAGCAACAGAGAAACTCGGTGTCTGTGACCTTGATAGACTACTCAAGCAGCCAACGGTGTTCATTGATCATGTAATTTCAACCAAGCTCTCCCTTCCCCTAATGTGTAGTTTGCTTCTCCTGGAACCTCCCATTTACTTTATCTTAGGTATAACTAAGACAAAGCTCACCCAACGGGTTTCCTGCAGAAAGTAGGTCTTCACACAGCAGGATCCGAGAAATCTACATCATTGGTGCACCACACCGCTTAATATCTTCCCATACCTGGACAAGTCTGAGGTGCCTCTGCAACAGACCGTGTGACATTTTCACTCGTGTTAAAGGAAAGCTTAAAGTATATATGAATCAGAACGGCATGTCTACCAGATAAAAAGCAGGTCGTTAATGCAGTGGGAATTTAGGGGCTTATACCTGCGTGGCTGCTTACCAAAACCAATCAAAAAACACCCCAAATGAATGCAAGCATGCTCACACATAAAATAAAAAGCGCATTTGCAACTGCACTGTTGAAATACTGCCCGCAAATAATAAAAAGATGATATCCATACAATTAAAAACTTCTAATTAGGTGCTCTTTTAAAAAGGTAGTGATGACATGGAAAGGGGAAAAATAGAGTCAGCGTTTTGATCTTGAGCCTGCCAATCTTCAAATATGCCCAAGTAGCAGTCACATTTGTAATTATCACCAGATATGACTTTCCAGAGCAGCCCTTTTCTCTGTCCAACCAACAACTGATGTGGATTTGGTGGGAAATCAAGAAAGGGCCTTTTTAGTGGCTATATCCAGATTTTGAAAATTAACTTTCAAAGATGTTCATTTAGCCTCCTTGTTGCTCGGTTTTGGGCAGGTGGCAAAAAACCTTTTTATTTAAACAGGGCTTTTTCCCCCCTTTTGCCTGTTGCGTTGTGTTTAATCTCCGTTTTAAAATTTAACTATGTTTTTAAACTGGCTGCCATCTGATCTGCTTTTTATACAGTTTTATTACTTTTATGTAGATTGTTTCTTTTTAGTGGTGGAATTTATTAATGTTAAACTGAAAACGTAATAAATGAATGAATAATAAAACATGCCTTTGAATGGAAAAAATCTAACCATAGTCTGTTTTGCCGATGAAAATTATAACAAGAAAAAAAGATGTTTCAACTAGAGATAAAGTTTTATATGTCTTTTCATTTTGCTGTTATTCTCTGCTACTTTTCAAACATGGTCCCATTGCAAGTTAGTAAATGTTTTGCCTGCATTTTAACCATTTTGCAGACGGTTCTCGCCGTGTTTAGTTGGAAGAAAATTTCACTGATTTCTATAATATATACAGTGGTACCTCGGGTTACATACGCTTCAGGTTACAGACTCTGCTAACCCAGAAATAGTACCTCAGGTTAAGATCTTTACCTCAGGATGAGAACAGAAATCGTGCTCCAGTGGCGCGGCAGCAGCAGGAGGCCCCGTAAGCTAAAGTGGTGCTTCAGGTTAAGAACAGTTTCAGGTTAAGAACGGACCTCCGGAACGAATTAAGTACTTAACCCAGGGTACCACTGTACTTCCAAGTCTGTGTGCATAGGATTCAAGTTATTTGGCAGAATAGTGTAGAATGAAGTCCAGTCAAAGGCGATTATGGGGCTGCTGCGACAGGACACCATGAGAGAAACCAGAGCACACGGAAACGCCGTTTACCTTCCCATCACAGCAGTACCTATCTATCTACTTGCACTGGCATGCTTTCAAACTGCTGGTTGGCCGGAGCTGGGACAAAGCAACGGGAGCTCACCTTGTCACGGGGATTTGAACCGCCAACCTTCTGATTGGCAAGCCCAAGAGGCTCAGTGGTTTAGACCACAACGCCACCTGCGTCCCCACCAAAATCTCCCTGTAGCTGTACTAAGGCAGCTTTTGCTTTATATCGACTAATATAAGAAACTCATAATGTCATAATGTAATGCTTTCTCTCTCACACACGCACACACAAAATGCAGTTTCCTGCGTGTCATGATATCATTGTCAACTGGGCTTTTCAAACACGGCAGTTCAGCCCAGAGATCTTGTCTTTTTTTGCAGACTTTCCTACCACAGAAAGGTATTCATGGGCCAGAAATTAAAAGCGACTCTTCATTCAATACATTCCAATTAGAAACCCCCCCCCCCCCAAAAAAAACCCCTGCTTTTGAGATTCTGGCTCCAGAAAAGTTTAGCAACTCTGTTATAGGCATACTTGATGAAAAATAGCTTCCTTGACAGATCTGTGAGGTAAAGTCACTTTAGATTCCAAATGACCTTTTCCGGGGCTACATCTATTTAAATGAGAAATTCCAGCCCACTTCTTTTTTGGCAAAGATGAAATACCGTAACTGCTGAGTGAAAAGATTGCTGGGTAGTGCCACAAACCTTTCTCTCTCTCCCTCTCTCTCTTCCTCCCTCATACATTATTTATACGGTCGGTTGCAAAGAAGGGAGCTTCACACAGGCGGCAAATACACCTCTATTTAGTGTGACTCTTCTGGCCAGGACGATGGGAAAATTTCTTTTGAGTTTTGAAGCATTTCAAAGCAAAGTCAGCCATTTTGCAGAGTTTTTGTTAATAGAGAGAGAGAAAGATGGAGAGAAAAGCACCCTGTAAGAATGTAAAAGGAACCTCGCTAGAGTAGACCTATCTAGTCCAGGACCCTGTTTTTCCACAGTGACCAATCAGATGCTTCTGCGAAGCCCTTAACCAGGACATAACACAATGGTCCTCTCCTGCTGTGGTTCCTTAGCAACAGGTATTCTCCGCGTCAAGGCAGCAAGCCCAAAATTCCTTACCCTAGCTATGGAGAGGTGGGAGTTATCTGATTCCAGGTAGAGATCATTTTGGGGGATGCTTTGGTGAGGTCAGGTAAAGGACCCCTGGACGGTTAAGTCCAGTCAAAGGCGACTATGGGGTTGCGGCGCTCATTTTGCTTTCAGGCCGAGGGAGCCGGTGTTTGTCCACAGACAGCTTTCTGGGTTATGTGGCCAGCATGACAAAACTGCTTCTGGCGCAACGGAACACTGTGACGGAAACAGCACACAGAAATGCCGTTTGCCTTCCCGCCACAGCGGTACCTATTTATCTACTTGCACTGGTGTGCTTTCGAACTGCTAGGTTGGCAGGAGCTGGGACAGAGCAACGGGAGCTCACCCCGTCGTGTGGATTCGAACCACCGACCTTCCGATCAGCAAGCCCAAGAGGCTCGGGTTTAGACCACAGCGCCACCCGCATCCCTTTACCCTTTGCCTTGCTTTGGTGAATACAATTAATCTGGTTTGACTGCAAAATGCTCTTGTATGGAAGCAATTAGTTTTTAAATCGGTTAACTATGGTCAGGTAGTATGGTCTGAAAGCCCGTAAAGCTGCCATCTTGCAGAAGTTGATTAGGTCTGGATCTGATCATTGTCTGGACAGCTGACGTCCTGCAGCCACATGCATGTCACCTTGGGTTCTTTGACGAAATAAAGGTAGAATATAAATATAAGACCACAAACAAACTCCTTGATCTCATATGGCCAAACAGTTCACTTGAATTTAGTTTGTGATATTCTGTTGTTATTCAGTTTGTAATATTTGTGTATGCTTTATCATAGGCCTGGCCAGAGAACTGCTGATGACCTAGAAATTATATATGAAGAACTTCTGCACATTAAAGCTTTGTCTCATCTTTCAACAACAGTGAGCATTTTATATTTTGTGACCCTTAATGCCAAATAAATAAATACCGGTAAATAGAATTGTAGCCGACCGATGCCTCACTCTATATGGGTACAAAAGGGGCATAGTATTGGATTGTGAGGACAAGCTCTGTCCCAGCCAATCATTTTGTTACACATTCATGATGATTTGTGTTCATGATGGTATCTGGGCAGTTACACACAATCACACTTTAAATACTATTTGCAGCTGAAAAATAAGTTTCAGGTCAAACTTAACACTTCATTTTCCATCGTTTCATGTCCTGTTACTACCTGCTGAAACCCCAGCACTTTTTATATATCACGAATATTCTGGGGTTGTGTGAGTTTTATTGCACTATAGTGCCAGAGTGCCCCAACAGCAATAACCCTTGGGGAAAGATTGCAGAACAATTTATAAAGTGGAATTAGGTGCGAACAGTCTAGTATATATCCACCATTACTGTCTTGTTGTTGCAATGACACGTTGCAGAATATACTTCAAAAACAAAACAAAACCTAGCAATCCAGAAGGGCCCATAAATATATAAGAGTGACTAGCACTTTGAGTGCTGTCCATGTAGAAAGACTGGGTCATTATAAAGAGAATTAGTGGTTCTTAATTGATCGGGGATTCGGTAGTGCTGTATTGTATTAGTTATGCAAAATGATTTTCTCTGGAATTAAAGATGTGACCGGGACAAACCTTGTTATGTTGAGCTCGTATTTTGCACAATTTGCATACGGTATCTGCTTGATAATGTGTGGTTTGCTATGCCTAATAAAGGATTATATATATAATATAAGAGTGACTAGGTGGGCATGTGGTGTCTGAACTCATGTCCTCCATATAATTGCATTTATACAAGGAATTCGTACGCTCTTGGGTTCGATTATGTTGATCCCATAGCACTATGTCAAGACTGCTGTCTGCCACTTTCTGCTAAATCCTACCAAATTATTTAGAGAGTCATGTGCTTTCTGCATGACTTCTCATAGTCTCTTTGCATTCCACAACAGATGCAATCACGACCCTACACTGAGGAAGATGCTCAACGCTGCTTTCTGTGACTGTTTTGGCACCCGTTCCCTTCCGAACCCTCCCCCACCCCTTCCTATGAGTTGATATATAACTACACAAGTCGAGGATGCAAAAACAAAACTATAATGCTTGTTGTTTGTCTTGCTTCAAGGTAAAGCGGGAGCTAGCAGGTGTTCTAGTGTTTGAGTCACATCCCAAAGCAGGAACCGTCTGTAAGTGAAATTAATTTTACCACAGGTGTACACTTGAGATAACTGTATTGACCTAATTGCTTTTGGGACTGCAGCTGAAAACTCAGGACCCGAGGGCAAAAAAAGAAGAAGCACAAAACCTTAAGGAATTTGCTGGGCCATTTGTACTGGGTTGTGTATCCTATGTTACCTGAGTGGCTGAGTAAAAGAGTCTTTTACCTGATTCTGGACAATTCCACCCCCCACCCCCCACTTGCAGTTTTGTTTAACACAGCTCACAAAGTTTGGCAGATCTCCTCAAAACCCTCTGGAGAGAGTTTGGAGGTGGTGTATGAGGGGCTTGTAGGGAAGAGGGCAAGGAAAGATCTGTTGCATGAGCTGTCTTCTCCATGCCCAACCTTGGACAAAATCCAGTGCTGGTTTTTTTCCTAGGAAAAGAGGTGCCAGAACTCACCATGAACGCTTCCCTCATTCTCTTACAAAGGACAATGGCGCCCACCAGAGTGGCGCTGGAACGGAGTTTCTCTTGAGTTCCCCTGGGAAAAAAAAGCCCTGGATAAATCCCATTATGTTTTTTTTAAAAAAATAATATTTATTAAAAGTTTAAAAGTTACACAAAAAAAGAAGAGAAAAGAGAAGGAAAAAAAAGAATAAAAAGTTACATAGAAAGAAAGAAAAGAAAAAAAATACATCAAAACACAAAAAACACAAAAACAATTAAAAACACATCCAATATTTATCCTTGTCTTTCATTAACTTATTTTTGACCTCCTCACACCTCCCATTTTTGTATTCCAGTTATTAATTATATCAGCAAATCCTTTCCGTCTTTCACTGCTTTCTATCTTTTAGATAAATCCCATTATGTATGGAATGAATTTGATACTGGACTCAGGTCTTTGTTAATCAGGATTCAATAGTTCCTTTTTGTTCTCTGTGAGAGTGAATTGGAAATGTCCACTTTTCAAAACAGGATGCTTATTCCATCCGTATTTATTTGGTAGTATGTCATAGGGATCTTCATAGTGCATACTTCCAAATAATTTTGCTTGGAAATAGCATTGTTAAACTGGGACTGCACATGCGGCAGAATGGATTGTACCATTTCAGACTTCAAATGGGGGTGTGTGTGTGTGTGATTTTGAACGCTCCACCACGCCAAAAAGAAAAGTCCTTTCAAGGAAGAAGTCTTAGAAAATCAGGGAGAGAGGTTCTAGCTGAACCTACTTCCTGGTGTGATGATGATGCAGATGATGATGATATTTAGATGCCACCCATCTGACTGGGTTGCCCCAGCCGCTCAGGACGGCTCCCAACAAAATATTAAGAACACAAGAAAACATCAAACATGAGTTAGTTTTCTTCTCCCAGGGAGCTTTTACATACAGGAACATTGAATACTCAGCTGTCGTCAGAAGAAGTATCTTGTTTGTGCTTTGCATTCTACCACCTCAGAACCCCAGTACAGTGGTACCCCGCAAGACGAATGCCTCGGAAGACGAAAAACCCGCTAGACGAAAGGGTTTTTCGTTTTCTGAGGTGCTTCGCAAGACGGATTTTTCTAAGGGCTTGCTTCGCTAGACGAAACAGCCCTGCCTCTCCTGTCATGGCGACGGTCGCACGCTCGCTTCCCCGCTCCTCCGGCTCCCTCCAACCTTCCTGCTGACGGCTCCTCCGGCTCCCACCTTCCGGCCGACCTTCTGGCTGCCTCGCGCCGCTGCCCACCGCCCTCGCACGCTCCCCTCAGGAGCCGGTGCCGCCAGCAGCCAGTGTTGCAGCCGGAGTCGCGCTCCTGAGCCCCGCCGCCCTCCAGCAGCCGCGTCGCGCGGTGGCCACAAGGCGCGGGTGAGTCCAAGGACCGGCTGCGGCAGCTGCCCTGCTTCTCCCCACCCCTCCCCGCCGTGGTGCTTCGCAAGACAAAAAAACTTGCTCTACGAAAAAACTCTCGGAACGAATTAATTTCGTGTTGCGAGGCACCACTGTACTTCAATCTTCTGTGGATTCCACCCCCCTGTTGTGCTTTTAAGGTGTTGAATGTTCCTCTTTTCTCAGTAAATAAATCTCATTACTGCCTCTCCTCCCTGGCCACTTTACATTATTCTCTCCCTCCCTCTCTCTCTCTCTCTTCTGCAGTATTTAATCAGGGAGAAGAAGGAACGTCTTGGTACATTATTCTGAAAGGATCAGTCAATGTAGTCATTTATGGCAAGGTACTGTTTTAAGATTCTGAGTATTTCTCATATTTCATGTATAGGTGATGCCCGGAATGGAACGCCGGCATAAAATGGTTGTCATTTGGATGTGCCTAAAATTATCACAGCTTGTATGTGTAAGAGAATGTGTGCATGCAGTCATATGTGTCTTGTGAAAATGTTTTCTGCTGTGGAAGCAATGGGCAGTATCCAGCCAAATACCGTATTTTTCTGTGTATAAGACGAGGTTATTTTATTTAAAAAATTTATGCTAAAAATCGGGGGTCGTTTTTGATTTTTGGCTCCCCCCAAAAAAGCTCAACAAGTCTGGGCAATCTCCCCCCCCCCCATTTTCTCCTCAATTGGGAGTCCTGAAAAAGAGGGACGCGGGGGTATCTTATACACGGAAAAATGCGGTAGATCCACTAGCACAAGGATATCAGCTTAGCCAGTATAACGTCTGCTCCCTGTTCTTTCCCTGTGCATCTCTGCGCCCTCCCTTATTCTGTGGGAACCCTGAGAACAGATTTAGAGGACATACCCAACAGCTAGAAAAGGCTGTGAGTGAATTCCCCATTCCTAGTAGCCAGAATAGATGGATCTGGGTTTAGAGGAGCCAATTGTCTCTTGTCAGCATAAGGCAGCTTCATGCGTCCAACCCAAACAGCTGTGGTTCCTTTTAAACCTGAAGTTATGCTGCAATTTATGTTACTATTTGCATGCTGTGAGCATGCTCTGATGACATATTTAAGAGAAAAAAAATGGCATAAGAGATTTTTTAATAAAATAAGCCTAATATTTTCTTTGGTGTTAAGGAAAAACTAGGTAAAGGTAAAGGTACCCCTGCCCGTACGGGCCAGTCTTGACAGACTCTAGGGTTGTGCGCCCATCTCACTCAAGAGGCCGGGGGCCAGCGCTGTCCGAAGACACTTCCGGGTCACGTGGCCAGCGTGACATCGCTGCTCTGGCGAGCCAGAGCCGCACACGGAAATGCCGTTTACCTTCCCGCTAGTAAGCGGTCCCTATTTATCTACTTGCACCCGAGAGTGCTTTCGAACTGCTAGGTTGGCAGGCGCTGGGACCGAACGACGGGAGCGCACCCCGCCGCGGGGATTCGAACCGCCGACCTTTTGATCGGCAAGCCCTAGGCGCTGAGGCTTTAACCCACAGCGCCACCCGCGTCCTTAAGGAAAAACTAGATACAATTAAAAACTCCTCTTGTCGTTATAACAAATGGGACTTAACAGTGCAGTCTGATAGCAGGCAGGAATACATATCAGAAACTGGCAGTCTATTGTTCAACAAACTTGATTTAAAAAATTTGACTTTATAAAAATAAATAAAAAGAAAGTTGCCACCATTAGCAGAGCCAGAAGTCTGTCTGTCTCTGAAACAAATTTCAGAGAACAAACCCCATTCTTTCTTTGCCCTTGCCTTTCTGTAGCATTAGTAATAACCAGCTGCCACGTATTGTCTTCTCATCTCTATTTTGGCTGTTAAATTTCCTGCCAGATACATTTGTT
Source organism: Podarcis tiliguerta (assembly GCF_965153285.1). Taxonomy (NCBI): domain Eukaryota; kingdom Metazoa; phylum Chordata; class Lepidosauria; order Squamata; family Lacertidae; genus Podarcis; species Podarcis tiliguerta. Next base: position 21,281,263 of record NC_139534.1, read on the forward strand.
ATAGTATTTGGCTTAGAAATCCTGTGTTTGCACATGGAGCGTCAATGGGACAAACTCCCCAATTACGGTTTCTCTGTGTGAATGCGTTTTTCTTCTTCTTGTTGTTGTTTTTAGGGCGTGGTATGTACCCTACACGAAGGCGATGATTTTGGCAAGCTAGCATTAGTGAACGATGCTCCTAGAGCTGCTTCCATTGTTCTGCGAGAAGATAACTGCCACTTCTTGAGAGTCGACAAGGAAGACTTTAATAGGATACTGCGGGTAAGTTAAGAGTTTGCCCAACTTTTAAGAGCTTGCTCTAGAGCTCTTGGAACGTTTCGCAACTCTCCCTTCAAGTCTCCGCACGCCCGAGGTTTCTTCGCTCATCTGTGCACAGACGTAAGCCATCGTTGGCAGCTGTTGCACCACTGCTGGTGTAAAAACAGTGGTGAAAGAGGGTGTTGTAGTCTCTGCAGCTGTGGAGCACATTGCTGAACTTTGCAAAAACCATTGCGCTTACACTTGGCTGCGGAGAGAATGATTACGACTGGAATAGGCTGTCAATCTTACTACTACCAGTAGTAGTGGTCGTGATAGTAGTATAGTGCTAATAGTACTACGCATAATTGGTTAAGCATTAGTAAGGAATCTGAATCCAGTTTTGTACTGGGGGGGGGGGAGGATTTAGTTGAAGTATTGTAAGGAACCTAAGGCAAAGCCTTTGAACCACGAAAAAAGAGTTCTGGGGAAATGGATTAATTTTCTATGGAGCCTGGATAAAAAGAATGTGTTTAGCACTTCAGCTGTAATGCAGGAAGATTCATGGATAGATAAAAGAAGTAGAGAAAGCTGCTTAGGTTGGTTAAATCTCGACCTAATTGAACACAATGTTGTGATCTAAGGTCCTGATGACCCAAGAGAAGTTCGTTTGTTTATTGAATTTATATCCTGCCTTTTTCTCCAAAGAGCTCAAGGTGGCACACATGGTTTTCCCCCTCCTCATTTAATCCTCACAACAACCTTGTGAGGGAGGTTAGGCTGAGAGATTGTGACTGGCCCAATGTCACCCAATGAGCTTGATGGCTGAGTGGGGATTTGAACCGTGGTCTCCGAGGTCATAGTCCAACACTCTTAACCATTACACCACACTGACTTCAGTGGACCTGGACCTGGACCTTAAGTTAGTTGCAAGTTCCATACAGCTTGCCCCACAGATGCCAATAACACTAAAGGGCAGCTGTCTTTCCTGGGATGGGGTCCCATACTTTTTCTAAGAGTATAAAACCATATATCAATTGCCTTTTAATTTTCATTTGCAGCATGGCTTTTTACCAAGTTGTTTCTATCTGGCGTGTTAATGATTAAAAATCATCTTTCAGGATGTCGAAGCAAACACAGTCAGACTTAAGGAACATGACCAAGATGTCTTGGTACTCGAGAAGATCCCAGCAGGAAACAGGGCTCCTAATCAAGGAAACTCGCAGCCTCCTCAGCACAAGTATGATTTAATTCCACAGTGTTGATGCAAGACTATGATTAGCGCTTCCAAATGGTTTTATTTAGCCAATAGTCTTTTCTTCCTGCCTTTGAAAAGAGTGCATTATGTCGCATTTGAAAAGATATCACCAGCTGGTCACATGCCCTGCAGCGCTCAACATATATCTCCTTGCAAACTCATTAGCTGTGGCCCTTTAGCTGTCAAAACTCAACTCTATGCAGGTCTCGCTGTAAAGAGTGCAAAATCTGTTCACAGACCATAAGGAATGTTATTACTGAGCAGAGTAATTACTGATAAAAATGTTTTTAAGACGGCATTCATTCTGCTATTAAGAAAACATAATTTATTATTTTTATTTCCAGTTCCTAAAGTGCACATCTATCTCATTAGTCACCTTGCATCAAGTTGTTTGGCCCAACTCCTGCAGGGTAGGAATTGAGGATGTTCTGAAGGACTGCCTTCAGAGGTCTTCTAAAGGTTGCATAGGTACTTCTCTCCCCTTGCCTTAGGGGTTGCATAACTCCATACGCTCCAACATTTCTCCAATGAAAACAGGAATGTCCTAAGGAAAGGCGGGCCATTCCAGGATCAAATCAGAAACCAGGACCGCTTCTGTAAATCTGGGACTGTCCCTGGAAAATAGGGAAGAAGGAGGAGGAGGAGTTTGGACTTGATATCCCGCCTTTCACGCCCCTTAAGGAGTCTCAAAGCGGCTAACAATGCCCTTTTCCCTTCCTCCCCCACAACAAACACTCTGTGAGGTGAGTGGGGCTGAGAGACTTCAGAGAAGTGTGACTAGCCCAAGGTCACCCAGCAGCTGCATGTGGAGGAGTGGGGAAGCGAATCCGGTTCACCAGATTACGAGTCCACCACTCTTAACCCCTACACCACACTGGCTCTCATTTTGGGACACACCACTACAGTTCCCTATACAATGCCTGGCATATAGTAGACCCTATAAGTGCCTATGAGTAATCATAAGCAGTTTTCATGTCTCTGGGATAATTGTTCCCAGTACACAAGGCACCAGTGTCCAGAACTGGCTTCTTTCATTTGGGAAATGGCAAAGGCTGAAAAAGGCTTAAGAATTGGGAACAAATGACCTGAGATGCAATTTGGGTCTGTTCCGTGTTCCTCAATGCTACAAACTCTCTTGCAGTGTTCAAAGGGATGTTGCTAGCAGAGCCCACTGTGAAGCACTCCCTATGCCCCTCTCCCTTTACGGGCAAACACATCTTCTCTTTGCTGACTGATCTCTTGCAGAGTTCTGCTGCCAACTAGTCTCCAGGCACCGCAAGCCACTTCCACAGTTTCATTTCCACTTTCATATTGAAAGTACAGCAAACTCTCTCTCTCTCTCTTTCTCTGCTTCACTCCCCAAGACACACAGTTAGTATCTCTGCAAGTATCTCTCTGTGCACTTGGCTTAACAAGGGGTTTGCATTCTTGGGACATCAATGCAGCTCTTCCCAAAGGGCTGGCAGGTAAAAGAACCGTATGATGGCCAGTCCTCAAAGTGAGGAGAAGCTCCCAGGAGCTCAGCTCCACTACTTATTTCTCAGCAGGAGCTTTTTTTTTTTTTTTTTTTTAGGGGGGAAGTTTCCTAGATTTCCCCCTATACTTGAACGCAGTAAAATGATGCAAAGTTGTAAGAGGAACCAAGAGGTTCACTAAAAGAAACCCATTTACTGCGGAAGGAAATAGGAAAGCTTAATAGATAAGTTCCAATTTTTCAGTGAACCTCAATAGTTTGATGCTCAGAGAAGTGACAAATGGGGCCTGTTATCTTCTTTCATGATGGCTGCCTTAGCTGCCGTTTTCCGAGGGCTACTTGAGGATACGAGCCAGCTGGCTCAATTTGGGGAGAAGGTACAGATTTCCTAAGGACCTTTCCCCTCATAATTCAAACGCTACAAGAGGCAACTCCATACATGACCCACCCCTCCTCCCTTTTGGGATCACATCTTAGCTGTTGCCATTGGCCATCGCAGAGCATTGGGGCTGAAAAGAGAGAGAAAGAAATCAAACACGCTTACAGATGCGTAACGTAGGATGATGACCGCACATGAAGCATCTCAAGCAAACGTCATGGCTTGGATCCCAAAGCAGCACATCACAAGGAACTTCATTCTGATCAAGGCTAGCTTGACTATGAGGCAAAGTGAGATGGCGGCCTCAGGTGTCGGATACTGGGTGTCCGTTCGTGAATGAGTTGTGGGAGCCTCCACCCCCACCCCCTGCCATTCCTCCTGAGATTCCCCCATCCCACCCCCAGTTGTGCACTTCTGCTGGAGGACAGAACTGTGCCGTGTGGCCACTTCTGCAACCCCTAGGTTTGTCTGCCGCCCTTGGCAGTGGTGGAGGACACTGTCCTGTTGCCAGTGTCACAGTAAGATTCGGTGGCCAGCCTGGTCTGCTTCTGTATGTAGAATGGTGGTTGGTTGGTGTGTGTGTGTGTGTTCATGCGCCATCTTGCCTTTAAGTCCAGAGAGCGAATGAGCTGGCCCTGTTCCTAAACGTGCCTGTTTCCCACCCCAACTGACCCAGCGGCCATATTGACCATGCTTTGGCTCTCTTCTTGACTGTTGTAGACTGTCATGTGGAGGGAGACTGGCTGATTGAGAACAAATGGGTCACCAGCCCACCAGCCTCAAGCTGCCCCTCAACCAACTACCTGCCTTAACATGCTGCCCATCCGAGGTGCAGCACAGACTGCCAGCTTCCTCCTCCTCCTCCTCCTCCTCCTCCTCCTCCATCTCATTGTTGCCTCTTGTAGAAAGAGGAAGATGAGGACAGAGCTAGAATGAGTTGGCTCTGTCTGTCATTGGCTCCACCTCCGTCTAATGTGGGGCTCCTTGCTTTCCACCCTACTAGCCCCAGTGGGGAACGCCCGCCACTCAAATTGTCTAGTGGGAGGTGCTTGTTTTTGGGTGTCACTATTGCGCCCCATATTTTCACTGCTCTGCTGGCAGTTTTGTTCCCCTCTCCTGTAGAAACAACTCACTTGTCTTTTTTTTTCTTTTCCCTTTTTCTCAAATTGAAGCTACTAAAACAGGTCATATTGCAAGCATGTCATATTGCAAAACGTATGCTAAAATCAATCAAGATGTAAAGATATTCTACACTGGGGTATCTTTCCTATGCTAAAGCTTTATACACACACACACACACACACACACATACGTACGTGTGTGCGCGCGTGTGCGCATGTGCTTTGTTACACTCGTATTCACCTTCTCTTTCCAACAAGCTCAGAGTGGTTTTTTAGGTCACTGTTTCTTTTCTTCCTTTACTCAGGTATATTGTGATGTCAGGAACGCCCGAGAAAATTCTAGAACACTTCCTCGAAACAATGCGTCTCGAATCAGCATTAAGCGAAGGAACAGGTAGAATGTTGAAATAAAGATGTTGGTGCAGGTGTAGATCAACGTAAGAAGGGAATGCTGCAATCCGACATTTCCAAACTGCAGTCATTCAGTTTAAACTGGGGCTTAAGCACCCAGATTCTTTGGCCGAGAGTGCAGCTCGGTCTTGCTTTTGTACTGAGTGTCGCTGTTGCATTCAGTGTGTGTTAGAAAGAGCTACAACCTTGAAACAACCTTTCGGTGGTGCCCTAAAAAGTAAGGGAGGGCTAGCATCAAGTTTGCAGCTTCTCTTAGGGACATTTTGTTTTATTTTCCAAAACCTTCCAGTACAACTTCACTTTTGAAAAGCATTTCGAAACAGCCCTTTTCCAAAATATCTTGGGGCAGTATTCCATTTGTTAGCAGGCAACTAGAAATTTGAACCACAATGTTTCTTTCTTTGCTTGTCAGATCACAAACATCTGCAATCACTGATTGCCCCCCCCCCTTTTGCATTACTTTGAATTTGTTTTTGTTTTGTTTAATCAGTTTGTTTGCATAGTAGCAGTGAAAACAATGCCCTGGCAAACAGCCATCATTTTTTGTACACTTTCCACTGAAATACATTTCCTTTTGCATTAGAGGGCATTGGGGGACCACATAAATTTGATCTGAGCCAGTTGATTTCAGGGGAAATATCCAGGATTAAAATGAGTCATTTTTTTCCATGAAAGATTTGACTGATTGGTTAAAAACATATGAAAGTCACTCCCAAACACTGTTGTTCCTTCATATATCTAGCCCATACATCCAACCATCCCAGGTTCTTTTGCTTGTTCCCCAACTTCCTGTTGGGATACTGCCAGGGAGACAAAGTCCATCATGGCTCCACGTTGTCTCCGGACATCCATTGATCTCCCGTAGACACGCAGTATCAGCAATTAGCAACCCGAGCTCCAGAAATAGCTTGCCACATTCCAGAGCTGTGCACTCTCTATCAGCAGATAATGCACAGCGAAAGATGCACTCAGGAGAGCATTATTTACAAGTTTATTTCTGCGTTGATCAGAACAAAGAAAAACATGACTGCCTGCTTCAGTGTTCCGGCAGAGAGAGAAATGAAAACAAAGACACAACAGAAACATCCTGTGAAACAGGAAATACGCAGACTCTGTGACTCTCAAAGCCTGCTCCCTTTTAAGGTGGAATGGAAATATCTTAACACTTCCTGCTAACAACATACAAGCCTCCTTGCTTAATACATTTAGCTCTTTCTCCTATTCCTAAGTTCCTCATTTCCTTGCTACTTTCTTCCCTGCCACCCGTAATTTGCTTCTGCTTCCTCCATCCATCTGTCTCATGAGCCTCTGCTTCCACAATCCACTCCCTGGACCTTGTGTCTGTGTTTAATTCCCCTAATTCCTGTGCCCTCTTCTCCCAGCTCCTAGTCAGAGACATCTTTAGCTAGAGCTCTGTAAAATACTTGCAAGCAACCCATGGCATAGCAACAGCAAAGCCGGTGGCTAATTATTTCAAAAAACTGCCTGCCATCTTGTGTTGCCCTTAAAAAGGCAAAAGGAAGAAAGTTTTTTGGAAACAATTGTTGTGCGCAGATAAAAGGGAGCAGACAGGAAAACCCCATTTTGCAAGCAGAATGATCCCTGCAGTTCTTAGGATCCAAGAAAAGTTACTGTAATCTACAGTGCAATTTTATATGTCTATTCAGTTATAAGTCCCATGATATTCAGTGGGTTTTAAGTACATTGAGTATTGGACCTGGGAGCAAGTCCTACTGAACTCAAAGAGACTTGCTTCTGACAAGACATGTCTAGGATCGCGCTGTTAATTAATTGCTTTTAATGTGCAAACCACATCTGGTATAACTCTTTTTGTGCTGTTTACCGCGGAGGAGGGAACAATATATTCTGCAATGGTGGGAAATTATATTGGCACGCAGGAGTATAACGTTCTGTTACTTTTGATTTTCACAGATGCTGGTGTACTTGATTTTGTTATGATGCATTGCATATTCATGCCAAATAATCAGCTTTGTCCGGCTTTGATGGCTCAATATCCTTTTTGATTATTATTTTTAAAAAAAAACAATGAAAACATATTAGACACCTAATTCGGTGGTCAGCAAGGCTGGCATCAACGCTTGGCGTGGTCGGGAAACTGCTGAGCTACCACATCCATCAGTGGACCCTCTTTGACAAGAAACTCCCGGAAGTTAAGCAAGAAAGTCAAGAAGGGAGAATCAACTCTTGGGAGCTTTAGCTCTTTTCACTTTATTCGTTTTGTTACAATGCTGTGCTGCGTTTCTCAGGATTAAGTCCCACTGTGGTTCAATAGGATTTACTCCCAAGTCAGGGATGCAGGTGGTCCTGTGGTCTAAAGCCCTGAGCCTCTTGGGCTTGCCGATCAGAAGGTCGGCGGTTTGAATCCCCACGATGGAGTGAGCTCCCGTTGCTCTGTCCCAGCTCCTGCCAACCCAGCAATTCGAAAGCATGCCAGTGCAAGTAGATAAATAGGTACCGCTGCGGCGGGAAGGTAAACGGCGTTTCCATGTGCTCTGGTTTCTACCAGGGTGTCCTGTTGCGCCAGAAGTGGTTTAGTCATGCTGTCTGTGGACAAACGCCAGCTCCCTCGGCCTGAAAGCGAGATGAGCGCCGCAACCCCATAGTCGCCTTTGACTGGACTTAACCGTCCGGGGGTCCTTTCCCTTACTCCCAGGTCAGAGTACATAAGATGGGAGCCTGTGAGTATTAATCATTCCAGCATCATTCATGGTGGAACTAAACTCTCAAGCCGTCTCATTCCTAGAGCAAGATTAACCAATATGGATGGAACATCTGCCTTAAGCCTAATGCTATGAATGACTGCGAGTATTTTGCAAGCCATTTCCCCCATGCTCATAAGAACCTAAGGAAAGCCCTGTTGGATCAAGCCAAGGTTTATATAGTCCTGAACCCTGTTCTCAAGGTGGCCATCGAGATCCCTATGGGAATCCCGCAAACAGGGCATGAGTGCAACAGCACTTGTGATCCCCAGCACCTCTGCCTCCTATTGTCTCCCTTGCTTGTTTCTCCTCCACCTCCATCCCCAAGTGTTGGCTTTACCCACCGGCAGGTTATACTATATCATTTAAAATAATAAGCTCTTTGGAGGCCACCTATTTTCAAATTTCTACATTGGCTTGCATAATCACCCTGGAAACCAGATCTGTTTGAGTGCTATTGTGGTGCCACAAATAGCAAAAGTAATTAAAAACCTGTGACATGTGTTGAGGAAAGCAACAAAAGCCACATAAATACAGCCCAGCTGACGGTATGTGTGTGTGTGTGTGTGTGTGTGTGTGTGTGTGTTTGTGTGACAGGAGCAAAATCTTTTTTTCCCCACCAAAGAAACAGATGAACTAAATGTTGGAAGTACAGAAATCCTGCCTGGCCTCAGTCACGTTGTGCAGGATGTAGTCCGTTTTCGTAGCACAGAACCTAGCTTAGATTTAATTCACATTCTCCTGCCTTTTTCTTTTCTTGGGACCTGGCCTCTCTTGGATTTAAGCTTCCTTATTGTTCACTAAATGTAGCCTTGCGTGGTCTCCAGGGGTTGACTTAAGACTGTGTACACATTACTGGCTTAAAACAGAACTAGGTCCAGACGGGCAGGGATGTTGTTGTTGTTTTTCTGTGTTCGAAATGAAGTTAGTTTTGGGGGAAACGGATCAAACCTCAGCATTTCCCAAGGAACGACAGGATAGATATGGGTTGTGTGGCGAACGTCATGTGTGCACCACTTCCCAAACCAATGTTGGGAGCGTACTGGATTCAGAAGTGTGTGCACAGCCCTGTTCTCAGTCCTTTTCTGCCTCCTGTCTCTGGCCTTTGGTGTCAGTCTCTTACTAGTTTAACGCACGATTCTCCACCAACACCCACTCCAAACCTCTTCTGTGTTTTCCACCAAGCCTCCAGACCAGATTTGTGGGTGGTGGAGGTACACAGTTGAATACCACTTATTGTATTATTATTATATTATTATTTCTGTATTGTTTTAAGAGAAAGGTTAGCATGTTACACACACATGATCTGATCCCATTCATCTACTCTCTCATGGTGATAAATACCGAACATTCGGTTCCAATGCACGTGAAAAGGAACTAGATCCCTGCTTGCATTGAGGGAGGAACGGGCTGTAAAAAATTATTGCAATTTTCAAGCAACGAAACTTGTCGAGATCGGTATTCAGTCACAACATCGTTGTTGATTAATACCTTTCAAAATTACAGCCTCTCTGTCATTTATTTATACATAACGCTATTATTCTAATAGATATGCAGCGTGAACATTTGGGGAGGGAGGGTTCCCCCTCCCCCCCGCACACCCCGCGATCACATTTGCATGGGAGAAATTATTAGCAGAATTAAAAATAAGTAGATGAGCAATGAAAAATAACGGCAAAAATTACTAGTGCATGTGGTGAGTCACTTAATAAGCAGATAGAAGGATATTAAATAATTACAGGGCTTGCATGGTAGAAGCTGCAGGGAAAGAAAAGCTCAGTGAAATGCTACTGGATTTATGAAATGTTATAACAGTCCTACAAACAGTTAAAGGGACCAAACTAGGCAATGCAATGTCTACTCTCACCTCCACCAGGTAGCCTGACTTTTCTGATCTCAGCCGAATATATATATATTTTATAAGTTCAGTTAAAACCTGCAGTCATGACATACTGCACCACGTTCCTTAGACATGCTAAGGAACAGGTGATTGTTATTTTGTCCTCGTATGTAAAACCGCAGAATTCAAAGAGGGTGTACTTTCGTTTTCCCCTGACTCTAGATTTCAGCAGGATGTCCCATGTCCTAGGCTGTTAAGTAGCCGTAGCAGTGTCTTAAGGGAAACAAAAAAATGGCTTACTAAGCCCAGTTTCTCTTCTCCCCCTTAAATTACTGCTTTAGTCATATTGTGCAAGAGGCTCTATTGATGCATTTGTTTTCCCTTCTGAGCAGCCCACAGTCTCTTGAGACATCCCAGAGATTGCATGTCAAAGCCCCTGTGCTTTGGTTTGAAAGAAACAGTTTATTTTAAGACTTACATTCACAACGGCCCTGTGCTTGTCAGAACTGTCATATGCAGAAAATATTCTGGGCCATTAATTCCACATGGAAGGCACAAAATACTATTATATTCAATTTCCTCCCTGTTTCGTGAGGATCTAGCTATATACGGCTGTCTGTCAGATCTGTCACTGGATCCCAAGTCAGCCTGGACTAAGGAGAATTTCAGTAGTGCTTGTAGACTCATCTCTGCTAACCCTGGACTTATAAGAGATGCGTTGTGAACAAGCACGCCCCCCCAAACCAAGGTTGTGCTGGGCAGTCGCCATTTCTGATCTTAATGTCAAGATATGCCCTTTCCAAAAGGGAGAAATTTACACCTGAGTTGCCCTGTAACAACAAAACTCTGACATATGCGTACATTTAAAAATACTGTTTGCTGCACCTGTTCTGCGTAGGAAGGAACCAGGATACAGAGAAAACTGCTTCTGAAGTTGGTGAGGGTAGCATTCCATTGCATCTTCATTGCTGGCTTGCAAACAGTAATAATCACAATGAAATTTTAATGGATTCCATTGGCTTGTTTAAAGATACAGATTTCTATTATTGCTAATATAACCATATATACATTTTGTTTTAAAAAACGTGCTCTTTCCCTTGGTCAAGCTGGACTCTGGGTTGCTAATGCACACATATCAAAAGTCTGTGTGAGCAGAAGGTTGATGAGGCAATGTATCTATGTGCAAAGATGCTCTGCCTGTCTTATTTTCAAAGGGAGATGGCTGTGATCCCACTCTTCCACCACCAACGAGCACCCACAATCTAGGGAAAGTAACGAATTGGGTCCATGTCCCTTGAACCATTTGCCAATTGTACTTTAAAAGGAAAGGCCCGTTGGGTTCACCTCCCCACCACCGCCATGCTAAGTCATCAAAAGCCACGAAAGTATATAAACTGGAGAACACACAAAATGTTATTGATCTTGAAAATCCTGCTGGGCAGTTGTGTGTTTCACGACGCTTGAAAGCTTCAATTATAAGCGTGCTTTATTATGAGGAAACGATGGGAAATTCTGAGGGGGGGTGGATGAAGTAGCAAAATGAACATTTTCCTTGACATCTTGGCACTTACCACGCTCAGCCTTCGCAGGGTACGGAGCAAGAAAAAATGGATTATGCCCTAAACAACAAACGGCGAGTCATTCGCTTAGTGCTGCAATGGGCTGCTTTGTATGGAGATGTCCTGCAAGAGGACGAAGCGGCCATGGCCTTTCTGGAGGTAGGGCACAATTGCTTAGTACTACTGTTTCGTTGGAATCAATATTAACTAGTTACGGAGGCAGGAGAGCTGAGCCAAGACTGTTTTCCAAGCTGTAGAATTCTCCTTCCTAAGGACGTTACATTCAAGTACAAACAACTATAGATGTCCTTGGGGTATTAGCATTGCTGCTGCAAACAATCTCATGCCTTGTTTCCACTGGCTGCAATTTCAAGAAGGAAAGTGGGGGTGGAGATACCAGTCTGTTTTCTAATACAGAGACAATCACATTGAAAGGAATGGGCATTGTGAGAATATGGAATCTAGACGTTTCCAGCGCAATCCCATGCATGTAATACTATTGGCAGTAAAGAGTACTGTGTTAGGTGTTAGGTGGCGCTGTGGTCTAGGTGGCCTCTTGGGCTTGCAAATCCAGTTGGCGGTTCGAATCCCCATGACGGAGTGAGCTTCCATTGCTCTGTCCCAGCTCATGCCAAACCTAGCAGGACAAAAGCATGCCAGTGCAAGTAGATAAATAGGTACCGCTGCAGCAGGAAGGTAAACAGCGTTTCCGTGCGTTCTGGTTTCCGTCATGGTGTTGCGTTGCACCAGAAGCAGTTTAGTCCTGCTGGCCACATGACCCAGAAACCTGTCTGTGGACAAACGCCGGCTCCCTTGTCCTGAGAGCAAGATGAGCGCCACACCCCTTTGACTGGACTTAACCGTCCAGAGGTCCTTTACCTTTACCTTTTTTTACTCTGTATAGAATTTCAGTCAAAATGATGTTCTGATCAGCATACTGCCCCCCTCCGTTTTTCACGGGAAAACCATGGCTGCTACCTGGGAACACCAGGCCATTTCAGAAATAATAAAATATGAAATGTGTACAGTGTATTTTGTAAAAATCCCTAACTATAAGCTGTGGTCAAGCAAAGCTCCTTAGCATCATTGATGCAAATGCAAGCCAAGTACCGCAAATGACCCCATAGCCGCTATCACTGTTTGACTGATCCCTTTTCAGGTGTCCATATAAAGGCTTAGATGAACTTGAAAGGAAGAGGGGGTTTTCGTCAGCCTGCTATCTCTGCTGTCCTCATGGCGCTGGGTGCAAGTTCAAAAGTGATTGCCTGCAGCATGGAAACCTCCTGTACTTTGGGAGGATGCATTTTAGAGCCCAGATTTTTCACGGGAGCCTGTGTGAATACAGGAGGTTTCTTCCTGCAAACAGCCCCCTTTGAACTCGTGGAAGGTGGCAGGAGTGGAGCCAGTGTACCTGTGCGTTCACTTAAGCCTCTCCATGCATGCCTAAGTAGGGCTTGAGTTTACCCTGCTCTCCCCAAATGTTTCAGTCCGTGAGATGGAAAATCTAAAGGGCAGATCTTACTGCCATGTTTAAACATGATGATGATAAATAAATAAAATAATAATAAATAACTGGCTAGGTTTGACCAACACGAGTAGATAAATAGGTACTGGTGTGGCAGGAAAGTAAACGGCATTTCCATGCGCTCTGGCACTCATCATGGTGTCAGAAGTGGTTTAGTTCTGCTGGCCACGTGACCCGGAAAGTTGTCGGTGGAAAAATGGCGGCTCCCTCAGCCTGAAGCATGATGACAGCCGCACCCCAAAGTTAAGTTGGACTTAACCATCCAGGGGTCCTTTACCTTTTAAATAACTGACATTGTCTTTAATGACATGGAAGATCTGTTGCTAGAGGTGACCATCTCACTCTGCCAACTCCATCTCTTGAGATAATGTTGGATTAGAGGTGGAGTAAGATTCAGAGGGCGTCTTCCATCTTTTTGAACTTTTCCAGTGTGGACATTTGTTTCTCTGGTATTTGTCAGGAACTTCTATTGAACCGTTTTTCTTTATAGTCAGCCCACCTGCAATACATATCTTGACAAGTTGACTGCCTCTTTGTATTATTGTTTGAAGAGTGTTCTTTTTCATTTAATAGGAGTTTTATGTATGTGTATCAGATGATACGAGGATGATTACAGCCCTCAAAGAGCAACTACCAGAGCTAGAGAAGACTATGAAACAAATGTAAGCATAACCTTGAATTTGTTCATCTCTAAACTAGCTTTTGCAAATACAGAGAGAAAGCTTCACTGTATTCCGTCTCCCCGTCAGCAAAGAATTTAGCTAGAACTTTTTTAGAGTTTGTATACCAAAAAGAGCAGGAAAACATATAGTATTATGAAATGTCATTGTGCTATTGAGCAATCAACCACGGTTTAGCATGATGTCCAAACCAGGCCAACAAAGTGGAGTAGGGAAACCTGAAGTGCCACGGCATCCTACCATACATCTGTGTTTCTAGATGTTACAGGAGAGAGGAAGAGGAAGACTGTGGTTTGCAAACATGCATTTTGAATCCTGCAAAGGAATTCAGTACGTTTCCGAGCACAATTCAAAGTGTTGGTGCTGACCTTTAAAGCCCTAAACGGCCTTGGTCCATTATATCTGAAGGAGCGTCTCCACCCCCATCGTTGAGGTCCAACACCAAGGGTCTTCTGGTGGTTCTCTCCCTGCGAGAAGCCAAGTTACAGGGAACCAGGCAGAGGGCCTTCTCAGTAGTGGCACCGCCCTGTGGAACACCCTCCCACCAGATGTCAAAGAGAACAACAACTACCAGACTTTTAGAAGACACCTTAAGACAGCCCTGTTTAGGGAAGCTTTTAATGTTTGATGTATTACAGTATTTTAATATTTTTTTGGAAGCCGCCCAGAGTGGCTGGGGCAGCCCAGCCAGATGGGCGGGGTATAAATAATTTATTTATTTATTTATTATTATTATTATTATTATTATTATTATTATTAGGCTCTTGGGTGAAGGAGCTTCCACCTGCCACTGCTTCTTTGCTCTAGATTTTTGGGGAAGGGCCACAGCTCAGTGGCAAAGGATCCGCTTTACAGGTAGAAGCCAATACCTGTCTTTTCCAGGTAGAATCCCTGCCTGAAACCCCAGAGAGATGCTGTCCCTCAGTGTAGAAGATGAACACTGAGCTTAACGGAATCTACAACCCACTAATGGACTCACTGGAAAGGCAGCAACCTATGTTACTATGTCCCTCCTCTTGAAACAGCTTTGCTTCAAGAAACAAACCACCTTGATCTCTTTTTCATACATAATGCAAAGCAAGGATTCTTTGAATGATTAATTAAATGCTAGATGAGTTCTTTTCCTAGGCTCATGGGGAGAAGGAGAGTGGCATGCACAAGCCTGAGGCTTCGCTTGGATTTTGCTTGTGCACACACTGCCAAACCATGGTTTAGTGTTACGTGTGAACCAAACCATTGTTGCCTCCAAATTTCACCCTCTAAAAATAGGCTGCATTTTTCTTTTTGCAGATCAGAAGAAGCTAAAGCACCACAGAAAAAGGTAAGTATTTAGACTGCTCGTCCCACATAAAATGTTAAACTGTTATTTCCCCAACCACTAAGGGCAAGTGCACACCTGTGGATTGGCAAGTACAGCTTTACTATTGTATCCTGTCCGGCGCATCGGTATCGTTTATACTTTGGAAAGCACATTGGTTGTGCAGACGTGTTATAGTTTTGTGTGTACGCATGACATTACATGCATGCGGTTAAAACAGAAGATGTGAAGGTGCTCTGAGAATTTAGTCTCCAAAGAAGAAGCAAGTCCACGCAATGAAATTTGATCAGATCTATGGGTATTCTGTTATTCTTTCTCCCACACGCACCAACAGCACAAAGTTAAATGATGGGATTCACCACCACAACATACAGTGGCAGCTGCCAACTTGGATGGCTTCAGAAAGGGATCTGGCAAACTCATGGGGGATAGACCTACCGCTAGCCGCTAGCCACACAAAGGCTTTGTGTAGACTGTCCCTGGTATCAAAGGCAGTATGTCTCCATATCACTGAGGTCAGCTCCTTTAGGGCAAATGATCCACTGCCCCACCAACCTCAGGTTGCTCTCGGCCAGCCCCCACCCACCTGCCTTCTCAATAATCTGTCCAGGTGGTGGCGCTGTCTTCTCAGCTTCCTCAGTCCTTGTAGAACTCAGCAGGAAAGAGGATGGGGACAAAACAAGGATTCTGATACGGGCTCTGGCTCCACCTAGTGTTGGTCTTCCTGCCTTCTGCCCCACTAGTCCCATTCAGCACCAGCCACCTCTGCTCTGAATGCCAGTTGCTGGGGAGGGCATAGAATCGTAGAACTGTTGAAAGGGACCACAGGGGTCATCTAGTCCAACCCTCTGCAATGCAGGAATCTTTTGCCCATCGCAGGACTCGGACCCACGACCCTGAGATTAAGAGTCTCATGCTCTAGAGCAAGGAGAGTGCTGAATAGGCAAGATGTCAAATTGTTTTTATATACAACAACTGCAGCAAGAGTATTGTTAGAGTATTGTTGTTAAAATTTTCAGACAGGATTGATGGAAGTCAAAAATTTGAATAAGATGTAAAAGTATGTTTAATTACTGTTGAAAATGATATGGTAAAAAAAACTAATAACAAATTATATGTATATATATATATATATATATACACACATATATATTATATACCGTATTTTTTGCTCTATAAGACGCACCAGACCACAAGATGCACCTACTTTTTGGAGGAGGAAAACAAGAAAAAAAAATATTCTGAATCTCAGAAGCCAGAACAGCAAGAGGGATCTCTGCGCAGTGAAAGCAGCAATCCCTCTTGCTGTTCTGGCTTCTGGGATAGCTGCGCAGCCTGCATTCGCTCCATAAGACGCACACACATTTCCCCTTACTTTTTAGGAGGGAAAAAGTGAGTCTTATAGAGCAAAAAATACGGTATGTATATATAATAGAGCGAGGAGACTGTTGTTGCGCTCATGCCCTGTCATGGGCATCTGGTTGCTCATTGTGAGAACAGATTGCCGGACTAGGTGGGATCTTGGGCCTGATCCGGCATGACAACTCTTACATAACATGCAGTAGCTTTCTGGAAAAGTTTTCTACTTGCATTTACAATCATGGCGTTTTGTCGGGTTTGTTTCCCCAGCACAAAGTTCTCTTGCAGCACTTCAACACGAGTGACGAAAGAACGCAAAAACGGCAGCCCATAAGGGGAAGCGATGAACGTAAGTCGTTGAGTACGATTGCAGGACTTGGATGATAGAAGAAAAGGACCACCAGCCCCGGATGGAATTTTGCCCAGGGTCTCTTCTCATGTTGAGACGGCCCCTGAGCTGGGTTAGGAGTGGTCAGGATTAAGCCATCTTCTCCCCCCTAGCAACTCACCGCCCTTTCTTAGTCTGCCAAGCATTCAAGGACTGGTATTTACTGGACCGCCTCTTCTGGTATGCCCCGCAGAGGATCTTAAGGTCCATGAATAACCATGGTTTAGAAGTCC
Source organism: Podarcis tiliguerta (assembly GCF_965153285.1). Classification (NCBI taxonomy): domain Eukaryota; kingdom Metazoa; phylum Chordata; class Lepidosauria; order Squamata; family Lacertidae; genus Podarcis; species Podarcis tiliguerta. The sequence continues at coordinate 21,297,765 of NC_139534.1, forward strand.
CGGGCCCTAAGGAAGTCAGACTATCCTCCACCAGGGCCAGGGCCTTTTCAGTGATGGCTCCAACCTGGTGGAATGCTCTGTCCCATGAGACCAGGGCCCTTCAGGATTTAACTTCCTTCCATCGGGCCTGTAAGACAGAGCTATTCCGCCTGGCCTTTAATTTGAATTCAGCCTGCTCTTTTGTTTCCCTTCTCTTCCCCCCCTCCCCTTTTATGAAGATTACCCACTCTGAGACCCCACAGCTAATTCTCCCCTGGCCTCCTCGCTGGCCCAAGTAGGACTAATTCAGCCAGCTAGCCCTGGTGACTATCTAATGCTTATTAGATGGATTTCCCCCAAATTGATTTTTGAACTTTGAATTTTATTGTTATTCATGGTTTTTATACTGTATTTTATGCTGCTTTTACAATTAAGTGTTTTAAATTTGTTGTTAGCCGCTCTGAGCCTGGTTTTTGAACTGGGCAGGGTGGGGTATAGCTAAATATTGTTGTAGTTGTAGTTGTTGTTATCAACAGGGATAAAAATGCATGCCTACTGCCAATCTCTGGGACTTTCTGGTTCGGCTGCTATTCCTCCTTGCTGTTGGTGCCCTGCTCTCTCAACAAAATGTGAGCGGTGTGAGGAACAAGGAGTAGCAGAAGGTCTTGCTTCTTCCCTCTTGGACGAAGATGGGGATACTGTGGTTTTCCAGATGTTCTTGGACTCCAGCTCTCAGATGTTCTTGGACGCCCCAGCCACAATGGTCAGGGATGATGGGAGCAACAGTTCCCCATCTCTGCCTTAGGATTGGGCCTAGGAGAAGCAAGAAACTATGGGGCCTACTGAGAACACCCTCCCCTTTAGCAAAATAAAGTACAGTGGTGCCCCGCAAGACGAATGCCTCGCAAGATGGAAAACCCGCAAGACGAAAGGGTTTTCCGTTTGCAGAGGCGTTTCGCAGGACGAATTTCCCTATGGGCTTGCTTCGCAAGACGAAAAATGACGAAAAAATTTGAATTTATTTTTTTTTGCTCCAAAACCCCTTATTTTGAATCGCTAAGCTGCTAAAAGCATTTTAGCAGCAAAACCGCTAATCCCCCACCCCTTAAAAAGCCATTTTTAGCCCTTAAATCACCAATAGCGCTGCTCCGTCAATGGGCTTGCTTCGCAAGACAAAAAAACCGCAAGACGAAAAGACCTGCGGAACGGATTCTTTTTGTCTTGCGAGGCACCACTGTAAAATATGGCAGTGCTAAGTTGCATACAGTTATGATGCAATACCTCAAGGACCACCTCTTTCCATATGAACCTACTGGGACCCTGAGGCCCTCCTTCGTGTGCCTCCTCCTCGAGAGGTTCAGAGAATGGCAACAGGGCCTTCTCTGTAGTGGCTCCCCATATGTGGAATGCTCTTTCCAGGGAACTTCACCTGGCACCTTCATTATACACCTTTAGGCACCAGGCAAAAACGTTCCTTTTTAACCAGGCCTTTGGTTGATCCGATTTACATCCTATGCCCTTTTAAAATGTGTTCTTTGTGTGGGGAGGGGCTGTTGGGTTGTTGTTTTTATTTTTATTAGGTATTTTGTGGTTTTATATTTTGATTTTATTCTGTAAACTGCCCTGAGACCCCACGGTATACGGCAGAATAACAACAACAACAACAACAACAACAACAACAACTGAATTCATGTATTGTATTTCAACAACAACAACAACTGAATTCATATATTGTATTTTAATATTTTGTTGGAAGCCGCCCAGAGTGGTTGGCGAAACCCAGCCAGATGGGCGGGGTATAAATCATCATCATCATCATCATCATATTCTGCATCCTACCTTGTTTCATCTTCTTACAGCCCTTATTCATGATGTGCCTTGTTTCTGTCTGAAGTTTTGTTCAAGGTGTACTGCATCGACCAAACCTACACCACAATCCGCATTCCAGTGTTGTCTTCCGTAAAAGAAGTTATCAGCGCCGTAGCTGACAAGCTGGGCTCTGGAGATGGCTTGATATTAGTAAAGATGAGCTCGGGAGGAGGTAAGGGCATTTGCATAATATTTAACGCTCCTCATTTACCTTTGGGGCAGAAGACCATGCAGGAATGGGAAAGGCTCACACTGATTTCTTTAAAGACTTTTCGTGTTTCATTTTTAATACCTGGCCAACCGGACTGCACCTTTCACTGTGGGCAGCAGAATCTAAATTTCTGCGCCTGGCTGTCATCAACCTCCCCACCACACCACCCCCAAATCTGCAGCCGGAAACCTCAGTCTGAAGCCACAGCACATTACCCAAATTAGATCCATGGCCAGAGTGTGAATGTAAGCTTTCAGCCTTTAATTGTAGATTAATCCAATGGATTGGTTTAGTTGTACGTTAATCAGCTAAAGCTTTACTTGATTACTTGGGAGGCTGCGCATTAACGGCTCCTCACCTGTTTATTTTTAAGGCTGCCCCATGTGTCTGGTTTGCCACTGTTGTGTAGAATGATGAAGAGAATATTAAAGATATTCTTGCCATCTCACCATGATGAAAATCATTAAACTGGAAATCACCGCATGGTTCGTTTAATAGATTAAAAAAAAAAAGGCACAAACGTACCCTGTACGTTTTCGGAAATAAGCAAGTATGTTTAAACTTAATTGATTCATTGGTTTAAAAGCCAGGCGATGAATCAGCTGAAAGTTATTTAGTTGGTCAACAGACATTAAACTTGATTCAGTAATTTGACTGAGGTATATCTTCCGTGGTATTTTTAAAGAAAAAGGCTTTTTTAGTAGTATATCTGTGTTAGGATCGGTGAACTGCCCTGAGATCTGTAGTTACAGGGTGGTATATAAATTGTAATAATAATAATAATAATAATAATAATAATAATAATAATAATAATAATAATAAATAGCACAACAGCTTTGTAGTAATATATGAGCTCTGTCTGGCGGAAAGACAGGATACAAATTTAACAAATAAGGATGCACCCCTATTTACACTTAGCTGACATGGTCCTCCTGCTTTCTGTTTTCTCCTCACAACAACCCTGTGAGGTAAAAAGGTAAAGGGACCCCTGGCCATTAGGTTCAGTCGTGGCCGACTCTGGGGTTGCGGCACTCATCTCGCTTTACTGGCCGATGGAGCCGGCGTACAGCTTCCGGGTCATGTGGCCAGCATGACTAAGCCGCTTCTGGCGAACCAGAGCAGCGCACTGAAACGCCATTTACCTTCCCGCTGGAATGGTACCTATTTATCTACTTGCACTTTGACATGCTTTCGAACTGCTAGGTTGGCAGGAGCAGGGACCAAGCAATGGGACCTCACCCCGTTGTGGGGATTCAAACTGCTGACCTTCTGATCGGCAAGTCCTAGGCTCTGTAGGACGCCACCCGCGTCCTACCCTGTGAGGTAGGTTAGGCTAAGAAAAAGTGATTGGCCCAAGGTCACCCAGTGCGCCTCATGGCTGAGTGGGGATTTGATCCTTGCTCTTCAAGTCCAACATTTGAACCACTACACCATGCTACCTGCCATGCTGCCTCCGGGTGGTCTGTGAAGGTATCTCTGTCCTCATCCAACCCACCTTCTCTCCTTAGTATTTATGTGTGGGTAAGGCTTTAGGCTATAGGGACGCGGGTGGCGCTGTGGGTAAAACCTCAGCGCCTAGGACTTGCCGATCGTATGGTCGGCGGTTTGAATCCCCGCGGCGGGGTGCGCTCCCGTCGTTCGGTCCCAGCGCCTGCCAACCTAGCAGTTCGAAAGCACCCCCGGGTGCAAGTAGATAAATAGGGACCCCTTACCAGCGGGAAGGTAGACGGCGTTCCGTGTTCTGCACTGGCTTGCCAGATGCAGCTTGTCATGCTGGCCACGTGACCCGGAAGTGTCTGCGGACAGCGCTGGCTTCCGGCCTATAGAGTGAGATGAGCGCACAACCCTAGAGTCTGGCAAGACTGGCCCCTACGGGCAGGGGTACCTTTACCTTTAAGGCTTTAGGCGGGGGAAACAGGGTTCTATAAATCCTATGGGAGTCCTTCTTGCATGGGTGGTGTGCTTGAGATGGATGAGATCATGCCCTATATGTTTTCATTTGGTAAAATTTAGGGTGGGTGGGTTTTTTGGGAGAGGGGAGGGAGAATCCTATGGCAAAAGCTTTGTTTTGATGGAAGATTAAATATTTGACCTTTAAGGCCAAGCATTAGTTGAAGGGAAGTCTTTCAGAAAGGTAGCGCTGCGTTGAGGTACGACTGCTGGTTCCAATTTTGTGCGGCGCTGTGAATTCTGACAGAGTTAATTAAAGCTACATTGGAACGCAAATAGAATCTGTTGTCAGGGACAATTCTTTTTCCGCAAATGAATTGATACCGGGGGCGTCCCTATTCTGCAATTTCAATAGGATTTCTTTTACCAGAGTGGGAGGCATTCTGGTGGACCTACGCTGGGACAAAAAGATTTATAAGGCAGTTAATTAGCCCTTCTGAACCAATCTGTGACGTGAAGGTATCTTTTGTTGATGGGATTGCGAGAGCTAAATATAACTGACAGCGCAATCTTACGCATCTCTTCCGAAAAGCAAGCCCAACCATCGCTATTACATTCCGATATGAATTATTACATTATATGTTAGGGTTGCTGTGGTAAATCTTTCCCCACCTTCATCTGAATGTGATAAATCTCATTGACAGCTCTTTAGACCCATTTCCCTGAACAGGAACATCAGTGTTTTTGCCATCAGCCCTCTTCCAGCGCTGTGGATTAAACAACAGAGCCTAATACTTACCTAACCTTTGAGTGCCACACATGATTATTTGAATGTGTCATCCAGCCGAGTGGGCTCTCAAATTATAAAAGCTGCCCTTCCAAATGGAAGAGATTGCCTCAAATTCCACCATAGGCATCCATTCTGTTTTGTTCCAATGAGAAGTCTTGACAACTTACTTTGCTTGTGATAATGGGTGTGCGTTTTCTGTAGTATATCCCATGCTTTTCACGTTCACAGAAAAGGTGGTGCTAAAACCAAACGATGTTTCGGTGTTTACAACGCTCAGTGTTAACGGACGCCTCTTTGCTTGCCCTCGAGACCAGTTTGACTCACTGGTATGTAAGTATGCTAAGCCTCTGAACACCTTTCAGCTCAGAGGCTGTGCTTTGTACTCCTTACTTGAATGCTATATAACATATGCATTTCTTATCCTGAAAATTTCTCCTCAGCCTTTCTGCATAACTATCCGCAAGACATCTGAAGGCAGCACAGTACAAAGAAGCGTTTTAATGTTTACTGTTTTGTTATGTTTTTATATATGTTGGAAGCCACCCAGAGTGGCTGGGGCACAAATTTATTATTATTATTATTATTATTATTATTATTATTATTATTATTAGAGATTTTCAAAGCTTGGCAAGAGGGCTGCAAAGAGTTGTGTGGGGAAGATCCATACTATGGGAGTGGCTAGCATTCTCTGAGTAGGACATCCCCTGATTCAGACCAGGTTTTTAAAATGTATTTATTGAGACAAATTTATATACTGTGCGTATTTTCAATATGAGTACCAGCCACTTCTCTCATCTTTCACTCAAGAGCTGCCCTAGTGTCACACCCTCATCCTAGGGAGGTCTAGAAATCAACCACATAGCAGTAGGGCCTCACAGAAAACAGTGGCAGGAACCAGCAAAAATACAGTACAGCCGTACCTTGGAAGTCGAACGGAATCTGTTCCCGAAGTCCGTTCGGCTTCCAGAACGTTCGGAAACCAAAGTGCGGCTTCAGATTGGCTGCAGGAAAGTCGTGCAGCCAATCGGAAGCCCCGTTGGAAGTTCAGCTTCCAAAAGAAGGTTCAAAAACTGGAACACTCACTTCCAGGTTTCGATCATTCAGGAGCTGATTTGTTCGGGAGACAAGACGTTTGAGATCCAAGGTACGACTGTATTGAGGTGGTGATGGCCTTGGGGCGACCCCAATGATATCTTTTGGTGTTGCCATGTGTGAGGTTGCCCTGCTGGCAGATCTGGCTAAAGACCCCTAGTCCTGGAAGCACTAAGAGCAGTCGCCTGCTTACCCAAATGATGAGCCAGGTATTTTCAGTGAACCTGTAGGGACAAGAGAATAAAACGCCCTATGCTTGTGGCGTGAGAGCATATTTCTGCCCCTTTTTTGAGCGCAGTAAAAAGAAGTGTACATGTAATTTTTAAAAAAGCATTATATATATAGGCTGGCATATTATGGAGGCACAGAATAAACTCTTTCAAGTCGTTCTTCAGGGCTCTATAATTAAAACCACTGTTCTCATTAGAAAGTCTGGCTTTCCTTAAAACATTCGAAATGTTTGCGAGTACTAACAGCAGAGTAATCCCGCCATGCTCCCAAGGGGTCCACTTCCAGAGACCTGAATTATTATTATAAAGTGCTTTTTGGTCCTTTCATTCAGAGCAGTTTTCGTTGGCAGGCCAGCATGAATTATAAGTCCCTCGCTCCAAGCCTTGATCCTGGCTCTTGTGTACCCCCCCATGAGACGCTTTGTAGGATTCAATCCATTTCAGAGGAACAGTGAAATGGAAGCTTTGACGTCGCTTCAGATACAAAGATAGTTTTGGATCGCGATTGTTTAAAATATAAAGGAAGCAACTAAGTTTAAATGCGAATGTAAATTTTGTTTAGGCAGTAGTGTGCTTCTGGCATGCCGACGCTTGCGTCCTTCATTCATCATTTTAAAGAGCCTGCTGTATTTTGGACACAGCAGGCACGTTGCAAAGAGCTGTAGGCAGGAGTTTTGGCATTTGCCTGGCACTAAGCAGCAGCGCTTTGGGGTTTTTGGGGAAGGGGTGGGGAGCCTTCCTTTGCAGTCCTTTGTGTTTAAAAGATTGGGAGATCTTCAGAGTAGATACAAATGTAGTTGAAGGATAGCCAAAGATGGGTACGTCCATGGAACTCTCTCAGTCCTGGTTCGTAATCATAGTAAAAGGCACTGTCTCATTCATTTTAACAACAACAACAACAACAACAAAAATCAGTGCCTTCTACTGAATCAGTAAAATTTAAAAGTGCTTAACTTGGCTTGGGACGCGGGTGGCGCTGTGGGTTAAACCTCAGGGCCTAGGACTTGCCGATCGTCAGGTCAGTGGTTCGAATCCCGTGGCGGGGTGCGCTCCCGTCGTTCGGTCCCAGCGCCTGCCAACTTAGCAGTTCGAAAGCACCCCCGGGTGCAAGTAGATAAATAGGGACCGCTTACCAGCGGGAAGGTAAACGGCGTTCCGTGTGCTGCGCTGGCTCGCCATATGCAGCTTGTCACGCTGGCCACGTGACCCGGAAGTGTCTGCGGACAGCGCTGGCTCCCGGCCTATAGAGTGAGATGAGCGCACAACCCTAGAGTCTGGCAAGACTGGCCCGTACGGGCAGGGGTACCTTTACCTTTACCTAACTTGGCTTGGGTTGTGCCTGCGTTTTTTGGTGCTTTCGACCATTATTCCTTCTACTCCTTAGGAAAGCTCGCGTTTAGAATAGCCTTCAATGTGCCAGGTGAAAGCTTCCAGTTTTATGTTAATGACTAGTGAATATATTGCAATATGGAAAAAAATTGGAAAGGGAAATGTTGTCAATGAACTGCACTGCCCTCTAGTGGAGTAAAAAGCAGCAAGGAAGGATAGCTTCACCTATTGTTGGGCGGCTGCCAGCTCAAATTACTGGTAACTAAAATGCAAACGGTGTGAAGTTAATTCTTCTTAACGCAGGACTGTAGATATCATCTCCGCTTACAAATTCAAGTGGGGAGCCGATTCTGAGAAATTAAAATCCTGCAAAATGGAACATCTCATACCTTGCAGGATTCTGCCTCTACAATTCAAGCTATGAATGGCAACCAAAATGCTGTCTAGTCTCTAAACCCTGTTTTCCCAAGGTCAAAAGAATCCTCAAAGGGAGACCCTTACAATCCTCTCGCCGTTGCATCACTCACAAGCTGAGAGAGATAGAAATGCCATTTCTTAGCAGATGGAACATTTCGCTGTAGAGTAATGCAATGTTAACATTCCTTAGCATTTATAGAGCGCTTTAGAGTCTATTTTGCATGGATTATCTCAGTAGCTTTAAGTGGTTAACATCGTCCCCGTTCTGCTTACTGAGTCAGGGTGAGGCCAGCATAACAGCAGCATACCTAAGGCTGTGCAGAATTTCAACCCAATATTTTCAGTTCACATCTTCATCACAATTCATTAGTTCTCTTTAGGTCATCTACCAAACATACAAACTTTCCATTCGCACACCAGGCGGCATCTTCATTCCTCGCGTTGCGTGGCATGGAAAAATGCCGTTTTGATGTGTCTTGTTTGTTCTAATGAAAGATGGGAACAATTAAGATTAATTTAGCCCGCACTTTGTATGTGCATATAGCTGTAATTAATATAATTGTGAGTGAAGGTCATGTGGAAACAAATGGCAGATAATGAATGGTATATTTATTCATGAGTGTACTCTTCGTATGTCAGAAGCCCCCGGTGTCAAGTAAACAAAAGAAGATTCCCCAGATGATTCCTAGGTCTGGAGATATGTGCTGTAAATGGCTTGTAAACGCGCAAGGATTTTTCTCCCTGGCCTGTTTCCCAAAGTGATATTTGCCCCAGTGGCATAGCATGGGGGGTGCAGGGGGGCCCGGCCACACTGGGCGCAACATCTGGGGGGGCGCGCTCGCACTCGCAGCTCTCTGCCCCTACCTGGCTCACTCACTCTCTCTCACTGCAGTGCTGGCTGTGCGAATCTGATCCGAGCCGCCGGGTCGCCGCCCACTGTGGAGGGGAGGGTGCCAGGCGTGCGGTGCGGTGCGGAGAGAGAGAGAGGGACTATCGGGGGAGGGACAGTGCAGCGGGGGGGGGGGGGGCAAATTACTTGCCTTGCCCCGGGTGCTGACAACCCACGCTACGCCACTGATTTGCCCCACTGGGGAAAACACACAGTGGGTGCGAAAGGGCCTAGGTTCAGTCCCTGGCAACTCCAGGAAGGAATGGGTGTCCTCTATTAGGAAGCATGGAAAGCCACTTCCAGTCAGTGTAGACTGGGCTAGATAGACCACCAGCCTCACTTTTCCTGGCAGCTTTCTCCTGTATGCTTCCCCCCTCCAAGGCAGCAGGAATGAAACATGAGAGAAAAAGAGATTTATATCATTGTATTTTAAGGCTGCTTTGTTTCAGTTATTCGACCCGACCTGGCCACAGTGATCCATGCGGCGGTCACCTCCAGGCTTGACTACTGTAATTCGCTCTACGCGGGGCTGCCCTTGAAGCTGTCCCAGAAACTCCAGCGGGTGCAGAATGCTGCAGCGAGGCTCCTCACGGGGTCTCTGCCATGGGAGCTTTTCACCCAGTGCTTTTCCAGCTGCACTGGCTCCTGGTGGAGTACAGGGTCAGATTTAAGGCGCTGGTTTTGACCTTTAAAGCCCTTCACGGCCTAGGACCCTTGTACCTACGGGACCGCCTCTCCCGGTATGCCCCACGGAGAGCTTCAAGGTCCATAAATAGCAACTCCCTAAGTGGTCCTGGGCCCTAAGGAAGTTAGATTAGCTTCAACCAGAGCCAGGGCCTTTTCAACTCTGGCTCCAGCCTGGTGGAACGCTCTGCCTCATGAGACCAGGGCCCTGCAGGATCTGATTTCTTTCCGCAGGACCTGTAAGACACCTGGCCTTTGGCTTGGAGCCAATTTGATTCCCTCTCCCTCTTTTCTTTTCCTTTCTCCTCCTGCGATGAGGCTACATTTTAATATTTCAATATTTTAATGTTGTATTTTAATTTTGTTTTTAAGTTGTATTCATTCAACTTGCTTCTATTATTGCTTGTTAGCTGCCCTGAGCCCAGCCTTGGCTGGGGAGGGCAGGGTATAAATAAAAATTATTATTATTATTATTATTCGTTTCCTGCAGCGAGGAAAAAGGTGAAACTTAGCTCACGTTGTTGGCATCCACCTGTCTCAAGAGACAATGGACAGAGCCTCCAGGGGTGAAGTCAAATCGCTGTGTTGGCAGCGTCAAAGTGACCTCCCCAGAGCACAAGCCTGGGCAGTGTGTGTGGAGGTCCTGGGATGCCCAGATGACAAGGCCCCCCTCTCAGCCTTGCTGATGTGGTCCAAAGCAAAGCAGAGCAATAGGTTTGGCACCAGCTTGGCTGCAGGGAGTTGCTGGAAGGAGGCGTACAAGGCACCATCCAACCGTCTTTGGGACTGCACTCCAGATTTGTATAGGGTTTACTGCTTAGCCTTTTCTTCTCTTGAAGATATCCCACAAGGCAGCAGAGTTTAGGATGAGAGTTTCCCTTCTCCTAGATGGGCTACCTTTGCAGGTTGATGAGTCCCGCCTGCCCTTACCTAGCTCACAGCGACAATCATCCCTGTATGCATTTATGCGGTAATGTGCGTGTTGTGCATTTAACTTGGAAGCCGTTATTCTTGTTTTGTGCTGTGACCAATATTCACACAGTCAATTTTATACAGTGGTACTTCAGGTTACATACGCTTCAGGCTACATACGCTTCAGGTTACAGACTCCGCTAACCCAGAAATAGTGCTTCAGGTCAAGAACTTTGCTTCAGGATGAGAACAGATATCGTGCTCCAGCAGCGTGGCGGCAGCAGGAGGCCCCATTAGCTAAAGTGGTGCTTCAGGTTAAGAGCAGTTCCAGGTTAAGAACAGACCTCCGGAACGAATTAATTACTTAAACCGAGGTACCACTGTACAAGCGCCACTGCGTGCAAAAAAGCAAAACAGAAAAAGAGGTGTTAAAACAGAGTGAGAGTTCGGCTGGATAAGAACATTTACAGAGCGCTTCATTGTTATTTTTCCTAGGTTCCACTGCAGGAACAAGAAGGCCCATCGACTGGGACTGTGGGGATGTTTGAACTCATGAGCTCCAAAGACTTAGCGTATCAAATGACCATTTATGAGTGGGAGCTTTTCAACTGCGTGCATGAGGTGAGGAGAATTCTTGTGCTTGTCGCATCACAAGGCTAAGACAGAAGCGGCTAACATGGCAGGGCAGAATTGCGACAGAACTAGGTCTCTTCCCAGTGTACCTACTGAGGAGATTTCACCCCTCCCATATCCAAGAATCTCCTGAGGAGTCTGCTGATTCTGCAGAGAGGAGGAGACGTGTTCTGCTCTCTACTTATTCTGCTCCAGCACCACATCAAAGAGTCAGTCGGTCAGTCAGTCAGTCAGTCAGTGTTAGAGAGAGATTGTGTGTTTAGATAAGGTTGCTGCTAAGAGCAGCTGCAGGCACTCTAAGCATTCTTTATGCTTAGACCTATTTAGCTCTGTATATAGTTGTATAATAGTTGTAGTTATAGAATAAAGAAGAATATTCTACAGAGCTGCTCTCCGAGTTGTTTATATACTCTGCTAGACTCTGCTGTACTCTGCTGTGCAACGACTGTCTACTTGTGGAAGTGAATCCGGTGCTCACAACTCTAAGCTGTGAGTCCACAGCACTTTGACCTGTTCCTGTGCTGAAGGTGGTCTCTGGAAGTGCTACCCAGCTCGCCTAGCCCAGTCGGGGCTGAAGTGGATGAGTCCAGTCCGTGGCACTGGCTCAAGGGCGATGCTGACACCTACACCATGTTGGCCTTCCCATTCCTTTGCCCCCACACCCGTCTCTCTCTCTCCCAGTAAGCAGCAGTAGCGCATTTGCCAGGAACTTAGTCTTGCAGCTCTGACCCCCCCTGGACGGAGTGCTTCTGGGCTGCAAAATTCGGTGGTAAAATCCAGAGGCGGTAGAATGAGTTTTATCACTTCAGACTGCAAGTGCAGAATGCCATTTGGCACACCAGGGAGCTCTAACATTTCTGCCCATTCTTAAGTGAAAGGAAAACGTTTCTGTTTCTGGAAATACTACACAATTTGGGAGAAATTGAAATACGTTCAAATACTTTCTTATCAAACCTAATCTTACATTGTTGCTTATAAAATTTTAACTTAGGCTGCATTCACACGGCAGTTTATTCTGTTTTTATTTTTATTTTAATTTATATTTGGCCCTTCATGTGATTTAAAAGCCACATCCAGAAATGCAGGTTAATGCAAGTTTAGCACTCATTTCCATACTATTTGCAAACAGAGTTCTCTCTGCTTCTTTTGTAGCAACTAACATGGAAAAGAGAAGCAAACTTGCAGCATTTTCCACTATAGTTCCAATATCATGTGGAACTTAACAGGGAAAGTCATGAAAATTGAATAAACTGCTTTGTGAATGCAACCTTAGTTAACAGCGCGTAATGTTGGGCTCTTTCATATATCCTGGCTTGTTCCGAAGCTTTCAGCCGTATTTTCCAAGTAACAATAAAATGGGAAACTATAGTTAATGGAAGTTAATGGTTGGTTTACAAACTTATGCAAAGATGTGGCCAGTGCACTCATTCATAAGTTGACAATACTCTTGTCTACTACAAACAACTAGAAGGAGAATTTAGTCAGCTTTTGGGAAGAGAGGAGGAACAGAAATGCGATCAGAGAACACATAGCAAGATCCAACCCTCAGGCTACTTGGAAACGTAACTAGATATTTGTTCCAGGGCAGTTCTTTTTTTTTCTTTTTAAAAAAGCACAAATCATTCGTCTAACCCTGATATTCTTCCCCTCCTCCTTTTCCCCCTCCCCTAGTTGGAACTGGTCTACCACACATTTGGGAGACACAATTTTAAGAAGACCACAGCGAATCTGGATTTGTTTTTGCGAAGGTTCAATGAACTCCAGTTCTGGGTAGTCACGGAGATTTGTCTTTGTTCCCAACTCAGCAAACGCGTCCAGCTCTTAAAGAAGTTCATCAAGATTGCAGCCCAGTAAGTATAGCTCAACGACTTTAACGTTGCAACTCCTGTAAAGTTCCCTGGGAATGAGAGGAAGTCCCATTGAACTGAATGGGGCTTACTTTTCAGTAGGCATGTACGGTGGTACCTTGGTTCTCAAACGTAATCCGTCCTTTCCAAAAGCAAAGCGTTCCAAAACCAAGGCGCGCTTTCCCATAGAAAGTAATGCAAAACGGATCAATCTGTTCCAGACTTTTTAAGACAACCTCAAATTGAACATAAATTTGGCTATCTAATGAGATCATTGATCCATAAAATTAAAACAATAATCAGTGTACTGTACTATAAAATAAATAAGGCAGTATTGTAGATGATACAAATTAAAATTATTATTTTTTCTTACCTGCGCTGATGATAGTCATTGTTTGGATGGGAGGCTTTTATCCATTTCCACAGTCACACAATCAATCAATCAATCAATCAATAGCTGAACTGGGTTCCACACAGTCACAAAAGCAAATTAACCAAAAAAGCCTCAAAAGCAAAAACGCAAAATAAATAGCAAAAACAAAAGCACCAAACTTAATCTGTTCTGGAAATTGGTTTGACTTCCAAAATGTTCGAAAATCAAGGCACAGCTTTTGATTGGTGCAGGCACCCCGGAAACAATAGCCGATAGCCACATCGGACCTTTGGCTTCTGAAAAACATTCGAAAACCAGAACACTTACTTCTGGGTTTTTGATGTCTGGGAACCAAGGCGTTTGAGAACCAAGGTACAGGATTGCACTATGGCAAGAGAGGTGTAAAATATGTCCTTAATTTGGGCTATTACACCTGCCATGGACTGGAAGCCATGGCAGACTGCTGTAGACTTCACATGATCGGTTTTCTGTCTCTGGCAAGATGAGTAAGAATTCTTTTGTATGAAGATTTTGTTCTGCATCAGAGATAGTTATTTCTTACTGCCTCTCAGACTGCCTGTGAGAAAGGAATTGTCTAGGAGCGGTCTGACCATTGCATGATTTTATATTCTTATTTATTATACTTATTTGTTGCTTCCCAATCACCAAAATGAGACACAAAGCAACTTACAAAAAAAAGAACATTAAAAGCAAACGTAAAACATATAATTAAACAGCCTAAAATACACAAATTTATATATATATATATATATATATATATATATATATATATGAATGATATGTGTGTGTGTGTATAAATAAACAGATCTAACTCCACTCCACCCCACTAAAATAAAGATCCAAAGGCTTCTGTGAATGAGAGTGTTTTTGCCTGTGGGACATGGGTGGCGCTGTGAGTTAAACCACAGAGCCTAGGACTTGCCGATCAGAGGGTTGGCGGTTCGAATCCCCGCGACGGGGTGAGCTCCCGTTGCTTGGTCCCAGCTCCCGCCAAACTAGCAGTTCAAAAACACGTCAAAGTGCAAGTAGATAAATAGGTACCGTTCCGGCAGGAAGGTAAACGGCGTTTCCGTGTGCTGCTCTGGTTTGCCAGAAGCGGCTTAGTCATGCTGGCCACATGACCCGGAAGATGTACACCTGCTCCCTTGGCCAATAAAGTGAGATAAGCGCCTCAACCCCAGAGTCGGCCACGACTGGACCTAATGGTCAGGGGTCCCTTTACCTTTACTTAACACCAGCTAGTGATGGCGCCAGTCTGCCAGAATCTGGGTTTTCCCCATTTTGTAAAGTCCAAATTCTCCATAGGACGCCCAGCATCACCACTGCAGGTAGCATAGGTTATGCTTCCATTATTATCCTATGCAATGATACTGGTGCAGAATGTGGCAGGCCACATTCAGAGACTCGCAGTGCGTTAGCAGTGTAAAGAGAATTGAATCTCGGTTTTTTAGCCATTTTTGCACAGAGCTGTTCTGCATTCTGTCCAGCAGAGGGCAGTAGCACATATAGATAAGAACAAAATGTGGTTCCTTTTCCTAATCATTAGCAGAAAACAGGAATAAATTTCATTAAGCTAAATAATTTGAACAATTTCCTTATATACACTATTTAAAAAAAAACACACACAGCCCCCGCCCCCCAGGCGCGCAAACATTGATGAACATTTACTTTCAGTATGGAAAAAATATATCAGGGAAAACATCAGCATTGCCTGAGGCAAGCAGATAACTAATATCCCAGAATCACTACTTACAGGATTAACCTCATGTTAATTCCTGTTTGACAACCTCCTGTTTATGTCAATATCCCCCCCCCCCCCGTCTCTGTAAATTGGAAATAGCTAAAGTTCTCGGGATCTTTTTTATTTATTGAATGCAAATAGTTGGGCAGATTTGATATTCCTAATATAAAACGATGACATCTTATTTCTGTTATTTCAGTTTCGCGGAGCTGTTCTTCGCAGTAAAAAAAAAAACATCGCTACTATGGCAACATGTTTTGTGTGTGTGTTAACTATACAGTGAAACAGGAAAATGTAATGGGATCATGAGGTCGATCAAATGTAGTTTTGCTCAAAATAGGTGAATTTCAAGGATGTGAGTGGATATTGTTTGTGAATGACTTGCCTCAAGCTGTACTCATGTGAACTTGCTGTGATCCAGAAAACTCTGGAAGCACCATGTGGCCCATAGATTTGTCTGGGTTTCCAAAGAAAGGGAGAGAGACGGAATGGCTCCTCCTTATTTTATTTGCTCCACCCACTTTTGGTTCTTGCTTGTTCCACCATGAAATGTGGTCCACTTTTACCTTTCCCCATGAGTTAAAGGACCCTCATTGGGGGGGGGGGGGGGCGGAAAGGTTCCTTAGCCTTGTCCTAAACCAGTAGCGGAGAACGTAACAGTTTAGCCCAGATATCTCTTCCCCACAAACCACCTCCAGATATTTACTGAACTGCAGCTCCCATCGTGCCTGACAAGTGACATGATGGGATTTGGAGTCCGAGAACTTCTAAACATTGACTAGTCCTGTGCTGGGGTGCTGAGCATTCTGGGGGTATTACCCGTGACAATTTCATCACAGATAAGGGGAAGGTTTGGCACGGAGAATACATATGTGATTTCCCTCACCCGAGCATGATTCAGATGTATAAAACTTATTTTTCCCCCGATAGTTTTTTGCTCCCCCATAGTTAATTTTCTCTAAATGTTTCTCTAAATTGGAAGCTGAATTTCTGCTGAATGGGACTCCCAAAACCTAGCTAAGTGCGCATTGTTTTTGGAAATGCCCCGAGGATGGTGTTTATTGAGTGGAAGAGAATTAAGAAATACGTAGAACAAAAATAAAGTGGTATGAAGAGGTCTTTTAAGGAGTATCAGAATAAGACGCTAAGTGGTGACATTGTGGGTGTATTATTAAACCTTTCTTGTTTCACAATGGCTTGTGATTTGACGTAATCCTCAAGAGGCTAACTTGGAAGTCAGTCCGGGTGATTCAGATGGTTTGCTTGTGAGAAAATATGCTCAGAATTGCAACCGAAGGGGTTAGTCTAAAATAAATACAGTAGGATATCCTTCCAAGCACGATAATAATACTTGACTGGATGAATACTTCCAAAATATAGAAGCACTCTAGAAGCCAGGCTTTCTGATTCTCAGTTTGTTCCCACCCCCCTGCCCAATCAAACTGTGAACCTCTTCTTTTCTAGTTGCAAGGAATACAAAAACTTGAATTCCTTTTTCGCTTTGATCATGGGACTGAGCAACGTTGCAGTAAGCCGCCTCACAATGACCTGGGAGGTGAGTGCAGAGTAAATCCTAGTTCTACAAATGTCGCCGCCTTTCATTTCTTCCTTTGATTTTTCTGCTTTTGCACATCGTGGTAAACCGTCATTGACAGTTCACCACGAAAGCAGAGACTTCTCCCAATTTGCTCCCCCCTACCAGGAAGTATGAACCATGATCCCTAGCTGAGCATTACGTCTGAACCAGGCACCACAGAGCACAAGATGAAGTCAAGATTTCCTTTTCTCTTACCATTCATGGTTTGTTCAGAGCAAAACAAGTCGCGGTTCCTAGTGATTTCACCACACTAAGCCCTGGGATTGTGGTTCTGTGCCATTGCTTGTGCTAAGGGAGGAGTGAAGCGGTAGTGATCGCTGCATTCACAGTAAACCATTTACCATAGTTTACAGTTTCAGTGGAACCAAACATAAGAAGGGCTGTGCTGGATCAGGCCAGTGACCCTACTAGTTGAGAAGCCCTAAATGGCCTCGGTCCAGTATATCTGAAGGAGCGTCTCCACCCTCATTGTTCTACCCGGACACTGAGGTCCAGCTCCGAGGGCCTTCTGGTGGTTCTCTCACTGCAAGAAGGCAAGTTACAGGGAACTAGGCAGAGGGCCTTCTCGGTAGTGGCACCCGCCCTGTGGAACGCCCTCCCACCAGATGTCAAAGAGAACAACAACTACCAAACTTTTAGAAGACATCTGAAGGCAGCCCTGTTTAGGGAAGCTTTTAATGTTTGATGTATTACTGTATTTTAATATTTGGTTGGAAGCTGCCCAGAGTGGCTGGGGAGGCCCAGCCAGATGGTGGGCTATAAATAAATTATTATTATTATTAAGAATCCTTTTCTTACAGTAGCCAACCAGATGCCTATGCGAAGCCTACAAGCAGGATCTGAGTTGCAGCAGCACACTTTCCCACTTCAGTTTCCTGCAACTGGTATTCAGAAGCCTGCATTGGGCCACAATTGAGTGTTAGATTAAAAAAAAAATGAGTACAGTCGTACTCATTGGCGTGCAGAAGGTTTCGGGTTCAATCCCTACCATCTCCAGGGAGGGCTGGGAAGGATTCTCTGCCTGAAACCCAGGATAGCCATTGCTAGTCAACGGCGATGCTAATGAGCTCAATGGACCTAATGGTCTGACTCAGCATAAGGCAGCTTCCTATGTTCCTGTGATGGTCATTTACCGTATTTTTTGCTCTATAAGACTCACTTTTGCCCTCCTAAAAAGTAAGGGGAAATGTGTGTGCGTCTTATGGAGTGAATGCAGGCTGTGCAGCTATCCCAGAAGCCAGAACAGCGAGAGGGATTGCTGCTTTCACTGTGCAGCGATCCCTCTTGCTGTTCTGGCTTCTGAGATTCAGAATATTTTTTTTCCTTGTTTTCCTCCTCCAAAAACTAGGTGCGTCTTGTGGTCTGGTGCGTCTTATAGAGCAAAAATATGGTAAAAAACAACAAGTCGAAAGTCCCCTGTGGCTCAGAGAACTAGTGTATACATTTGTTGGATTCTTCCCTTAGTCATACGTGTTCCAGTAATGATAACAAAGGCGAGAGAGAGAGAGAGAGAGAGCGAGAGAAAGAAACAGCGACCTTTGGTTCCAGAGCTAATTCAGATTATATGTGGTCGTTCATATTATACAGCACCTTCCGGAAGTGCGCACTTGAGGAACGATTGGCCTGTGTACACATTGTAGAGGTCTGTTGTTCTTTAATGTAAATAATTTCGCCAGATCACTGCTCCCAAGGACGTCATTATTTATTTCTTAAATGTGCTGCACTAAAGATGGGGCCGACGTGAAACTTGAAACAGATGTGTCTTCTTCATCCCCTCCCCACAACCCCCCCCCAAACAAACCCTGCAGATGAACGCTGGGAAATCCACACTGGCATGTGGACCGCTTTGCTGCTCCATAACCTCTGCGAACCAAGAGAAAATCTCTCTGGCATTTCCCAGGGTATTGGGGGTGGTGTGGGGTGTATTTTGGATCCCAAACGGCTAAAAGCTTCGTGGCTCTCTATTTATAATCTGGTTGCTAGGAGACTTACTGTATTTTCCTCCCGCAGCTGCATTGTTGTAAACCTGTGGCAAAAGAGCAAGTCTTTTTCCATCTCAGGGCTGTGTTGTAGGAACCGTGCGTTGGAGAAATTCAGTCTGCCACACACACAGTTCAGTCCATCTTGATTCGATTACAGGCTTCCCACATCTGTGCTTGTCTCTTTTCTTGACAGAAACTCCCGAGCAAGTTCAAGAAGATCTATGCAGAGTTTGAAAGCTTAATGGTAACTGGCTTAATGCTTAAGTGTGTGCTACCTGGATTCACCCTGGTTTCTGAACACCTGATCTGAATTTGTCTATTTCCCAACGTTTTATGTGTCCTTGTGTGACTTTAAGGAATTTATGAGCCCGCCACAGCACTGATAAAACAAGCATGTATGACTAATAAATTATACTCTCAGGGAGCCTATTATGAGAAAATGTGTGCCCTACTTAAAGTCAGCCTGGGAAATTTAGAAAACTTTATCATCCCTTGATATTTCTGCTAGATTCTATATTCCAACCAGCATGCATTACTGTTACAGATTTATGGTTTTAGAGCTTTATAGAGATGGCTCAGCGAATGCATACAGAAGAAGCATGCAACAGTTCTCTTCTTCAGATAAGCACACTGTTTAATAACCACACCTCTAGCTGTATTTTCCCTTTTGATAATAAACACTTCTTTTGTTAAGTAATTACACTCTCATCAGACAGCACGTAACTTATAAGGAACAGGCAGCTAATGAAATGGATGATTACTATCTTTCCAAAGAAGCGTTGAAAGAAGACTATCCTTATTATGAACGAAGCATAAATTAGGTTATGAAATTATTACATTAAAAAAAAAACTGTTAACTAACAAGTATTTGTATTTTGCTGACTGTGTCTTTTTCCCCCCAGGACCCATCAAGAAATCACAGGGCCTACAGACTGACGGTAGCTAAACTGCAACCTCCCATTATTCCATTCATGCCTTTACTCATAAAAGGTAACTATCTGAAGGGGGTGAAGAGCATGCAATAATAATAATAATAATAATAATAATAATAATAATAATAATAATCTCAAATGGTACTTTTGATGCCCGTTTCCCCATTTTGCAGAAGTCCTAAGAAAGAAAAAGGTTCTTTCACAAATCTAAGCGTTACTGTCTAAATGTTACTTTTTTTTCTTTTCCTTTTCCTTTTTACAAGTAAATGCTTTGAATGGGCAATAGCATGTAGCAAGTGAGAAAGCTGGTCCATTTTCTCAGTGTCTGGATATCTATATATGTCGGATTCAACTATTGCCAGTTACACAGGTGGTGCCTTTATTTGTATTGCAGACATGACATTTATCCATGAAGGGAACAAGACCTTCATCGACAATCTAGTGAACTTTGAAAAAATGGTAAGTAGGGCATATTACTAAAGCAAGATTTTCGATGGCTCTGTAAGAGTGATGACTGAACACTGGGCGTTACCTGCATCCTATAGAAATGGGGGGGGGGGACTGATTCCCATTGCTTCTGGGATGTGGGTCCACCCCATAGTTGTACAAAAAGGGCTGAGTAGCAGGCTGGCCCCGGGACAAGGCAGGCTTTCAGACTGGAAAATACTTCAGAGGGCAGCAGGTTTCAGTTCAGAGTAAAATCTATTGCCTTTCTGGATTGCAGATCTGTGTTTTAAAGTACAGTCGTACCTTGGTTTTCGAACAGCTTAGTTCTCGAATGTTTTGGCTCCTGAACACAGCAAACTCTGAAGTGACTGTTCCGGTTTGTAAAGTACTTTTGGAAGCCAAACGTCCAAAGGAGCTTCCGATTGGCTGCAGGATCTTCCTGCAGCCAATCAGAAGCCGCACTTTGGTTTCCAAACGTTTTGAAAGTCGAACAGACTTCCGGAACGGATTCCGTTCAACTTCCAAGGTACGACTGTATACTGTATTGTTGCTTTTATGTATACCACTTGCAAATTTTGAAATCCTAAGCGGTTTGGAAATGCTTTAAAGTGATTGGCAAATAAATGAACCACTGATTCAATTCCATGGATCCAGCATAAAAAACATATTTTAAAGTTACTTGCCCTTTGCAGGTTAGCGTTGCTCATCTATATACTGCCAACGAAGCCACAGCAAGTTACCTTACCAAAATCATTATTTATCTACCTAATTTCTCTCAGCTAATTTTGCTGGCAGATGCCAATGGTTAGGCATATTCTGATCTACCTGGAATTTCCTGCTTCCTTAGGAAACGGACTTCCTTGATGCACATCAGTTAATAGAATTCTGCTGCTTCCTTTTTCTCTTTTTTCGTTCACTTCTCGCTCAGACTACCTGTTCTCCAAATCAGCCTCTAGAGGGCAGCCTCTCACATACCAAGTCAATGGATTGTGTAATGGCATGTTAATAACACTGTACTATTTTTTATTATTATTTAAAAAAACCTACCTATTTTAAAACTATTTCGATTTTCCTAATGGATTTGGTACAGCATGTTGAGCAGGCAGTGGCAGTCCCGTAAGGTCTGTCTGCATTAGACCACAAATTCAGAGGCCTTTTTGTTTGAGTTAGCACCCCATAGTACGACAAAGGCCCGGTTTTTTTTAATGTTGCAGGTCTCTAACTTTAAGCATGCCAACGGAGCTCATGTGAACGGATGGTTTTCTGTGCAAATAATAAAATAATAACCATAGCAACAAAATATTTTGAATATTAGTAAAGTGTAGTTGTCTGGAGAAATTATTTATGAGGTAAATAATATTTTTTTTTATAAAAAAAAAAGGTCAGGAGGATAAAGGCCTTAGATTTCCCCTTACATGCCCATTTTCTACATGCAGGGAACATTGGTTTTTGCCCGAAAGACCATTCAGTACATCCCAGAGATGAAGGTTTGCCGCTTCGTCTGCTGTTTGGGAGAGTTGTGACTTAATCTGTGCCAAAAATCAAGCCCAGTGTGGCTTTAATTCCCCACCACCACCACCAAAAAAACCCCACAGAAGCCAGTTTTGCAAATTGCCTGATTCTGTGAGGCTGCCATTCACCTGTCAGGCTAGTGAGTTATCCAGGACGAATTATGCAGTCAAATATTTGGCACCGGTGCTGTTGGGGGGGGGGGGGACTAGAGGCCTAGAAGGACAGGCCTTCTCTGTCTTTAATAGCTGCGCTAAAGAAAGCGTCCTGGCAGGTGCCACTTTTCATGCAGGAATGACAAAAGCTGCTGAAATTTGCCTTTTTGCACAACTCCCGAAAGGCTCGGGAGTCCTGGTCAGGGTTTGTTTTTTTAAAAATCCAGTCTTCACTAACCTACCTGTCACTTACCGACACAGCATCTTCTCCCAGTCCTGTTTTGCCTGATCCAGGCAGTGGGGATAAAATGCAGCCGCAAAACTGTGGCTCCTAACCTGACCAAGAAAAAAAATCAAGGCTTCTGTTGTAGGTAAAGGTAGACGAAGAACCATAGCTGGCAAGCGTCCCTTATTTGGCGGGACAGTCCCTTATGCCAGTGCCGTGTCCCGCTGCTGTCCCTTATTGATGATGTCCCTTAAATTTCCTGGGTTTCAAAGGAAGCAGCTCCTCTCCCTCCCTGCCAGCCAGGGAGGAGGGAGGCTCCAACTGTGTTGCTTGGCTGCATTGCTCACCCAATAAGGAGTCTAAGAACGACTGGGGGATGGAGCTTGTATGCCTTGTGCCGATCAAATCGGCTGCGTTGCCTGGGGACTCGCCTTTGCTCAGCGCTTCCCAGTAGAGAGGTGACGGTGTTTTTCCTTGCTGCATCCCCTTTGCCGTGTTGCTGTGCTGTGGGAACCACCGCTTGAGGCTTCGTTTGGCTGCTGGCTGGGCTTTCTGCCTTTGGCTCAGAGGGGCTCAGAAGTCGAACATACCTGTGCTGGGAAAATCCCTTATTTTGGCTGCTGATCCCTTATTTTGGAGGCTGCTGGCCCCTTATTTTCAAATCTGTAAGTTGGCAGCTATGCGAAGAACTGCAGGTGCATAGCTGGGGGCCTAGCTAGAGAGTTTTGCCTTTATGCCTGGAGTTGGCCATGAGAGGAACATGCCTTCCTGATGGAAAAGCAAGATGAACAAGAACAGATTCCACTGTTGTCCCTGTCTCTGTCCCCCCTCCTCAAATTCCTTGCATCAGGAAAAGAGCTTCTGGTGTCACTTACCTAATGTGCTTCGCGAGAATATCACTGTCATGGTACTTGCTGAAAAGCAGCCCATAGGGGCATTCCAAGACGCCTCTGCAACACAAGCTACTCCATCCATGGCCATACAAAAATAGTGCCACCAACCACTGGTTCTCCTTTTTACTGAGACTCTTCACCCTTGAGGTGTGAAATGAGGATTAGCGAATTTGTGCATATTGGTTTTCAGGTTTTATGGAGCTGAACAAAAGGAATCCACGCACTGATCCTTATGGGGGGGGCGGGGGAAGAGAGGGCAAGCATTCTTTCGTTTTTGGAACATAAAGATTATGCCAAAAAAAAAAAAAAAGTGAAGTATGTGACTTAAACCCTTAGTGGTTTTTGTGTGGTGTGGTATGAATATTTATAACAACATTGGAGCCTGGGTCTAGGAATGGATTAGCAGAAAATGTCCTGGCTTGCTGCCACTATTCTAGGCTGCCTGCAAGCTGAATTGGAACTGCAGGGTGAGGGTGTCGAGATGACGGGGCGAGCCTGGAGAATTCATTGTAATGTATGGTTGGCTCTGTTGTGGAGGGATCCAGATTTAGTGCTGCATAACTTTCCAGCAATGGAGTTCCAAACCACACTGGGAAAACTTAAACTATTTTTTTTTTTGGAGGGGGATAAAAAGTTAGCAAACAGTTTGATTGTGGGGGTTGCATGTGTGTGAGTGTTGTTGGGTTGGGATTATTATTATTACAGCTGTACCTTGGATCCTGAACACCTTGCGAGTGGTTCCCGAACCGGTTTGCAACTGTTTTTTGGAACCCGAACGTCCGACACGGGTTCTATGGGTTCCGATTGGCTGCAGGAGCTTCCTGCAGCCAATCGGAAGCCGCACCTTGGTTTCCGAACGTTTTGGAAGTCGAATGGACTTCCGGAACGGATTCCGTTCGACTTTTCCGAGGTACAATTGTATTTTTTTTGCAGAACTTTGAACTCTTGGAGTTTGTAAGTAGAGTCAACAATCTGCTGCTGGGTTTCCCAAACGTGGGTCTCCAGCTGTTTTGGGACTACAACTCCCATCATCCCTAGCTAGCAGGACCAGTGGTCAGGGATGATGGGATTTGTAGTCCCAAAACATCTGGAGAGCCACGTTTGGGGAAACCCTGATCTACTGTTTCCCTTATGAAACATTACTAAGGCCAGCTTTACAACCAGTTCCAAAGCCAGATTCCTAAATGAAAAATAATAAAAAGAACCAGATTTATAACCATAAACTAAAAAATAAATAAATGCAAAGGGCCCATGCATTGTACAGTTATATGTTTTCCTGAGTCGTATTGGTCCGAAAGAATCATTGGCAATCATTCCTCTTTAGTACAGTACCTTTCGGTAGATGTGGCTACGGGAATGTTGTGTTTGTGTTCACTGCTGTTTCCAAATGTTTGGTACTGCATGGTTTTTTAAAGCACTCCCAGGTAAATGTAAGAATGAAACATAAATAAACACCTGTTCAGCATGGAGGAGGTCACTGAAAAGATTTTACCGGAACTGAAAAAGGATTAAACAAATCCATTCAACAGATAGGACAGCAGAATCTTGCCACCTTGTTCACAAGCAGTGTGTTTCTGAATAGCAGATACCTGGGGGCAACAAAAAAGGAAAGCAAATTGTCTCCATGTCCTATCAGCCTTCTTCAAGCTGGTATCCTC
This sequence comes from Podarcis tiliguerta, assembly GCF_965153285.1. NCBI lineage: Eukaryota > Metazoa > Chordata > Lepidosauria > Squamata > Lacertidae > Podarcis > Podarcis tiliguerta. The sequence continues at coordinate 21,322,071 of NC_139534.1, forward strand.
CAGGTGTTTTTTGGGTTTTTTTTAACTACAACTCCCATCATCCTTGACAATTAGCTATACTAGCTGGGTCTGATGGTCTTTTTGTTTCAAAGCTTCTGGAAGACACCAGACTGAATAATAAATAGAGCCTTGGTTTGATCCCACATGGTGATTTGCTTAGGTTGCATACAAACATTATTATTTTTTTTGTCATTGTTGCTGGAAGAGCCTCCGAGAGCTTGTTCAGATACTGCAGAAAAGCACGTGTGGGGCATTTTATCATTTCTGAACATAGGTGGAGCAGTCCATCTATAAATGCATCCCCATGTTAAAAGAGGCATGTCTATAGAAAAGCAGGGCTCCTGGAATGGGGAGGAAGTCTAGACTAAACCCTTTTTAATTCTGACAGGCTTGCTTGCCACATGCAGGACAATGGTTTTAATATGGCGGGCTATTATTTTTTCCTTTCAGCGTATGATTTCAAAAACCGTTAGGACAGTGAAATTCTGCCGGAGCCAGCCTTTCAGTAAGTATCAAAATATGTGTGTTGTTACCTTATACAGTTGTTCCCTCTATGCCACAAGGCTGTGAACACAATCTGGAATTACAGCCTATGTTAGAGGCACAATCTAATTCTACTGAAATCAGGGTGTGCCTCCTGAGTCATTTTACTAGAGATATCAAGGTTTTGGGGTTTTAATCAGGTTACCTATGCTGATAAAATAATGCACACCGTTCCTCCAGTGTTTGTGAAAAATAACCAAGGAGAACTAAACGAAGCACCAATTTGTGGGACGAGGATTACAGAAGAATACTTCAAGGTTAATTTGGAAGGGATGAAAGGATGGGGCTTTGTGAATGTGGCGTTCTGGCTTTGCATGTTTATATATTATTCTGCTGGTGGAAGGCTGCGTGGCTTGTCTTGTTCTGCTCAGATTTGCGTTTGACTAAGCGTACCAATAGCACATCACTTCTGTTTCATCAGATCCCGACGCATCTCTGGTGAATAAGAACCATCAGGATGTCCGGAGTTACGTTCGGCAATTAAGTGTGATTGACAACCAGAGGACTTTATCACAGATGTCACACCGGCTAGAACCACGACGTGCTTAAAACCTTTCAAGTGATTACACCTTCCCCTTTCCCTCCGGTACAAGGTCATTTGTTCGACTTTCTGTGCTACTGCACTGCCACTGCAAAAATAAGCAACAACAGATGCTAACATCTTAGGTAATTAACGCACAATGGTACCTGCCTTCCCTGAGAAATAACAGAGGCTGTTTGAAGAGGTCGTGAGCTGTAGCTGGGAGATTACTGGTGTTATCTATACTTCTGGTTCGTTTTGAAACACACGAAACGTCTTGTATATAAAATAAATCTTTATTTAAGAAATTAAAAAAAAGGTGGAGAGAAAAAGAGGACACCAAAAACAAAATGGTATAACAGCTGGTGAAAAGTTGAACCTATAACTTCTGCCGTTTCCAGTGAATGTATAGGTGGGTTCTCTTATCTAATAAAAGAAATAGCAGTATTTTCTAATACATTATCAAACTGAAGGCCAACCTCTGCCCTTGGTTTTGCATGTTTGGCTCTCAAGAGCTTCTGTAGCAAAAGAAAAATTAAAAATAAAATACCTAATGGCAGAAAACAAGGTACAGTTATGAATTGCCATGGCTTTAGTATTCAGAGAATAGTAAAAAAGCCTTTCCCTGTAAGAGAATTATATTTTTTAAGTCAGCTCTTAACCACATTTGCCTTACTACAGTAGAGCATTGTGGCCACTTAAGTTAACCTGAGCACTGACTGGGCCTCTAATACTTAGGTACATATTTGTTTACATTTCATTTCTTTTGGGATTTTTCTTTAAACTGCCAATCAGGATTTTACAAAATTCCAGGAAAAAAGTAATGATAGTTTGGGAGGAGGGGGTGAAAAGCATTAAAAACTTGCAAAAAAACAACAACAACCCACAAAACTTCTTCAGAAAGAGCACAATATGCACAACATATTTTCAAAACAATAATGTTTCTTTTTTTCCTGGGCACTGAAACCTTCGACAATCAGCTACAATGGGCTGATTAGGTTTGTCTTTTCTGGATTTTAAACTTTACAAAATATCCTCCGATTTTCAGGAACCGTTTTGCACTTTTAAGTAGGCAGTATACAGAAACGTCAGTTCATTGTGAGGATTATTTATTTCTTTACGTGTTCGTTGTTGCGCCACAACAAATTACTTTAATCTTGTTTTATTCAGCATGTAATTGAAGTACAATTTGGTCTTTGTACTGTACACGCTCTACATTTCATGGCTACGAGGAGTGTGTCGTATGTTTTATGTAAATAAAATGCACTGTCTTCATTAAACGTAACTGCCGATGAAAGCATGTGTGCCATCCTTTATTAAAAACGGTAGCGCCTGTTATTTGCACCTTGATCTATTACTATAGATACTATCTTTGCCCAACGTAGACAGTAGTTGAACTTTGCTATTATGCATTCAATAAGTACTTCCCTCCTCTCTCTCTTTCAGCAAACCTCCTATTTGACACTGAAATAGCTGGACTATAGCACAAATGATAGAGCAGACTTTGCATGCCAGAAGGCTTCAGATTCAATCCGTAGTATCTCTAGGTTGGACTGGAAAGCTTGTGCCCATCAGCATAGCTACTTCTGAGCTAGATGGACCATTGGTCTGGCTTGCCTTCCTATGAGTTTGGGCTTCACTAGACTGAAGGCATTCAAGCACATTGGAACTTTAGGTTTGCACAGTTAAAGGGGGTTCAAGGGCCCTGTTGCCCTAGCAAGACAAATCCACTTCATAAAAGAATTGGGTGCTTTGTGGTCTGCAGCAAATGCACAGAAAGGTGTAGGATGAACAAGCAGCCGAAAGGAAGGCATCTGAACACTCTGCAAGCAAATTGGGATGAACGTGCAACAAGAACCAGATATAATCCAACCTCAGCGTAAACTTTGTGCGAGCAAATCAGGATGAATGCTTGATGAACAAGCGGTCTGCCTTTTCGAAGGTGAAAAGGACCCAGAGAAGAATTCAAGGGGCATTGCATAGAAATGGCTTTCTCAACTCCAGCAAACAGAGACAAGTAGAGGCAACTCGGCGAAGGGCAACCTACTCATACGTGTTACGTGAGTTCAAAGGGTTTAATGCAGCACGCTGGGATAGGCAAGAGAGGAAAACAATGCTCTCAAAAGCCTCCTAAACTCAGGCAGGGATTGTCTCTCTTCAAACGACAGATTGGGGCATGTCCCCACCCTTTAAAAATCACGTTAACATGCCAGGCTGTAATCCTGGAATTTAGTCATCAGCTTGGCATAAAATGGGAAGGTGGGTGTACAATTGACAAGCCAAGGTTTCTTCATTGTGAAAGGAAGCTCCCTCCAGATTTTTAGATACCAATGTTTTCACTGAGCTAGTGCAAAGGGCGGTGTTCCTCAGTCTCAGGGCTGGCCCAAGACACTTTGCTACCCTTCCCATATCCCAAGTCAAGTATACGTAGGGGAAGGGGGAGGCGCATTTGATTCAGTTTGCATTTTAAGGTAAACTTACATTTTCTGAAACAAGATGAGAACCGGAACAGACTTTCTCCAAATTTTGCAATGCAGTTTTCCAACTGGCGTATTCAAAAATGCATGCACGAGGGTAAAGTGTGCATATAAATGCATATATTCGTGAAAATTGTTTTGTAAAGGTGTGTATGGAGGAGACTCTTGAGAGTCCCATGGATGGCAAGAAGAGCAAACCTATCCATTCTGAAGGAAATCAGCTCTGAGTGCTCACTGGAAGGACAGATCCTGAAGCTGAGGCTCCAATACTTTGGCCACCTCATGAGAAGAGAAGACTCTCTGGAAAAGACCCTGATGTTGGGAAAGATGGAGGGCACAAGGAGAAGGGGACGACAGAGGACGAGATGGTTGGACAGTGTTCTCGAAGCTATTAACATGAGTTTGACCAAACTGTGGGAGGCAGTGGAAGACAGGAATGCCTGGCGTGCTCTGGTCCATGGGGTCACAAAGAGTCGGACGCGACTAAACAACAACAACAAAGGTGTGTATATAAGGCCAAATCGCATAGAAAAAATGGGTGTGTTTTGAGAAACCTGCACTAAAATGCTCGTGAATTCTGGTGAGGGCTTTTTAAAAAATAAATAAATTGCAAACCGATGTAGCAATGTGGAGAACTGAACTTACGGTTGGAAAAGTGAGAAGCTGAAATCCATATATTCATGCCTCCCTACATAGTACCCAAATTATTTTGGCACGTGAGGCAGAAAATCCCACATAAAATACCTCCCCTCCCCTGGAAGTCCGAAAAGAAGGAAAATTGAAATAACTAACCATTTTGGTACTTTTTCACAACGCCCCAAATTGGCTTCCTGCCTGAGGTGGCTGCCTCAGTCTGGGTGATGAAGAGTCTTCTTCAAACCTGGAAAGAGTAAAGACACATTTACAAACCTCCTCATTTCACCCTTTTAAAATGAGCCTTGCCATATTCTTCCTTTATACTTGTCCCACAAATGGGTGCTTCGCTTAGCTTTTCATTAGTGGAGACAGAGCGTCAGTGGCTGTTGTTTTAAATTAGGCTTTTGTCTGCCCCTCGCCTGAAGGGCCCAGGGTGGATCACAGCTGTTTAAAATACAGGCGCAAAGTGCCATCGCAGAAGCAACTTCTGGTTCTATTTTACGCGGAGCAACAGAACCTGGTTTAAGATCTGACACCTTTCAGCATTAGTCTCCCAAGGACGCCTGTGTTTCCTCCTTAATGGTATTAATTGTAGTAGCATGAATAATCTAGGCACGCAGCTGGCGTGCAGGAATTTATAAATGATCAAACTAATGCTGCTTTTGAAAACAACAGTCTTCTCCTTTGCGCTACTCAAGCCACCCCCCATGGTCTCAAAGGAGCTACATGTTGATGATAAAATAAACAGCTTAAATTAACGCTTATGACAATTGATATCTTCCCTCATTAGATTTCATGTCAACATCCACTATCAAAGATGAGACAATTTGCATCTTTTAAAGCAAATTTTAAGTATGCCTTTAACACACACACACACACACACACACACAGTTGTTGCTAGAAGTCAGAGCTTGAGAAAGAATATCACGAGAAAGAGGAAAGATGCCGTCAAGACTGAAGCCCTTTTGAGCATTCGAAGTGTTTCCCATTTATGGCAATCTTGCTGTAATCAGTTGCCTGGTCGTCTTGTGGTGAATGGGTGCCATGCTGTTCATTCAGTATCTAAGCATGGGTTTTGTATCCATTGCCTCACTGTCTCCCTACATCCTTTTTGTAGCACAGACAGGGACATCTAGTCCAAACTCCTGCAATGCAGGAATCTTAGCGAAAGCATCCATGACAGATGGTCATCCAAGGTAAAGGTACCCCTGACCATAAGGTCCAGTCGCGGATGACTCTGGGGTTGCGCGCTCATCTCGCTCATCTCCTTCAGGCCGAGGGAGCCGGCGTCGGTCCGCAGACAGCTTCCAGGTCATGTGGCCAGCATGACTAAGCCGCTTCTGGCAAACCAGAGCAGCGCACGGAAACACCGTTTACCTTCCCACAGGAGCGGTAGCTATTTATCTACTTGCACTTTGACGTGCTTTCAAACTGCGAAGTGGGCAGGAGCTGGGACCGAAGAACAGGAGCTCACCCCGTCGCGGGGATTCGAACCGTCGACCTTCTGATCGGCAAGCCCAAGAGGCTCAGTGGTTTAGACCATAGCGCCACCCGTGTCCCTCTGCTTAAAAAGTCCAACGAAGGAGAATCCGCAACCTTCGGAGGGAGTCCATTCTTTCTTTCTTTTTAATGCTTTATTGTTCATAATTATATTTGTACAGCATAAAACTCATAATCATCAAGGGAGTCCATTCTACGGTCGAACAGTTCTTACTGCCAGTAAGTTCTTCCTGATGTTTAATCAGAACCTCCTTTCTGACAACTTGAGACATTGGTTTGGGTCCTACCCTCCTGGTGGTGCCCATCTTTGCCACTCTGGATTCAGAGATCTGAACCCAACTCCTTTTTGATTGGCCAACGGCAATGGAGGCAATCACCCATCCCTTCAGAACGGTGTTTTCCTATCTCTTAGGACCAACTGACCCACATTCTACCGATGTTCACATGGAACAGTTCTCATTTGAATGTTCGCTGCTACCACCAAGATCTGCACCCACAGTTGCTCCACCCACTTCCCATGCCCTTCAGGGCTCATCACAGCAGCCCCCCGTGTTGTGGTGTAGCCCCCGGAGCCAACCAAGGGTATAGTGAAGCTGGTAGAGATCCATTGCATATCTGGAAAGAATCCGTTGCATTCAGTGATGTGGGTTTTCTGGAAACATTTGAAGTGGGAAACTGAGGATACTAGCCCATAGCTGGGATCCAGACCCCCATGCATTCCTTGGCTTTCAATTGCAATCTGCAGAATGGGGAAGCTGAATTTTCGGTTTCCGCTGTGGGCAATGAGGAAGATCTGGTTGCAGACGTTGTTCGAAAGCAGACAGTATATCTGCTGCAACAGAAAGACATGCATCAAGAGTCTGAAGCTCTGAAGTTCATGGAACTGCTTTAACAACATACCAAGTTTCGACTCCTGCACTGTTGAGCCTCAATGCATGATTCCAGGAGAAAGTGGCTATACGGTGGTACCTTGGTTTTTGAACATCTTTGGAAGTCAAACGTTTCAGTTTTCGAACACCAAAAACCCAGAAGTAACTCGGAAGTCAAACAGTCTTCCAGAACAGATTACATTCAAAAACCGAGGCAGGTACCACTGTAAACACCAGAGCAAGAATCACTGAGACCATGCTGTCTCTTGTCCAGATAGGACTGCAGCTGACAAGTCAGCCAACCTAAACTGGTAAAAGGTCTTCCATTCAACAGGAGAAATCTGTGCCTCCAAGTGACAGAGATGGTTCAGGGAGCACCCTCTCAAACCACCAAGCACACCGGAGGGAGTGCAGTCCTATCCAAAAGCATAATAAATGGCATTCAGGTAGCTAGCCAAATCGCCAACCAACATCACTTCCCTCTCAGCCCATACTCAAGCACTATTTTAGTAGTTCCAGTGCCAGAGTTGTCTTAAGCATATGTGGCTCCGGGGTGCAAAGATCCCCTCCCCCCGGTTGCCCAATCACAGGCATGCAGGAGGGCGGAGCTCGCTGGCCACCTCAGCATCTCACTGGCTCGGTCGCCCCCGAACTCGTGACGCAGAGCCGCCCGGAGCAGAAGAGCCCATCACGGCGCTCCGACTGACGGGTGGGCTCTTCCCTGGACTCAACTCTTGGGCCCTGGACTTTCGGCCTGGTGCCCCTGAGAGCCTGGCGCCCGGGTGCCCCGCACCCCTAGCACCTATGGGTAGAGATGGCCCTGTCCACTGCGTCACCCAACTCAGTTGAAAAAGAGAAATAAAGCTGTTGTGTTATCTGCATATTGATAACACCTAAGCCCAAAATCTCCACATATGACTTCAGTTACTTTGTGTAGCTATTAAGAATAAAAGATGTGCATGCCAAGGACTCTTAAAAAAATTCTGACTAGATGACTTTCACGGTCCCTTCTAACTCTACAATTCTAGTTTTCATGTTACAGTGGTACCTCAGGTTAAGTACTTAATTCGTTCCAGAGGTCCATTCTTAACCTGAAACTGTTCTTAACCTGAAGCACCACTTTAGCTAATGGGGCCTCCTGCTGCCGCCGCGCCGCCAGAGCACGATTTCTGTTCTCATCCTGAAGCAAAGTTCTTAACCCAAGGTACTATTTCTGGGTTAGCAGAGTTTGTAACCTGAAGCGTATGTAACCCGAGGTACCACTGTATAGCATAATGCTACCATCTTCTGGAATTGGTCATCCAGGAAGGAATGGAACCACCTTAAAATGGCGCCTCCAATTCCCTATCGAGAAGAAACAACAGGGCCACACTCCCTTGTCTCCGGCCTAAGATATCCATCAGGGCAATAAAATCTAGATCTAATGCTCCACTGAAATAAATCCAGAAAACCAGCCTCATCCAAAAAATGCTTGGACTTGCCACAATACCCCTGAGCACTTAGCCCAGGAAGGGGAGAGTAGAAACGGGCGGATGTTTAAATCTCCCACCTTTTGTTCATTTTAATAGTATCCTATTTTATTTTATTTTTAACTGAGAGGCAAAAATCACTTTTACTCAGTCCCTAAGAGTAAAAAAAAAAGGAAGAAAAAATAATAATCCTGGAAACACTGCGTTACTGTATTAGAGGATGCTGTCTGCTGCTAGGTCCTGGCAATGAAAGGAGATGAAAAGACAAAACAAAATAATTCACTCCGCTGAAAGGGAAAAGGACCAGATAATTCTCTGCGAGTCAAATAACTTTTCATATAATTTTTAATGCCATTTAAAAAGCTAACAAAACAAGTTAAGATAAAAATCGAAGGGTTTAACCTGCAGGGGTACCTAGAAGGGATAATGAGTTTTGCTATGAAAAAATAAAATGAGGAGAGGAAAAAAATATTTTAACAAAATGTAACTGGAGAAAATTATAACTCTAAATTGTTAACATAGCTTCTTAGTAAGGTCAACTGCATAATATACGGTACCTTAACCTCTTCCAGCAATTTTTTAAACACCATGCAGCTTAAATAGCCTTCTTCTGAATTCAGAGGTATTTCTTCTGGGAGACCTGAATGCAAATCAAGAGGTAATAGTGGAAGGAAATTAAAAGATGTGCTATTCTCATTTCGGGTTTTTTTCCCCCTACTCGTAATAAGAAAAGCAGCACAGAGTGCGCTATGGCATAGTGAACCTCTGCCTTCTTGAATAGCTTTTCTTTCGCTGTTAATCTGAAATGCATTACACCCTGCCTTTTCAAATAACCATAGTGTTCTTTACTCTGATCAGCATTAAAGTTCAGCAGGAACAAGCAGCAGGTGTCACGAAGGGTCAACGTATTAGCAATCAAAGGAAATAATAGCCAGATTAAAAAGTTTTCCTTTAATAAAAAAATAAAATAAAAAAAATTCCCAGAAACTTCTGCAACACCCTGGACCTTACTTTGAGCATAAACATTCCATGTGCAGACTTCAACATTGGGGAGTCGAAATAAATTGTTAAGTGACACGGAGATCCGAATCTACGAGAATCCAGTTCGATTTGCCATTTTTTAAAATATAGCTCGCCATATGCAACTAAATTGGACTCAACACACACCGGGCATTTTGGCTTGCTACAGAAGGATGATGGTAAGAGAGAGAGAGAGAAGAAAAATAAGAGACAAAATTGTGCCGAGCAGGGATGGGGTAACTGAATGTGGCTTCTGGCTCTCTCTATCTGGTCCTCCAGTCAGGACTCTTCCCAGGCCAGACTTCTCACTAGCTCTGTCTTGGGTGATGCTGTCTTGCTTGAACTCTGATAAAGCTCCTTGCTGGCCTGGAGGGAGGAAAGATGCAGATGGTGCAAATTGGGTGTATGCGGAAATCGCCCACCACACAGAGGTTACATTTACATTCATTGCTCCACTTACTGTAACGTAAAGCACAAGGCAACCTGCTTAGCAGATGGTACGTATCCTGAGCAGACCTACATCTGATATGCCCCAATGGAACTCTGACATGCCCCTCGGACATCTAATTCAGACGCAAAACTGCATTTGATACGCCCAGTTCTGGGCTGGTACAGATAGGGTGTGAAAAGTGCCTGCCCTGTTCAGAACCCATATGGAGAGAGCCTGTTCAAAGTAGACATGCACATGTAAAAATCCTATGAGTGTGAGCCAAAATTGCATTAAAAATATATATATTTCCAGGAATCAACCAGGCCATTTTGTCTGCTTAGACCATGGTAGAACAGACAATCCTAGTGGTGGGGGCTGGTGCCATATATAGGGCTCAATTGGAAATTTCAACTATCATTTGAACCAGTTCTCTGTTGGGAAAGATTTGTACAGAGGGGGGCATACCCCTACCTATTAAGAAAAGCAGCTCTACCCAACATTTCAATGGTTTTGTAACAAGGCAGTGGGCTACTGGAAGAAAACAATCCATTGTTCCTCCTAAGGTGTCAGGGACCATGCTGAGAAGGGCTGCACTGAGGAGGAATGGTGGGAGCCCCCCCCCCCCGCCCCGCTTCCCCTGATCCTGAATCTTCCCAGGAACAGGAGGACAGTGTAGATTTGGAACAGTGGTTTGCAGAGGGGCACAGTTTGAATTATTTAATTTCGCCACAGAGTTGGCTACACCTACCCAAGGCCTGGTCCCAGAACAATTCTGTTGCTCCACCCCTTTTCTGTTGCTTCATGGATATGCCTGTTGTATTATGATTTGTATTATGTATATTTGTACAGTGGTACCTTGGGTTACAGACGCTTCAGGTTACAGATGCTTCAGGTTACAGACTCTGCTAACCCAGAAATAGTACCTCGGGTTAAGAACTTTGCTTCAGGATGAGAATGGAAATTGCGCAGTGGCGGTGCAGCGACAGCAGGAGGCCCTATTAGCTAAAGTGGTGCTTCAGGTGAAGAACAGTTTCAGGTTAAGAACGGACCTCCGGAACGGATTAAGTTCTTAACCCGAGGTACCACTGTATTATGATTTGTTTTTGTTTTTGTTTTCCCTTTTTTATACCTGTACCTCAGCCCACATGTATTTCTAGGGAGGCTACATATCAAATATGTGTTGGATAACAATTTAATATTGATTAATTTATTTTAAAAAGATGCACACATGCTAAATGGAAAGAAGTAGCATTCTGGCATCTTTTCACATTACGCAGATCACACAAAAATGTTTTGGCAAGAACATACTATTAGATTAGATTAGACAACGCAAATGGATGAAACAATGAGGCGCTCAGAGTAGATTCATAAAACAAGGCGAACGATGTTAAAACCCACATTGCACCGCAGAGGAAAGCCGCTCTGAAATTAGAACAGCAATTTAACACTATTGGATCTCAAAGTTTAATATAAGAACTAGCATGAGGGCTATATATAAGATTAGAAATATGTTTGGAAATATTTACAATGTAGGAGTAACTGCCAGCTGAGTAAAGCCATCAACTACAAACTGTGATACTAGTGGAAATATTAAAGGATAAAATGGTTTTAACTTCTGCATGGCTTAAAAGGGGGGAGGGGGTTATTAGAAACCAAATCTGTCGCCTATTAATCTTGTTCTCATGCTTCAGGCTTCTTCTGAACACAGAACAATATAGAAGCGCACCTTTCTACAGGGGATACATGTTACTGGGGTGCAAACCAACTATCAGGAAAGATGATTTAATCTAATTGTAGATCATGTCCTAATTTACAAAGATCAGTCCTCTGTTTAGAGAACTGACAGTCCTCTGTTTGAAAGTGTAAAGTATTCTGTTTTAAAGGGCAGCAGAGTCCTTTTAGAAATGAAGAACCATAAGAAAAGAGGATAGAAGGAGTTTTAGCATTGCCCATCAACTGGGGCAGCAGATGGAGCCAGCCACACAAAGGTCACAACCTCGCCCGCTATGGTGAGGTGCGTATTTTTAGTTAGATCGTAAAAATAATTTCAGAATCTGCAACAATACATATATGTGTGTGTGTGTGTGTGTGTGTGTGTGTGTGTGGCTTGTGTGTGTGTATTTTATTCATATACTGCCCTTTCAAAGATCTCGGGGCAGTTCACAGAATAAAATACAAGATAAAACATAGTAAATAATTAAACTAAAACAACAAACACCCCCTTCCCACAGATGTAATTAAAATGTTGTAGGTTATTAATTAGCCATGGTTGAAGAGGAACGTTTTCGCCTGGCAAACATCCCTGGGGAGAGCATTTCACAAACAGGGAGCCACTACAAAAAAGGCCCTTTCTCATGCTACCACCATCCGGACTTCACGTGAATTATCATATGCAAATGCTATGCAAATCTGCATCCTGTTGTGTTATTTTTTTTAGTGACATATTTCCTCTTTTTTGGGGAGGGTAATAATAATAATAATAATAATAATAATAATAATAAATAAATAATAATAATAAAATTCATACCCTACCCTCCCTGGCCAGAGCCGGGCTCAGGGCTAACACCAGTAAAAGTACAATAGAAACATAATGGGGGGGGGGAACCATCAATTTAAAATACAGGTTAAAATACAATTTAAAATGCAGCCTCACTTCAAAAGTGGCCCATAGATCAAAACCATAAGGAGAGGGCAATGTAAGGGTCAGACTGAGTCCAAGCCAAAGGCCAGGTGGAACAGCTCTGCCTTGCAGGCCCTGTGGAAAGATGTCAAGTCCCGCAGGGCCCTAGTCTCTTGTGACAGAGCGTTCCACCAAGTCGGGGCAAGTAATGAAAAGGCCCTGGCCCTAGTTGAGACCAATCTAACCACCTTGCAACTTGGGACCTCCAAAGTGTTGTCATTTGTGGACCTTAAGATCCTCCGCGGGGCATACCACGAGAGGTGGTCCCGCAGGTGCGTGGGTCCTAGGCCGCATAGGGTTTTAAAGGTCAAAACCAGCACCTTAAACCTGACCCTGTACTCCACTGGGAGCCAGTGCAGTTGGGAAAGCACTGGATGAATGTGATCCCGCGGCAAGGACCCCGTTAAGGAGCCTTGATGAGGCATTCTGCACCCGCTGGAGTTTCTGGGTCAGCTTCAAGGGCAGCCCCGCGTAGATCGAGTTACAATAATCAAGCCTGGAGGTGACCGTTATGTGGCCACCCTAATCTTTAGGGGAACTTCTTTCCCTGCATCTATATGTAGCGTTCAGTTATTGTGGCATTTGCCATAGCCAATCAGAAGCAACGTTAAAACAGGGCAAGCCACATTCGGAAGAGTGAAATACGAGCCCAGAACCTCCATGGTCCGCATTCAGCTGGTGACATGTTTGTGAAGATGAGAGACGGCACATCCATTACATTAACCGCTCGTGTTGGTGTTAATTGTGTTTTTTCTTCTGTTTCTTCTGCATTGCAGTTTGAATGACTGGTCTCAAGCTATTGAAGATCCAGACCAGGAAATAGCTTGATATTTGGCAGAGCTGATAAAATTCGTAAAACCACCTAGCTTGCGTTTAAAAACTGGTCTTGGCGCCCTTAACATTATTTATGAGTCCTCCCTGAGGCATCCTGCCCTATGGACTAAGATGCAGGCATCGATTTAATTATGAAGTGAGGCTGAGGCAACTGCCTGTGTGCGTCAGAGTGCTCTCTGTCAATATATTAGCAAGTTGCTTGAATAAATTCACAGTTGGCTCAGACTAAAGGTGTGGGGAGGTGGTAGAGAGAGGCGAGTGGAATAGTCACAGTATCTGAGGCAACAGTCATGCAATCTTTTTTCTGAGATATGAATACCCAGAGATCTATACTGGTGAGTCAAACAGGCCACAGCTGCTCCTGTATTTAGCAGCAGCCAGTAATAAACATCAGTGGGGTGATATGAGGGGCAGAGAAGGGACCTTCCAGTCTAGGGGCTTCCCATTTAGCATGCCAGCTTCTCCCCAGACCCCTCACCTGTTCTCTAGGACCCACCACTCCTAGGTGATAGCCTCTAACCAACCGAGGAGTGTGGGGAGACGGAAGAGAGAGGTTGCTGGGAGAGGAAGTTTTGAAATTCCTGCTGCTCACATCACCTACCACAGAGGTAGAATGAGTTGTGCTTTGTGTGTATGTGAAAGAGAGAGGGTTGGATGTTATGGAAAGCTACCAAGGTGCCACCGATAAATAAAGCTACTACTTAATAAAGCATTTGCAAGAGAATTCTGTTCATTGGGAGAGATGGCGCTTGGAAGCAATTGTGTCAGCTCTGCATTCTACAAAGCCACCAGAATTTCAACAGCCACAGCAGCAGGAAAATCTCCCCAGGGCCTGTGGAATACCTCAGAATCCAATGATCTCAGGTAGTGGATTAGACTAATTGTTTCCCTCTGCAAATGCCGTGCTGGGGGGACAGGACCTGTCACTGAAAGTTTAATCCCCAGCAGGAAGCGGGCAGGTGTTAAATAAACAACGACCACACACCCACTTTTAGAACACCATCCTCATGACCAACTTCACTCTGGTTACTGTGCATTGGAGACCCTTCCAAATTGTGGTGCATTATTCCCTGTAGCGGTCGGCAGTGCAGAGTGGGGTTGCTTTGATTACCTGCCTTCCTAATACAGAGATGGGACGTGGGTGGCGCTGTGGGATAAACCACAGAGCCTAGGACCTGCCAATCAGAAGGTCGGTGGTTCGAATCCCCGCGACGGGGTGAGCTCCCGTTGCTTGGTCCCTGCTCCTGCCAATCTAGCAGTTTGAAAGCACATCAAAGTGCAAGTAGATAAATAGGTACCGCTCCGGCAGGAAGGTAAATGGTGTTTCCGTGCGCTGCTCTGGTTCGCCAGAAGCTGCTTAGTCATGCTGGCCACATGACCCGGAAGCTGTACTCCGTTCCCTCGGCCAATAAAGCGAGATGAGCGCCGCAACCCCAGAGTTGGTCACAACTGGACCTATTGGTCAGGGGTCCCTTTACCTTTAATGCAGAGGTGGCTGCTGGTAACCAAGACAAGGTCAAAGTGATGTTGTTGCAGCAGCTGAGCCATTCTGATGCACCTGCTGCTGCTGCTGCACCCACACCAACAGCACTGCGGCCTCTCCCATCTTGGGTACTGCACTGGGAAGCCAGATAAGCAAAGCTGAACTACCAGCTGCTACTGATAATTGCGTTTACTTAGCTTCTTGGGAGAAAAGTGATGACAAACCTAGACAGCATCTTAAAAAGCAGAGACATCACCTTGCCGACAAAGGTCCATATAGTAAAAGCTATGGTTTTCCCAGTAGTGATGTATGGAAGTGAAAGCTGGACCATAAAGAAGGCTGATAGCCAAAGAATTGATGCTTTGGAATTATGGTGCTGGAGGAGACCCTTGAGAGTCCCATGGACTGCAAGAAGATCAAACCTATCCATTCTGAAGGAAATCAGCCCTGTGTGCTCACTGGAAGGACAGATTGTGAAGCTGAGGCTCCAATACTTTGGCCACCTCATAAGAAGAGAAGAGTCCCTGGAAAAGACCCTGATGCTGGGAAAGATGGAGGGCACAAGGAGAAGGGGACGACAGAGGACAAGATGGTTGGACAGTGTTCTCAAAGCTACTAACATGAGTTTGACCAAACCGCGGGAAGCAGTGGAAGACTCTGGTCCATGGGGTCACGAAGAGTCAGACACAACAAAATGACTAAACAACAACAACAAGAAGAAGCTTCTCCATACATGTCTGGTACTCAATGCTGTGGAGCAGGCCTAGTGACCTCAAGTTCAAGCACAAAGTTCCAAGAAGCGACAGGTGATCTAGGGATAGGGTCACTGTTATTCTTCTCTTACAATTGTTGGCTTTGTTCAGCACCTCAGTCCACAAATCCTTGCATGCAGCAGCAGGCAGTTTAGGGCTACCACATTCACTTGGTCAGGCAGCACAGGCCGGTAGGAGTCAGGGTCCAAAGTCAACAATGGCCAGGGGCATTTTTTTATCTGTCTTTGCACCATCCCATTCTCTGTCTCTCTGCTGTTCAGTCAATCAGTCTTTTATTGCGGTCAAAGACCAGGCAGCAGAATTAACAACAGCAACATATACTACATCAGCACCAAGGGGTGGGCACAGTAGATGAAATTAAAAATTCCCTTATTTGCATTAAAAATAGCACTCCTTCAGCTGAAATCTCTCTGCCGTTGCCTTTCCCCTCCTTGCCACTTGCATTAATTTGAGAACCACATGACCTTATGTTGTGTACTGCCCTGAGATCTGCGGGTATAGGGCCGTATAGAAATTTAATAAATAATAATAATGATGATAATTAGGCCAAGAGCCACAGGTTGCCCACTTTTGCTACCTGCACACAAACGAGTGGAAGGATCTCTTCCAGACATGCCCCCCCCATTGAAAACACCTGAGAAACAGTGACAAACCAAATCAAAGCCAACAATTTCTGTCTGCTGCTGGGTAGGCATGTCATGTGGTGATTCAAGTTCTGTGAGTTACACCCCAACTTTAATTATTACATTAAGAGTAGGAGGGAAAAAATGATGCTACGTTGGTGGGGTTTTTTATGTTGTAGCTCCGCATTACACAGTTGTATTTTAAAACGGCATATTTGGGGGCAAATAACAGCTTGTGTGTGTTGTTTCTCAGTAGACCTGAACTGAGAGCCCATTCAGACTGAAGGTTGCATGGGTGCTTTTTCTTTCAAAAGAAGAGTGACCAGTTATTTTGTGTCGTCTTTAGGAGACCAAATAGTGCAACCAGAAGTTTGGTCCTTAGATTAAAGTAGCAGAAATATGTTCATGTCTCCTTTCTAACTTTTGTCGAATCCAAAAGCACAAGTTCTAAACAGAAACGTGATTGGAGCAACCTGGGAGTTTTTAGCCACACCATGGCAATGTGCAAGTCTCCTTATATCAAATATAGGTTCTCCCGCAGACATATTTTTGTGTGTGTGTAACTGTTGATGTTTGAATAAGAAGCAAAGCTGGTGCCATTAGGCCAGGAAATATTGGGAAAACGTTTTTTCTAAACGTGCGCACACAAATGACCTCGCCTCAGCAGTACTTATAAAACAGTAAGTTAGGCTTGCATTGATTTGCAAACGAGGCCGGAACAGGGAACATTTCTGTGGAGAGATGCAGTTTATTCTATTCTGTTGGGCTCTTGCCTTCGAATTTGACAGGGGCTTAGTTGGGCTAAATATAAAGTTGGCTCTCTCGAGTATCTTTTATCCACCCCCCAGGTCGGTGTGCTGGGGACGGGAAAGAGCGCGAGGAATTAACGTCGCCCTCGACTCTCCAGTGATGTGGGGAAACTCCGCAGCTGCCTGGGAGCCAGCCGCCAAGTGGGCGGGCCGTGCTTTGCCCCTCGGCTCCTAGCCTGGCCGGGCGCGGGGTGGTGCTGTTCTTGCAAGCTCGGAAGGTACTTGGGAAGGCTGGCTTGTGGTGTGACTCCTTGTGACATTAACCGGAAGCGTGGGAGAGCCGGGGCACGCACACTCGCACTCACACGCTCACGCGCGCGCCCAGGGGAGCAAGCCGAGGTCCCGCGGGGTGAAAGCGGAGTTGCTCGGGACAAGTTGGCCGCTTCCCTCTTCGGCGGGTCCCTCCGGGAAGGTAAGGGAAGCGCGCTCTGCTGCAAAGCCTGGCGGGCTCGGCGTTGTGGTGGGGTGGAGATTTCGCCGGGGGAGAAAGAAGCCCGGGTGTTTCTCCTGACTGGGTGGGAAAGGAGGTGGGGGGGCGGCGGCGGGTGAACGCGCGTCCCCCCAAGAATGTCTGGAGCTGACATGGCGGGCGCGAGCGAGCGAGCGCGCTCCTCGCTTGGTTTGCCTCGGGGGTTAGGAGAAGGCGCGCGCTTGGCACAGTTGAGCGCCAAAAGGCGAGCGAGCCCGCGGAGGCTTTGCGCTTTTGGAACGGGAAAAGAAACCACTTTGCGCAACAGGCCGCCCTATATGGGGTCTGGGCGACGGGGGGGGGGGGAGAAAAGAGAGTCCTCTTTCCCTCCCTGAAGCCGGCCTCAGGCGCTTGGAGGGAGCGCTGCAGTCTGGCTTGCGCAGCCCCCTTTGCCTGCCAAGAGGATTTATGTAAGTTTCTCAGCAAGTTGAAAGGATCATTTCCTGCTCTCTCTGCGTTTAGCTCGGACACGCGCACACACCCTCTCCTGTTCCCGCTTTGGTGGCACACACGCCTTTCCTCTCTTTACAAAAAAGTAGCTTGCAACTTGCTGGGAAGTTTGGAGATGCGCAGCTTCCGCAGGCCCTTCCGCCGCTGCCGCCCGGGTTTCAGGATTGCGCATACCTGTGCAGCGCCGCCCTGGGAATGGGCGCAGGGATGATTCAAGCCACCTGTCATCTTCTGGGTTTCGGGCATTCCTCATCCTGGCGGCTAACCTCGCAGGAAATCGTTAGACTCGTTTTGGGTTTCTAGTCCCGTAGGGATGTCGAAAAGTTTGCAGCAGCAGCAGCAGCGGCACCAGTTGAGAAACAAAAAACGCAAGCGAGCAAGGAAAAACTTGGGTATTTAGCTCTGGTTTGGGGACACCCCATTGTCCTGTGTATTCTCCAAAGTTTGCTAAGCAATATTTCCCACCACCACTACTTTTGACAGTGTGTGTAAAGAATGCATTCTGGCCTTTTAAGCAACAGAATGCCCCCAAATTAACAAAGTATGCTGTACTGTTTTTCTAGAAAAAGAGGTGCCGGAACTCACCTGTTCTCTTAGAATGGCAATGGCGCCCACCTGAGAGATGCCAGAACTGAGTTCCTGCAAGTTATATCTGGGGGGGGGGGGGGGAGCCCTGATAATAGATCCTGAAATTTTGACAGCCTGATACTTGGCAGGTTTATTTGGAAGTAAAGCCTACCGGGTTTTAGGTGATGGTAACCTCATGGACTTGGTCCTCGGTGGGATCACTACATAAACAAAACACGAAAGAGCTGTTAACGTGGAAACGCAAGTGGTCTAAGTAAGAGGGCATTGGTTATAGCCACAAAGGGAGCCATGGCATGTCAGGGCACTAGTGGGGAATTAAAATGGCTGCTTTCTACTGCTGCTGCCACCACCAGGCCCCATGCTTCAGGGCCTGCATCAGTACTAGTGGGCCTGGTTACTGGGGTTCAGGCCCTTTGCAGCTGCCTGAGAGTGCTGGTTTGTGGGCCCAAACCTTTTTAAACACACACACACACACACACACACACACACACACACACACAGTTTCTCTGTCTCTCCCTTAAGGCTCCTGAGAATTTTACTGGGTGCACTTGACCTAATAATTGTGAGGCGGCTGTTGCTGGTGTGTGTTCTCTTCACAAAGTGTTTCTCCGCAGCCTCCCCCACCTGCTTGCACTACTGACCTGAAAAATCCACATGCATGGACCAGATCTTAAACCTCCGAAATTCGTCCCTTTAGGTCCATGTCTGATGACTTTAGGGATACTTCTTTGAAGGTGGTCAGCCACCAGTTTTTTTAACCCTGGTCCGACTAGCTCATATTGTAAGATCTGGTTCCCTCTTGTGCCGGCAGGGTTGTAAAGTACGACTAGGAACATACTGCCATATGTGATGGGGATGTAACTATGTACACAAGTTCTGGAAGCCAGTTGTAGCGGAAATTGGCATTATCGCTGGCAAACGCTGGTCTCCTTGGACAGTGTGTCATGACTCTTATCTATTTTTGATAGCACCAATGCTAATCTTACTTGTCAACAATTAATTCCGTGTCTGCTGGTTGCTGCTTGTCTAACGATCTCTCTGGGATGAAAGGACACAACTTGTTATACAGATCTATGGTTTTAAAAAGTCATGTTCATTACCATTTCTTACAAAATGGGGGTGATA
The DNA here is from genome assembly GCF_965153285.1 of Podarcis tiliguerta. Lineage (NCBI taxonomy): Eukaryota > Metazoa > Chordata > Lepidosauria > Squamata > Lacertidae > Podarcis > Podarcis tiliguerta. The sequence continues at coordinate 21,341,369 of NC_139534.1, forward strand.
CGGACCCCTCCAATTGTGCTTCTGCTTTGGGACTGTTTGTAATTTATATGACCAAACAAGCTCCTGACTTGGTGCATTCCTACTAAATATGTGTTAATTTGGGAATATTCATGACAGTTACACAGCTCGCTATGTTGGATAGAAACCCGGGATTGGTGTACTCGTTGATTTTTTTTTTTTGGGTGGTCTCTACAACTTGATGTTTATTTTAAAATCATTTCTATATGCCTATTGATTGTTGGCTAGGGAATATTTTCCTTTTTTCTGTGTAATCCCCCTCCCAAATTAGACAATTTCATGGAAGTGGATGGTGCCCCCACATTCAAAGGCAGTCTACCTCACAATGTAGGCTGCAAACAGGGAGATCTTCTTCACATCCCACCTTTGAGCTCTCCAGAGGAACCCAAAAAACTGGATGAGACGTTCTGTTACCTACTCTGGCATAAAGGAAACAATTCTTCTATTTATCGATTTGCTTAGCCAAATAATTCTCTTAAGCGGTAGAGAACCAAAACTGTAGATAAAGCACGACTAAGATTCACCAAACATTCCCTGGCACTAGACCAGGCAGAGGGCCTTCTCGGTGGTGGCTCCCGCCCTGTGGAACGCCTGTTTAAGGGAAGCCGTTCCTGTTAGCTTTCTTTTTAAAGAACTATTTCCACCTTGTTGATTTAAAAGTAGTTTACTTTAAAAGACCTTAACTTTTTTTTTTGAGGCACAGCTGCCAGGTACATAGTAGGCAGTCTCCCCACCTTGTTTGCAAGAGAGCTTAGCTGAGGATGTCATGGTTTTGTTTTTTAAGAGGAAACATGCACCCAAAGAGGCTGCAGATGGCAGACCACTGGAAAAATGACTTGTAGAATATAAGGACGTTTACATCAGGATTTCACCCAAATTTTCTGTGCCCTTTGGTCATTTTTGGATACAATTTCTGTTCTCCTCAATTGCTGAACAATGGTTGGAAAAAATGCAGAATACTTTTTTGGCCTAGCTCTTACCTGTGCCTGCTTTGGATCTATGGACTGCTGGTCAGAGTTTATAGTACTTTCCAAGAATAAGGAAGCTACTCATACTTGATTTAAGCTAAAACTTAGAACAGCTAAAATAACTTTGAATCACTGATACCTCACACATTTATTGGACTTATCTATATGCTTTGAGACATGTATATATGGACTATATACTTTTCATATTCATGTAGTGTTTTTCCCCAAGGGCTTAAATGTTTCAGATAATTTGCTAATCCTTATGCTCAGAATAAACATGAATAGATATGGTGCTGAGTATTTATAGCCTGCTTTTCAATTTGATTAATTTTTATTTAAAACAAAATTCCTAAGAGCAGAAATATGAAAATAATAAACAAACCTCAAACATTTTAAAATTGCCTACTCAAAAACTGTAAAATTGTAATAGCAGCACACAACACAGCTAAAATGGCATTTTAAAATTGCATTCATTTTTTAAATAACACTATTAATTATAAAAATCATATATAGTCCCTGTTCTTGTTAAAATGTCTGGGCCTTCATGTGATTCCTTAAGCTTCATGAGAGTGTCAGTGGGACTCTCCTTTGAATTGCAAAGATCCATTCCCCCTATTATAGGCGAGGGACTGAGACAGTGTGGAAGAGGTAGAGCATTTGCAGGTCATAGGGGCTGCTGCAGGCAGTGGCGTAGCGTGGGTTGTCAGCACCCGGGGCAAGGCAAGTAATTTGCTCCCGCTAACCCATGGATTTGCGCCCCCTAACCCTAACCCCCAGATGTTGCGCCTGGTGCGGCCGGCCCCCCCTGCACCCCCCACGCTACGCCACTGGCTGCAGGCAACCCATTTTTTGAGCGCATTCTGATTTGTGAGCAGAAAGTGTGTGCTGCAGAGGTTAGATGCTATCCTATGCTTATTGAGCGTTTGTTCTGATTCGTTTACGGGGTGGTTATACGATAACAAGCATTCATCCCAAGTTGCTTGTAGAGTGTTTTCACAGCTTCCTGTTAATCATTTGTTCACTTCACACTTTACATTGGGTTTCCCTGTTGCTTTCCAAACTGCAGAAAGCCCATTAAAAAAAAACCCCAAAACACCTGGATTTGTTGCGCTGGGGCAAATCCTAAAGTTCTGGTAGTTGACTAAAGTTGACTCCCTCCCCGTGTTAGAAACTCAGATATATAAGCTAGGTGTCAAATGGCTCCTTAACCAGCGGTCAGCAACCTTTTTCAGCCATGGGCCGGTCCACCGTCCCTCAGACCTTGTGGTGGGCTGGACTATATTTTGAAAAAAGAAAGAATGAATTCCTATGCCCCACAAATAACCCAGAGGTGCATTTTAAATAAAAGCACACATTCTGCTCATGTAAAAACACCAGGCAGGCCCCACAAATAACCCAGAGGTGCATTTTAAATAAAAGCACACATTCTACTCATGTAAAAACACACTGATTCCCGGACCATCCGTGGGCCGGATTGAGAAGGCGATTGGGTCACATCCGGCCCACGGGCCTTAGGTTGCCTACCCTGCCTTAAACCAAGGTTAAAGTTGCCAAACTGGGATGTCTAGTTGCCATTTGGGGGCAAGACGGTTCCATAGTTTCATTTTTCAAATTATGGACTGACTGTGGTTGATTATCAGTTAAGCATCTGGCTAGTTCAGATGACAACCTTGCACTAGGTCAGGGGTCTGCAACCCATGGCTCCGGAGTCACATGTGGCTCTTTTACACCTCTGCCGCGGCTCCGGGGCAGATACTAGCGAGGGGAGGAGGCGCATTGTGCGCCCCGACACTCTCCACTGTGGCGGGCGCTGTACTGGCTGTGACGTCACATGGGGGCGGGGCGTGCGTTAGTCACGCACCGTCCCGATGTCACCTTCCCGCCCACTGTCAGATCGGAGGGCAGCAGCGCGCATGCTTTAAATGTCGCAATGGTTTTGCGGCTCCCAGGTTTTTTTTCCTTCGGAAACAGGTCCAAGTGGCTCTTTTTGTCTTAAAGGTTGCAGACCCCTGCACTAGGTTAAGAGCTTTGAGAACTTAAAGAAGAAAAGTCACTTGATCCAGAAGCAGTCCACATATATATTGGCCTATTCCGACCTCTTTTCTTAATGGCTACTGCTCCGGCTCCGGCTGCACAGAAATTCATTCCAATTGTGCAGGTAAAATGTGACTGGTAGAATTCAACAGGATGGGGTATTAGTGTGTGAAAACAGTCAAGATCCAAGGATCCCCAGGCGTGCGCCTCCCGCTGGTGGAGATGCCAGATGCTATCCTGGCACCCAGACATCTCCACTTGGTCGCAAGTGGTCGAAAGCCAGGTGCAAAATGCGCCTGGCCCCTGGTTAATTTCGAACAGTGCTCCCTCCTGCAAAATACTGACGTCTGGAGGCACCCATACCATGCTCTCTTAACCACCATAACTGTTGTTGGCAGTGGCGTAGCGTGGGTTGTCAGCACCCGGGGCAAGGCAAGTAATTTGCACCCCCTAACCCGTGGATTTGCGCCCCCTAACCCGTGGGTTTGCGTCCCCTAACCCTAACCCCCAGATGTTGCGCCTGGTGCGGCCGGCCCCCCTGCACCCCCCACGCTACGCCACTGGTTGTTGGTAACAGCACATCCCTTCTGCTTAAAACTTGGCAACAAAAGAGTACCCCCCCCCCGCCGCCTTTGCATCATAGCTGTCAACGTTTCCCTTTTTTTTAAGGGGAATTCCCTTATTCCGAATAGGATTCCTCGCAAGGAAAGTTGACAGCTATGCCTTGCACACCCAAACGAAACATTATCAGTCCTCATTTTGTGTGTTACTGTACACTCCTATACACCCCGACTCAGAACTGATTGCTACTGATTTTAAGGAGGCTTGCTCCCAGATTGCAGCCTTAGTGTTGCTTCCGTAGTTCTTAGCTGATCAGCCTCATTTTGGGGTTTTTTGGTAACTGAAGCTTTCGGGAAAACCGGAGAGAAAATTTGTAATACGTTGTTTTCTTTTTTTCTTTCTGGTAAGGCGCTTGTTCCTGCAGCAGGTTGCTTTACAACATGAGAATTGGCTGGTTAAACTTTTGTTTTTTTGCTTGTAGAGTCATTAGCAGGACGAGATTCACCTACCTATCTCTGCTGTTGAGCAGGTGCTGAAGATAGCAGGATCCATGCCTGGGGTTGAGGGTGGGGAAATGAGGAGAGGAAGGAAAAGATGGCCAGTCATAATATATGTTCTCAGATTTGCTTAGGCTGAAACAGAGCTGTGTTTGCTAAGAAAGCCAGGCTTTAGTGTGCCTTTTGTAGCATATTAGCACCATTATACTGCATAGATTCCTTTCCACCACTTAGAGGAATAGTGAGTTCATTTTGTTTCAGGGTGCTTGGAATGGGGCCGCATTTGAAATCCCAAGAGATGAATTGCAGTATAGGGATACGAAATCGTGAATCTAAAAATGGATGGCCAAAGTCCTCGAAAGCCATGGAACTGTGTGTTTTCTTTCCCAAATAAGGAAACTTGGCACGTTCTGCTGTATGTTTTAAGCTAGCACAAATGTAGTTACTACTTTATTGGCAATACATTGGCAGAATGCCTTTCCAAAGGAATCACTGAAAGCTGTGAAGTGTCTTGGCTTAATCGCTTTTTATTTTAAAGATCTAAGCTGGAAATAGGAGAATTTAATTCTTGCATACTTGGAGAACTGGGTGACTGAATGTTCCAATTCCAAATGAGTTAATATTATTATTATAGTCAGCTGTGTGTGCATGTAATGTCATGGATGTGGCACTGTTAAAATACATGGTTTTTACAGTTTGCAGACAAACAGTGATATATTGGGATATGATGTCTTACATTTAGCGAGCTTGTCATTTACAGTCATCAAATTGACTGTGAAATGGTAAATTTAAGGTGCCACACTGCAACTTATTTACTAGAGAGTAAGTCCCACTGAACTTAGAGTGGCTTACTTCTGAGTAAGTTTGCGCACTGCCTATGACTTGGCTTGGATTTAGTTAAAAGTAAGGGGTGCTAAGCCAAAAGGCGCAACTCTAAAGTGAGGAAGAAAATGGAATTGCAAATACAATATTTTGTGTCAGTTTACAAAAGTCAGAACTTCAATATGTTTCAAGGCATGGGTGTAAAAAATCAGTGTCAGTTTATGACAAAATGAGTTTGAACTGAGATTGGGATGAGTGGTCATGTGATAGCTTACTGTAGTTACCGAATTCGAAGTATGGCTGACATATATTTTCTTGGGGCATAGCAACCTGAGGCTCCTCCCTGTGTTCATTTCAGAACAGCGCCCTAAAGAACACTGACAATTGCACCCACCTTGAAACCACCTCAAAAGGCAGCTATCCAAATGTTGAGCTTTCCCCTTACTCCTGGCAACAACCACAGACTTCGGTGGGCCTTTATAGGAAACGATTTCTACAGCACTATTTTTCTAGAAAAAGAGGTGCCAGAACTCACCATGAACACCTCCCTTGTTCTCTTATAATTGCAGTGGCACCCACCAGAGAGGTGCTAGAACTGAGTTCTGGTGAGTTCCAGCTGAAGAAGACCTTTCTCCTTTGGAATAACTGCTGGGGGGGGGGACTGGCCCATCGTTCTGCCCGGACACTGAGGTCTAGCTCTGAGGGCCTTCTGGCGGTTCCCTCACTGCGAGAGGCCAAGTTACAGGGAACCAGGCAGAGGGCCTTCTCGGTAGTGGCACCCGCCCTGTGGAACGCCCTCCCATCAGATGTCAAAGCGATAAACAACTACCTGACATTCAGAAGACATCTGAAGGCAGCCCTGTTCAGGGAAGTTTTTAATATGTGACATTTTAGTGTATTTTTCATCTTTGTTGGAAGCCGCCCAGAGTGACTGGGGAAACCCAGCCAGATGGGCGGGGTACAAATAATAAATTATTATTATTATTATTATTATTATTATTATTATTATTATTACTGGTTGAAGCTGTGCCCCTTTACTCAATACCGGATGGCTCCAAGCCATGTAGGGTTTCATAGGCCTGAAAGCTTTGGCAAAGAATGAAACTGTATTTTCCCATACCAGCTGTGGCTGCTGTATTTTTTAAAAAAACAATTTTTACGCATTTGCCCATCTTAGTTATGCTTAAGGTAAAATACAGTGATAATAAAGTCCAGTTTAAAAAGTAAATAAATTGTTAATCAAAAAATGTCAGGAACATAAGAAAGTAAGCAACCCGAAAGCAGTGGTGGAGCAAGCTGATCAGGTGCCTGGAGCAGCACGTGTGCCCTGCGCCGTGGGGCTGAGCCAGGTGGGGCAGGCCGCTCTGTGGGGCCTCCAAGGAGTCTGTCTGCCTCCTCCCATTCAGCCGCCCTACAGCTGAGGGGGAGGCAGCGGGAGGACTGTTTGGTGCAGCGCAGAGCCTGTGGGCGCCCAACCACCGTGTCTCTCCCACGGGCGCACTGCAGGCCCCGCGGTGAGTGCTGCCCGCCATTTTGTCACCCCCTGAGTGGTGACACCTGGGGCGGCCTGCCCCCACCGCACCCCCTTCCCCCTCCGCCCAGAAGGACAATCCAATACACGCCTGCTCAAAAACGACCCCATTGAGTTCAGTGGGACTTACTCCTTGGTTAGAATTTCAGCCTAAAGGCCTTAAACTCTGATCCAAACTGCGATTTGTGACTAGACCTAGTCAGAAAATCAGCAGAGCAGAAGAGGGAGGTTCTGCTGACTGGGGCTATGCACAATCTCCTTCATTAACTTGACCATTTGCTGGGTTAGGCATTTATGTGCACAGTTCGTCATCCCTCTAAATAGAAGATGGATCAGGATAGTAGTATAGACCATGATCAATGTTCATAACGCCCTTCTGAATGTAGATTCACTATTGCCAGGGAAAACAGCACCTTCTGCTCATGTTCACCATGAGTATTAAAGGTGCAGAAAGAGGCTTCTGTGAGCCGCAGTGGCAAGCATAATATATTCAGCTGCAATAATCTGTGACAATACAGTTATAACATAATTGTGTTATGAAATCATAAGCATGCATAAAATGTGAATTCTCGTTCCATTGGATTTTTGGCTGCCGTTGCAATTTTCCCTTCCATTTCAGATAAACCTCTTAAGGAAGCATTGGGATCCTTTTAGGGCAGGGGTGGGCCTTCCAGAAGTGGCCTAACAACAGCTTCCATCATCCCTGCCCCTTGGCCAGGCTGGCTTGGGATGATGGGAGCTGGAGTCCCAATAGAGTGGCAACCACAGCATACAGGGTTTCCTGAACCATGCCTGACACTGAACAATAGATTTCATTGGAAGGGGGGAAATGGCACACATCTCCAGGGTTCAAGTTCAGCTTTGCAAAGAAGCGCACAAAATTTACCACCTGGCAATAGTTTTTTTTTAATGAACAAACATCAGTTGTGACACATAGATACGGTAGGTCTTATGCGGAGAGAAAATGCGTTTTTTTTAAGTAATAAAAACTTGCCTCCTTTATTACCTAGAGGAAGTCATTACTTTTTAAAGGCAATCAGCTTTTCCCCAAGCCCAGCCAGCCCATAGAATGTAGCAAAGCGAATCCCTTTTGTGTGCTAGATTGAAAAAAAAGAACAGAATTAATAAAGCTTCGCTGCATAATTACCAGGTGACAATTTTTATTAACCATATACCAACAACTAAATGAGTCACTCTCTACAAACCTGGAGTTCGGCTCCTATCTCTGTTGAAGGTTAAGATCTTAAAACAGTATTTCTCCCCCTGCAAATAATATTTTAAGGAAGCCAGGAGCCAAACTTTAGCTTTCCAAAGGGAGAAAAGGAACTCTTTAGCCTGGCGCTATACTATAATGTGCACAGGGTTTCCTCTTTCCTATGCTGGCTTATTCTTACTTTAGAGCAAGTGAAACCTATAGTTAGAGTAGGTATAAAGGCAAGCTATCAGATAACAGGAACCCACTGAGCATCTATTTAACTATATTGAACTGGACGTGCTGTTGTTAAAAGAGTTGGATATACAAAGCGCACATGACAATAGACTGCTGGGCATTAAAATTGAAATACAAAATGCAACAAAAGGTCTCGGATTCTTTTCTCCATGGTGCGGAAGACAATATTTTCTAAGCTATAAAAATAATAATTGTCAGGAAGTGAAAAACTCACCTATCAGTCTCAACAAATCCACAGAACATAAGCTCACATCTTGCAGTGTTTGGGGGTATTTTTAAATAAAAAGTCTCGGGCCACATTAACTTATTTAGATCAAAATTGAAGTTCAATCCGTCCTATAGAGACACTTATAAAGCAGCTGTCACCTTGCCAAAACAAAGCACGTCCTTTTCATAAGGTGATGGATACTTTAGAAATGTCTTTATATGATGGATAATGACAGAACCATTCCTTCAAATGCACATCATGTGTTACTAATCTGCTGCAGGCAACAAAGCCAATCTCCATAACCTTCCCCATGGTTCTCATACAATAGTAGCTAGGAGTTCCCAATTGTATTTCGGCAAATGACAGGACCATGGAACACTGGAGAGGTTCAGGGTGTTTTCTCCTTCTTCCTCATGAAAATTGCCACAGAAGATGTAGCTTAGAGAGATATAAGATGGAAGTAACTAGCTCTTGGAATAGATAGGTGAAATATTTGCATTTGAAGAGATGGAAGTGTTTATTCTAAACACTTTAATCTTGGAAGCAGCTTTCCTTGATTCCAGCAAAACATTAATTCCAAATGAGCTTAGAAATGGAGATGGGAGTATGGCCTATAAGGTCTGCATTTTCCGATTTGTCACTGAACAATAAATCACAGGATCATAAAGTTGGAAGGGACCCTGTGGGTCATCTAGTTCTGACCCTCTTGCAAATGCATAGTTGAGGGTTTTCAGCCCATAATTAATTAGACCAGTTTTGGTGCTGATCCTGGATGACGAAGGAGTTCAAAGGTGGATAAAGAGACTGCAGAGAAGCTTCACAAATTCTTTGCATCAGCAGAAAACAGGGCAGATCTCACTCAGTGCATAACCTAGGTTTTGTAGGATGGGAGTGACTGAGGAAGTGATGGCTACCAACTTGGCTGAGTTTAAACAAGAATCAGACAAAAATGTATGGAAGATAATGCTAACAACAGCTAGTAGCCATGATGGCTTTGTTCAACATCTACCATCAGAGAGAGTCTTACCTGCAGATTCTGGGACCTGAGCCTCAGGTATTTTGCATGCAAAACAAATGCTCTATCACTGAGCTGTGGCTCTTCCCTTGTTGCCACTGTGAGACTTAGTAGGTAATATTGTGGCATTCCCATTTTAGTGATTGCATTACTTCCTGGCTGAGTCCATTTTATCCTTACCCTTATTCTAGTCTATATATGGAGCCATGGGAGCTTGCACAATCATGTGTTTTGCATATGCCATCAATGTGCTGATTACATTTTGCTCTATTTCTTCCTTTCATCTGATCTCTGAGCTTATTGCTGGGGTTGGGGTTGGGTTCAACTGACGATGAGTCAACTGAAATTGAACGTCGTGCGCACTTACGCAACCGTAGTGTGAGTGTACATACGTAAGGGAAATTCAATTGTCTCTAATATCCATTGTCTTTGATACTTGTATAGCTAAACTTAGACATGTGCCTAATAATAATAATAATAATAATAATAATTTTTATTTATATCCCGCCCTCCCCAGCCGAAGCCGGGCTCAGGGTGGCTAACAACACTAAAATAGTGCAACATTATAAAAACATTATAAAAATTAAGTAAAATCAAAATTGATGGCAACCATAAACTAAAGTTTTGTAAAGATTGCCAAAGGAGGGAGTCAGGCTGCGCCCTGACCAAAGGCCTGGTGGAACAGCTCTGTCTTGCAGGCCCTGCGGAAAGATGTCAAGTCCTGCAGGGCCCTTGTCTCTTGTGACAGAGCGTTTCACCAGGTTGGAGCCGCAGCCGAAAAAGCCCTGGCTGTAGTTGAGGCCAGCCTAACCTCTCTGTAGCCTGGGACCTTCAAGATGTTTTTATTTGAAGACCGTAAGTTCCTCTGTGGGGCATACCAGGAGAGGCGGTCCCGTAGGTACGAGGGTCCTAGGCCGTATAGGGTTTTGAAGGTTAAAACCAGCACCTTAAACCTGATCCTGTACTCCACCGGGAGCCAGTGCAGCTGGTATAGCACCGGATGAATGTGATCTCGCAGCGAAGACCCCGTAAGGAGTCTCGCTGCGGCATTCTGCACCCACTGGAGTTTCTGGGTCAGTCTCAAGGGCAGCCCCACGTAGAGCGAGTTACAATACAGTAAGTGTTTGCAATGAGGTTTCACAGATCCTTACATAGGATAGGGTAGCATTTTATTTGCTAATACAAAGCACCAAACATGGTAAGTACTCAATTGCATTGCAAGTCACTAGTTGGAAACTTCACTTGAGTCGCAAACTCCTATCTGCAGCTCTTGCAAGTCTCTGTGACTTGGACTCTGGTCCCCTTCCCCATTTTGTAATAGGGAAATAATGGTACTAGTCCACTTTGTTGGCCAGCAGCAGGCATGGAAACTCAAAAGGATTTTGAATCTAAGACTAGTAGCTTCTCAATCTGACTTCTTTCCCCCCTAGAGAACTAAACTCTGAATTCAAAATACAATGCTTATGCACACATATATCAAGAAACAGGTTGCGGCAGGATTTTATCACTTAATTCTCTAAACTGTTAGCTTTATTTATTTTAAGCAGCACTGCACAGGTTAATGTTAAGTGGTGTGTGAACAGGTGTGGAATTGGTGGAGATTTCCTGGTGTCTAGAAAATGATCACACATAGCGTCCCTCTCAACTAGTGAGGCCAATTCAGCCTGAAAGGTTAGTTGTGCATTCGCAAGAGCATCTTATTCTGTGCAAAATTATGCAAGAATTTATACAGGAGCCCATGTGGCTTTGCTACTTTTGTACTGATTTTTGCACTGTTTTGTACTTTAAACAAAAATCTCTTAAGTTGGATGTACAGAGAAATGTAGTTGCTGTGAGCTTGTGCCAGCTTTTTAAGTTACACTGGGTTTCCCCTGAAAGCCTACTTCTAGACTTTGCTTTCAACATGAACCTGACATATATGGATTTTTGAGCTTGATAACTTCTTTTGGTCAGGGGGTCAGTCTTCTTAAGCGATCCAGCAATAGGCTGGATAATAATATTAAAGATTATTTGAAGAGACCCTGTGACTTAGAACAAGAATGTTCTGTTCCGCTGGCAAGAAATATGATATCTCTTCTTTTTTTAAAAGAATAAGAAAGAAGAAGTGTGCCTTCACATACTCATAGGGTTTTTGTGTATTGCAAGCAAGATAAATTATTCTGCACTTGCTGTTGAAGGCACAACTAAGCCACTTCTGGAACAGACTTGTGTTTTGACCAACTTTTCCCTCCGCCGCATATAACAAATGCTTCTACCTTAGTGAACATTTGCAGACAGAGCTCTTGGTCTGGAGAGGTCTAAAGCTGCTGTTGTGCCAGAATATTCAGGAGCTTAGGTTATGTATATTTCTCGAGAAGTGATCACGACATGGATACATGGCATACCCCAGATTCCAGAACTCCTAGGCAAGCTAACAGTTGCAAGTGAGCTTTCCTTTTGACAGTGTACGTCACTACAGTATAAGGGAACTGAACACACATACGCAGAGCTTTTTCCTGTGGTCCCAGCATCTGAAAATAGCAGAGAATGCGGTGGATTTTTTAGCCGTTTATCCACAGAAATTGGCTGCAAGGGTCTGGACGGAATATACAGTGTGAGTGCCACCGCTTTTTATACCATTCGTATCTTGTTTGCATTATCGTATTAAAGGGAAAGTTCAGAACAGGTGAACCAAGGCAACGAAAGCATAACTGGAGATTTTTTTTTTGTCCCCCTTCCTTTTTTTTCTTGCAGGTTTTGCCGTGGTTATTTTGTCATTATGAGATGTTGTCTCTCGGTGCTTCATTTGTGCAAATTAAATTTGATGACTTGCAGTTCTTTGAGAACTGCGGCGGAGGGAGTTTCGGGAGTGTGTATCGAGCCCGATGGGTATCCCAGGACAAGGAGGTGGCTGTGAAGAAGTTGCTTAAAATAGAGAAAGAGGTAAGCATGCAACCTATCCAGTTCTTATCAGAAAAATTGCTGAGATTTAAGTTAAATTGGCAGAAGCTTTTATTCCATCTTTTTTAAATAAAAAAAAACCCCGTGTGCAAGCATTTAATACTGGCAAGCCTCACTACTTTCAAACAAATCAGTAGGCCGTTTCCTATCGCTTCCTTTTGATGGAATAGCTTCAATTTAGCAAATTTTTTGCATAGTGAGAATATACTTAAAAGTAAACTTAAAAAAATGAGAACGTCACTGGATGCAGTAGAATCAAAATCAAGTTGATTTCCTCCTTTTGAAACAGGCATATAACAAGAGCCAAATAGGTGGTCTCTCCCTTGCTAAAAATAATGCCAGCCCAATGGTTTTTGCACCCAAATGTTATAAGTGCATGTCATGCTGTTTTTCCTGGGACCTGCGTGCTCACAGTTCAGGGCAGGATTGCAGCCTAGATGTGCAACATCATATTTCAATCCGATCTGTATTTACGGAAACATGTTGTCATACTAGTAGGCATTCTCAGTATGAACATGGCCCTCCATTATAAGGCAGCACAACTCCTCAAAGCCACATGGTTTATACACAGGTAGCAAGGTATCACAATGACGCTGGTAACGTTTCATTTGTACAGATATGTTGACAATGCTTGGAGCTCATTCCTGTGCAGATTCACTAAGAAGTAAGTCCTACTGAGACCTGTAACACTTGCTCCTAAATAAGGATGCATATGATTGAGCATTTGCTTTGTAGTCTTTGGTCTGCATGCTGAGTAGGAGTATGAAACCCATAAGAGCCTCGGCCCAGTATACCTGAAGGAGCATCTCCACCCCCATCGTTCAGCCCAGACACTGAGGTCCAGCTCTGAGGACCGTCTGGCGGTTCCCTCTCTGTGAGAAGTGAAGCTACAGGGAACCAGGCAGAGGGCCTTTTCGGGAGTTGCGCCCGCCCTGTGGAACGCCCTCCCATCAGATGTCTAGGAAATAAACAACTATTTGACTTTTAGAAGACATCTGAAGGCAGCCCTATTTAGGGAAGTTTTTAACGTTTAATGTTTTTAATATTCTGTTGGGAGCTGCCCAGAGTGGCTAGGGAAACCCAGTTGGATGGGCGACATACAAATAATACTGTGGTTTACTTTGACTAAACAGGCAATGGCCTGTGCTGCATATCTGCTATTAAACAGTAATCCAAATAAAATTATATATTTTTGTCCTGAGGCCAGCCTCATTGATAGTCTGTGTTTTTCACAACAGCATTAGAAAGAAGAAATATATTAAAAACAGTAAACATGATCACACATGTAATCTCTCTCTCTCTCTATATATATATAAAGTCATGTTCACAATAACCTTCAAATCAGATACATTATTTCATAATATAGAACATTTGAATTATTCAGATCTGCCTAGCTTCAGCCATTAAAAGCCAGCACAGTCGCGGTCTTGATTGACAGAAATAACGTTTATCGAATCAGTGTTTGAAATATGAAATGTGTTTAAAAGAAATTCCATTAGACATCTATGTTGCCTAGTCTGTATTGAAGGAAGGTTTTTTTTAATGTTGATTGTTTTTATTAGTCAGGAACAAATGACCTGCCAATCTGATGTTCTGTTTGTTGTCAAAATAGGTTAACAGCACAGTTCTGCTTATGTCTACTCTGAAGTGCCCCATGCATGTTTGCTTTAAAATAATTTTAAATGTAATCAGTGTGATCTTCAGAGTACCTATGACCAAGACAGCCATTCAGAAACCCCTCATTTTCCCAATTCATTTAATGCACATAAAAGGTAAAGGTACCCCTGTCCAGTCGTGGACGGCTCTGGGGTTGCGTGCTCATCTCGCTCTTTAGGCCAAGGGAGCCGGTGTTTGTCTGCAGACAGCTTCTGAGTCATGTGGCCAGCATGACTATGCCGCTTCTGGCGAACCAGAGCAGCGAACGGAAACCTTCCCGCCAGAGCGGTACCTATCTATCTACTTGCACTTTGACGTGCTTTCGAACTGCTAGGTTGGCAGGAGCAGGGACTGAGCAATGGGAGCTCACCCCATCACAGGGATTCGAACCACTGACCTTCTGATCAGCAAGCCCTAGGCTCTGTGGTTTAGACCACAGCGCCGCTTTCCCCAAATAATCCAAGGAACTGTAGTTGGGAATTGTAGCTCTGTGAGAGATAAGCTACAGTTCCCAGTATTCTCTGGGGGAAGCCACATGGTTTAAATGTATGATATGTATGCAACCTCCTTATATGATCTGGTTCCTTTTTTATTGGCTGTAACTTATGGTTGCTATAAAGATTGCTTTAAGAAAAAGTAACTGCATGCATTATCAGATATGTTCTTTTTTAAAAAAAAAAATTAAGATCACTGAGATGCCTCAACAGTTCATTTCCATAAATATATTTTTGGCAGACAATTGGGAATACCGAGCAGTTTCAGTCTTGGAGATATGTAATTAAAATCCTTTGTTTGCTGTTGTTTGAACCAGTAAATAAAATACCTATTCTAGTCATGGGGATTTGACTTCTTCAGCTACTAACATTAATCACATTTATTTAGCACATTTGCACCTATAACATATTTGCATGCAAATTTAACAACTCTGGAGATCTGAGGGAGAGGGCGAGAAGCAGGATTCGCTTTTTGGGTTACTATGGAATCTTGTAATAAATGTGTTTCTGGGTCTTGTACTTAATTTATAGCAGATGTTCGCATTACTTCTTGAGAGCACAAGTATCCACACTAAGTATCCACACTTCCTTGCACTAAGAAAGCACAGCTCTCGTAATGGGTTCAGTTAAGTGCTTGATGCATATTATTTTTCACATTTGTTCCCCACCTCTCCCTCAGGGAGCTCAGGCCAACATCCCTGAGGCTACCTCAGGTTAGGCCAGTGGTTATTGATTTTTTCTTACAGGTGGCAGAATAGAGAATTGGCTGTGGTAGGAAAAGATGTAATAATATGAGCTGGTGAGTTTTGGAAGCCTGTGCAGCAAAGGGAAAAACACGTTCTCCAAGAAGTGGGAATTTTTATTTGAGCGTTATTGGCTCTTTCTTTGAGGACCTGTTTTTCTTCTGCCTTCACCACTTACCTTACCCTGAGATGACCTGCTGCCCTCAGGTGTTGTTGTGGACAACGCAGGGGCGGAGGAAAGGGGGTGCGGTGGGGGCGGTCTGCGCCAGGTGTCACCACTGAGGGGGGTGACAAAATGGCGGGTGGCACTCACGCCCTTCCTCACAAATATGCCCCACAAATAACCCAGAGATGCTTTTTAAATAAAAGGACACATTCTGCTCATGTAAAAACACACTGATTCCCAGACCCTCCGTGGGCTAGATTTAGAAGGCAATAGGGCTGGATTCGGCCCCCGGGCCTTAGTTTGCCTACCCTTGGCTTGGACTATAAAAAAAGCAGGAAACTCCTCCTTCATGATCTCTAGGAGTGATTGAATATATCTGCTTAATTATGCATTTTTTAATGGCTGCAATACAACTGACAGAACTCCTTGCTTCTGGAGGTTCACTAAATATTGATGCTTTCCAGAGACACAGGGTAAAATAATCTTGCTTGGGCAGGCATTTGGTAGCAGCAGTTAAATTTCAATATTATCTTAGCAAATGATTCAAAGCCCCAGAGGTGTTTCACTGTTTCTTTTAAGAACGGGAATGCTTCTTGCACATATTCTTCTGACCTGCTTATATAAATGCATTCCTTCCTCTGCACACAACTGTGTTTTATGTATTTATATGCTAGTCTATACTGATAGCAAGATAACAATTTACAGAATTAAACAAACGGATAATGAAACTTTGCTTTCACAGAATTAAACACTGATTATTTATATTAACAAAACTGTCAGACCACCCTTTTATTACCAAAGTATCATAGATTGGTTTCCCCAAAGTATAAAGCAGGTTATTCAAAAACACGAAAGATAAAATACAGCTAAAACTATAAATCAGTTACGGAAACCATTGCAAGCAATAGCAGCCGTTCAGGAGCTGCTTTCTCAGGTAGGAGCTTTACCTAGGATGGGGTTTAGCAGGCTCTAGGGGAAAAGCCTTCAGTCCCTTGGAAAGTTGCTGGAATACAACTTTCATATTCCAGGTTTTTTTGTTTTTTTGTTTATCTTTGGCACTGCCTTTCTGAAAACCTGACTTCCCTGTGTGTATGACCATGCTCTGTTGACTGCACTCTGCGTCTCTCATTGACCCCTGTGTCCCCTTCGACCTTGGATTGTGAATTCAACTTGCTCTCTGGACTACCCTTTAAGGGGACTCTGACCTCTGTCATCCCTGTGCCCTGAAGGACAGCCATCTTGATTCAAAACTGTCCAATTACGTGCAAATATAGATGAAAACCTGCTCCTTGATCTGAGCAATTTTGTTACGGTCGCTTAAGAGGTGTTCAAATTAATAATAATAATAATAATTCTATACCACCCTTCATCCGAGAATCGCAGGGTGGTTTACAGTTTTTTTAAAAAAGTAAGATAGTAAGAAACAAAATATAGTAAGAAACAGAATCAGCCAAAGATAGTTTAACTAGCCAAAGGCCAGGGAGAAGAAGAAGGTTTTCGCCTTGCACCTAAAGATAGGTAATGAAGACACCAGGTGAGCCTCCCTGAGGAGAGCATTCCACAAACAGGGAGCCACCACAGAAAAGTCCCATTTGCGTGTTGCCATGACGGCATAGCAACAGGCAAGCTTTCCAAAATTTGGAGCAGGCTCTGTTTATAAGGGGCTCTTTACCATGATGTGCCATCCTTTGGAATGGCTGGTGTCGTAAAGGAAGCAGTGATGTGACAAGTTGTTTTATTAGCGTGTTGTACATGTTCTTTCCTCCTGTTGTTGGGTTCTTTGGCCAAATATGGCTGCAAACCCTGTGTTACTCTCACCTGGGAGTACCTTCCATTGAAAATACAGTGGTACCTCAGGTTACATACGCTTCAGGTTACAGACTCTGCTAACCCAGAAATAGTGCTTCAGGTTAAGAACCTTGCTTCAGGATGAGAACAGAAATTGTTCTCTGGCGGCGCGGCAGCAGCAGGAGGCCCCATTAGCTAAAGTGGTGCTTCAGGTTAAGAACAGTTTCAGGTTAAGTACGGACATCCGGAACGAATTAAGTACTTAACCTGAGGTACCACTGTAATGGGATTGTCTCTGCCCTGTCAAGTCAGCCGTATATACATTTCCGTTCCAGTTTTGCTTTACATTTAGAACATTTTCCTTGACCTAAATAGGCTGCATTCTCAGGATACAATTCAAATGCAAATTTAAGTCAGGCTAGGGAAGCACAACATTCCTTCATGGTGTGAAGTGGGTGGTGATAAGGAGAGATAGAAGAAGTGAAGCTTAGCAGCATTGGTCAGTGGATTTTGTTTCCGGCTTCTTAACTTGCACACTTAAATACAAGGAGCAACCATTGGCTTAGTCTTTTCCTGTACATACAACAATGTGGTGCAGTTTATTAATTATACTGTACCCTGTTTATTATTTGCATTGCTTATTTTAACTGTACTGTATTTTTACCTTGAAAACCACCTTGAGCAGACTTTTGCCATTAAAAGTGACATAAAAGACTAATAATAATAATAATAATAATAATAATAATAATAATAAATTTCTATTATTTATACCCCACCCATCTGGCTTGTTTCCCCAGCCACTCTGTATCATTTTTATTTTTTTTACGTTTAATATAAGATCTTATCCCTTTAGAATGCAGATGAAGAATCATGTTTTTGGATTATGCTCCATCTTTAAAAAAACAAAACAAAAAAACAAAACAAAAACCCAACCTTTCTGTATATAGAAAAGTTTAGCATTGTTAGAGAGAAGGCAATTTGTGGGGCCTGCCTGGTGTTTTTACATGAGTAGAATGTGTGCTTTTATTTAAAATACATATCAGGGTTATTTGTGCGGCATAGGAATTCGTTCATCCCCCCCCCCCCCCCAATATAGTCCGGCCCCCCACAAGGTCTGAGGTACAGTGGACTAGCCTCCTGCTGAAAAAGTTTGCTGACCCTTGTCCTAGATGCTCTCCAAGGCAATTTCACTCTTTCCCCCCTTTTAAAAAATATAGTGCTTGACAGTAGCTACACTTCGCAATGCAGTCTTATGTTCCAATTACCTTCCCTCCCTTTCATTTAGAAGGCGGTTTTTTTACTGGGGGGGACGAAACGCAAAACCAAAATATTTGTGCATCGAGCAATATGGACAGAAAATAAATAAATATAAATCGAATCCTAGTGCAGTACAGCTGCAGACTATCATAAAGTTCCTCTCTGCTTACTCGCCCTGCCATTTAAGATGTGCATGAAGAAAGTTTCCTTTTTAAGAGGGCAAGTATAAACAGTTATAAGGAAACATTGAGCACCTGTTTATCTTAGCTGGGCACTGCACAGAAACAGAAAAGGCTCCCACTTGGTTCGCTTACATAAACGCACGGACAGGCTGATCACAGGAACTGTTGTCCCATAATATAAGAATAAGAATAAGAAAATCCCTGTTGTCCCATAATATAAGAATAAGAATAAGAAAATCCCTGCTGGATCAAACCAGAGATCCCTGCTAGATCAGATTCATACAGTGGCCCACTCTTGAGAAGCCCACAAACAGGTTTATGAGTGAAGCATAATTCTCTGATTTGTATTCTTCAGCGACTGGTATTCAGGGCCATTGGTGCCGCTGATTCTGGAGATAATATACCTCTGGTTACAAACTTAATTCGTTCTGGAGGTTTGTTCTTAACCTGAGGTTCGACTTTAGCTAATGGGGCCTTCCTCTGTTCTCATCCTGAGGTAAAGTTCTTAACCCGAGGTACTATTTCTGGGTTAGCGGAGTCTGTAACCCGAAGTGTTTGTTACCCGAGTTACCAATGACTGGTACTCACTGATAGCTTTATCCTCCATAAATTTGTCCAATACCCCCCTTTAAAGCCCCCCCCCCCAAGTTAGGAGCCATCCTGTGATAGCATTTCCCACAGTTAGTTTATTCATTTTTATTTAAGAGTACAGCCAGTGGCCATTTCAGGCACATCCAAATGATGTGCGATCGCCAACACGTGGATCTTTTTGGACCTGGAAGAGAGAGAAATAGGTGGTGGTGGGGAACAGGGATGGGGGCTGGGAACTGAACCCCCGTGCAAAATGGTCGTGGCCTGTATTTATACCCTGCCTACTAATCAAAGTTCTTGATACAAAATAAAACAGTGATACAATCAGGGCTTCCCCCCCACCCAAACAAGAACTCACTGGAACATCTCGTTCTGGTACCTCAGGTGGGCGCCATTGCTATTCTAATAGAACGAGGGAGGTGTTCGTGGTGAGTTCCAGCACCTCTTTTTCTAGGCAAATAGCACTGGATATAATAGTCACTAGAAGTGTCTATACATCCCCTTCCAGCAAATGACATTCCACAACTGAATCTCCTGGAAGCAGCTAGATGTTAGTCCCACATCCTGTAGGCAAGGATGTCCTCAAAGTCCCTCACAGCCTTGGTGTGCTGGGTGGAGCAAACATGTTTAGATGCTTTCCTCCCAATTATCAAACATTCAGACTTTCACCACATGCAGACAAACATGCTTCTTTAATGCTGGCCGGTTAGGGAACACAACGGAAACTGAAAAGCGGAACCAACTTTGTGGTGTGTGAAGCAATACCTTCGTGTGTTGTGATTTTTCCATCGAGTGCAGTGGATGACCCCTAGTTATATGAAGAAATGCCTCCCCACTCTTTCTGTATACTATGCCTGCTTTTATACTCCTCTACTATAGTTCAGCCTTACCTTTTTATTTTTATTTTTTTAAGCATTTTGATCGAATTCTATCCATATAATCCCATGTAACAAAATAGATCTTCATGAGACAAGTACATAGAAACTAAACCGAACCAAACCAAGGCTGGCATGGGAAGTTACATTCACCAGGAGAACTGATAAAGGTGGTTATCTGCAGTAAGATACCCCCTTAAATTTTTTTCTAAACAAACAAACAAACAAACAAACAAACAAACAAACAAAAAAGCCCCAATGCTGTAACTTTTCTGAATAGAGGAGTTGCTCCAGCCCTTTGGCCATTTTGGTTTTCCTTTTCCACCTCTACACTACCCTTTTTCTGAAGTGTATACCGTATTCTAAGTGTGGCTGCAGCTTATGATATTGGTAGTTTTTATTTTTTATTCCTTTCCCAACCATCTCAACATGGAGTTACCCCCCCCCCCCAGCAGCTGCACACTTCGTATACATTTTCATTGAGCTATCCTCCACGAACCTATGGTCAGATTAGACCCACTCAGCGTGCATGTAAAGTTGAGATTTTGTAACCACCACCTCACCTTTAGATTCCCCCAGTTTGGAGAAAGCCCTTTGGAACTCTTTGCTATCCCTTTTTGTTTTTACCACGTTAAATAATTAGGTATCATCAATCGAGTCACCTCCTCGCCGCTTGCTCCTAACTTGAGATAATTAATGAACAAGTTAAAAAGCAGCGAGTGGCTTAAGATGTCAAATTAGGGTACTCATTCCTGGACGGGAAAGAGTAGAAGCCTAATAGGCCTTGGAAGCTGCCTGGCAGTTTGGGGGGGGGGGGAGTGTGGTGATCAACTATTTCGACTAAACCATAAAAATACTCAAGACCCAGTGTTGACTATTTAAGGTCAAGTCAGTGTTTGCAAGCAGCTCTCCTGTTCTTGCCACAAAACTGATCAGGTACAGCAATTGTTTTAAGGGCAAAAGGTAGCCAACCAGATATGTTTTTTTGTGATTCTTGGCATCTCCCTTATCCCGCAAGGTTTATATGGCTTTTGGAGTGCCCTTTGCAGAACCATTCATGTTTATCGAAAGAAGGTACATTTCACTTTCCCCTCCAATGCAACTATTCGGTTGCGTTACTTAAGGGCTATTTCAATTCTACTTAGGATGATATCGGAAAGAGACCTTGAATTTACTGCACACAAACGTACCCTTGTTCTGCATTTCTCCCCCAAGAAGAAATTAATGGCAGCTAAGAGAACCTGCCTCTATATCACATACAAATAAAAGTAAGGTCTCCTAGTATAGTTATTATTTTCTTTTTGTGTGAGGAGAGGGATAGCGAGTGGAGCGCATGAACTAAAGGCCTAGACCAGTTTTATCCCATGGCACACGTAGCAGTTGAATAGGACCAGTATTTTGAGACCATCCTAACTCTTAGGTCTTTCCTGTTTAGATGACACCGATCCAGTACTGTGTTTGATTTCAGGTACCAGTGCTATGTAATGGCCAGGTGACTGGGAAACTAGAAATATGATGCCTAGAAGATGGTCTTACAAAAGAGATCATATCATATAATGTAAACCGTAACCTTCCTGCCTGCCAATCTGATCTACTGGCTCTAGTTCAGTATTTCCCAAACTTGGGTCTCCAGCTGCTTTTGGACTATAAATCCCATCATCCCCACCACTGTTCCTGCTAGCTAGGGATGCTGGGAGTTGAGGTTCACAAACAGCTGGAGACCCCAGTTTCTGGTTGATTCCTAAGAATTCCTGTTTCCACTTTTAAAAAAGTGAAGCTTCATATCTTTAAAATTGTAGAAATAATTCTGAACGTATGATCATGAAAGCACCTGGTATTTCCAAGGCTAAGCAAGTTGCCCGCCATGGAAATAAATAATTCTCAGAAATAATTCCTTATCTGTACCTTAAGGCCCTGGCACAATGAGTGGCTTGCACTGAAGTCCATTGAAGTCAATCAGTTTAAGCATGCTTAAGTTCGTCTTGGATTGTGGCCTTAGTCGACAGATTCCCAGTAGCTTAAATAGCTTAATTTATTTAATGTAATAAACAAAATGTATACACTGCCTGTTTGTTAAAAACAACAACATTCAAAGTGGTTTACAAAAGATAAAACAGTAAAATCAAGAAAAATTATTATTATTATTATTATTATTATTATTATATTAAATTTGTATACCACTCTATGCTTGAAGGTCTCAGTATGGTTCGCAACACAAAATTACAATATACACAGCAGAAAGCACGTACTAAAAATATTCGAAACAATCAACAATAGTAATTTATACACATTAGTAAACAATACTCTCCCCAACAAACTTAAGGTCAGCCTCCATACCTGAGGACTGTAAAACCTACTTTAAAACATACAAAAGTGATTTTACGAATAACATGGATACTCCATGCAATCATTTTTAAAATTATTTTTATTGCAAGAGAGAGAGTGGGAAGAGCATTTGTTCTGCACACAAAGAATGGTGGTTTGGCAGGAGAAAGCCTTTTGGACACTTAACACTATCACAGCTTTGATAATTGATTTTTAAACACTAGTAACCCTCCCCCCACTTTAAACAGGATAGCTGGTTTCTTTTTGATTTGTATGTTTTTTTTGGAGGAGGCATACTTACGGATAGCTCTTCTGAAAGGCAAGGTTTTCTTTATGCTTTTCATATTTTTTTTATTCTTCTTCTGGCTCAGCCAGTGTTTAGAACTGCCAAAGGAAATGAAGATGGAGAGACTAAGACCTTGCCAGTTTCTGCCCCTTCCAATTACACATTAATCCCAAACCGTACAAAGCAAAATAAAAAAATATATAAAAAATTGCTTTCTTTATGAACCATATAAACCAGTTTTCTCTGAGTCTTAAATTGGCATTTTGGACTGCGTCCACTAACACTACTGAAGGACCTCAACAGAAAAAGAAGGAAACAGAAGGAGGGGAAGAAAGATCGCTCCCAAATGACAACCTTTTGAATAGTCCAAGTTCAATCCTTAAAACAAAAAGTGAATTTTTCCCCCAATAATGTGCTCCACAGCCTCTCACCTCTCATCCTGAGAAACATGAAAGAGGAAGTGAAAGAGATGACCCAAATCATAGAGTTCCTTTGATAGCAGAAATTCAGCTGTTTTGAACACTTGCAATCAAAGGAAGTGGTTTCCCTAATTATATGAACTATGTGAAAGCTCTCAGAATAGCTTTTCCACCCCAGGATTCCTTGCACTTTAGAAGTTTGCATAAAAGCTCACATGGAGAATCAGATGCAAAGTGTTTGATTCAAATTTTATTAGGCAGAAGTGTGCGCGCGTTCTTATCGCTCTGCTTAACAGCTGGTTGGATTTGGACCACAATTGGATTTTGACAGGTATATTTCTGCCCGATGCTTGTTTTAAATCCCTGTGTTCAGGTTCTATTGCCAGATACCCCTTTTAAAAGAGAATTGTGGCAATAGATAAATTGAGAAGCGATGGAGAGGTCTCTTTGATTGTGAGCTTTGAGTGAAGATTCTGTCCTTTGGCTTGGTTGGAATATAGAGGAGAAAAACCAGTCCTTTCCACTGTGCTTAAAAGAAGAAATAAGGATGAAATCTTAATTTTAATGTAAAAAAAAGGGGGGAACTATTTTCTCAAGAAAATGTTCTTTTCTGAAGAAGTGAGATCTGAAAAATGGAAACTTCAGTGTGATTCTGACTGTGGTAAAGTTTGAATTCAGTCAAATCTCTGAAGCAAAATGGATTCTTTTCAGCAGACCAATCTACTTTTTAATATACAGTGGAACCTCGGGTTACAAACACCTCGGGTTACAAACACTTTGGGTTACAGACTCCGCTAACCCGGAAGTAGTATCTCGGGTTAAGAACTTTACCTCAGGATGCACAAAGTCCGTAGAATTTCTCTCAGTTTCAGGAGTGAGAAGTTTTTAAAGGTTTTGCCGAAGAAAGGAAGGTACTTTGTCTGCCTTTCATTCTTTCTTTCTCACTTGGTTCACAAGTTGCCCAAGCGCTAAATTTCAAGTTAGGCAATAGCACAACTATGGCAAAGCCACAGTGACTCAATATTAAGCTATAAATTAAGGTATTGTGCAGCTTTATGTTAAAATGGGTGTCTTTGATATTTTTTTTTTCCTTTTGCAATCTACGGTAATTGAGCATCCACAGAGGCTAAATAAAGTCTCAAGGTGCTTATTAGTGGTGCCTTAAAAGTGATGTGCACACTTATGTATCCAGAAATGTACTATTTATTGGAATGCATTGCAAGAAGGGTTCCTGTGGTTTATGGAAGCGAAATACAACTACATTCACTTGGGTTGCATTAAAAATCAGAACTTAACTGAGACTATGATGCGCTTAGGATGAGGCATAGGGGATCTCATTGCCACTGATGGAGGGCAGTCCATTGATGATCGCTGTAGGGGAGCATTATCAATTTCTCAAGAGATGTTGCTGTTCATGAAGTGGAGAAAGAGATTCTGTGTTAGACAATGGATTATTCTCTCCAAGATGCCTAGCTTCCCAGCACTGCACACTTTGGCCCCAATGCTGAGAAAATTAGCCAGCACTTGCCTTATCAAAGACCAGTAGGACATTTTAGTGGAACATAATTTGATATAATATAACATGCTACTTTGCAGGTATGAAAATCTGCACAGGGCATTTGCCCTAAGGGCATTGTTAGATAGAAATCCTGGTCTGCCCCAACTGCTTTGTGCGCAGTGTAGAAATCATATGCAGCCATTACAACTAGCAGAAAAAGCAACACATGAGTGGAATTGTCCACAATTCTGCACATGCCAAGTAGCTCTATTCTCTGGTGTTTAGGGTTGCCATACATTCGGAATTTCCCAGACCTAACTGAGATTCGGCCATTGTAAACAGTGTCAAGGAGGAAATCGCTGACATGTCTGGGAAAATCTGGACGTATGGCAACCCATGTTGAAAGTGTAGATTTTGGTGAATTTCCTTAAAAATAGCTCAAAACATAATCTGGCGCCCCAAAAGACAAAAACTCAACAACTCCCACAGAAAATGCAGGATGATACTTGTACACATGTCGCACAACTGAAAATATTGAGAATCCATTCTGGATCTTTTACAAAAGTTTTTTTGTGGTATAAGTAAAAACTGGGTTTCTTAGTGGGCCCTGCAAAGCGCTATTTGCATAATGCTTTTTATAGGGTAGGGTAGGCAGCACTGGGGATGAATTTAAGGAATCAAGGGGGCAGTGTCCCCAAAATTTAGGGAACTACTGCCCTGTGGGGGAGCTGATTTGGACAGGGACCATGGCACTAAAAGTGTGTTCTTGTGTTTCTTGCTTTAAACTCTGTCTCCTGTGTGCTGTTTTTCCCCTGTGTTCTTTAAACTCTGGCAGTGGCATCTGTAATACATGGGCAAATACGAGTTCCAAGCAGGGTCCACTGTGGCTCAGAATGGATTATAGGGAACATATTCCATTAATTTTATTTATGTATTTTGGAACTTCTGGTGCCTAGCTCACTTTTCAGCAAACGTAACCAACTGGCTTTTGTTTAAATGTTTTATTTCCTGAAAAGAAAGAAAGAAAAAAGATTCCGAGAAGAAATGAGCCTATCTAAGTAAACATGCTGTCTGGGTTTTTATATGGCAGTTTCATTTTGCAGTTGGAGAGAAAGAGCAGCAGCCTCAATGAAACAGATGGCACACCAGATTTTGTGGGTATAAAATAGCCACAAACTGTGCATCGTGCAGTTTCCCCTCTGCTTTGCCTGGTATGAGAAGAAGATATGTCTATATAGTGGCTGTACGAATAATATTTTAAATTGGACAGCAATTGGAAAAACTTGCTCCCCAAGATTTGAGGCAATTGAATAGTAAAGACCATTTATGAAGAGGAGAGAAACCCTCTGGTGGACTAAGGAGTTGAGCTTTCCCCATGGCAAATAACCACTGTGTGGAGTGAGGTGCAAGCACTGCAGCTTTGGCACAATGTCCCAGTTTACCACACTGCTGGTAACTTGTGGCAAAACAACCACATGTGTGCTGGCGGCAGCTACCATTGCAAAGTAGCATATGCTTGCACGGAGAGCGGCCTGGGGCTTGTGAACAGTGGTGCGTGAGCCTTTTAACTGCAACAGAATTAGCTGCATCAGTGCAGCTGACGTATCTCATATATCCTAAGAATCACGATAGCTGTTGGTTAAGATAATAATGCTAAGACAACCCTTTCACTAATGCATTTCATAAGATGAGATTGATGGCACATACTGTGGTTTGTGCTGTCATAGGTGTGAACAGAGACATCACCTTGCCAACGAAGGTCCGTATGGTTAAAGCTATGGTTTTCCAAGTAGTGATGTATGGAAGTGAGAGCTGGACCATAAAGAAGGCTGATCGCCGAAGAATTGATGCTTTTGAATTAAGGTGCTGGAGGAGACTCTTGAGAGTCCCATGGACTGCAAGAAGATCAAACCTATCCATTCTGAAGGAAATCAGCCCTGAGTGCTCACTGGAAGGACTGTTCCTGAAGCTGAGGCTCCAATACTTTGGCCACCTCATGAGAAGAGAAGACTCCCTGGAAAAGACCCTGATGTTGGGAAAGATGGAGGGCACAAGGAGAAGGGGATGACAGAGGACGAGATGGTTGGACAGTGTTCTCGAAGCTATCAGCATGAGTTTGACCAAACTGTCAAACTGGAAGACAGGAATGCCTGGCGTGCTCTGGTCCATGGTCCATGGGGTCACAAAGAGTCGGACACGACTAAACGACTAAACAACAACAAGGTCTGAACATCTGTGGGATTAGGGTGAAAGTTTATAATCCCCCAAACCACTTACTTTTGAGCAAGACAGGCATAGCTTCACCATCCCTCTGTGGTTGGAATAAGACTTAAGAAGAAAGGAAGCTGCCTTTTATGATTGGTCCATCCAGCTCAGTATATTGTCTATCCAGGCAGGGTTTCCCAAACTTGGTTTTGCTGCCGTTTTTAGACTACAATTCCCATCATCCCTGTCCACTGGTCCTGCTTGCTAGGAATGATGTGAGTTGTAGTCCAAAACAGCTGTCAACCCAAGTTTGGGAAACCCTCTTCTATAGTGACTCACCAGGTCTCCAAGGCCTCGGTCATAAGTCTTTCCCAGCCTTACCTGGAGATGCTGAGATTGAACCCTGGGCATTCTGCATGTGATGAAAGGTATGTCCTTCTGCTCAGCTAAAGCCTCTCCACATTGGGGTTTGTGGTATTACATTGTGGTAGACAGGAAGCCTTGCGATTTCGGTTGTCTGAGTGTTAACTCTCTGATGAAGATCAGATCCTTTACATCTATGTGGGTTTCATGGTCAATCGCTTACTTTTACTCTATATCAGTGCTTAAGATAAGTGGCTAGAAACAGTTTGGTATTGAAAGGGCCAGCTATGTTTGGGATTCCACAGGGTTTGAGAAGAGTCTTGGAATTTGTGGTGGCAAATTCTCTTCTCCTAATCATGGAGGCTTCTGTCTGATACGTGTGGTTCTGTGACCTCTTTCTGGGTCTGAATTAGCGCATTGTGTTGAATGAGAGGTGGGCTGGGTTCTGTGATGTATAATCATGGTGGCCCTGCTATCGTCATGTGTTGATTGGTGTGCTACTGCCGTGGGTACTGTGGGGTTGTCATTGGGGCGCAGTGCGGCCAGAGCTTTTGCAGAAGTGGCTGGTGATTGTATGCCAATCTCTTGTTTCTCCTGTTCTGTTGTTGTTTGTTTTTGTTTTTGCTTTTGGTTATGCAACTAGGAAGGTATAGCATTGTGACAACTTCACAAGGGTGTTTATATGCTGGCATTATCCTGCTGTAACCCCCGACACCATCAGGATTGAGCAGCAGATGGTAGAGAAGAATTAACTTCCATAAAACATTGTGAGGGACAGTTAACAGATTAAAACTTTCCCAGCTTTAAATTGTTACTGATCCTTAAAATTCTGGAGAACGTTTGGGTTCCATTTCTTTCCTTACCTGCCTTCAATCCTTTCTAAATCATTTTAGCGTTCCTCACATGAATGTGGCAAATATTTCCGAACCATATAACTAATCAACTCTCACGTGAAACAGTGATAAATATTAGTAAGCACTTAGTGATGTTCTGCTAATCAGAGTGCTAGCATAGTTAAACACGTCTAACCCTGTAATTTTGTGGCATGAGAGAGTGCTTCACACTGTGAAATTTAGCTGATATATTAAACACAATGTTGGTTGGTTGATCTGGTAGCCGAATGGAGTTTATTTTCAAAATGGAGCTTTCACAAATACGTTCAGCCAGAAGGAAAATGTAAATTTATGTATGTTGTGGCAATTTTCCTGGTTCTTGCCATTCAACTTGTAGAGCATTTTTTCATCTTTTTTGGGTGAAACATAATGTTCCTGATTTTTGGTGGATGCTGGTGGCATGTGTACAGCCTTTTACAGAAAATTAATCTGTAAAAGGTAAAATCAGTCTACAAGTGCATTGACCTCCAGTCCCAGCCCACCAATGAGGCAAGGTGAGTTGCCTGTCTTGAGTAGCAGAAGCCCAAGAGGCAGTGCCCGCCTCACTACCACTGGCAGTGGCACTGGTTTCTGGCGAGATCTCACCGGTAAGAGAGGTGTGGTGCCACCAGAGGGGAGGCAGTGAGAGGGCGACAGTGAAATGGGATGCGCCACCCCTGTTTACTGTTGACATCTGTCTCTACAGTATTTTGGTAAGAAATAAGCCCCCTTGTCTCTTATTGTGTAGCCAATGAAGGGTGTTGCATCTGTGTATTTATCGAGACAGGAAACGGTCTCTAGAGTGACAGCTCAACCACCTGAAGATGGAACTTGCAATATAATGGCTTTCATACTTCCAAATTATGAAACTGTTGGTTGATGATACTTACAAAGCCTTACTTAAGGATGTGAAGGTGGTTGACTCTCAGAAGTGTTTCTGAGTGTCCACCGTTTAACTCGGCGTGCATTCTTTGCATATTCAAATCTTGTTTGTGAAAGAGATGGATTCAGAGATAGTTTGATTTAAACGTTTACTATAGGTGCGTTCTGGAACCGTACGCAGTTTTACATTGACAACTTAACATTTTCTGTATTTTGAACAGGCAGAAATCCTCAGCGTGCTCAGCCACAAAAACATCATTCAGTTTTATGGAGCTGTTCTCGAACCCCCCAACTATGGCATAGTTACGGGTAAGTTACAAGCCTTCCTTTTGTGGTTTATGCAGTGCCGGATTTACGTATAAGCTAAACAAGCTATAGCTTAGGGCCCCACTCTTTTGAGGGCTCCTCAAAAATATACTTCTTCTTAATTGTATTTCACTATTCTTCTTAACTACTTTTCAGTTCAACAATTACTTTGATAAAATACATACTTTTGTTATGTGCAAATGGCTTTAGATATCTATTAGGTCCATTAATTACCATATAGCATATATTCAACACACAAAAAACAGCAACAATTTGTTGTTGACAAAGGACAGCTGGACATATAAAGGGCCCCATTACCTTCAGTAGCTTAGGGCCTCATCAAACCTAAATCAGGCCCTGGGTGTATGTGTTTTACATTTAAGAAGCTCTTCTTGTTTCTGAAATGCTAGGTACAGTGGTATCTTGAGTTAAGAAGTTAATTCGTTCTGGAGGTCCATTCTTAACCTGAAACTGTTCTTAACCTGAGGTACCACTTTAGCTAATGGAGCCTCCTGCTGCTGCCGCACCACCGCAGCGCAATTTCTGTTCTCATCCTGAAGCAAAGTTCTTAACCTGAGGTACTATTTCTGGGTTAGCGGAGTCTGTAACCTGAAGCGTCTGTAACCCGAGGTACCACTGTATCTGTATTTGCAGTGACCAGTGAATTACTACTTTTGTGTAGCTTTAATGGCCAGAAAGTAACTCCTTTCTCTGTTTAACACTGCTCACAACACCAGTGTGCTTCTGTCTAAAAATAGTTCTTTCTGCAGTTATATTTTATACTTTGTGCCCTGCCCTGGCATCTGTGCTACAATGGCTACGGAATTCTCCCAGGAGTTTACAGGCCGGTCTTCAGATTGAGCCCTAGGGTTTAGTGCCCTTTGCCATCCTTCCAGTCTCTGAAAACACACATTGCACAGAGTGAGATCCAACAACTGTTCCTGCACTTGGACTGCTGATTGCTGTATCTCCCACTTAAAAAGGATTGTTAGGAAGGAGATTGAAAATAAGACTGTCAATATGATAATGCCTTTGAAATACTGAGTGTACACCTCAGAAAGAATGCCCCACCACCAATAAAGAAAGGTTGTAACCGGTGCTATTTTTTCTAGAAAAAACCCCCGTGAACTTCTCCCTTGTTCTCTTAGAACATTGGGGCTTTTTAGGATAGAAAAAAAAGGTGAATAAGTGGGGTGAGCGAGAACTTAATAGCGATGTATACAATTATGCATGGTATGGGAAACTGCATAGAGAGTGCATGTGTTTCTCTCACCCTCGTAAAACTAGGACCACACAATGGGGCTGAGTGTTGGGAGATTCAGAGCAGCAGAGCAAAATTAGTTCTTCATGCATAGTTAAACTATGGCGTGAACTCTCACAAGATGTAATAATGGCTACCAACTTGGAGGACTTTTTAAAAGTATGTTAGACATATTCATGGAGGGCATGCTAACTGTTTTTAATAAATCAAAGTTATTCCTTTTTTACAACACATAAACTAGATGGATAGTTCCATTGGTTAGCATGGTGTTAATAATGCTGTGGTTGCAGGTTTGATCTTTGTGTGGGACAACTGCATATTCCTGCACCAAAGGGGGTTGGATGAGATGACCCTTGAGGTCCCTTCCAACTCTACGATTCTATGATTCTATATTTTGAATTAAATACAAATTTGCTTGACATATGTAGCTCCTCCTCAAAGACGGCAATGCAAATATCCTTACTTTTATGTGAGTTGTTTACACCTCTTGTTTACACCTCTTGTTTACACCTCACCAATTAAGAGAGATATCTCTTAATTGGCCAAACTGTTGTATGAACAGTTTACACAAGTCCTTGGTTGAAGGGTATGTAATTTGAAGCATGTGATGTATACGAAACAAAGCACATGGATGTGCTTGGAAGAGCAAAGCAATGGAACTGCAAAAACAGGACAAACAGCTTATAAAGCAGCAATAACTGAAACGAAGAAGCATTATGTGTTAGAGAGGCTTTGCTGATTTGTATATTTTTAAAAGTATTTTGTCAGAACATGAACCCAGGGAACAGTTTACAGTGCTGCGTGCAAAAAAAATTCTGGGAAATAAGAAGTGGTAGATCTTAAGAAGTTTCAGAGATGACACTTGGTTTATTTGAAATTTTATGAACCTAAATGTCCTGTGAGGGACGCGGGTAGCACTGTGGGTTAAACCACAGAGCCTAGGACTTGCCAATCGGAAGATCGGCGGTTTGAATCCCCGCGACGGGGTGAGCTCCCGTTGCTCGGTCTCTGCTCCTGCCAACCTAGCAGTTCGAAAGCACCTCAAAGTGCAAGTAGATAAATAGGTACTGCTCCGGTGGGAAGGTAAATGGCATTTCTGTGCACTGTTCTGGTTTGCCAGAAGCGGCTTAGTCACGCTGGCCACATGACCCGGAAGCTGTACGCCGGCTCCCTCAGCCAATAAAGCGAGATGAGCGCCGCAACCCCAGAGTTGGCCACGACTGGACCTAATGGTCAGGGGTCCCTTTACCTTTAAAGGTCCTGCATGAACTGGAAATGTACTTCAGAACACACCACAGAATCCAAAATTTGTCTTTTATATCAGCACCAGAAGGCTGAACGGAGTCTGATAAGGCCCTCCTGCCAGAATTGGTGGATTATTGCTGAAAATTTTCAGAGAGCACACCCTTAAAGGCCCTGTGTGACTCTCCAGTACAGTCAACTCCCCATTTGCATTGATTCAAAGCGTGCTCCTCATGTAAATGCTTTTCATTAGGAAAGCCAAACATCACCGTTCACCTGTCCAGCATTAGACAAAGCCATTTTTAAAGATGTGTGCTATTTCTTCACAGAATATGCTTCTGCTGGGTCACTGTATGACTACATAAATAGCAACAGAAGCGAAGAGATGGATATGGATCATATAATGACCTGGGCAACTGATATAGCTAAAGGTAAGTGGGATTCATTGGTAACAAAGGGAAATTTATTGCAATAATTTGAAAAAAAAGGAGCAACATTATCTTTAATCCTTAGTCTGAATTGTTCATATTCTCCAGTACTATCAACTTGGTTATCTTCCACGAAAGCTCCCAAGACCTACTAGTGAATCTGGATTTACCAGATGCTTGGCACAGGATGTAGTTTAAGGAGATGGTTTATTTCACCCGGGTCAAAGACCTGGTTTGACACCTCCCATGTGCATTTGCATGCATATACACACAGAGATTGGGAGCCTCAATGGTGCCCCTGTGGAGGCTTTACCTGGGGCAAAAAACCCGGCTAGCCCCCCCCCCCCCATTGCTACGGCTCTGGAAATACCTACAGAATTTATTTATTTCTGCTGTTCTTCTTCTGAGCTTGTCTTCATAAGTAATGTTCCCATTTTCTTTATATGGCATCTATGTAGGGCAAAAGGCTGTATGAGAATGACTTCCCTGTAGGGAGAAAAGGGGTCATTATCAATATTTGAGCTGGGCAGAAAAAAGCTTTTTAAAGATTGATCGAGCATCATAAAATGCAAATATATTACTAATGTAATATAGACTCTGACAGAACCAGCAAAGGCCTGACAGAAGCATTGGACCAACTGCATCCCACCTTCTTTAGTGGCTGCTTAAGACTCTAGCCCAGGACTGGGAAATTGTGTCAACAGTTGGCCTAGGCCAGGCATGGCCCAACTTGGCCCTCCAACTGTTTTGGGACTACAACTCCCATCACCCCTAGCTAACAGGACCAGTGGTCAGGGATGATGGGAATTGTAGTCTCAAAACAGCTGGAGGGCCAAGTTGGGCCATGCCTGGCCTAGGATGACTCTATTATTAATAATAATAATAGTAATAGTAATTTTATTATTTATACCCCACCCGTCTGGCTGGGTTTCCCCAGCCACTCAGGGTGGCTTACAACATATAGTTAACCATTCATATGTTTTAGGATTTTAAAATTGTATACTACCTAGGATGCCTTGACAGAAATGTGGCATACTGTACTTTTCCATGTATAAGACAAGGGTTTTTTCTTTTTAAAAAAAGTTAAAAATTTTGGGCTTCGCTTATACATTGGGGGTACAGGCGATTGGCCCAATCACAGTGATTAGGAGATTGTCAGCAGCAATTGGTTGGGCGATTTCCACCTGGCGGTGAGCAGGCATACGATTGGTGCCTCTGGCGACACATACGGTCATGTGGGTGAGTGATTTTTGGCATCCCCCCCCCAAAAAAAGCTCAACAACAAGCTCCCCCCATTTTCTTAATTTGGAGTCCCCCAAAATAGGGGGCGTCTTATACACAGGGGCATGTTATACACGGAAAAATAAGGTATAAAGGCTATACATAAATAATTGAAGGCCTGTTCACTAGCTACTTTGGGGAGAGACGTGTGCTATGTAGCCTTTCGTGAAAAATGCACGTACCTTTTCCTTCGCTGAGTATTTTTTTTATTTGAATGTGTGTCTTCTCTTCCTCACCACAGAATTGAAATACATGAATTGCTCCAAGATTTTGTTAGACCCATTTTGCCTTATTTGCATTTGGCTTGTGAAGAAGCCATTGCAAGTGCTGATAAGAAGTGATCATGTTATAACATAGATTTTCTTCCTTTCTTTTTAAAAACCATTTCCTTTTAGGAATGCACTATTTGCATATGGAGGCTCCAGTCAAAGTAATTCACCGAGATCTGAAGTCCCGAAATGGTAAAACAGCATGAATTTACATGTTCTTGTTTCTCTTGCAAATCATGGATTTTCAGTGCTAGTTACTGAACACAGGAAAGCGATTCTACCTTCAGTTAAAATGCTTACTAAGCATTGCTGGAAAACACTTCAGAACATGTTTCGATTCGTCTCTAATCCTGTTTGTCTTCAACAAAGTGTATTTAGCTTGCTCTCTTTTTAGCTTCCTTGAACTTTACCATTCTGTACAATTATTCTAAGATGCATTTAGGTAAGCAGAGTTTTCGTGCACCTCTGGACAATGGCAAAATGAGAAGACATTAGGTTGGATTCCAGGATAAGTTATTTGTCCCATTTATTTTAGAGGGCACTAAGTTAGTCATGATTAACTTTCCATAGCGCTTTTCAGTGGGACATCTGCAAGTAACCTAGTGGAATAGTTTATAGTGGAATAGTTGCTGGGGTTTGGGGGATTTTGGGGCATGTTGCCACACAATGTCAGCATCCTTCAGCTAATATTCCCGGATATTGTACTCAAAACCCTGCTTTTACATTCAGAGATTTTCCGCCCAGGTGTTGGTTACAATGGCCGAATCCCAGCTATGTCCACGAAATTCCGGATGTGTGGGAGCCCTAGATTTGGCAGACAGTTTTTATTGGCCCTTCCCTCAAACCAGTGGAAGATGTTAAGTTTGTGAGCTCAGTTCAAAGGAGATAGATGACAGATAGAAATGATGGGACTGAGCCCTTGGCAGCAGTCATGAGCTGCATACGAAATTTCATCACAATAACCAGAGTCACCATTGTTCAGGCAAACATGTAGTTCCCTTTCTAATCTCCTCTACCCCCACAAGATCAGTACAGTGGTACCTCAGGTTACATACGCTTCAGGTTACATACGCTTCAGGTTACGGACTCCGCTAACCCAGAAATAGTGCTTCAGCTTAAGAACTTTGCTTCAGGATGAGAACAGAAATTCCGCTCCGGCGGCGTGGCAGAAGCAGGAGGCCCCATTAGCTAAAGTGGTGCTTCAGGTTAAGAGCAGTTTCAGGTTAAGTACGGACCTCTGGAACGAATTAAGTACTTAACCAGAGGTACCACTGTATTCTTGAACAGTAGGCATAATTTTAAAAATAAATAAATCACAAAAGTGCTGTCCCCATGTGCAGGCTCATAGCACGAGCAATAATTACCTGGAAGGACATAAGGCTACATTAGGAGAGTGACTACAGCCATGGAACTTTTCTCAGTTAGGGCAGAACCCTCCATTAGCGTGGAAAGGAAAACTCTACACTCACTCTCTAATAATGACTGTGGCCAAAGATGCAGGCAAGTAGCTACATACAGTCGTACCTTGGATCCCAAACTCGGTACTTGGTCTTGGCACTCGGTACTGGGCTTGGTACTCGGACATTTTGGCTCCTGAACGCCACAAACCTGGAAGTGAGTGTTCCGGTTTGTGAACTTTCTTTGGAACCTGAACATTCGACAGGGCTTCTGCGGCTTCCGATTGGCTGCAGGAGCTTACTGCAGCCAACCAGAAGCCACACTTTGGTTTCTGGACGTTTTGGATTCCGTTTGACTTCCAAGGTACGACTGTATTCACTTTTTAAAATGTTGGATTGAACAGCAACAGTTCTGTAAATGGTAAGTGTGGAGAGGCCCTTATTCTGGATTGAGCCCACTGCCTTGTGGAATTTGCATCTCTATTGGCCATACTGGGTGGGGCTGATGGGAATTGGAATGAACTGGAGGGTCACATGGTCCTAATCTGTTGCTCTAGTTGCACAATGAGTTAAAATATGTTAAGAGTTCTCCAGCCATGAAAAAACACACTATGAGTTGCAAGCCATGTCCTTGTAACGAAAATGACTTAAGCTAGTGTTAATGCCCCAGGGGAGAGGCTGCTGAACCAAGTTCAACACGAAATATCTGTAGTTTTTCATCCATTGATCTCTTCCTGCTTGGTAGTAACTGCAGTTCATGAATCTCTGTGGCTGTTATGCAAGATAGAATTACTTTGTGCCAAATGGGATTAGTACTGTGGGATACACCCAAAACCAACGTGCAAAGGGGGGGGGGGGAATGAAAGGGGCCTTATTTCACTGTAATGTTGCTATTAGTTGTTGCTTTTATCCTGAAAGGATTTTTCTCTTACTTACAATCACATTAAAACGGACTGTGCCTCATTTTCTTTCTTTGATTTTTGACCAGAGAAATCCAATGTTACCTCTACGTAAAATATATTTTATAACTGGTACTTAGATATTGAAAACCAAACATTCACGATTCTGTGTAAAGTTTTGTCTGCAAACACAGATAACTTAGGGAAACTGCTTCGGAGAACGTTTTGTTTGAAATGTGGTCGATCAGTCTTGTAATTTATTTAATGCTGTGCCTTTTTACTATTTATTGCTGGGTATTCTAATACTTTGACCAATTATTTGATGGCCCTTCTGACAGAGTAGGAGAACTCCATGTTGGATTAGACAAACATCCAGCCCAAATGTTTTTGGGAAGGGTTTTTTTAAATAGAACTTTCAACTTTCACATTTTATTCCCTCCCACCCCCACCCCCCAGTAAAAGTTGTTTTGAAATCCGTTACTTCAAAATAAAGTTAAGCATTGACGAAATAGTCAGGACTATATAACACTTGTGACCTTGAACACTGACACGAAACGGGGACCAGCAACACCAGTCTTAAAATCTTTACATTTTAAGTGAATTATAAAACTAAGAATGGTGAACACACTAATGAACAAGGTCAAATCAGGGCATGATGCATGGTGAGAGAGAAACCTGTGTACTGCAAGTATTGTTGGGCTCCAGTTCCCAGTTCCCCATCCCAGCATAAAGGCAAGACTCTTTGCCTATCATTGGACAGCAGCACCTGCTGCATAGGGGTATTCTTGTTCTGAATAGAAGAGGTTCTATTTCGCTAATTGTCTGTTATAAACCGTTAAAAGGGTAAGGTAAGGGACCCATGGATGGTTAAGTCCAGTCAAAGGCGACTATGGGGGTTGCGGCACTCATCTCACTTTTCAGGCCGAGGGACCCAGCGTTCGTCCACAGACAGCTTTCTGGGTCATGTGGCCAGCATGACTAAATTGCTACTGCTACACGGAGGACTGTGACGAGTGCCAGAGGGCCCGGAAATGCTGTTTATCTTCCCGCTGTAGCGGTACCTATTTATCTACTTGCACTGGTATGCTTTCGAACCGCTAGGCTGCCCAAAGCTGGGGCAAAGCAACAGAAGCTCACCCCGTTGTGCGTATTTGAAATGCCGACCTTCTGCTCGAATTCACTTCACAGGGTGAGCTCCCGTTGCTCTGTCCCAGCTTCTGCCAACCTAGCAGTTTAAAAGGATACTAGCGCAAATAGATAAATAGGAGCAGCAGGAAGGTAAATGGTGTCTCTGTGTGCTCTGGTTTCCGTCATGGTGTTCCATTGCGCCAGAAGTGGTTTAGTCATGATGGCCACATGATCCAGAAAACTGTCTATGGACAAACGCTGGCTCCCTCAGCCTGAAAGCAAGACGAGCGCCGCAACCCCATAGTCGCCTTTGACTGGACTTAACCGTCCAGGGGTCATTTACCTTTACTTTTTACCTATAAACTGTTAATGTCTTCTGATCTACTTGAAAGCTATGTTGTTGTGTGTATATTATGCTATGTGTAAAGATTTATCCTTTACATCAAATTGATCCCAAATCCTAATATTCCAAGTGATATTAGATTGATTGATTGATTGATTGATGATAGATATATCAATAGATGATAGATAGATGATAGATAGATAGATTCCTCTGTTCACTCTCTTCAACAGTTTACATAATTTTATAAACCCACGTCATTTTCTCACTCAGTCGTCTTCTTTTCTCCCTAAACTATAATACTGTGAATATTTTAGATTTTTTGTTGAGAGTAGGTGCCCCAATTGCTAGGTCATATTGGCTGTCCTTATCTGACACCTCCTGCTCTGTGGTACTCTGAATATGCCAGATGTCATGTCTACAGTATAGATTTATATGACATGGCATTATAATATCCGACAGTTTTATCTTCAGTCTCACTCCTCAATAATTTTTTGACACTGAGTATTTTCTTTTCCATTGTCATAACACGCTGAGTTTACTCTCAGTAAGCTATCAACCCTAATATCAATATTTCTTTGGTGGCCATGGACAATTCAGTATGAGATATTTCAGTGTCAGTTAGACTTATTGCCAGATGATTCAGCTAGAGAAATGATACGAACTGTGCTTTCCAGTATGTACAAGCCCATCATCATTAAACAATTTCCATGACAACCATTTACATTATTTCTTTCTTTTTAAATTTTCAGTGGTCATAGCTGGTGATGGAGTATTAAAGGTAGGAAAATATAAAGCACCTATAAAGTTTATTTGCTGTTGCACCGTATTTTGCATCATAGTTGTCCCCCCTCCCCCGGCTCAAAAAAATGTGGACGCTCATTTTTGTTTATTTACTGCTTTTTTTAGATATGCGATTTTGGTGCTTCAAGATTCCACTCCCATACAACACACATGTCTCTAGTTGGTACCTTTCCTTGGATGGCTCCAGAAGTTATCCAGAGTCTGCCAGTATCTGAAACATGTGACACTTATTCGTATGGTGTGGTGAGTAGCCTATTTCTTTGTACACTACCATACATGTTCAAAAAGATTATCTTTGGAGAAGCTATCTAGCTGGCCTTTCAAGTCTCATCTAACACAAAGCCGGGAAAAGATAGTGCTGGTTGTAATATTTTTAAAAACATTTTTATTCTTAGAATTGTCACACAGAGTCCTTTGAGTGGCTTGCAGTGTACAGTCATACCTTGGATTCTGGACGCCTTGGTACTTGGACGTTTTAGCTCCCAAACGCCGCAAACCCGGAAGTGAGTGTTCCGGTTTGCGAACGTTCTTTGGAACCTGAATGTCTGACGGGGCTTCTGTGGCTTCCGATTGGCTTCAGGAGCTTCCTGTAGCCAATCAGAAGCTGTGCTTTGGTTTTCGAATGTTTTGGAAGTCGAACGGACTTCTGGAACGGATTCCGTTCCACTTCCAAGGTACAACTGTATTTAAAAACCTTAAACATAAATACACTGCGATATCAACATGTTAATACAAAAACACATGCAATTCGTAACAATCTATAAAATACCCTCCCCTTAAAAAGACAGATGCAGGAAGCTCTATCAGCACACTGACAGACGTACAAGGCACACAAATCTCTTGAATGTGTACTTGTATGTTCATTGCTTTACAGCTGCCTCAGTATTTCTTGCACACAGGGACGCTTTGTTGACATCTTTTCTTCAACATGATTCTTGTGGTGCGTGTTTTGCCTATGTTTCTCTGTAATGCTTCCTGTTCAGATACTACTCTCCAATCCTGATAGGACAAACACCAAGGACCCAGGAACAAACCATAGCACTCATAACCAGTAATAAACCATAGCACTAACAACAACACTAATAATTATTAGTGTTAGAACTGAGACTAACAACAATAAATACTTATTGTGGGTGGTTGTCTTTGTCACCCATGGCAGAGATCTTTAGAGAATTACTCCCCACTCTTCATAAGACTAAACTAATGGGTTCAGTGTCCTGGGTTAGGAAAGACTCTCCTAGGGCAGACATTCCCCTCAATATAAAGTAAGGAGATTGGGGAAGGGATGAGGAAGAAATATTGGGTCCCAAAGCCCATTACCACTTACAACATGCCAGGGTGAGGAGAACTCTTCACCCAATCCCTTTGATCCACGCTTGTAGCCACAAAGCTCAAAGCCACCAATGCCGGCCAGTTTTTCATTCTCACTCACAAAATCATAAGATCTGAAGACATAGGGTTGAATTCATATAGTTAATTGCATATAGGTGCCATTGGAATCCATGTGAAAAGTTAGACGCCATGACTAACTTGGATTACAGTGATTTCTTACTGAACAGTTAACTTAATCTGTAATTTAGGCATTGTTTATGGAGAAAATTCATGTCACTGGAGGGATGAAGTTCAGGTATAGGAATAAGTGCCTTAATCTTTATCCCATCTTTAGACTGGTTGAAATAGGACAAGTTGTTATATCACAATGGCAGATATGTGCAAGTTCAGTTCAGAGAGTTTCTCTTTTTCAGCTTGGATTTCCCCCACAATGAAAATAACTTGAAAAAGTATAACATTGAAAGAGCACACAAAGACACTTCATGTTGGCTCACTACTTGCGCATTTGACTACATTGTTAACCCTCTGCATGAAAAATTTGCACGGCGCTTAGTTAAATATTTATAGATTACACAAGGATATGCTTGTATGCATTTAATTTCTGATCTAGATAGAAGTTTTGCCGTTCAGTCCTAACCATGTCTCTTCAGAAGTAAAGTCTATTTAATTCCATAGAAATTATTTCCAAGTAAGTGGGGTTGGGATTAGACTGCAATTCTTAACCCATTAACGTACACATAAACCCCATTAAACTCAGTGGAACTGTGTCTACAAGTGCCTAGATTTGCACCATTAGTAGTGCATTGGCTTACATTCTCCATCCATCGGTTCAGCCAAGCTTTCCTCTTCATAGGTCTTCAACTTCTCCAAGCCACAACCCTTTACGCCAACAATGTGTTTTGAAGATAAAGAATTAATCCATGAAAATCGTGTCTATTTTTCTTTTTAAACAATCTCATCCATAAATACAAGTTTTGAACAGCCTGGTATCACAATTTAGAGCACTTACAAGTGGCTTTTGTGCTAGACAGACATCTGCTTTTCATCCGTTGAAGTGCAGCTGAAATTCTGATAACAAAGAGCAGAATCCTTTTCAAATGTAAAAGAGTGAAGATGTCGAGAAATGGCATTCTGCTGGCAGAATCCATGGCCTTTCTTTTATTTATTTTTTCCCTGGGTTTTCCCCTGCCAGAATGGGTTGTATTCATTGAACTATTATATTGTTTTCTATCTTCTATTTACAATGTTAAAGTGGGGGGGGGGAGCATTTTCCCACCATAGTACAATATAATGCTGTCAATCCATAGGTCCATAGTTTTTTCCTTGGTCAACTTCAAGTTGCCTCTTCTGAATAAATCACAAGAACATTAGGAAGGATTGCATATATTAGTTAGTTAGCCCTATAACTCACATAACTTTTTGAGATTTGGCAAACAATTTCATGAGATCGGGGCACTTGAGGATAAAAATCCCTTGAAGCCTTACTTGGTTGTAAGTTCTGTTGGAAACAATGGGACTTGTATCTGTGAGATAACAGGTCCTAGGACTTGTCTGCAAGGGGCTTCCACTTAAATGAATGAAATATACTTGTAAGTAAATGAGTTTGCAGTCAGACTATTTAACACATAGTTGGCCTACCTATCCAAATGCCATACCAAGTCTTAGGATTCCTGTGGTCTGTCCAATAGTTCCCTTAGCCATTAAAAATGCCTGTGCTCCCATGAGCAGACATATCCTTCTGCATGAGGCAGAAAATAATATGCAGTCTTTCTACCTGATAGGGGGAATGCTTATGGGATAATGATGATAACTCTGAAATTGTCACAGCATATTCAATTTAAATATCAGTTCAACAGGATTCCTTTTACCAGTGAATTTGTATATATATTTAATTGCAGGGGTTTCGTGTAATAAATTTCCCTTTAGAAATGTAGATCCAGTAAGATTCATCTTCATTACACTGAGCATGTGTTGCCTTGGATATGAAAACCTATTTATAGAGTGAGTGAGAGAGACACTTCTTTTAATCCAGCTTTTTAAGATAGTTGTTCAGCCATGCAAAACACCCAGACTTCTTTCCTAACTAGAATTGGTAGCTAGCGATCCACTGGGCTTGTAATGTTTCTCCAGCACAATGTATGGAGAACAGCTAGTCCTGTTTTCTTGGGAAGCCTCAGCTGCCATTGCCAGTGACATTTTGGGAGCCATGCATATGCTCCTGAGTTAAAGACTAAAGCTCCTGTGAGCTTTGTTCATCAAACTTCTGGAGTGGTAGCATTAAAGAAAAAAAGAAAAAGCAGGGTTTGCATACATAGCAGCTTACTGTGGCTCACTACTTGTGTTGCCTTGAATGACCTTGAATATCTATTCACTGTTGTTTTTTCCTTATGGTTTGATTTTTATTTACTGCTTCTGAATCAGAAGTCATTTCATGCAGAGTGAATTATCCCATGCCCAACAGGGTTGGTTTCCCCCAAACTTCATTTGTGTGACTTCCTCACCCTTTCTTCATGGAAGTTCTTCTTCGTCTCCATTTGCATAGCTGTCCTTTTCAGAGATGATGCACCAGGACTGGATAAACCAGACCGAGATTTGTATAATGTGCTTGGCTGCACAAAAGAAGACAGTAACTAACGAAATAACCGTGTGCATGTACACAGACATCAGTTTGGAGATTTTAGTGGAAGAATAAATGGACGGAGGCAGAAGCAAGTCTCAACCACCAGACTTGAGCAACTGAGGAACAAAGAAAGATTTCAGCCTTGTGTATTTTACAACCAAAATATAACCCCACACTTCTCTTTATGATAAAAAACCCTGAGAAATATTCAAATTTAATTTAGTGTGGGGATCTTGCACACAAATATATGTCCATGTTCCTGCAAATGGACTCTGGTTGCCTGGTAATTGGATACAGATAGTGCTGTATCAAGGCTTAATAATGTATTTAAAATACAAAGTACAGAAATAAAAATTCTTTCCTTTTTTTCTATTCCAGGTTCTCTGGGAGATGCTAACTAGGGAGGTCCCCTTTAAAGGCTTGGAAGGATTACAAGTAGCTTGGCTTGTAGTGGAAAAAAACGAGGTAAGACTACGTTTCTACATTCAGGTACATAGATCAGAAAACAGTATTGGGTTTTGCAAAAGACTTTTTCATCTTCTTCAAATTGAAAGTAAGTTCACGCGTATGGAAAGATTAGCAGTAGGAGCTAACACAAAGGGTCAAAGTGATGTTATTCCTCATGAATGGACCCTTTACATCTAATTGTTGCAGCTTCACATCGTGATGCTGTAGATCAAAAATTGTACAAGTACTGTACTAGTTTCTCAGTCTCAATTGTAAAACCTAGGGGTTTGTTCTTAGTGATGAAAGAAGCCATTGCGTCCAAGGTAGGGGAACAGTTTAACTCCATCTCCTGCGTTTAGGACATCTTTATACTGGCCGGGAGTTGATATATCTGTAAGAGACCTTCAGCTACTTCAACTTAACTCTCCCAGCAGGAGTCACTATAGTACAAGAAACTGCCACTTAGATGAGGATTTCAAAAATAAAAGAAGAAAAAAATAGTTTAAAAAAGAGGGAAATTACAGTTTTGCCACCTACGTTCT
Organism: Podarcis tiliguerta; assembly: GCF_965153285.1. Lineage (NCBI taxonomy): Eukaryota > Metazoa > Chordata > Lepidosauria > Squamata > Lacertidae > Podarcis > Podarcis tiliguerta. The sequence continues at coordinate 21,384,311 of NC_139534.1, forward strand.
CGGCTACATTGAAGATGAGATCCTCACTGGTACTGGTAAGGCTCTGCCATAGTTGCAAGCTTCCTCATGCGGTGTCTTTCCATTTCAAAAGAACTTCAGTGGCGTAAACACCCTTTGTACAGGGTCCCCAGCGTTGCTTTTCTTCTTCCTACAAATTGAGGCTTTCAGGTAGTTGAACATGTGAGCGTTTATTTGAACGCATGGCTCCTTGATGTCAAAGACAGGAAGTACGGGATTTTCTTTCTTTCCCCCCACTAAAGGGGGGAAAAAATTAAAGTTGTGGCTGTGTCACACACCAAGTATGGAAATCCTCTATCTAGGCAGACTGGAAGGTTGTGGGTACGTTACTTAATAAAAAGCTACTTGGCTAAAAAGCGACAGCTTGGCTTCTTGAATTCTTTTATATATATAGCTGGCTTCCCCAATGGTTTTAGACTCTTTAAAGTGTTATTAGGGGAAAAAATATTCCTAGAAATACAGGTGGGGGTGAATTAATGTTTAAACCACCTTCTGCCTTTTAAAAGTTGTTATTGAATGTTAGGTTGGTTGTCCTGCCTGGGAAACCATATGGAACACCCAACTTAGTTGGGAATCTTTCCTTAATTCAGAACAACCTTATGCTTGTAACTTCCTACAGTATAAATTTAGAATAATAAGGTGTAATCTGTATCTGTTCCATTTCTAAGCGTGAAGAAAAGCTTATTGGTTCAGCACAATATTTCTTCCCTTGGGGACAAGGCGATCGAGACACAAATTTCCTCCATATACACCAGTGCTTTGGTTTCATAGTTGGATACGGGAATCTGGTATATAAGATGTATAGTGTATACCATGTCGACCACTTAGATCGTTGCTCTGCTTAGTATGGACATGATCCAGCCAAAATTAGGCACTTTAAAAACCTCATTGGTTCCAGTGCTCAACGTTATCTCTGTTGAAATAAATGGAACATAGAACTATTGAACTTTATCTAGATTGACTATTCAGTCTGAAGTTTACGTAGAAGAGGGAATGTGAGGGAATAATGTTAAATATATGAGTGCTGACTTTGATTTTAATGGAAAGCAAGGCCTGCCAATTTCTTCAGTGGACTGGAAATGATGAATAAAAACCTCTAATGGTCATTGAGGCGTTATGTAATTTTTAGTGTCCGGACAATGGAGCAAAAGTTATGGTGCCCATGTTTTTGAATAGAACACTACAGTGACGTTTGGAAACTAATGTCACTGGGTAAGATTACTGTACTGATTCTGTTTTTGTTTTCTGTTTGTTTTTTAAAAAATATGATGTCAAATTGTTGCCTGCTTATTAAAGCTGTGAAATATTTGTGTTTCTTTCTAACGTTTTAAAAAATCCTAATAAATTGGTTAAGTGCTGTATGGTGTTTCTATGCAGACAGAATCACATGACAGTAGAGACTTTTGTCGACATAAAGTGGGAGAGAGGAGAAGGAGAGAGGTGGTTTTTGCCAATTTCCACCCTCACTCTATGCCCTTTAGATCTGCTCCAGAGGGTTGGGGGGCCCTCAGAACAGCATAGAAGGTAGTGGGGCGGGGGGGCTGCATAGGAGAGGCAAACATTTGCTGATAGAAGTCCCTGCTGGACAGAACTGGATAACTCTGTATGTCTCGAAGGTCCCATCTGTACTATACACAAATCAGTATCATACCCTAAAGAATCCTGGGCACTGTTAGTTTGTTAAGGATGCTGTGATTTGTTAGGGGACCCCTGTCCCTCTCCGAGAACTACACTTCCCAGAATGGTTACCAGTTAATCTCTCTTACCAGGAAACTCTGGGAATTGTAGCTCTGTAAAGGGAATAGGGGTCCCCTAAAAACTCACGGAAGTCTTAACAACTAACATTTCCCAGGATTCCTTGGGGGAAAGCCACGACTGTTTATAAAGTGGTATGGTACTGCTGTAAATAAATAATTTAGATGGGGCCTGAGTTCCAAATTCCCTCTCAGCCATCAGTCTGCAAACTATGTTTGTTGCCCTTTTAAAGCACATGTAACACAATTTAAAAGTTCATTACGTCCTCCAGAGAACTGTAGTTAAAGGGTGCTGGGAATTGTAGCTCTCTGAGGAGTTAACCTACAGTTCCCAGTGTTCTTTGTGGAAAGCAGATTGCTTTGGATTTGCTTTGTGACCTAAAGTTTTCGCTATGGTGAGAGAACAACTAAACCTCACTTTTGTCCCAGGCAGAATTTCTCTCTTGTTAGAGTTAGAGCAGATTACAACCCTTAGAATGGTTGATTGTGGCAGTACACTGTTTATTAACTGTCAGGGTCCTTTACCTTTAATGAGTAATAATTAAGACTTTCAGACTCATCTATCCCCTGCTTGGCAGGGGGTTGGACTTGATGGCCCTTGTGGTCTCTTCCAACTCTATGATTCTATGATTCTAAAAGAATGCTGAAGAATTTGCATCCTTCCTCAATTTAGAATGTGTTTAGACCAGCATACATTTTATCCTCACAACCCTGTGACATAGATTAGGCTGAGAAATGGCAATTTGCCCAGTTCCACCACGTGAGATTCCTAACTGGGGATCTGAACCCATATTTCCATAATCCAGGTCCAGTACTCTGTTCATTAAACCATACCGACTCTTAAGTGAAATATCAGTTCTTTAAATGACTTCTTCCTCATTCCACTAGAGTTTTTCTTGGTACTTACATGTTTTAAACTCCAAAACACAAGCCTAATATAAAAGTTCATATTAGAGATGTCATTATCTAACATCAAATTACTACTTAGAAATGTCACTTTTATTAGAGTATGACACTCTTTGGGACCTGCTACCTATATATTACCTGACAAATAACATTCTACTCAAGTAAGATGGATGCAAGTGATGATTACATGTCTTTTAGTAACTCATTTTCCAACTCCTGGAACAGTGAGGGTTACAGACAAATGCCATTGCTAGACTATCAGTTGTATTTTTAGGCAAATGACTTGACTGAGTATCAAGTGTCATTGCTACTTTGTTTATGCCAAGTAGACTTCTTGAACATACTTTTGGTATAAAAGTTTTTCACATTTATGGTACACATTATTTAATGATTGCATATTTGATTAGCACTTGCTATGTATATTTTATGGGGGTTTTTTATCCCCCCTATAGCATTCTTCCCTGAGTTTGCATTTCATTCTTGCTTTTAACACACAGCCGTTCATAAATTCTTGAAGGTCCCATTACACCTATATAGATATCTGTTTTGTTTAGCTTACTTGACAAAGTGGCGTGCAGGTCATGGCAACCTTAGGGAGCAACGTGAGTGGACAGAAGTTCAGATTTGATTGCTTTGTATAATTGGGTCAATTGTGCTAATCAATAGAATCTTTCTCAATGAAAAGGTTGTTTTTTTTAGATAGTTAATTGCATTACTGAAAGTGTGTAGACGCATTCTTATATGTTGATCACAGCATGAAGATATCAGGTTTTTGTGCTTGTACACAAATCTGCTTTTGGCACCGCGTCTGCCTTCTGTCGCTAGGTTACTAATTGTTCACGTTGGCAGTAAGTATTTCAATCTTATGTCAATATTTGCAATATGAGAGTTTTCTTCCCACTCTTGAATAATGTTGTTATTTAAGGTCTTTGAGTATTTACATGTTAGTTATTCTTGCAACACTTAATTAGACTTCTTGTATGGCTTCATCAGTTCGTCAGTAAATGTATGATGAAGGGCGACTTTAACATTCTTACCCTACTAAATCTAAGGCCATGTACAGTTGTTTCTCTGAAGCATCAAAAATGACTTAACCCTTCCTTCTGCCATGGCATTAACCCTGCAGTAGTTTAACTACTCAAAAGTTCCATTTACTAGAAAAAATGGAGTATATACAAACAGGAAAATTGTGCTTAAGTATATTTGCTTCAGATTTCTAAAAAGCAACTGTAACATCTTCCTTTAGTCCAATGATGAACTAATGATGAGGTTGACTAGATGTGGGTTCAGGCCTTCTTCAATTTCACTTTTGAGAGATTCTTAGCACTTATTTTGGCCAGAGACCATAGTAGGATACCTTGCTAAGGAAAGTGTGTTATCATGACAGCTCTACAATATCTACATGGTACCTCTGCAAAGCCCAACAATACTAATAACTCAATAAACAGGTTCTAAAACTCTTCTGATTTCACGTTGTTGAAGATGCCTAATGGGGAAGGTTCATCTTGCCTTTCTTGATCATGTTAGTTTTCATCTACTAGAACATTTGTTCAGAAGTTAGATTCTTATGCAACTCGGATTATTCATGGTTAACTGGGAGTGATAATGGATTGCTCCAGTTAAGTAGGAACTTTGTTAGAAGACTGCTTAGCACAATCTAGCACTTAATTCAAAATAGCTAATGGACGCCAGTAAATATTAGTACACATACAAAACAGCTGATGAGAACTAATGTGAGATACTTGAACATGCACTGCCCAAGGAAGGATTAATTGGAATAAGTACAATGAATAATATCTACTGCATTTGATGTTTATGGTCTGTAGTTCAAATAAACTGAGCTTGTGCATGGGAAGAATACTATCTCAAATATATGCAGGGATGCAGAATTGGGAAAACCCTGGGAAATACATATACAGAGCTATATATAGTCATAATAAGAACCTGTGGACTTGTGATTGAAATTAAAAATATTAGAGGGATAAAATTATGGGACAGTTTCCCTATTACAGTTTTGAAGAGCCTGGTTTCCAGGCAGGAGGACAGTATATTAATGAAGAGTATAGAATGAGGAATGGAATTATTGTAAGATCTTGGGGGTTTTCTCCTTTTCCAGAGATAGTATGCTGGATAAGGTTTGCTTCATACTCACACACTCAGAATTGAGAAGAGATTCAGAAGTTTCATATCTAATTATAAAACAACAAATTCTTGCTGCATGAGTGTAAGAAACTCTCTAAGTTACATTAAGAGTGTGGTTGCTTCTGAGGAGGAAACCTGTAGAATGGTTAGAATTGGTCTGGGTGGCACATATAGAGGACCTATCTCAAACCATGAATTGTAAAATTCAGTGGTAAAGGATCCATCATTCTTGGTGCTAGAAGATCATCTCTCTGAGAAATGGCACAGAGATAGCTTGATTTGTCTCCAGACACACAAACAATCTGTTCTACAGGCCTTTTGCCTATTCCCGTGCTTGCTAATTCCTGTACTTTGTGGTATAGTTCCTTCCTTCCTTCCTTCCTTCCTTTATTTTACTGAGAGCATTGGAAGATCTGCTTTCATATGGGAGCTGGGGTTTATCTTCTGCTGTTATTTCTAGTCCCTTGGTTGTCCAACTATTGTCTTGCTTCTATTGCAGAGACTGACCATTCCCAGCAGCTGCCCTGGAAGCTTTGCAGAATTGATGCTCCAGTGTTGGGAAGCAGATCCAAAGGTATTTCTTTACTTTTATCCACTGTGTGTTTTAACTGTACTGTGTTTTTTTTAAAAAAACCCCAAAACAAAACCCCAAAACCCTCCTGTTGCAGATGGGACACTAAATGTGAGATAAGAATTTTCCATTTGTATTATTTCATTTCATTTCCACATACCACCCACCCTCTCTGCTGACACTGGATAAGTTTAAGGGAGCCAGGATTTCAGGTACAGAGCCTGCAATCCTATATGCACTTACCTGGGAGTAAGTCCCACTGAACTCATGTAATGGATTCTTCTGTGAATTATCTGGGTAACTGTATATTATCATTGGATTTAAGCAATGAACAAAACTTCAGAAATACAATAATATTTATAAAACTATAACAAATTCCTTTTTTGTATCAATCATATGTTGATTATAAATTTGGTTAGCAGATGTTCTATTTTCTTTTACCTTATAAACTGTTGAATTCAGGCACTACAGAGGCCAGGATGCCCTCCAGTTCTTTAAATTTCACCCTTGAAAAGTCTTGATAAATGTTAGCTCAAAAATCTTCCCCTATATTGACTATCCTGTGCCCTTTAAACATGCCCACATTTCATTGGGTGTCAGGATTGAACTCCCACCCTCCCTCCCTTCCATTCTGAATAGAAGAAAGAGTTTATTTTTACGAGCGATCATAGTGTTGCCTGATATAGGTGTCTTTTTCACGTTGTTGAAGATGCCTAATGGGGAAGGAGCATGCCCACACAATTTGGATTCCTGTCCCTTTTTCTGCTCATTTAGGTGTGGCGGCCAATTTGTGCTCAGCAGTCATTTTCTGTTACACCACATCCTACAGAGAGCCATTTTGTATTATGCTGCAGGCTCAGTGGCAGCCATTTTGTGACTGGTGCCCATTGAACTTCCTCAAAATTCCAAATGTTCCCACTGGCCCAAAAAGGTTGGCAGGCCCTGAAGCAGACTGACCTTCTTCATATGGCCCAAAGCTTTTCTAAACAATACCATAACAACAATGAGCACAGTGATCTACTTTACATCTCCCCTCACCATGACCACAACCACCAACTCCTTTTCCAGTTATCAAGGTCCCAGAATTTATTTACCTTATACTGCTAATAGTAATTTGATACAATATTTCCCTACTAGATGAGTAATTTCAAATCTCGCTTAAATGCTTAACTTTACACTTAATTCATATATATTTCTGGTGATCAATAAAGAGAGATCCACTTGATTTCCAGCTTATTATTTTTACCCTTGTGGGTTTACCATTCAGGGTGGAGACATTCGACCCACATTTTAAAGCAAGCCAACCTAATTCAACCGTTCTAGACACAACTCAACTATCCATTAGATCACACGCTTCTCCAAGTTTTGCAAAACCAGTTTTCTTTCCAAAAATATGTCTACAGTATTATAGAACAAAAATGTGTTTTTGGGTGGGGCAAGGGAAATGCATACAATTTTACGTGCCAATTTTTGCGTTGCTTAAAAAAAAAAGAACGCATAAAACAAAACCTCGAAGGGACCTATCATTGAATGCATGTGACACTAACGCAGAAGAGAAATAGTCCGTCCTGATGTACATTGTTCCAAATCTAAACTGGGATTGACTGATGTACTTTGAACCAGCGGATGCCATGGTTGTTGGAAAGGAATCGAGTCTTTCCTCCATGCCCTCATTCACATTTATTGCTGTGAGGCTGTAGCCACTCATTACCCATGTGGGAACCACAGGGAGGCATGAACTACTGAAGCAAGCCATTAGGACTCTACATTAGGAATCAATTATGGAATTATATCAACAGGTGGAAATCATATACTGCCAAGAATGCACCTGCTGCCATTGCCATCCTTCTGCTCCAAGCTGATTAACTGTAAACTATACAGTAGGGTCCTGAAAATGCGGGTTTTACGGGAGTAGTTGAGGGAAATAGCTGTGTGTGAACATGCAGAATAGACGTGGGATGAGGTGAGGGGAACGGCAACTGCTGAGCTCTAAGCAGTTGTCTTACAATTGTGTGCAAGATGGACCAGAAATGACAGACAAAGAGATCCCTTCACCTAAACGTTGAATAGGCAGCTCTTGCATAGAAGAGCACTTGTCTCTTTTTGTTATACATTTGACATTTTTTTAATGTTGTTTGACATTTGAAATAAAGAAATTGTCTCTCTTTTATAATGCGAAAATCACTTGGATCTGCCTGGAAGAGACACCTCAGCATTGTTCCTAATTGTTTTTGTGCACTCGAATTAAAATGCACGTTTTAATTGCTGCATCTGTAATTTTAGCAGAAATGGTATAATTACAGGCGTGATGCAGAGAGAATGTGTATCATCCGTTTATTATGTATCCACATTTTGGTTTCAACCTTTTGTCTCAACCTTGTCTGGGGTCTGTCAGACAGACTAACGGAGGCGATGCTCTCTCTCTCGAGAAACATTTTAACTCTGACTTTTTCAGTTTTCAACAATTACCCCACTTTTTTTCAGCATAACAAAGGAAGCAATGAAGGCAGAAGAAAATGCAAAGAACTTATGACTGCTTTGCCTGAGACAGTATTTTTTTCTTTTTAAACTTGAAATAATCAGGTCATCCTTAGTTATGTGGAGCACATTTCCCCCTTCTCTGTATCTGGACTGCATTCTGACCCAATCTGCCTTGTAACCACAGTGCTAGAATTGGCACAGGGAGGCAAGGATGTTAAAAAGTTGTATAAATTTGCACACTCAACCAAAAAAAACTTCTTGCGTACTACTGTTTTATGATATTCAAGGACCTAATTTGAAGATGTGGACAACAAATGTTCTGTTTACCTATGCGAAACTGAAATATTATAAATAACTCCACGTCTTTTGGGGTAACTTCTGCGTAAAGTGAATCCTGTGTGCTTTTACAGGACAAAGGCTTCACACCACAAGAAAGAAAAACACGGCTGTATTCTGCATTTGTGTGGCTAACTTTCACAATGAAATGTCACTGTCATGCCTCATGAAGGCACACAAAACTTTTCCAAGTGTTGTCTGCTACTTTATTGTGCTGGGCCTCAGTGTTCTCACACGCTAGGAAGGTTTTCTTTATTTCTTGTAGATTAGTTTGTTCTTGTAATTGTATTGTGAAAACTTCAATTGAAATAAAAAATCCCCATTACTATTTTAAATGTCACTTCAACAAACAAGCAGTCTCTTGATGTGTTAAACATTTTTGGTACTTATTTTCTATGGTTTCCCTCAGTTTTCATCCATATTCTTGTTCTAGGCCCTGAAATAAAGACATAATTACAAGTAGCGTGCTACTTTGGTACTTATTTTTGATAATTTCCCTCAGTTTCCATCCATATTCTTGTTCTAGGCCCTGAAATAAACACATAATTACAAGTAGTGTGCTTGCTTTTGATTAATCAGAATGGCCTCATGCTGAAGCAAATATATGAGCTTTGTAAAACATGATTTTTTGATTTTAGGCCACAAATATAATCAATATTTATGTCCCACTTTTTGACTGAACATGCCCAGAGTATATTCATAAAAACCATACAACAGCGTCATAAACATATAAGTGCAACTTACTAAAAGCAGTAACAGCAAACTCAAAATAACACCTTAAACAAAACAAAAGCAAAGGTAAAAATCATACACATAAAACTGGCAGCAATAAAACTAGGAGTTACGTGCAAAAAGCCTGTTGAAATAAGTGTTTTCAAATACGTATGGCAAAAGAGACTTGACAGAGAGAGATATTGATTGGTTTTGAATAGAAGAGCATTTCAGAGTTGCAAACCTGTCTTTCTAAAGGCTCTCTCATGCTCAATCACTGAATATCCCAGGTTGGACCAAAAGTGCGTCTCCGGGTAGGCCTATATGGGAAGAAGCAGTCCCTAAACCATTTGGGTCTTTAAAGGTTAGAACCAGCACTATTGAACTGAGTCTTGAAGTGAATAGGAAGCCAGTGTTTGCATACAATGCTTGTGAGGCATACAAGGTTAGTGTTTGTAAATCAGATATTTAAAGTCTTCTTTTTTCTAAAAAAAAATCTGGACTTGTTTTCCTTACTTTATCTCAAGAACGTGGGTTCCTGCCATACAAGTGTATAATCTGTAGTATGAAACCTTCCTATAGGGCTGCAGTATCATTTTACATACATTGATTGCCACATGGCCATTATGGGAAGGTTTTTCAAATGCAGCATTAGGCAAATATCTATCTATCTATCATCTATCTATCTATCTATCTATCTATCTATCTATCATCTATCTATCTACTATCTATCTATCTATCTATCTATCTATCATCTTTCTTATACACCACCCTATACCTGGAGGTCTCAGGGTGGTTCACAACAAGACCACAACATATAAAATCAAACCAAAAGCAACAACCCACAAGAACATATTTGAAGACTGGGAAATGGCAAATTCTGATGGCCTTCCAACATTTATTTGCACTTATGTGCTGTATCCATGGTTAGGATTTCAAACCTTCAAGAAGCGGAAGAGACCTTAAAATCTGCAAATTCTTCCTCCTCCTCACCAAAGCCGGACTCCCTTTGAACCAGCCTTTTCATATGAATTAATAGAATTAGAATTAAACATGAGGTGCTGTAAGCAGAAATTTCGATCTTCTCAGAGGTGCCACTGAGGGAAGGAACATTGCTCTCCATATTAGTTTCATTGGAGAAGTTGTCATCCTATTATCTGTGCTTGAGAAAAAATTCAAAAATAGGTTTAGGAGTCATTAGTTACCATAGCATTGCACATGAATAATAAAATTATATCTAAAAATAGAAGGTACATTCAGGACTTTTGCTCTGCTACAATTTTGAGACACTTCTTTTTGCATGTGTAAAAACAAACAAACACCACCAGTTACATTTTATAGATTTTTTCTCTCCTTGAATTGCATATACATAATAATTATCTAGTCACCAATATGTGTTGCACTTGCAGCTTTCCTGGGAGAATTCCATCGTTAATGTGGTCCTAGAATGTATTTTCATCATGTTTAAAATATATGTACTTTTCCTCCCTCAGAAAAGACCGTCTTTCAAGCAGATCATTTCAATCTTGGACTCTATGTCAAATGATAGCAACCTCCCAGACCAATGCAACTCATTCCTGCATAACAAGGCAGAGTGGCGGTGAGTCTAATGAATGTGAGATTGTGACAGGGGGTGGGATTAAAATGTTTTATGGAAGGCTAGAGATCCCAGTTGTCTGAATTCATGGCTTTTCTGACCTGAGTTCATTGCTTCTCGGCTGAATATGAAAGGAGTTTGACTCCACAAATGTTCACTCCTGAACAATTGCCTCCTGAGGCAAGGACTTAATTTTGCAAACCCATCACAAATGGGTTCCAGGCAACAGTTTGTTTTTCCAAAGTAATTTTCCTTAGAAAACAGTAAAACCAGATTAAATGGATGGATTGGCTTTTTGATCTCCACAGCATTGTGTGAATGCTGTGAACATGCATGAAGAGCACAGATCCCACAATAAACACTTGTCTGAAAGCCCCTGAGTACAGACCTCATATGGGGTGCGTTTAAATGACAAAAAGTAGTTCCAGTTGCTTGAGTTCACGTTGAGAAACCTTGTTTGATTTGCATTCACCAGAAGTTGTTGTTTCTATTTATTTTTAACAATAAGTTGTTTCTAACTGGGGGCTTTTTTCACAGTGGTACTGTTAGTCTACTAAACCTAAGAGTTGAGTCAGAATTTTGTACAGAGATGGGCACGCTAATGAACTCTTGCGTTGGACGTGGCCTTGGCGCATCCAATACAAAACACTCAACAAGACCAACTACAACTAAGGACGCGTCTCCACTTCTGCTCGTCCCATGCCATAAAAGCTGGGGTTTGAGCTGTTTTGTGTTTGTTCCACCGCTTGCTCACAGAGAGCCCGCTCTTTAGTGCTAAATTGAAACAAACGGCACTCCGTAGAAAACCCAATTGTTGTTTCTTCCGATCGAGGAAAGTGGGGCGGCCTAACAGAGGTTTGTGATGCCAGCACACCATCACAAATGCAATGCAGTTCAACAGTATGGCAGTCACTCTTGCTGGCAACATAAATGTTTAGAATGCGGAAGTCAGTAGACCTACATTCTACCACTAAACTGTTTCATTGTTGATATTAGATTTGGTCTTGCTCTTGTCTTTATTGTCGTGATACTACTTGGTCTGCCCCCCAAAAAAGTGTTTTTGACATTCTAAGGTCCTTACCCTTAAACACAACTTATTTAAATTTATTATTTTATTTATTTAAACAATTTATATAGCGCTTAACTTCAGTCATCTCTAAGCAGTGTACAAGACTTAAGTGATCCCTGTTCTTTTCTGCGCAATACAGATTGTGACATCACCACCTAATAATTACAAAATAATCAGGGTTGGAGGATGGGCTGATTATATTCAGAAGAGTAAGCAACGTGTTAATGTGCATCAGGTTCACAGTTCAGCACTTTTTAAGGTCCATTGTACTTATTAATGAGGGCTGTACTTTTTTGGGTGGGGCAGGAGATGGTGTGTAAAATTAAACACTAAACATTAAAATTTATGGCCATATGAGAAAGGCCTCCGTCTCCATAAAGAGGGCTAGGAATAGCAAACGGCAGAGTTCTAAACTTCTGATGCCGTGGAATTGAAACTAAATTCTAAAGTTCAGAAGCAGAATTTTATTGCAACATTTTTTTATCTCGGATTTGGACATTTTTCATGCAGTCTCTTCCAGCACTCTTTCATTTTTCCCTGTTCTTCTTGAAAGGTCACCACTGAGAATAAGCAGACGAATTTGTTGGTTTATCAAGCACTTGATGGGCTATAATGTTTGACTTGAGTTGACTCTCAGTAAACCCAGCATACTTCTTGTTTCTGCCGTGGTTCCATGGATCCCGGTGCAAGTGACGGCTGAGCTCAAACTCATTGGCACTTTCCACTTTGGGTCCAGCATTAACGGCATTCATAGGTGCTAAAAGTCTCCCTCACTGCATGGTTCTCAGCATGTTTTCTCAGAAGTCCTGCTGTGCTCGGTGGTATTTTTATGGGAGTCAGTGTGCACAAGGCAGCCTCTGTGTACCTTTTGAAAACGTCGTTATATCCGTCTTACAGATAAAACATTAAAGCAGGTCTGCTTAGTGTGCTTTGAAGGCCTTTTGAACGGAGAGCTGTGCAAGCAGAAGGATTGTAACCCAGGGATCTTTGCAGGAGTCTAAATTAAGAACCTTTGGCCGTTCTCCAGATTAATGCGGAGTACAATTTAATAACGTACTAAATTGTTATGGGCCCGCCTCTCTTTAAAAGAGAGAGAGCGAGCAGAGAAAAATACACAGGAAGAGTATAGAGTGGTTTAAAGATGTAAAGGGTTTTTTTTAAAAAATAAAAGATTTATAGAAACAGGGTGTCTCAAAACAAAACATCCTAAACTCAAGAGAACTTTAGAAGTGGACTGATAACAAGAGAATTTTATTGCATGGGTGGAAAAAGTGAGCACAAGATCGGAAGTTTGAGCCAAGTCACATGGTCAGAATATAAATAGCCTCTTTCAGAACAGACATTATTCTCCCACTGAATCAGCAGAGCACGGCACTAACCAGCATTTGGGGAGAGTTAGAATGCTTTGCGCCATCTTCTGTTGAAAAACGGAAACTGCATCACAGAACTTTGGATCACACTCAAAGCTTCCTATGAAACATACTTTTCAGCCTAATCCCAAACATGCTCACTTGGAAGTACCAATTCCCGCCGATTTCAGTGGCACATACTACTTAAGAAATGCACTTTTTGCATTTGCAGCCTTTTGAGTTCCATTCATATTTAGCTTTTCAAGATGAAGCAATGCATCCTGCGCTCCTCTTCCCTGTTGCATAAACAGGGAAATATTTGCAAGTAGCCAGAAGTGCATTATCAGCACACATCTGAATGCAAAAGCATGCAAATAGCACGTGTAGGTTTCAAAAACTTAGCAAACGCTGTTAAAGCAGCAGAACTGATTTGAAGCATTGGAAAATGTTGACAGTACGTAGTTCTCACTGCATGCCAGACTTCTCGAATATGCAGAAATGACTAGTTGAGATGAAAAAAATAAAATAAAAAAACTGCATCGTAGTTTTTGGTAGGTGAGGCAAGCTAGTCTCGTTTTGCTACACGTAATTACTGTTTTTCTGCTGTCAGATGTGCAGGATCAAGCCAATGTACCAGGTTCCATAGTTGTCCTTATGATGTATCTGATGTATAAGTGTCCTTATGATGTATCTGAATTGCTTGTAGATGCTGCTGCTCTGCTTAGGCCCAGCTCACATGTAATACTAAACCCAAACTAGCTTGGCGACAGCAAGCAGGCTGCTTCATTTCCTCCCTTGATTCTGCCGCTGTTTCACTATGGTTTGGCATAATATAAGGTAAAAAGGTAAAGGACATCTGGACGATTAAGTCCAGTCAAAGGCAACCATGGGGTTGTGGCGCTCATCTCGCTTTCAGGCCGTGGAAGCCTGTGTTTGTCCACAGACAGCTTTCCGGGTCATGTGGCCAGCAGGACTAATCTGCTTCTGGCTCAACAGAACATCGTGATGGAAACCAGAGCGCACGGAAACGCCGTTTACCTTACCACTGCAGCGGTACCGATTTATCTACTTGCACTGGCGTGCTTTCGAACTGGTAGGTTGGCAGGAGCTGGGACAGAGCAACGGGAGCTCACCCCGTCATGGGGATTCGAATCACAACCTTCCAGTCGGCAAGCCCAAGAGGCTCATTGGTTTAGACGACAGCGCCACCTGCATCCTTTACCTTTACCTTCAATCATATACTCATGGTGGTTTACAAAAAGAATAAAACAATTAATAAAACAAACTAATTCATTTGCCATTTTACAACAACAACAACCATGGTTGTTTAGACCACAGCAACACCTTTACTTTTACCTTTGGCATAGTGATACATGCCAAACCATAGCGCAGCAAACCTCTTGTGGCTTGTTTGTCAGAGACAAACCTTGTGCCTGGGTTTGCACATAGCCAAGCCATGCCTTCACTTGCTATAAGTGTAGCGGCAGGAAGACTGGAAGGCAAGTGAAGCAGTCGTGCGTTGTTTTTTTCTGTGGGTTCCCATGTTCTTGTTTCTTCTACCTAAGACATGGTTTCACTTAATGTCCCATGCAAACAAGGCTCAAGTCTTCTATGACAATTAATGCTGTCACAGAGACAGCCGCTTATGCCACAGTGACAACACAATATTCTAGATATGTAAAAAAGGAGCTGTTCTTATGAAATGGAAGTTTGTGGTTTCTAACCATTGGGTCTCAGGCATATTGAAAGGCAAGATGATCTTTATAAGCATACTGTATAAATGTCAGGAATCAGAACCAACTTGCAAAGTTTCCCCCTTGTTATTGTTGATGGGGGGGGGAGCAAATGCTATCAAAATGGCATTGTGTAAAAGAATATTCTTGTGGTTTTTCACTTTTATTTCAATTTTTATCCAAATTCTCACTAAGAAATGTGGGGCAGCTTCCAGATACATGGACATATTTAATATTTATAAGTTTGCTTTGAGCCATTTTTTAAATAAATAAAGCAAAATAATAATAATAATAATAATAATAATAATAATATGCAAAAGGTTAATAGCAACAAAAACAGTTCATGGATTTTAAAAATATACAAAAGCACAGTTCCCAATTATAAGTATATAAAAGCACAGTGTCCCTGGTTATCAGTTGCCTGTTAAAGTAGAAAGAAAGCTCATAATATTTTTAAGGATTTTTGCTTTTATTTGAGATATTGCTGATACGTTTGCCAGAGCACAATATAAAAGTACAGTATCAAGTAAACAGATTTCCACCTTTAGCCTACATAAAAATGCAATAGTGGGGTGATCTGAGTTGTGGAGAAACAAGCCACATTAATCTGCAAGAACCACTGCAATAAACAGAATACACATTCTCAGTAATGTTAGATGCAGATCGCTAAGCTTGTGGAGTAACAGACTCATTAACTGGGCAATGTACAGGAGCCTTCCATTTAATTACACTGTTCTATTATTATGCTTTTTCTTTCTTTTTTAGAATGCAGCTGTTTTCCCCCTGAGTCTGACCTTTTATTATACAGAAGTTTTTGCCTAATGAAGAGAGATAATTATAGTACATACACAGTATGATTTTGACATATGGAAAGCGGTTGTTTCCAAGACTTTCCTAGGGCAGTGATTTACTTAAAACTGGATAGCATCTTCATTAAGTTTTAAAATGGATAGATGCATGCATTTAAGCGATACAAATAAAGATAACTTGCGTTTTTATTTTGTACTCTCCAACTGATAATGGGGTTTATATTGTTTATTTTACAGGGTTGTTGTTGTTATTGTTGTTGTTGTAAAATGGCAAAGGAATTAGTTTGTTTTATTAATTGTTTTATTCTTTTTGTAAACCACCATGAGTATATGACTGAAGGTAAAGGTAAAGGACGCAGGTGGCACTGTGGTCCAAACCAATGAGCCTCTTGGGCTTGCCAATCGGAAGGTCGGCACTTCGAATCCCTGCGACAGGGTGAGCTCCCGTTGCTCTGTCCCAGCTCCTGCCAACCTAGCAGTTCGAAAGCACGCCAGTTCAAGTAGATAAATCAGTACCACTGTGGTGGGAAGGTAAACGGCGTTTCCATGTGCTCTGGTTTCCGTCACAGTGTTCTGTTGTGCCTGAAGCGGTTTAGTCCTGCTGGCCACATGACCCAGAAAGCTGACTGTGGACAAACGCCGACTCCCTCAGATGAGCGCCGCAATCCCATAGTCCCATTTGACTGGACTTAACCATCCAGGGGTCCTTTACCTTTTACCTTTACCTATATGATTGAGTGCTAATGTGTGTGTACATGTATATAAATATATACTGCACAGTATATTCCTGAAGAGAATGAAGTGTCTTCATTAATTCAAGATGTATTTACACTTCTTCAGGTTATATTCTGGTCCACAATGACCTGCCCCAAGTTTCCATCAAGTTTGACCCTTCCATCTATATTCTGTTGCCTTGCAGTGCAGCACCTGCCAATTTAGGACTTAATTAGGTGTTGTGCTTCTTGGCCTCCTCTTCTGCATAATGTCTTGCACCGATTAAGACGTGCAGGATGACATCATTACGCTACCTATCGCCCCATCTCAACCTTATGGCGTAGGCTGCATGGATGGGGAGCGTGTACGGTGTCAACAACACGTCACACCTCTGTTTCCCAGATGATACTACAAAGATGGGACAAAGAAATGCAGAGGGACAGCAGTCCTGTGTCTCTCACAATGCCACGTTAAGTTCTTAGAATTACATTTGGATCAGGGACGTATAACAGATTACTAAATGGATTGATGTATTTTACTTGGCGACACTGGGGTTGCATGTCATGCTCTTTTGCCTTTTCTTGCCAAGGCTATTCCTGTTGACAGTTATGGGTCGTTTCGGTGCCGGGCTTATAATTCAGGCACAACACGAGCTTGGCAGTGAATGGGCAACATGGCTGGTTAGGAAAGATATCTGAAAAACAAGTAGGGGAAGGCGCAGGGGAAAATGATGCTAGCATGGCCATCTGAAGAGACAAGGATCTCCAGAGTTTCAAAAACTCATGAGTGGAGTTTCTCAAAGTTATTTAACAGGGGGGGAAACCACGAATAGCCTTAGTTGTACATGACAGGTATACTAAAGAGTGAAAATGAGGATTAGATATAATGAATCTGGAGGCTTACGTTTTCTTTTCTTTTTGAAGGCGTTATGTGAAGCTGCTTAACAAACAAAAACTCTCTTTCAAGAAAGTTAAAGTTTCTTTTTGAGCTATTTGATCCCCCCCCCCATAAAATTATTTTGCAGCACAATTTTATGCATGTTTACTTGCAAGTAAGTACAGCAGGACTTATTCTTATGTCAATATGCATAGAAACTCAGCCACAAAGTCCCTTCGCCTAGTCATCCTTAAGCTGCCATTCCTTTTGATTCCTATACCTTCGTTTTCGGTCTCAACACCTGATTAACAATTAATCATTGGTTTTTATTTTTCATTTATTTCAAATGTATACTCTGCCATTTGGGGCTGACTATGGCTGTCGAAGCAGCTCACCATGTGTGCTTTAAATAGATGGCACCACATGGAACTTTCCATATCAGTTCAGTTTAAATAGGGAAAGTGTTTGGCTCCAGATACCTGCAGCACCCTGGCTCAGCGAGGGTGATGTCATCCGTTGGAACAGCCTTCTGTGCCCAGATCCCTTTACAGATTAGATCCCTATGTGCAAAAAGGGCACAGGGCAGGTTGTTGCCCTTGGTGCAGTGGGATTGTGGAGAAAGTGCCAGGCATACAAATTAGTACAGTATTGTCACCTTCACCTGTTTGGTGTAATGGGAGACCTTCTTTCATGTGAAGAGGTAGGGAGATCACTGCATGAAAGATACCTGGATTGTGGCTACAGCACACAGCACACCAGCGTGTTTATGTTCAGTAAACACTGATATGGGCTTAAATATTGAATATTCAGTGTCCCCAATCCATCCGAAATCTGTACGGGTTTTGTCCAACTACCATAGTTTCAGCAGGACTTTACCCCAGCACATGGACCCAGAAGTGAGCGTCACTTCGTTAATTAAATATTGAATATTCAGTGTCCCCCAATCCATCTGAAATCTGTACGGGTTTTGTCCAACTACCATAGTTTCAGCAGGACTTTACCCCAGCACATGGACCCAGACGTGAGCGTCACTTCGTTAATTAAATATTGAATATTCAGTGTCCCCCAATCCATCTGAAATCTGTACGGGTTTTGTCCAACTACCATAGTTTCAGCAGGACTTTACCCCAGCACATGGACCCAGAAGTGAGCGTCACTTCGTTAATTAAATATTGAATATTCAGTGTCCCCCAATCCATCTGAAATCTGTACGGGTTTTGTCCAACTACCATAGTTTCAGCAGGACTTTACCCTAGCACATGGACCCAGACGTGAGCGTCACTTCGATAATAATAATAATAATAATAATAATAATAATAGCAACAACAACAACAATTTTATTATTTATACCCCGCCCATCTGGCTAGGTTTCCCCAGCCACTCTGGGCGGCTTCCAACAAAATATTAAAATACAGTAGTCCATCAAACATTAAAAGCTTCCCTAAACAGGGCTGCCTTCAGAGGTCTTCTAAAAGTCAGGTAGTTGTTTATTTCCTTGACATCTGGTGGGAGGGCGTTCCACAGGACAGGTGCTACTACCGAGAAGGCCCTTTGCCTGGTTCCCTGTAACTTGGCTTCTCGCAGCAAGGGAACCGCCAGAAGGCCCTCGGCGCTGGACCTCAGTGTCCGGGTAGGACGATGGGGGTGGAGACGCTCCTTCAGGTATACCGGACCGAGGCTGTTTAGGGCTTTAAAGGTCAGCACCAACACTTTGAATTGTGCTCAGAAACGTACTAGGAGCCAATGTAGGTCTTTCAAGATAGGGTCTCAGCCTGCATACCACATGGAAAAACTCAAAATATAAAACTGGAAAAAAACAGGGACGCAACCAAGCCTATCTATGATGTGATATTATTTTACTTGGAAATGTGTGGGGTTTTTTTTTTAAGCTCTTTTCCTTTTAAAGTGGAGAAGTGTTTGCAATGTAGGTATTTGCAATGGGGTGGAGGGAAACGGCTGGGGGCCAGGAAATTTAAACAGTATGAAGTGGTAAAGTGGACCTCAGCACTGCATACTGTACGCAGATGTGTGTGTGTATGTGGAATCACGTTTCTGAGTGCTCCCCTGTGTTAAAAGCTCATCGCAAGTAGAAAACCACCACATAGCATGCAAATCTTTCTCCTTGATATGCTAGCTTTCTGTTTGCATATCGTTTTCCCCAACATGAAACTACTCGTCCACAGTCTGAAATGGTGCATCTCAAATCCAAGGAGTTCTGTTGCATTTGAAGGCACAACTTTATTTCATTCAGCTGAAGTAAAATGTAGTTTACAAACAACATCATCAAAACCCAGGGTTTTTAAACACCTTTCCTTTTTTTTATTTAAAAAAAAAAAGCCTGATACCTTCTGGGCTTTATTGTCTAGTGCGGACGTTTTCTGTTGTGTTTATGGTTCAGAAAGCTCTCTCTTGGTGGTAATTAAATGTCCTGCTTGAGTTAGTACTGCACTTTTCACCCTTCCACGTTTAATTAATATTCACGTGGAAAACTTTTCATGAACAATTTGTACTTGTCAGGAGAAAGACGCGACCTAACAAATTGTCTCCTTGCAGATGTGAAATAGAGGCAACGTTAGAGAGGCTAAAGAAACTGGAACGTGACCTGAGCTTTAAGGAGCAGGA
The DNA here is from genome assembly GCF_965153285.1 of Podarcis tiliguerta. Classification (NCBI taxonomy): domain Eukaryota; kingdom Metazoa; phylum Chordata; class Lepidosauria; order Squamata; family Lacertidae; genus Podarcis; species Podarcis tiliguerta. The sequence continues at coordinate 21,403,999 of NC_139534.1, forward strand.
GTTAAAAGAACGGGAGAGGCGGCTGAAGATGTGGGAGCAAAAACTAACCGAACAGTCCAACACACCTGTGAGTACTTATAAGGCTTTGAATCTTTTATCGTACATCACAGTAGAATTTGGATACTCCCAACAAAAGCTGGACCCAAAGACCGCAACGGCCTGCGCTCACCAAAGTGGGATTGTGGGGTCTCCTCCTTCTCCCGCCCTCCACTTTGAACAGCAGCAGGGGGGACCGGCAGGTGGGTTGGGTGCTGCACACCTGGCTTTCCGACCGCTGCACTGCTGTGTTTATCAGGATGGAAAGATGGCAGGAAGCTTGGTGCAGCAGCTGAGTTGGACCTGCCCCTGCCCCTGCCCCTGAGCACCAGACTGCCATGTGCTGTTGCCTTTTGAAACCTCCCTTGCTTTCAAATGTGGTTTGTCCTACAGCAAGGGTTGTTGCCGTTTGAGAATCAAAGCTCCCTTGGAACCAGCTCTAGTTGTAGTTCTTTGAACTCCAGCAAAAGTGTGTCTTAACTTTCTGCTGAAGGGTGGGGCATCAGATATTTTAAACAAGTGTGGCTATAGCCCATTGCCTCTAATAATAATAATAATAATAATAATAATAATAATAATAATAAATAATTTTATTTATACCCCATCCTTCCTGGCCAGAGCCGGGCTCCGGGCGGCTAACACCAGTAAAATTACAATAAAAACATAATTGGGGGGAACCAATTTAAAATACAGGTTAGAATGCAATTTAAAATGCACCCTCATTTTAAAAGTTGCCCATAGATCAAAACTGTAATGGGAAGGAAAACAGACTGAGTCCAAACCAAAGGCCAGGCGGAACAGCTCTGTCTTGCAGGCCCTATGGAAAGATGCCAAGTCCCACAGGACCCTAGTCTCTTGCGACAGAGTGTTCCACCAAGTCGGGGCCAGTACTGAAAAGGCCCTGGCCCTAGTTGAGACCAATCTAACCACCTTACGACCTCCAAAGTGTTGTCATTTGTGCACCTTAAGGTCCTCTGTGGGGCATACCAGGAGAGGCGGTCCCATAGGTACGTGGGTCCTAGACCGCATAGTTAAGTTCATCCTGAAACATTCCATCTAGTTCGTTATAAAAATGAAGCCAGTAATTGCGGTTGTTCTAGCTAACTCTTGGCTAATAATGGAGGGGGGAGGAACCCACACCTGCATGTAGATCATGCTACCGGTGTGTGGGAAGCCCTGGTACAGGGGGCCCTTAAACAGCGTTCAGTTTCAGGCCACTATTGCTATTTTTGTTTCAATTTGCACTGCCACCGATATATATGCTTACGAATTCCAAAGTAAGGTTCCAAGTCCCTGCGTGTGCTTTAATATGCACATGGAGCTCTTGCACAGATATTCTGCTCCCAGTGGGAGGAAGGAGAATACCCATGCATGCAACGAAACACATGGTCAGATCAACTTTCCTCCATTGAAGTGAATGCTGATGCCGCTCCAGAAACTGTAGCCCTGTGTGGGCATCAGGGCTCATACACCTGCTAGTGAAATTTTGGAATAATTGCAATTTTAAATGGGCAACCATAGCAATATTTAGGATTCCCAATACGCTCTATTATACTTACGTTCCACTTTTCCTCCCAAGAGGCGCAGAGCATCTGACTGGGAGTCTTTCTGGGATGTCCACGTAAGACAGTGACCAGGCTGCGATCTGCTTGGCTTTAGTAGTGTGCTAGCATAACTGCCTTCAGACTGTTTTTTATGGGTCACATATTCTTAGAATGGGACGCGGGTGGCGCTGTGGGTTAAAGCCTCAGTGCCTAGGGCTTGCCGATCGAAAGGTCGGCGGTTTGAATCCCCGCGGCGGGGTGCGCTCCCGCTGTTCAGTCCCAGCGCCTGCCAACCTAGCAGTTCGAAAGCACTCCCGGGTGCAAGTAGATAAATAGGGACCGCTTACTAGCGGGAAGGTAAACGGCGTTTCCGTGTGCGGCTCTGGCTCGCCAGATGCAGCTTGTCACGCTGGCCACGTGACCCGGAGGTGTCTCCAGACAGCGCTGGCCCTTGGCCTCTTTGAGTGAGATGGGCGCACAACCCTAGAGTCTGTCAAGACTGGCCCGTACGGGCAGGGGTACCTTTACCTTTATTCTTAGAATAAATGAATAATGAACAGCCTGCAAAAAAAAATTTGTTTTAAAAAAGTGATTGGATTCCGTTTGCAAAATCAGCAATTACGTTACTATAAGATTTGCTGCATATAGTAGAGCCGGGCCCTAAAAACAGTCTGGTGCAGGAAGGAGGTCGAGGAATCTCTATGCCAGTGGTGGAAGAACAGTCCAAATCAAGGCTTGCATATGGTCAGTGGATCTTTGCTGCTGGACATATTAGACATTCCATAAAAGTCGATATATAAATAAAGTGCAAAACACAAGTAACATTTCCGCGTCATCTTGATTAGGGAGTGAAATCATACGCCCAAGGAAAGAGTGCAAGACTGACAACTGACCACAGAAATGTATATATATATACTGTATACGATTGAACAGTATTACCGTAGCATTTTCCGGCATTTGTAAATAAGCCGCAGGCCTTCCTATTTGCATTATTCCATTGTGTACTCCCCCCCCCCAAAGAAAACCCCAGTGGGCGCTAATTGACTTTCTTCCCCCACCACCAAAGGGGGGAAAAGCCCACCCAACATCCATTTGATCCAACGTTGATAGATTCTGCATCTTTAGCCATGTGTTGCCCTTCTACGATTGCCTGTAGCTCACAGGTTGTAATCACTCTTTAATTTTGGTACCTATTTTGGCCTGTTCACTGTTTTTGCACCTTCTTCCTGAGGCACAGCTTAATGACATCTATATGAATCACGCTGCATGTGTATTCCAGCTGTGAACATGTAGTAGCATATAATGATGAAGCAGAGATTTTTCCCCAGAAGCAAGGTTCTCTGTGTTCTCAGTAGGCAGCCGGTAGGCTCCCTTTAATGTCTGCGAAGATCCAGTAGCTAAGATATGGGCCATCACCTACATGGTGCACAGCATGAAACATAGCCGTAATGAGCCAGTCTTCCCGCAAGCAAGGCTAGCAAGGATTTTTATGCTGCACTTGCTTATCGCTTCTACTGTTCACCGGCTGGCTTTGCTGAGCGAAGGTGTTGTGGCGAGGCCCCATTGTGCTTAGCATAAACCTCCTTTTTGTAGGACATTAATACAACTCTCCTTTTTTTACAAGTAGGGACAATTCTGTCGGCAGAGAAGACTTAAGATAATGCAGAAAGTAGAGTGCCATTCAAACTTCTTAAATGGATTGTCACGCAGCTGAAAGAGCATCTGTCAGATTTTTTGAATAATGAAAACTCTTGCTGTTTCCTTGACTTGCCTCCATCTCCACCCCCCATTTTGCTTTATTTCTTAAGAATTTTAACTTCAGAACTCTTCTATACACAAAAACAAATCCTAGATACGTTGACATTAGAAAGGACGCAAATGTCCTCTGCTGTCCTGTGAAAATGGCTGCCGTTGTTGACAAGAGGTCTATATTCTTTCTTCATGACAGTAGAACACGCATAGGCAAACTCGGGCCCTCCAGATTTTTAGGGACTACAACTCCCATCATCCCTAGCTAACAGGACCAGTGGTCAGGGGTGATGGGAGTTGTAGTCACAAAACATCTGGAGGGCCGAGTTTGCCTATGCCTGCAGTAGAAGTATTAGGATAGTAAAACTGCAATGAGGGAGAAATAAACCTATGAAGTGATTTGCAGGGTGTTTTCTTTTCTTCATTTACTGAAAGTCCTTTCCTGGCACCTCTATATGGATAAAGGGCTAGGCCATTGTCTGAAGTAAAGAGTGACTGGAAGTGAGGACCATAGAGGACCAAAAGACTCTATGGGAATCTTTGAAAAGGAAGATGTCCAGTCCTACAAATGGCTCACAGGAAACCCATTGCCTTAGGGAGGCTTGGAGAGGCAAGGAAATTAGATTCTCTAATTTCTAACACAGTGACTCCGTTCTCACATCACCATGAAGCACATGGTTTGCCTTGAACACACAAATGGATCTGACTTCGCTCCTCCCCTTAGTGTGAGCAGGAACAACAAACCACTATGTGAAACCAGGCTGTGAGACTCTCTCTTTCTGGTGGCCCCAACAAAGCATAATCCACTCTACAATTCATGGAAAGCTTCCTTCACCATATGAGGAGGCTTCACCTGAAATGCAAATAGCAGGTTCTTTGGGGCAGTTTTTGTTGGTACCATGGCAGGGAGACAAATAGTTAAACTTCTCTTTCCCACCTCCCAGCCTCAAGGGTGTGCAGCTTGATTGCATTCACACAATTAATGTCACATCTAATTTGGCCCCAAAACACAGGCTTTAATTGGGAATCTGTAGGATAGAACCTAATTTTGAAAACTGGCATCAGCCATGGAAGGAATGACGAAGGTGTGCCTTTATCTCACCACAAGAGTAACCACAACTACTGGTGTGAATGCTTCTTAAGTGTTTGAGACATGGGCTGCCAGGGCAAAGGGAGTGGCATTGGATATATTGTCCAGGGTGCTGAACAATTAGAATTTAACAGAGCGCAATAAAACTCAAAAGTGCTAGGATTGCGAAGGGTGACCCATAGCATTACAATTTGGGTACTGTGTTACTCACTTCTTGATTACTGTAATACAGGGGGCTGCTTCGGAAGGCTGTTCATAAACTACAGTTGGTTCAGGCTCCTGAAGCTAGGCTTCTTGTGGTGTGCGATGTGGGGATTCATGGTACTCCCCTTTTGTAACACCTGCACTGGCTTCCAGATGTTTCTCATTTTGTCCCATAAAGCCCTAAAAACAGCTTGAGATCAGGTTATCTGAAGGACCGCCTTCTTCCATATAGTCCCGACTGAGGACTAATGCCTTCCAGAGGCCCTTTTCACTTTCCCTTTAGGAATTCCTACCGTGACACCACATAAAAAGGCCTTTTGTGTAGTGGCCCCTCCATCTCCAGAGATCTCTATGATTCCTTTACCGTATGCATTTCAGGGAGCAGTTGAACCTTTCTCCTCAAACATTTTAGCTCTTCAACCTAATTTGGGTGCTGTGAATTTGCTCATATCTTATTGTTTTTTTAGGGTTCCCCATTCTGATCTCCTTGGGAAAGAGCAGGATTTAAGCTTATCCAGTGCTGTTTTTCTAGAAAAAGAGGTGCCAGAACTCGCCATGAACACCTCCCTCGTTCTCTTAGAATGGCAACGGCACCCACCTGAGGGGTGCTGGAACTGAGCTCTGGCTGAAAACTCCCTGAGCTTTTCTTAAAGAAAGAAATGCTTGGCTTTTCATTGCAGAAGCAAGGACAACCCTATGTGGGAAAAGACTGAAGTCAAATAAGTAGATTTGCTTCAACAGGAACATGCTTTGTTTCAAATGTAGTTCAGCAGTTTTAGCTCCGGAACTCAGTTCTGTGTCAGTTTGGGCAAGAAACTATCTGAAGAGGGTGGGGGTGGGGGAGTGGGGGGGGAAAAGGATACTTAATTAATATGCAAGAATTAGTGCATAGAACTTATGTCAGGAATTGGAAGCAGATGGAGACACATGCTAAGCAGAGACTTGTCAAGTTTAAGGGGGCTAAGCTGCAGCTGCACAGCACCTGCTGTATCATTGTCAAGCATTGTGGCAACATCGACATGGAATTGAAAGGAGGACAAATTGAACAGTTTTATGGTTATATTATGGAAACTCTTCCCTCTTAGGCCTGATTCACACATGCAAATAGTGGCTGCTTATAATGCAACTGCAGAATGCTCAGTGCACCAAGTCATTCATGTAAAGCATTGTGTGTGTGTGTGTGTGTGTGTGTGTGTGTGTGTATAGCTACTCCCCGCCCCCCAAGCCACTGGAAATACACACACTTCCTTTTACTTTCCATTTTGCAATGACAAATTGATTGTCGCATGGAGCAGACTGTGCTTGGTTGCATTGTATACCAAATCCAAGATGCTGTTTGTAAGCATTGTAATAATAATAATAATAATAATAATAATAATAATAATAATAATACCCCACCCATTCAACTGGGTTTCCCTAGCCACTCTGGGTGACTCACAACAGAATATTAAAAACATGATAAAATATCAAACATTAAAAACTTCCCTAAACAGGGTTGCCTGTAGATGTCTTCTAAAAGTCAGACAGTTGTTTATTTCCTTGACATCTGACGGGAGGGTGTTCTACCGAGAAGGCCCTCTGCCTGGTTCCCTGTGATCCGAAAACCTCTTATTCAAGAACATTTGCAGTGAAGTTGTCAGGACTAATCTAAAATCAATGTACGAGAAACATATTCTCTGTTCCTCCCCTTGCTATGCTTCCTTTCAGCATTGTAAGTCTAGGTAAAGAACCACGGTTCCAACAACTGCATGAGCAAAGTTCAAATTCCGGTCTGTTTCAGATCCCAGCCTTAACCATTCTGAGACATGGGACCAGCTTGGCATTTACTCTTTGAGAAAGCACAGTGATGCCTAGCCCTGATAGGAGAATAGGAATGTGACCAGCTGACCAGCCCGTGTTAGTTCCTTGCTCCTAAATTCTGAAACATTTCAAGCCTCACAGCGAACCAAAGGAGTTGATCAAGGGCATTGGTATGGGGGGGGGGGAGCATTGTAAAATAAATACAAACATTTCAAGGCTAGTAACTGCTAGAAGTACAGGGTGAATATCTGGCCTATTAAGACTTCAGATTAAAGACCAAGGAGTTGTTCCCAGACTTCTGGACATTAGATATGCACATCTAATGTCATTCCTCGTCCCCATTTAGGGAATTTCGTTAGAATCTCTTAGTTTGCTCAACACAAAAGTCAAGGTAAAAAAAAGAAGCTTAAATTTAAAAATCTACTGGAAAATACAGTAGATTCTTTATTTAACTTTTTGACTTTGGTGTTGTTTTTTTCTGGTGTACAGTCAATTATATTTACCCTTCATCTATCGCCCCCCCCCCCCTACTCTCCAGGTAATATCCAGAGTTTACCTCAATTCCCCCTTTGCTTATTTATTATATTTTTATCCCATCCCTCCCAAGTTGTCCAGAGTGGTGTGTGTTGTTTCTTCTGCCAGTTTAGATCCACAAGATTGTGAGATCAGTTAGATTGAGAGTTGGTGATTGACTCAAGGCCATTGTGGCTGAGTGAAGATTTGAATTCAGGGCTCTCTGGTCCTATTCCTGACACCACCATATCACACTGGCCCTCAGAACCACAACATATTTTTTTTAGCACTTGTCAGAATGAAACCGGATAGAGTGGTACCTTGGTTTAAGAACAGCTTAGTTTGTGAACATCTTGGATTAACATCTTGGATTAAGAACGCTGCAAACCCGGAAGTAGATGTTTTGGTTTGTGAACTTTGCCTTGGAATAAGAACATGTTCTGCTTCCTGTTGAGTGTATTCCATTTGTAAATTGAGTTCCCGGCTGCTATGGGAAAGCACGCCTTAAGAACGCTTTGGTTTAAGAACAGACTTCGGGAATGGATTAAGTTCGTAAACCAAGGTACCACTGTACTAGGTAGCATGCCCTCTGAAAATGCATTGCTTGCATTGTCAGGCTGAGACATAGGAGGCCGGCTGGCTGTATTAAGAAGCAGGTCAGCCCATTTACTGGGAATTAGTTACATTCTTGTCAGCTATGGTTTTTGGGATGTCAGTTACATTGTGGGGAACCTAACACATCCACGGAATGTGACTTGAGAATGTCCATGTTACCTAAAACCTGCATTATGTCAGAGTTTCTTTCTTTCATCCAAAGATCTCTTGCCAAGTGTATTTTTATACGCACACATACACACACACAAAAGAAAGGTTAAAATAAATTCTGGTGGAGTGGAAGTAATGAAATCTTACATAGTTTAGTGTGAAACTCGAGATTTGTGTTGGCTTGAGCACAGCATGCAAACATCCTTTTATGTTTAGTGCAGCTATAGTGAGCGCATGCAGCAACTGCATATTTTTCCTCTGCACATATGATAACATGCTCGCAAGCTACCAGGAAGCTAGGATTTATTGATGTCTTCCTGCCACATGTCCATGTGAATTCAGCCCTTTGTCTCCAGGACAAATTTCTTGTGAGCTTTTCCCAATCGCTTCCCAATGTGAGATCTTGTCTGGCCTTGTGGAGGCCACTTCAAATAGCTCACTCTGATGAGTGGTCCATGCTTCAGACAGATGTAACATACAGAGTTGTTAGCCATGTGTATTGCTCCCATTGTGTAGAAACAGTCTGCAAGCCACTTTCAGGTATTCCTAGCGGCAGCTGATAGGGACATGGAAACTGTCAGTTCAAACCATGTTATAGCCACGTGGCATGGACCACTTACCATGCAGAGGCTGTTTGCCCTGGCCACCAGAGGGCCATTGTAAAGTGTAGCAGAGTCATAACTATGGCACAGGGGGAAACTGGGAAATGTGCACTCTCAGGAACTCTTTGTGTACATTGCAGGCTCCACCATAGCAAGGCTCGAATGTACATTTATTGATTTCCATTTTCCAACAAAAACCAAACCATTACAGAAGCAGTTTGTTAGCAGTGAAGGGTAAGAGTATTTTGATAGCGGTACCTTTTTTTTATTCTAGCGTGAATATAGACACAAAAGGAACTGTAATCTACAGGCACCTTTACTTTGGGAAGTTCAGGAATATTTATTCCAGCATCAGCCTTTGGAATAGTAAACAAACATTTTAAATCAATTAGCTATTTGTTTTTCAAAAACGGAACAAAAATTGTGGTTTGTTTGGGTTTTTCCTTTGGCTTTGATAAAACTGTTTTCAGGATAGACACTTCAACAAAATATTTTACCTCATGCCATGCAAAGTTTTAATTTTCAGCGTGAAAGCTCAATCTGCCTATGGTGCCTTGCATACTTATTGGTGGTGGTTATGCTATCTTCATGGTCTAAAAATAAATAGCCAAGTATTTTCAGGAAAAAATTCTTAATTGGCTGTTTATATTTAGACTCACTAATAATTTTACTTTCTGTTTATTGCTCACTAATCTGGTGGTGTCTTTTGCCTGGTTTTTAAATTGGTCCTAACTTTCCTTTTTTTCTCCTCTATCCTTCCTTTCCTTTTTCCCCCACTAGTTTTGCTTCCCTTTTGCTGCAAGAATGTCTGAGGAGTCTTACTTTGAATCTAAAACAGAGGAATCAAACAGTGCAGAGATGTCATGTCAGATCACAGCAACAAGTAACGGGGAGGTAGCTGGTGTGAACCCAAGTCTGAAGGCCTTGATGATGAAGGGCTTTGGGGATATCTTCCCTATGAACGAAGCAGGACCCGTCCTGCATTCTGGGATGCAGATAAATATGCAAGCCAAAAAGAATTCCTCCAAAACCACCTCTATGAAAAAAGGGAAGAAAGTCAACATGTCACTGGGGTTCCATGAATTCGACTTATCTGACGATGACGATTCTGATGATATTGATTTTGATGATGGAAGTGATAGTAGCAGTGAATGAAAGAAATAAAAAACTGTAATGTGGCGTGTGAAACAAAGGGGGAGGGGAAATATATATTTTTTCCCTGAAAAAGAAGCTACAAGTGTGAATTAAAACAACTTTGAAACCCAGCACCACTCAGTTTCATAGGCCCATTTTATTTCTTGTATGTGAGAAGTTATGTTTATACCCATATTTGGCTTTAAAATTTGCTTTAAAACACCTTATGTGTGTTTTTTTTTAAATGGGGGGAAATATTCTATTATGCTACAATATTTGGTTCCGTGTTTACTTCTCGACACCATAAGGAAACTGCAGACTGCTAGGAGTGTTTTTAATTCACATAATTGTTGGTAAATCATGACTACATTGCTATTACTCTTGCCGGGTTTTTGAGCAAGTTAACATCTGGATTTTTCATGTAAATTTGACAACCTCCTTTAAATTACCTTGTGTACAGGCTTTGCACTAGGATCTGATCCTCTTTCCCTCCACTGAATATTATTGTTTCTGACAATGCTGATCATCTATTTGGAGTAGAAGCAGCACCAAGCTTTCTGGCTTCAGTGACCTCTCCTCACACAGGTTGTCAGTTCTAATACAGATCTCCCTTCCATTCAACTGACACCTGATACAGGTTTCCCCTCCTCTTTTTGCACAACGAAGGACCTAATCCAGAAGAGCTATGCACACGTGTTGGGTTGTCCTTACAGGATGTGCAATTTAACCTGCACTTAAGCTGCAATCCTGCAACCACATACTTGGGAGTAAGCCTCACTGAACATCAACGGAACTGAATTCTGCTTGTTGCCATTCCTGTATATTTTTTGGGCAAGTACCAATTCATAACTAGAAATGAGAAACCGAATACAGTCGTACCTTGGAAGTCGAACGGAATCTGTTCTGGAAGTCCGTTCGGCTTCCAAAATGTTCGGAAACCAAAGCGCAGCTTCTGATTGGCTGCAGGAAGCTCCTGCAGCCAATCAGAAGCCGCGGAAGCCCATGTTGGGCGTTCAGGTTCTAAAGAATGTTCGCAAACCAGAACACTCCCTTCCAGGTTTCGGGAGCCAAAACGGTCCAAGTACCAAGGTGTTTGGAATCTAATGTACGACTGAATAACATAATGCAATTTAAGCACAGCTTCTAGAAGAGAATGTGGACATGAGAATTCATTGAGGTATCCCTTTTCCTGCAATGTATTTACACCACATGCTCAACTGCATAGAAGTAACCAAAGACATAGCTGTGGACTTGTGGTTGTATCTAATATAGTGCTGAGTAAGAATCACATCCATTCAAGGTTTTACACTGGTAAACTTTTCCACCATGTCCTCAAACATGCTCTCTAAATCTGTTCTGGAGATAAGGGTGCCTGAGTAAATCTGGTATTAGAGTCTTGTAACCAAGACAGCGTACACACACACACACGTGTGTGTGTGTGTGTGTGTGTGTGTGAAGTAAGTAAGTAATGTGGGCCAGGCTGATATTTGCCAAATACAGACTATTTAAGAATCTGCAATTTTCACGCAGTCCAAACCTGTGTTCAGTGGGACTTAACTTCCAGGTATTACCTACATAGGATTGCAGCCTTGATTATAAAACCAAATATCTGTGATTCCTTCCCTCCAGTAATCTTTAAACACAGTGCTTTAGTATATTTGACTAATAGTTGGATCTGTGCTACAAACACACACAGACTTTGCACTGTAAAAAACCCCACTTCAGGTCTGTTTTGGAACTGAAATAGCTCTCAGCACACATTCACTACCTATTTATTTACTATTTGATTTTTTTTTAACTGAATATTTGAGTAAAATATTTATATACTACTAAAAGCACAATGTTGAGGGGGCTCACTTCAGATACTGCAATGCAATGTATAACTGCTACTACTGCATTCTGCAGTCAGGGAGCACCAAAGATTTCTTAGGCTTGGGTATACAGGCAATGGTTTTTGAAAGACTTTAGGTCAGTAGCCATCACTGTATGTAGGATTATTATTCTTTTTGTGTTTGTGCATTCCCTGTTGAAGTGGTTGAGCAGGATTGCAAAGTTCTGACGCACTACAAGAAACACGTTTGATGCCATAAAAATGTAGCAAGCAAAACAAAAATAATGAATATGTATTCTGCTGGGAACTATAGGCTTGTTCATAAATTTTGTTTGTTCATTCTCAACTTGGTATTAGACTTGGGTGTACAGTATAGGTATCTGCAGGTGAAGAGAATTCTCCCTGGCCACCAGATCAACTCCCCTCCCCCAAGAGAAAGTAAGGAATGTTTAAAATACCAAGAAAAGCCAGTTTGAGGTGTCCCATAGAAAATAATGAGTGAATAGACTCATTTTGAAATAAACTCTCCCCAAACCCTGCAGTTGTAGGGTTCACCCCCCCCAATAGCTTATAGTGATTCTATCTAATAAGCCATTCCCAAACCCATATGTGAGCAGAAATGTAGCTATCTTTTGAAATTTGCACTCCTCCGAAATACTAAAGTTCAAAAGTGGGTATATTAAGGAAAAGTACACACAGTGATGTGTATTAGTGAAAAGAATGCAAAAAAACATGCAATATAACTAGCAGAGCCATTGATATTAGGTGAAATTTCATACAAAATGTGTATAGCTGAATGGATATCTGTATAAAATTTTGTGCAGGTGTTTTTAGAACAACCCACGAGAGCAGAAATGGAGTTGGCTGAATTTAAGGTTGGAAAAATGAGATGCAGAGAAACAAACGGACAGATTAATCCAACCTTAAGTACAGCCTAATAGAACCTTTTGCTTGAAGGACACTTAGTACATCAAAGGACTAGATCAAGTACTGTACCCTCTTCCAACTTTTCCTTCAAGAAAACAGTTGAGTTGGATATGATACAAGTAGCTTCCAGGCCTTAAAACCTACTGTATTCCTGGAAATTGAAGAAACCACCTTCACTTTCTCTAAATTAGAAGACTCTAATTTAACACTTGCTAAGCCAGCTAGAGCTTTCTTGATGATAGGAATAATTTCAGCAACATCATGCAAGCAGTAAACATGTTATGGTGTCTATAAGAATCTGCAGTGCCTCTTTTTTGAAGTCTGATATAGCACACTATGTTTATATATATATTTGCTTTTGCACTGTTGAAATGTTTTATATTGACTAATAAGGAAATGATATCATTTGTAATCCAGGCACGTATGAAAATGTAAATGGAAAGTATTTTCAGTACTTAGGAAAGCTCAACCTTGGGTTTTTGTTTTTGTTTTGTTTTCTCCTAAAAACTGCTGTGCTGTGTGAACTCTGTGCCAAAAGTACTGCAGTGTGTAAACAGAATATCTAATTTTTATGGAATGTGAAATGTTACACTCTTGCATGGTGAGACCTTTAGTAATTAGTCTCTCCCACCCCCACAAGACACTACTATATGATGGCTTGCTCCAGTCACATAATGGATTTGCTTGTCTAGTTATTAACAGAACCTCTTGCAATGCATTTTGGGGGAAGGGGAAATTTGGTGTCAGAAATCTTATTTTGTTGTGAATTGTTTTCTTTTCCTTCTCTTTGTCTTCATTCTGACTTTGCAATAAACATTTTGACAGGAATAAAATCTGTGGTCCCGTATAAAAATATTAGGGGTTAGATGAGGGACATGATGTGCATATGCCAGCTACTGTATTTTTTGCTCTATAAGATGCACCAGACCACAAGTCTCACCTAGTTTTTGGAAGAGAAAAACAACAACAACAACAACAAAAATATTCTGAATCTCAGAAGCCAGAACAGCAAGAGGGATCTCTGCGCAGCGAAAGCAGCAATCCCTCTTGCTGTTCTGGCTTCTGGGATAGCTGTGCAATCTGAATTCGCTCCATAAGACACACACACATTTCCCCTTACTTTTTAGGAGGGAAAAAGTGAGTCTTATAGAGCAAAAAATACAGTACATCATTTTATTTGCATGGCACCTTTCTGTACTGCAAATGATGCTCAACGTGGAAAAAACGACCAAAGTAGTCATAAAGATAAATAAAACGTCAAAAAGTACACAACTAACTTGAACAATGTTCACATAAAGAAGATCTAAATAAATAAGATCTAAAATAAAGATACAAAAAAATTAATATCAGTAGCGGCAGCAACCTCCCCCCCCCCCCAACCCCCTTAAACAACACCCCAGACCAAGTCTGTTCAGCAGCCTTAGCTTTTGTAGCTGGAGTCAAGTTACAAGACCAAGTAGAAAAAGGCATGCAAGTCAGAGAACAGGTATTCCAGGACTCACAACCAAGATGGCCCATGTAATGTTGGTTCCACGCTTAGGAACTAAGTCCCAAGGAGAGTGTAAAACATAGAAGACTGGGATGCAGTGCGTTGATTGGTGGTGAATACAGGTCGAAGTAACTTTCTATGGGGTGAAAAAATTGTGGTTTTGCCCTTGGGTATGGCACCATTGGTCTACAATCTCACATCCAACAAGGTCTCTTTGGGATAGTGTTTGATTAGTTGCATTTCGATTATCGCTTGGACCAAATGAAACCACAACTAATAGAACATGGCAAGTAGGAGGTCCACAAACTGTTGCAACATATCCCCCTGTTCAGGATTTCAGGCATGTCCTCCTCCAATATAATATAAGCTGCTAGGAGCTCAAGCAGGTGATCCCGTTCGCCTCCTGTTTCTTTTTCTTCTTCTAGTGAAATTCAAGATTCCATAACTCGCTGGGCATAATTAGCGCCCAGTGAACTGGGTTGGGGGGGAAGGGGTTCCTCTCTATTTACAAACTTGTATACTTAGGCCTGTCTGGGAGTTCACCGATTATCTAGAAATAACTTCCTCCTTTTATCAATGGAGTTGTGCTTCGAAACTGATTTAATTTAATTTATTAAATTTTATTCCACCCTCCAACTGAGAATCGCAGGGCGGTTTACGATATGAAAACACAAAAATATACAACACAGTAACAAACGAAAGCAATACCCCCCCCCCCCAGTTTAAAGAACCATAAAGGTAAAGGGACCCCTGACCATTAGGTCCAGTTGTGACCGACTCTGGGGTTGCGGCGCTCATCTCACTTTATTGGCCGAGGGAGCTGGCGTACAGCTTCCGGGTCATGTGGCAGCATGACAAAGCCGCTTCTGGCAAACCAAAGCAGCGCACGGAAACGCCGTTTACCTTCCCGCCGGAGCGGTACCTATTTATCTACTTGCACTTTTAGGTGCTTTCGAACTGCTAGGTTGGCAGGCACAGGGACCGAGGAACGGGAGCTCACCCCGTTGCGGGGATTCGAACCGCTGACCTGATCGGCAAGTCCTAGGCTCTGTGGTTTAACCCACAGTGCCAGGCCAGATATTGTTATGAATATCTTCCTATGAAGCATATGATTTCATAATACAGTAAAGAGCATATATAAAGCAGATGCATATATAATGTCAATTAAAAACGAACGCAAATGTTTTTAAAACTCCAGTGCAGATACTGGTTGTGATAGAAGGTTGGTTGAAAAATGAACGGATAGGCACTCAGCCATTCAGCATTTGCTATTACAGGAGTCAGCAAACGTTTTCAGCAGGGGGCTGGCCCACTGTCCCTCAGACATTGCGGGGGGGCGGTCTATATTTTTTGGGGAAAATAATGAACAAATTCCTATGCCCCACAAATAACCCCGAGATGCATTTTAAATAAAAGGACACATTCTACTCATGTAAAAACACGCTGATTCCCGGACCATCCGTGGGCCGGATTTAGAAGGCGATTGGGCCAGATCCATCCCCCTGGCTTTAGTTTGCCTACCCATGACATATATAGAAGGTGGAACCTGCCACACAACCCTTTTCCTGTTCAGAGTTCCAGCTAACCATCCTTTGTGCTCCATTCCATTCTCCTCTGATTTTCAATTGTTTTTCCACACATACCCTACAACTGTCAACCAACCTTTTGTGTCTAGTGAGCATGCTCAGTGCTCTTTGACTATTCCAGATCCCTCCCCCAAGCATTTTCAGTACCTATTTAGTACCATTTTCCTCACTTGTGCAAAATTTCAGAGTTCCCCCAAGCCTGCTGTTTTTTGCATCTTATGGGGGGGCGATTTCATTGTGGCTGCAAAAGACTCCACCCTTGGACAACAAGTTCTGTGTTTGATATATAGGAGAAACAAACACTTGGATAATGGGTGGTGCTGTCAACTTTAGTTCGTTTAGCATGAGTTAGTTTATTGCCAGGGAACTTAAGAAGAAGTTCATATCAGATATCAGATAAAGAAGCCGTAACCTGCTGAGATCCAGTTAGATTTCCGAGCATCAAACTACACTAGGACATCCTGGTCTCATCCATTCAATTGCTAAAGTAGATACCGTACTTCCCCGTGTATAAGACAATGTTTTTTCTTCAAAAATCATGCTAAAAAGTGGGGGTCGTCTTATACATGGGTAGTGCATAGGGTGGACGTTTGATTGGTTGCTGCGACTGTCAGCGGCTATTGTGCATGCTATTGTGCTCGTTTAATCTCACTGCAAACAAGCGGTACAGTGACAATAAAATATTTCTATTTCTATTGGTTGCTGCGTTAATGGGTGGTGTTGATTGGCTGACGCTCCAGCAATTGGGCGGGCAATTGGCAGCTTCCGCCATTGAAGGGACAGACAGGAGGCGGATTTTGCGACGCATGTGGGTTAGCGATTTCCGACAATCCCCCCTAAAAAAGGTCAACAACTCTGTGCCATCTTCCCCCCATTTTCTTACATTTGAGTCCTCCCCCCAATAGGGGGCATCTTATACATGGGGCAGCCTTATAGACGGAAAAGTGCAGTAATGCTTTTCAAATCTGGGAATCAAATTTGGATGTTTGTTGATTTTGAAATGGTATTCTTCCATCACTGTGGTTTGTCTCAACTGGCAATCAATTGAACATTCGTTACAATTTTTTGCAACTCCCAAATATTGAAATATAAATCTCGAACAGCCTAAGCTTACAAACCTAAAAGCAAGTTCAAATTATAATTCGCCATTTAATTAATTCGAAGTTGGTTTAGCTCTAGTTTTATTTCCTCATGCACCGGGAGCAGCAAGGGCTGAAATTCTGACTTAAAATAAAATAAAACACTTCCCTGCTATCATAAACCAGCAGGAACGAGCAAAAACTGAGGTGAAATGGAAATGACTTGGCTGAATGGAGAATAGTTTAGCTTCAAATCAAAATGTATTTGTATCAGTCATATGCAAGTAAGGCAGACTGTCCGTATTAATTTTCTCCTTGGAGAAAAAAAAAAGGGGATCTGAATGCTAAATAAATAATCAACTTCTAAATGAAAATGGATGTCAAGAGTCACAAAAAAGAAAGAGTGCACCATTAAATTCATATTTCTTACGCAGTTGCTGCCTTCCTTTGATATCTCTGCGTGGACTGAAGAAGATGTGGTAAGCAGCCTTTTAGTAATTAAAACATCCTTTTTTTTTTTTTTTTTGTCTAAGAATTCTTACTTTAAGTAGACCACTCAGGGCTAAGCAATAAACCTGCAGCTGTGTGAAATAGCAACCAATGGCTGCTTCTCCCTTGTAGTTTAAGAGGAGAATACAGTGGTACCTTGGTTCTCAAACTTAATCCGTTCCGGAAGTCCGTTCCAAAATCAAAGCGTTCCAAAACCAAGGTGCCCTTTCCCATAGAAAGTAATGCAAAATAAATTAATCCGTTCCAGACTTTTATAAACAACCCCTAAAACAGCCATTTAACATGAATTTTACTATCTAATGAGACCATTGATCCATAAAATGAAAGCAATAATCAATGTACTGCACTATAAATTAAATAAGATAAATAAGACAGTATTGTAGATGACAAAAATTAAAGTTATTATTTTTTCTTACCTGCACTGATGATAGTCATTGTTTGGATGGGGGCTTTTATCCATTTCCGCAGTCACACAATCAGTCAATCAATCAATCAATCAATCAATCAATCAATCAGTACCTGAACTGGGTTCCACAGAGTCACAAAAACAGATTAACCGGAAAAACCTCAAAAACAAAAGCGCAAAATGAATAGCAAAGACAAAAGCGCCAAACCTAATCTGTTCTGGAAGTCCAGTTGACTTCCGAAATGTTCGAAAATCAAGGCGCAGCTTCTGTTTGGTGCAGGTGCCCCGGAAACAATAGCCGATAGCCGCATCGGACATTCGGCTTCCGAAAAATGTTCAAAAACTGGAACACTCAGTTCCGTGTTTTCGGCGTTTGAGAACCAAGGTACCACTGTATTGTGTGGAGAACCGACCAGGTAAAGTCAAGCTTAAGCTGGGCACTTTCCCCTGGAAATTCCCTCCCCATGCTCAAGTAAGGTGTGGTTCCAAGCTCATGTTCCTAGGTAAACACAGGTTCAATGGGGAGGAAGGGGGAGGAAGTCCCGTTGCGCAAATGGACCTCATTCCGGTTGTGCAACTAGGTCACTGACTACGGCTTAAAATAATAAATCTGTGTTATTTCTTCACAGTACTTTTGGATGCAGCAGCTTGTTACGAAAGGTAAGCCTCCTGTATTTGGTTGACTTTTTTTTTTGTCTCTATTGATCTGTTTTCTAAACAGTTTCCTCTTTTCTTAAGGTGACACTTCAGGTGAGATGAGTATTTATGCTACTTTATTTAAGGAGCATCACATCACCGGGAAACGACTGCTACTTCTGGATGAAGAGGACATGAAGGACATGGGGATTGTTTCTAAAGGCCACATGATTCATCTGAAGGTACTTTAAAAAAGCCTTGGATGAAAATGGGACTGTTGAGAAAGAGTCCATTCTTGTGTGGGGTGGTGGTGGAGATCTTGTTTAAAATCCTTTCGTGGGGATGAACCTGCATTTTACTGTGTTGTTTGAATGGATATTCTGTTACATATACTTTCTACATTTTATTATTTTGTAAAATTGCTTTGGGACTTTCTGGTTGTGGGAAATGATCAACATATTTGTTATGTACTGAAGTTCTCACCCTGGGCCAGCAGAGGGATACTGTAGATATTTCAGGTCCACATATGCAAATAAGGGATCAGAAGTGACGTTCAGTGATTTGATAGTTATAGAAAGTTGTTACAGTTACGTTGTACTGGAGCTCTATAGGCTGGCTGGACCCTTCAGTTCAGTTCTGTTCTGACCTGTGAATAAACAAGAGCTGTTTGGAGAATTGCTGTGTCGTCTGATATGTTCATCCACAACTTAACAATATTTAACAGACTCATTACCTATTTTATGTATTGAAACAATAAAGGCCCTACAATTCAGGGCGAAGGGAGCTCTGCCCCTAGAAACAAGAATGAAAGCAAACCAGAATAATTTTTCATGGAATGCTGCTCTATCTGGTTGAACGTCTCTTAATGAAAAAAACGAATCCATAGGTCTTTAAATTTTGCAGTTTTGTGTGACGTAGAGTCTGGTTTATCCTTATTTCCCCCTCTTTTTTGCTCTTAGACTGCCATTGAGAAACTGAGTCAGGACCACATCAATATGTTTCATTTTCCACCTCTGATTAAGGTAACCACGATTGTATTTAGAAAGTAAAATATAATGAGTTGACACCTGGGAAAGAAATCTTGGTGCTATTGACCTCCATAATCTTGCATTATATATATTTGGGTCAGATATAGTTCTCTTGAGGTGCTAAACCCATGTTGGGCCTGTACTACGTCAGGCTCTGTAAGCAGAGCTAACATTCCCTGTATAGGGAAGTTTTTTAAGGTGTAATGTCTTATTATGCTTTTATATATGCTGGAAGCTGCCCAGAGTGGCTGGGGCAACCCAGTCAGATACATTATTATTATTATTATTATTATTATTATTATTATTATTATTATTAACTAGATGCCATAAAGAACGATCCTAGACAAGTTAGTTTCCTGTGTGCATGGATTGTGTTTCAGGATGAAGTACAGCCCAAGATAAAGGTTTACCATTTTATTGAGAACTAGGCCTTAGAAATGAGACAATAAATATTCCGGAGCCAGATCTTTGCTTAGTTTCAGAAAGTGGTAGGTTCATTGATACTAACAGTACTGAGGCGTAAAAGAAGGCAGGCTTAATGTACTTCTAATAGTTCTGTAGAAGAGGAAATTTCAGTAGAATACAATGCCTCTAGCACTGCCGTCTTAAAAATGGTCTTCATCTGTAGTTATTGGAGAACTCACTCAGTATTTGTACGTAGCTACCAAAGGTTTCAGAGGTCAGACATCTAAGGATAACCCATCAAAACTTTGTAGAACTAAAAGGCAGTTAAACCCTTAAGACAAAGTTAAAATCTTTCACTGGCAGAGAAGGTGCTACTATCACATGTTCCCTTGTCTATTTTTGTTTGTTTGCTGTGCTGTTTTTTTTATCAGTGAGTTATATTTACAGTGGTGCCTCGCAAGACGAAAAGAATCCATTCCGCGAGTCTTTTCGTCTTGCGGTTTTTTCGTCTTGCGAAGCAAGCCCATTGACGGATTAGCGCTATTAGCGCTATTGACATTTTAAGGGCTAAAAACGGCTTTTTAAGGCTTAAGGGATTAGCGGTTTTGCTGCTAAAATGCTTTTAGCAGCTTAGCAATTCAGAAAAAGGGGTTTTGGAGCAGAAAACCCCCCCGAAAATTTTCGTCAATTTTCGTCTTGCGAAGCAAGCCCATAGGGAAATTCGTCTTGCGAAGTGCCTCTGCAAACGGAAAACCCTTTCGTCTTGCGGGTTTTCCGTCTTGCGAGGCATTCGTCTTGCGGGGCACCACTGTACTGGTATATTTGGGCATTTAGGACCACATGGCTATAGTCTGAAGAGGCACTCTGAACCAGTTTACCACAATCCACTTATTCACAGTACTATTCACTGCTAGTCTGCACAGACAAGCCCTGCCAGCGCAAATAGCACAACTGCTTCATGCTGAAATAGTCACAGGTACCTTAAATTCCTCCTGTAGGAAATACCTCTTATTTGAGGAATTCCTTTAGCACATCCTGTTCTGCACAATCATCTCTGCTTGAGCGATGACTGGAAACTTGCCTGTAGTTTACAAGTCGAAGGAAACTGTTTCCCAAAATTGTACAATGCAAAATTACACTTGTTGTTTTTTACACTGAAGGTTTAAGTAGGGTCATAACTGTTTACAAAGATATTAAAAATGTTATATAACCCAAACTGTCAAATACCTTGAATTTAAACAAACTGAGATCTGAAACAAAAATGACTCATCCTTTCTTTCTGTGGTAGGATTCTGCAAGTGAAAATGAGACAAGTGAAGAGAAAGTTGTGAACCTTGAACTCGTTTTTGGGTACCATTTAAAGCCTGGAAGTGGCCCTAAGGTAAATGAATAATTTGTAGCTGCTATTATTTGTTTTCTTCACACGAAAATGTCCCTGCATATATTCACCCCAGGTGCCTCCAGATGGTTAGTATTTGGGGTGATGGATTTAAGCTCACAACAGGAAACGTAAGTTTGCGCAGTTGAAGTAGATTAAAGTGCTCTTCCCCCTAGCACAACAAATCTACCTTAAAAAAAGAAAATGGCTTTTGCTGTTAGGAAAGGGAGAGGAAATGCATTAAAAAGTGTGGAATGAATGCATGATTAACAGGAAGGCGTAGAAACGCCCCACAAGCAGATCAGGATGAATGCTCAGTCTCATATAATATTTGGAGCTGTTCCATTTAGAGAAACGGCGAATAAAGAGGGTGTGGTATTGGCGTTCAATATTCTTGTTGGTGTGGAGAAAGTGGGTAGAGAAAAGATTTTCCCCCTCTCTCATAATATTAAAACTTGTGGACATGGAAGGTTCACGACAGACAAAAGGAAGCACACGACACAAAGTGAAACTACGGGGTTCGTTCTCACAAGAGGTGGTGATAGCCACCAGCTTTAAAAGAGGATTAGACAAATTCATGGAGGATAAGGCTATTTTGCAGCTCCACTGCTGGAGGCAGGTAGCCTCTGCATACCAGTTGCTGAGAGAGTGCTATTGTACTTCTGTTCCGCTTTTGGGATTCCCTTTGGGATCTGGCTGAAGCAGATGAGTCTTTGGGCTGAACTGGCAGGCTCTTCTTATTTTCTCATGTTCGCTTATCTGCAAACACATCAGAATGAATTCTCAATGCAGACCAGATACGGTCCAACCTCAGTGTAAGCTTCGTGCCAGCAAATCAAGATGCATGCTCAATAGACAGGTTATCTGGCAGTTCCCTCCAGGGCCATCTTTAGCATATGCACCGCATATGGGGGGGGGGGGATTGGTCAAAGTTGTAGAGCTTTTTTTAGGGGCACAAGGTCTAAGTTGTTCAGCTTAAGGAGGGGAGCAGCAAAATCCGCCAACATGAAAAATTAAAAAGGGGCAGCGATAGCTCCATCTTCCATTTTGGCAAAAATGAAAGACCCCCGGGTAAAGGCAGCCCTGGTTCCCTCACTGCGGGGTTACAGGGAACCAGGCAGAGGGCCTTCTCAGTAGTGGCACCCTCTCTGTGGAACACCCTCCCATCAGACGTCAAGGAAAGAAGCAACTATGCAACCTTTAGAAGGCAGCGCTGTGTAGGGAAGTTTTTAATGTTTAATTATTATTATTTTGTATATGCTGGAAGACGCCCAATAAAATCAGCAGCAGCAGCATCTGGAGGAACCCAAAATCGGCAGAAGTGTGCTGAGTGCGACTCATCCTGCTTTTCAGTAGTGTGGCAGGGATGTTTTGTTCTGCATGCCAGAATGCTAAGAACCAAACAACTCACTAAGAATGAGCACAGGGCTCAGCATTCCTAGGGCTGCCATACTTCAGAATGAAAGAGTGGGTCACATCATTGAGCACTTTCCCATACCCCAATAAGTTGCTGTTTCTGGAAAACTAGGGCGCCAAGTTAGGAAGGTTCCAGCCCAACCTTCTCCGTGGTGAGCTGGTTTCCTGTAAGATGGTCTTCTCTTCTAATATCCGGTTTAGATTGAAGCTGAAGTCCAAAGTGATTGAAAAACAAAACTGAGAAGCTGTGGGCTATATCTCCCAATTCAGATGCTCCGTTCCCTGCTTGTTAAATCAGAGTTTAGCAGCCAAGAATGAGCGATGAGACCCCTCTCCACTCTCTCAAGCCCTACATACTGGTTTAATTAAACCATGGGTAGGCAACCTAAGGCCCGGGGGCCCAATCAGCCCAATCGCCTTCTAAATCTGGCCCAAGGACGGTCCAGGAACCAGTGTGTTTTTACATGAGTAGAATGTGTGCTTTTATTTAAAATACATCTCTGGGTTATTTGTGAGGCATAAGAATTCTTTCATTATTATTATTTCCCCAAAATATAGTCCGCCCCCCCCCCCCAAGTCTGAGGGACAGTGGACTGGCCCCCCGCTGAAAAAGTTTGCTGACCCCTGAATTTAATCATCGTTAGTCATTCTGTCCAAAATTGGGGTACTAGGGTTTCACGCTAGTTTCCTAACTAGGCTCTTAAGCCAACTTCAAACTGTTCTAGTAAATTGACATGGTCAGAGCCAGCTAAACCATACTCAGAGTTCAATGTGAGGTGACTGGGTACTTTCTTTCTGAAATGGAAGGCCAACTGAGGCTTAACATGGACTACTCCGATCTACTGAAAACTTTATGTATCCGTTTCCTCAGTGCAAATAATCTCTATCGTGAATTATGTTTGCGGAAAGTAGTTTTGACTGGCTTGCAAATGTCACTGTGTATGCCGAGTAGCAAGCAACATGAATACTGTCTTTAGGCAGCGAAATGTTGTCATCTATTGGGCTATATACCCATCCGGTGAGAAGATGAAATTACCAATAGTCATAATGAAGTTGCCTGAGACAGATATAAGTGGCAGGTTGACACCACAAACAGAGCATCCATTTAGTAATGTAGGCAAATATAGAAGTTCTTCTGTGTTTCAATCTTTTTTTTTTTTTTTGTATTCCGTTAAATATATTTAAACAGCAGCTCAATAAGAGAATTATCTACCTTTCGAAAGATTATGAAATCAACTTCCTTGGAGGTTTGAAAAGGAAAAAAGAGGAGCTGTTGTGAGGGGGCGTTTGTTGTGGGTGCTCTAAGTATATACAGTGGTACCTTGGTTCTCAAACTAAATCCATTCCGGGAGTCCGTTTGACTCCCAAAACCATTCGAAAACCAAGGCGCGGCTTCCGATTGGCTGCAGGAGCTTCCTGCACTCAAGCGGAAGCCGCGTGGGATGTTCGGCTTCTGAAAAACACTCGTAAACTGGAACACTGACTTCTGGGTTTGCGGCGTTCAGGAGCCGATTTGTTCGACAACTAAGCCTTTCGAGAACCAAGGCACAGTGGTACCTCAGGTTACATACGCTTCAGGTTACAGACTCTGCTAACCCAGAAATAGTGCTTCAGGTTAAGAACTTTGCTTCAGGATGAGAACAGAAATTGTGCTATGGCGGCGCGGCCGCAGCAGGAGGCCCCATAAGCTAAAGTGGTGCTTCAGGTTAAGAACGGACCTCCGGAATGAATTAAGTACTTAACCCGAGGTACCACTGTATGTTCCTATTGTTGGCAAAGGGGTGGACTCTTGTCATTCTTCCAGCTATATGATTCTAGGAGGGCTGAAGATAATACTAAGATTTCAATTAAATTTAGCCTTTATAAAGGAAGTAATTGAGGGCTCACCAGACCACACTATTTGACACACCTCTTGGTATAAAAACAGAGATGTCTATAGAGTTGTTTAATTGAATGGTGACAAAAGCTTGGATTCTCGAAAAAGCACATCTAAAGATTTAAAACTACATATCAAATTCACAAGAAAAATCCACTGGTATTCTTTGAAAAAAGATGGGTATTGTATTGGCATTCTTGCGTTTATGTTGCTGCTTATGACAGGCAGCCTGACACAAAACATAGAGTCCAGCATATCTGAATATTTGTACCCAGCAACAACTTCCTACCAACCTTTAAAAGATTCCTGCATGGGGGGGTTGGACTAGATCAAGCTTCCTCAAACTTGGCCCTCCAGATGTTTTGAGACTACAGTTCCCATCACTCCTGACCACTGGTCCTGCTAGCTAGGGATCATGGGCGTTGTAGGCCAAAAACATCTGGAGGAAGCCTGGACTAGTTTACCTGCATGGTCCTTTCCAACTCTAAAATTCTATGGTTCTACAATACTGGCTCCACAGCTACATAGCTGCCAAGTGTCCCTTATTTGAAGGGACAGTCCCTTATTCCAGCGCCATGTCCCGCTGCTGTCCCTTATTGATGGATGTCCCTTAAATGTCCCTTAAATGATGTCCCTTAAATGATGTCCCTTAAATTTCAAAGGAAGCAGCTCCTCTCCCTGCCGGCCAGGGAGGAGGGAGGCTCCAACTGTGTTGCTTGGCTGTGTTGCTCACCCAATAAGAAGTCTAAGAACGACTGGGGGGTGGAGCTTGCATGCCTTGTGTGCGGCTAGTTAATGCAAGCTGAGGGGGTTTTTGAATGCTGGACGCCATTTTGTTGCACGTGCTGCTGCAAACTTTGCAAAGCCAGGCCGGGGAGCCATCTTAAGTTGAGGCTGCATAGGCCTTGTGGTGCATGTGATTCAGATTCTATTCAGTTGAACCTCTGGTTACAAAGTTGGTTGGACAGTGTTCTCAGAGCTACCAGCATGAGTTTGACCAGACTGCAGGAGGACAGGAAGACTGGAGTGCCTGGAAGAGGTGAGGCCGCAGGTCCCTTATTTTGGCTGCTGGTCCCTGATTTTCAAGGCGGCTGGTCCCTTATTTTCAAGGCTGCTGGTCCCTTATTTTCAAATCTGTAAGTTGACAGCTATGCACAGCTATTCCATTGGCGCCACACACACTTGAAGCTCTTCTAGGTTGGTGTGCAGCAAATCTGAGCTTAAGCCCAAGAGACTTGCAAAATACCGCTCTTGCAATCACTTCGGCAGTGGACAAGCTTGAAGCCACAGCAGCTCCTTTCGAAATATAATTTCCCGTCTTAGAATTCCATCCGCCTAAGCCACTGAAACCTGCTGTTTGCAAAGTGCTGGAGACCAACATCTATTTCCAGTACCTAAGCAATTCATTATTATGCATAAATTCTACCTCACAATACTTGAAAACAAAGAGAACAGCAAGCAAAGCATAATTTCTTTCTTTCTTAATAAAAAAACCAAACCAAAAAAACCCCACCCTACAATAAAACGCTGCCTGTTTTAATTACATTTGAGGGGTTGATTCGGTGCTCCTTGGCCAAAATTGCGAGCGATTTGGGATGGTTTCCTGAATCTTGCAGGAGTCTTTGTAGTAGTGAAAAGCCGTAAGTTACGTACACTGATGTTTCGCTCCATTTGTTTACCGTTTTTAATAAACACCTCTTCCCTAAAACCAGGGTTTTAAAAAAGCCAAACACTTCCCCCCCCCCCCAAAAAAAAACCCCAATGAAAAACCACAACACCCTGCTGTGTTAGCAACCCTTCTCTTCCCTGGTTTCCACTTGGCAGTGGCTCCCTTGACCTAAGGCTGGGGCCATTGTTAAGGCTATAACACATTTACATATTTTGCAATAAAACATCAGTTATTTGCATTACTGTGTCAAGTTTTATTTGATTCTTTCACCTAAAAATGACTCATTTTCCTTTCTTGTATTTTTTTTCCCCAAAGAAAAAAAACACACCAAACTACTCTAAGCTTGTTTGAGAATAATCAAAAATTGCCCATTTAGCTAGAAGTCATTTTCTTTTCAAAAGGCAAATGTTATTTAATCTTTCAGCTGTTCATTGTGCCATCATAAATACTTTCTTTTCAGCACAGTTGTGGGGACTGAAATGAGCCCACTAATTGCCTCCCATTTCGACTGACATGTGGTGGTTTAGTGGAAAGGGAACACAGCGGGAAGAAGGAAATAGGAGGCTGAGAAAATGAGAGCTAATTATTTTCACTGCCTCATGTCAGGCTCTGTGTCAGCCTTGTTTTTACAAACTGGAAGGTTTAGCACTAAATAAAACAAACTGGCGTCATGTTTTTATATACTGGCAGTGTCATGGAAGCAGCTGCAGATCTCAAAGACAATATAATGCCTGCGTTCGCATGGACACCATCTGACAGCCACCGTGAGCCACTACTAATGAGGATATCACAGTGGTGCCAAGTGAAAGGTGCTGAATTATGTATGATTCTTCATCAGTACAGCAATAGTCCTGTACATCATTATGAGACATTGTTTTGCTGAAAGAGATTAAAACATTCTTAGTTCCAGACCTTGCAACCCTAAACACACTACAAGAGGTTATTGATGGAATTTTGAGGGAGAGTTTCTTGCAGATATTTTTTTTTTAGGGTTTTTATCGTTTATTTATTATTTATTATTATTATTAAATCTCTCTATCTATTTCCCTTTCCTTCTCTCTCTCTCTCTCTCTCTCTCTCTCTCTCTCTCTCTCTCTCCTGGGACAAAGCAGTGGTGGGTCATGACACTATATATAAAGAAGAGAAGCAAATTAACCATACTTGTGTTATCTCCCTTTAAATCGGGCATAATAAAATGTAGTGTAGCAGAGTTAGCCTTAATGATAAATAACCCAGGTGCTCACACTATAGAAGTTCCAACTCTTATTGCCTTTAAAACAGCAGGTTTCAGCAGCTGAGATAGATAATAGCAGAGAATGTAAAGGAGCTACTGGGAGCTTAAATTATCAACATGCTACGACTTTTAATACCAGCATGATCAGGCTTTTCCTTTCCCCCATGTTTGTTTTATCTTACATTACATCTTATATTTTTCAATACCCAGTTGCCTGCTATGATGGCACTTCCATTTTTTCCTCTCATTTATCTTCCTTTTCTGTTTCTCCTTTAGTTTGCTGTAATTCTTGAATTAAATAATAATAATATGTTCTAATTTATAAAATTCATATTTTGAATATAGGCCTCCTTCAAAACTGATTATCCCTCCCTCCCCACACCTCAAAAAAAAAGTTGTGAATCTTCTGCAACGTAAAATATTACAGTGGTACCTTGGGTTACATACGCTTCAGGTTACAGACTCTGCTAACCCAGAAATATCACCTCGGGTTAAGAACTTTGCTTCAGGATGAGAACAGAAATCGTGCCAATTCTATGACTTCACACTGGGGTTCAGATAATGTATGTAAGGGAAAGTCACCATGTTCAGGAAGCAACTTGAGTTTTTTAAAGCCTCACCAAGAGTACAGATTTGATCATTTGTGGAGGGGATAATGTTTCATAATTGCTTTCTCCTTCCATGGCCACTTTCAAAATCTCCAGAATTTTCAGTTGGTTTTAGTGTTTTATTATTATTGCTTTTCACAATTGCTTCCTCAGATTTTAAAGAAATGTCATATTGTATAATTTGCTTCTACAAGCTTCTGTCTTGAGACCTTTGGCGATTAGGATGGGATTTCATAGATGACATAATACATCCCTAGCTTCTTTAAATATTAAATAATGATATAATACAAATGTCTATGTTAAATAATAAAATAATACTGCTTTGCGGAGTGTTCTGCTTCCTATCGTTGTAACACATACAATAATGTGAGGGAGGCTAATAATCATTCACACAACATGGTAAACCATGGTTTACCACTGCATGGATGAGGTTGAGCAAAGCAACATTTCCTCATGGGCTTCTCTTGAAGCTTGTTTGGCTCCAAAGTATGAGGATTTTGGCTTTCACGTTACATTAGAACCAGAAATAAAACAACTCTGCCTTATTAAACATGCACGCTTCATTACTCGTGATTTGAAGTTGGCTTGTGTTGAAAATGGCCAGAGTTTGTTTTAAACCATGATCTCTGCTTTGAACAGAATGCTAAGCTGGGATTCTTTTTTTTTTTTTAAAAAAAAAAGCTGCTTCTTCTTTTCCAGTTGAGCTAATTCTGGCTCAGCTACATAGCCCTAAACCATGGCTTAGCGTCGTGAATAAATGCAACCAATCTCTGTTGCTGCACCTCATAGCTCATGAAGGGTGAAATCATTATGCACAATAGTTCTTTGGCACAGGAGAGCAGGGGTCAAAGGGGGTCGGCGACCCACAGCTCCTTCTTCTGGATCTAAAGAACTAATGGACAGCGCTGCTTCTGGTCCACTTTTAATAGTATGAGGCTATCAGATCTGTTTAAACTGTCAGAGTAAGAGATGCCATGGTTTTTACATCATGGCTTTACATATAGTTTTTGCTAAGTAGCAAGTGTAGTTTTTTAGTCTGTGAGAAATGATGGGGAAACTGCGAACCTATAAAACAAACAAAACATTATAACTTCCATTCTTCCACGTGAAGTTCTCCATGGGGATCTTCAATTAGCAAACCCTTTGCAATGTGATTTTGTTGTTTGTGGGTGTTGTTTCTTAGACTAAGGCTGCAGTCCTAATGTAGGAGGTAGGCCCTGTGAAGACGACTGAATAGCCTTACACAAAGTCCTTCTGGGTTTTTGCTGGCAGTGCAGAGAAGTGCTCTTTCTTTCCTCCATCCTTTTTCATGATTTTATTTTTTGAAACAACTGTTTCCCTCCCAATAGAAACAATGGGGAGAGAAATCAGGAGAGATTTATGCTCTAGCTTCTGAGCCTCTCTCTAAAGCTCTCTCTAGGTAAGAATCAGATGCAGTCAAACACAACATTGCTAGAGTAGACATGAAGGTTGTCTCAGTCCTCCAGCCGGAACTTCCTGCTTTCCAGGACTGAGACGAAACTTCCTATGTGTAACTTGAGATGGAGTACAGTGGTGCCTCGCAAGATGAAATTAATTCGTTCTGCGAGTTTTTTCGTCTTGTGAATTTTTCGTCTTGCAAAGCACGGTTTCCCATAGGAAATGCATTGACGGTTTCCCATAGGAATGCATTGACGGTTTTAAGATAAAGGCGCAAGACGTTTTCGTCTTGCAAAGCAAGCCCATAGGGAAATTCGTCTTGCGAAGCAACTAAAAAAACAAAAAACTCTTTCGTCTTGCGAGTTTTTCATCTTGCGAGGCATTCGTCTTGCGAGGTACCACTGTAGAAAAAACCAGAACCATAGTCTGGCGACCATCTTGTCTCTCTTGTCTTTATCAATGCCATCTTAACAACAGCACTACTAAGATGCACCCTTGGCTCCAACCCAAGAGAAGAAAAGGGGGGCTTTCTCCCATAAGGAGATAGTCAACACATTTAAACTATGTTATAACCTTTTATGTCTGCCTTCTGGGAACCTTTGTGTGAACAGATGATTACTTGTGAGTAAACGTTTTATACAGAAGACTGTGTAGCGTCTTATTTTAGGAGGGATTAAACAGGGGAAATACCAGGAAATATTTACAGAGACTCTAACGAGTCTGAGCAGGCTATCTGCTGTGCGTGTGTTTAAAAAAAGGGGAATGTTAACTCTGCTGATTTTGTTGAACTTGTAAAGACAAGTTGGGATAGGGTATCTTAGGCAATATATCCTCCCCTGCATCCCTAAAGATTCCCACAGAGCCAGGGTGTAGTAAGCGTCTGCAACAGTGGGAAGGCAGGATCTCCTCCTCTCTTGTTGGAGCTTTTTCTCCAATGGAGAGGGAGTCCTGCTGTATCCTGAGGCCACCTTCCCAGGAACCACAGGATGCC
Source organism: Podarcis tiliguerta (assembly GCF_965153285.1). NCBI lineage: Eukaryota > Metazoa > Chordata > Lepidosauria > Squamata > Lacertidae > Podarcis > Podarcis tiliguerta. The sequence goes on from NC_139534.1 coordinate 21,433,924, forward strand.
AGATTTAATTTCTGATAAGCTGTATGATGCTTTCGTGGAAGGTGTGTCTGTGTTAACATACAATGGAGAAGCTGTGGTCCTCCAGTTGTTGCTGGACTCCACTCATGCGTAGCCAGTAAAACCAACGGTCAAAGATGAGGAGAGTTGCAATGCAGCATCTCAAGGGCCACAGGTGGCCCATCCTTATACACACATGGGGGTAAGTTCCCATTGTAACCAGACTGTCTTCTCAGTAAACACGGTTAAGATTGCACTGTGCTCAGGGGCATAGCATGGGCGGTGCTAGGGGGCGTTGCCCCTGGGTGCACAATTCTTGAGGGTATGTAAACCATGCGCCCCCAGCGCCCGCTGCTCCTCTTTGCCCACCAAGGGCTGTATCGGCTGGCCAGGCTCCCCCCTGCACGGGGGGCAGGTGGCTCAGCATGGTCCCACTTTGCTCTGGCGGTGGTGGGGTTGCTCCGTCAGCGGCGAGGACTGGGCTGGAATTCCCTGCCCGGCGCATGCATGCCCGCCCCGGGCACTGGCAACTGAGGCTACGCTACTCCCACATTTCAGGTTGTGCCTGGGGCTAATAACTGCAACTTAACAGAGGACCTCTAATTATTTCAGGTCTTGGATTTTGTTTTGTCTTTAATCTTACCACATATTCAGTGACTCTGCTGAGGCCTTGTTTTCCATTTTCCAAATGCTCAACAACATCTTTGCAAAACATTTACATTCTTTCTGCTCCAAGCTCTTTGTAGCGATAGCGCCATTTCCCAGCACAGTAAAATTAACTATGGTCGCTGTACCATTGCCTGTTATTCATCTCCTGCGGAGCAAGGTCAAGTTACAGTATTTTATATGTATCTGAATTTCTGTATTTTTGCCACTGTAAAGTAGACCATCCTGTGACATGAAACCATTGAGGGTCAAGAAGCCATAGCCTGCCACTTTTCGTTTCGAGATGTATTGAAGCTTGCGGGTTGATGTAGAGATACTGTACAGGGAGAAAATATATATATTTGAGCTCACATGCAGGGTTTCAGGGTGCGCAAGATAAAAATGGAAAGCAAGGGGACTAAAAAGTGAACACATATAACCAAGTCTAAATTGAATATAGTTAATTATGTAATCTTATATTAAACTTCCAAAATGGTACTGCTCTGTCATATGCTGGCAGCAATGTAGCTTAATTTTAGATTCCCCTAAATATTTATCCTAGGGCTAACTCCTTAAGAAGTAGCGGGTCAATGCTAACCAGAGTCGAAAGCCTTTCTTGACGGCAGATACAGCAGCAAGGCCCCTGGAGAGTCATGAAGTAGCTGGGGTCATTTTCTGGCAGCTATGCCTAATTATCATGACTACAGTGATACAAGTTAATATGGGTTGTTCCCATACAGAAAGAAGACTGGTCCATCTGCTTAAGGTTTTGCTGAAACTGATTTAAAACAAACAAAAACATATGAAAACACAATAATGAATAAGAGCCCAAATATTTTACATTTATGTCAACTGCATGGACTTAGGAATAAGAACATTTTACAGGGATTCGATACAAAACATGGTCTTTGCTGTTAAATCACGTGGAATGTCTTTTCATTGCCATTTTAGCATTTGTTAAGGATATATATATCCCTAAGGAAGTCAGACTATCCTCCACCAGGGCCAGGGCCTTTTCAGTGATGGCTCCAACCTGGTGTAATGCTCTGTCTCATGAGACTAGGGCCCTTCAGGTTTTAACCTCCTTCTGTCCGGCCTGTAAGACAGAGCTATTCCACCTGGCCTTTAATTTGATCTTTTATTTCCCTTCCCTTCTCTTCTCTTCCCTCCCCCTCCCCTTTTATGAAGATCACCCACTCTGAGACCCCACAGCTAATTCTCCCCTGGCCTCCTCACTGGCCCAAGTAGGACTAATTCAGCCAGCTAGCCCTGGTGACTATCTAATGCTTATTAGATGGATTTCCCCCAAATTGATTTTTGAACTTTGAATTTTATTGTTATTCATGGTTTTTATACTGTATTTTATGCTGCTTCTACAATTAAGTGTTTTAAATTTGTTGTTAGCCGCCCTGATCCCGGTTTTCTGAACCGGGAAGGGCGGGGTATAAATAAATAAAAAAATTATTATTGTATAGAAAAAAATTATTCTCAATGTCCTGTTTTTCTTTGCTGTACCGTGCACAAAAAGAGCAGGTTTGGTGTGGTGGTTGTAGGACTTGGACTAAGGACATTTTGGTTTGAATCCCTGTTAGAAGATCGCTAAAGTTGTTTTCACACACAGAACTCTTTAGTGATGCTAAGGGGTTGCTTTTCTATAATTAGCTGGAAGCAGGTTTAAAACATTGGTTACCCACAGCTTTTAATACAGTGCTATATCAATGCCCTACCCAGTGGCCAAGGCCCCTCTGTAATCTTTTCTCACAAGTCCTTCCTAATGTTAATTAAAAGGTTCCTCTTTCCTTCTTCTTTTCATTTCATTGCTTCCTGTTGATCACAGCTGAAGGAGTAATGCTGAAGAAACTAATTGCCCCAATGTCACTCCTAACTGGGTCGTCATTAATTCCTACTTCCACTATCAGCAGAAAACAGGCAATAAAATGTAATTAAAGGCACAAAAGCCCCCCCAAAGCCAGAATGATGCACAATGTAATTAAAGGCACAAAAGCCTTGGCCACATTAGATTGCTGGTGTGGCAACTCTCTGGTTCCCCCCCTTCTTTTTCTTCTTTATTAATCGCTCTTTAAAAACACGAGGTATCAACGTAGAAAACAGTGGACTACAATTACTTGTCACCAGCATTGTCTGACTTCTCTATAAAATGGGAATGAAGACAGGGTGGGCTATTGGTGGAACACCTTGGGTGGCTGAGCCATTCACCACATCCTTGTGTGATAGGGATAAAATGTGGATCGGCCAATGATGTTGCCCTGAACAGCCGAGAGGAAGGAATATATATATATTTTATCTCTGCTGAAATTGAAATTCTTTTAATTGTTGTTGTTAATCACTCTCTGGTGCCTTCCTGGGAAATGGAATCATGAAGTAAATACTTAATGAGAAATTGAAAATAATTTGAAATGCCTTGTTTTAAGGCCATTTGCTGTTAATCTATGAATTTTCCTAGACCACTTATTAAAACAGTCCTCTTGCTCTCAAAATAACAGACCACCTGTTGAATGTGCGTAGTTCAAATGGCTTCTCTGATCCTTTTAGGAAAACATTCTCCAGGTGCAGATGTAAATAATATTCTAACTCGGGTGACATTTGCAGATAACAGACTTCCTCAGCCTGTTTCCCTTCAGCAACTCTTGGACTAAAACTACCATCAGCTCCAACTGGCATACCTGTTGTGGCAGAGCCTGATGGGAGCTGTAGTAACAGGTGGAGGGCGCCATGCTGAGAAAGGCTGTCATATATGTGGAACAGAAGTCCTTAAGTTTTGTTCTCTTGAGACTTGCTTGTTTCCTGCATGCCATCCACATTTTCCTGCTTGCTGATGCAGAATACTTGAAAGGCTTCCAAATTTGTGCTTTGTGGCTGTGAGCCAGCTAAAGCTATATGTACATATAGAGACGTAGCATATTCGGAAAGATGAAGTTTATTTAAAAGATTTCACTGTGGCCCTTTGCAACGCTGCAGGAAAGGCAACCTGTTTAAGTTTTAAATTACTGAAAAGCGGGTTGTCTTTTTATCCTGTGGTAGGAATTTCAGGGGGACGCGGGTGGCGCTGTGGTCTAAACCACTGAGCCTCTTGGGCTTGCCGATCAGAAGGTTGGTGGTTCGAATCCCCGCGATGGGGTGAGCTCCCGTTGTGCGGCGGTTTGTTCCGTTGTGCTAGAAGCTTAGTCATGCTGGCCACATCACCCGGAAAAACTGTCTGCGGATACACCGCAACCCCAGAGTCGTCTGCGACTGGACTTAACTGTCAGGGGTCCTTTACCTTTACCTTTTTTTAAGGAATTTCAGATTAAACCCCTGACCTTTCGGTGTTGTTTGGGGATAAGGAGCATCCCCAAACCCATTTAAGAACCCCTCTTGCTGACAAGTAAGGATTATTTCACATTAAAATGGAGTTTGGATGCTTCAGTTCCTAAGATAATATAAAATCGATTAATTTATTGGGGTTTCTATTTTTATTTTTTTGCTTGGAGACAACAAAAAGTCTCAATTGCTCCAGTGTCCAGTTTTGATATTCTGTATTTTCTTTTCCGTGCCAGGACTGTAAATGGAAGATGTACATGGAAATGGATGGGGATGAGATTGCAATAACTTACATAAAAGACGTGACATTTAACACTAACTTACCTGACACAGAGATTTTAAAGATGACAAAGGTAAGGTTCTGTTTACGGGCTTGAAGCTTTCATGATTGCCTAGATCTCGAACAAAGGTATTAAAATACCACAGCGGCAGACTTTTGTGCCTATAGAAACTCATTCTGCTGGCAGCTTTTAAAGACCCCCCACCCCTTCCCACATTTGTATCACAATAGATTTTTTTCCCTGTTAACATTACCTTTTCAGTCATGGTAATAAGAAAGCGATGGCACGCTTAAGATATTACAATTAAAGTGTGTGATTTCTTGGTTCTGTAACAAGGTATATCGTACATCAGACAATGTACAGACAAGTTCTAAATGAGAAGAGTGTTCATCAAGGTGTGCTGAGAAAATAAAGTGTTGGCCTTTGGCAGCAATTTATGTTATTAAAATGGGGAAATAAAACAGGTATATTTAGTGGGAAGGTGTCTTGAACCAGGCCTATAATCACCAGGATTTATGAGGTTTGGCCAGGTTCCTTCCATTTTATGAAGGGAAAAACCCACAGCAGATTCATGGTAGAAATGTGCTATTCTAGGAAAACTGCTTCTGGACTAATAATAATGGCTTTTCCACTGGTTTTCCACACAATTCGAAAAATCGCACTGTTTTTCTTGTATGTTCATTTCATATTATCAGCCTGTTTGTTATTTAAACTCAGTCTTTCAACTAATGCTAAAATGCTTCTTCAGGGGGAAAAATGATTAGGAAAGGACGTTATTGTCAGGGAACCATCCCTGACAGTTATCTTTAATTTTTATTTGTTTAGTTCAAAGACAGAAGAACTGCAGGAAAACACAGGGTGACAATAGAGTGGTTTATGGAATTCTATGGGTGTCCCATAAAAACGGGGAGTGATTGAAGAATGGCAATTCCACCCTAAGGGCCTGGTGTGGAAGTAGCCCTAGACTCAACCTGCAATTTGAATGTGTCCTCTTCCAGCCTTCCTCAACCTTGTGCCTTCTTGATATTTTTGACCGCAACTCCCGTCATCCCTGACTGTTGGCTTTGCTAGCTGGGGCTGATGTGAGCTGTAACCCAAAACCTCTGGAAGGCGCCAGGTTGAGAAAGACTGTTGTGTTCATTGTTTGAAATCCTGTTGGGTCTTCTGAAAAGTGTGTAAGATGTAGCCTGTCAGGGGAAGGGGTCTGCAGTAAGGAGGAGAGGTGGGGAAAAGCCCAGCTGCACAAATGGCCTTCTGCTTGGGCAAGTCTGGACCCAAGCCTTAGTATTAGAGCTCATTCATAATAGTAATACTAATAATAATACTTACTATTATTATTATTATATATACCCTGCCCATCTGGCTCGGTTTCCCCAGCCACTCTGGGTTGCTCCCAACAGAATATTAAAAACATGATAAAACATCAAACATTAAAAGCTTCCCTAAACAGGGCTGCCTTCAGATGTCTTCTAAAAGTCAGGTGGTTGTTTTTCTCTTTGACATCTGGTGGGGGGGGGGGTGTTCCACAGGGCAGGTGCCACTACTGAGAAGGCCCTCTGCCTGGTTCCCTTGGCTTCTTGCAGCGAGGGAACCGCCAGAAGGCCCTTGGTACTGGACCTCAATGTCAGGGCTGAACGGTGGGGGTGGAGATGCTCCTTCAGGTGTACTGGGCCGAGGCCGCTTAGGGCTTTAAAGGTCAGCATCAACATGTTGAATTGTGCTCGGAAACGTACTGGGAGCCAATGTAGGTCTTTCAGGACCGGTGTTATATGGTCTCTGCGGCCACTCCCAGTCACCAGTCTAGCTGCTGCAATCTGGATTAATTTTAGTTTCTGTGTTACCTTCAAAGGTAGCCCCACATAGAGCACATTGCAGTAGTCCAAGCAGGTTTTCTGCAGCCTGGTACAGTCGTACCTTGTTTTGCAAGTGGGATCTGTTCCGGAGCCCCAGCTGCTAGCTGAAAAGGACACAGGGCAAAGCGCTGCGTCTGCGCACACACAAGTGGCAAACCCGGAAGTAACTGGCTCCGGTACTTCTGGGTTTGTTGTGGACGTTCGCCGGAATGGACACTAGATGAGGCGGACATTTGCAGAGATATTACTGTAAACCTATTTTTAAGGGCATATGCCTATGACTAAACTTCTAACCAGCAATGAGTATACAGTATGAAATGAATCGGTCAGTTGGTTGCATAGAAAACAATAAAAGCATGACAAAAAATGAAATGCCTAAAGATGAAAATAAATCATGGAAGACATGCAGGCCAAACGAGACATCATGTGCTAAGATTTGTACTTTTGTATTTATTTAGTCATTTGACACAGTTTCTGTGTTTGCTTGTTTTCACTCTTTCTGAAGGACAGAGGATGGATGCATAGAAGTTGATTCGCACAATGAGGCAGAAAACAAAAATGTTTCTTTCGTTTATTTTTATTTTGCAGCCACCATTTGTAATGGAGAAATGGATTGTGGGAATAGAAGACGATCAGACTGTGGAATGTTTAGTTACTTATGAGGTAAGTGTTGTGGGTGGGTGGGGAGCCAACCAGCTCCTTTTGCCTGTAGGGTTTCAGAATAAGGAGTTAACATGCCTTAACTTTCTTGCCCACTGTAGTCAACGCCAAATACTGTAATTAATTTTAAACTACCAACTTCTCATGCGAATTTGAATGCCATCTTCAGAAATCACACCCAGACTCCTAGCTGGGAAAGCTTGCTCCCTTAAGTGTAATATATATATATATATATATATATATATACACACACACACATACCTTTCTTTTCTCTTCCTTTTGAGTAATGGTCGGTGTAGGTGGTGTTTGTTGAACAGACAATCTTTCTTACCTTTTTGGCAAAACGCTAATTAGCAGAGCAGAGGAACAACAGGGGAAGGGAAAGGGCAAGAGGGAAAACATAAAATAAAACCTAGAAGCAATTTAGCTATGTATAATAGGATGGAAATTAGCCTTTGTATGAGTAGATTTTTGGATACTTACAAAAAAAAAAGTGTTTAAAGACCAATGGGATATTTCACACTGAGGCTAATAATTGAAATTTCAGCTCTGTCCTGTGGCATGCATTCAAGCAGTGAGAGAGCGATATAGGAAAATTCTGGACCTCGCCTGCCTCAGAAGTGAAGAACAGTAGCTTTCTATTAACAGGAAGAATAACCCTAGGTTCCTTTCAGACTGTAGCTCCTCACAGGTCTCAGAGCCTGACAGCAGGATTAAAGAGCTAGCCACTATAGGCAAGCTACCATAAGGGAACCTCAGCAACAATACCTCCTTAGTGCCTACCTCTTCTGGCAGAAAAGATTATTTACTTGAAGCACTACATGATCTCATAATTACTAAACGGTTCTGTTAAAAGGCAGCCATTAAAATCTTGCCCTTGTTCAGTACACTATTTTGGGCTGGGGGGGGGGGAGAGAGAAAGCGTAATTTGCCGCCAGATTGGTTGCACAACTGAAAAAAATTCTTTGCGGCCAAACTAAAAGAGGATATTAAACAAACTCAGCATGAGAATTTATGGTATCATCAATGTCACAATCCTAAGTTCAGTGTCTGGACAAACACTGCATGACTGCAATGAGGGTCTTTATTTTTTTGCTTCTGAATAACTTGTTGAACAGAGCATTGTCAGAACTCCAAAATCCACCAGACATATCCAGCCAGTGGAATGGAGTAAAGTGAAGCTTCAAGATGAGGTGAAGTCAATACAGCTTAAAATACAGACATCGCTCCCAAACTCAGAAGGCAACCCTCGGAGCAGATCCAATTCCAGTAAGTTTAAATTCCAGTAAGTTTCATGATGCAGAGTGTTGAAGGAAGGACATAAGTAAACAAAACCAAACAAGAAAAAACACACTCCCATTAGCTCATCTCATTCACTCAACAAGAAATGAAGGCATCTCTCTAAAATGCCCTTTTCTCAGAGAAATGTGTCTCATATTCACACTTACTAAGAACTTTAGAGTTGTTTTCCAGCATCCATTGGATCAGAGCTTTCCTGACATAGCAATTTCGTAGTTTATTTCAATGGACAAAAACTTAACTGCAGATAGTAAAGGTACAGGGACTCCTGACCATTAGGTCCAGTTGTGACCAACTCTGGGGTTGTGGCGCTCATCTCGCTTTATTGGCCGAGGGAGCCAGCGTGCAGCTTCCAGGTCATGTGGCCGCTTCTGGCGAAGCAGAGCAGCGCACGGAAATGCCGTTTACCTTCCCGCCGGAGCAGTACCTATTTATCTGCTTGCACTTTGACGTGCTTTCGAACTGCTAGGTTGGCAGGAGCAGGGACCGAGCAACGGAAGCTCACCCCGTCACAGGGATTCGAACCGCCAACCTTCTGACTGGCAAGTTCTAGGCTCTGTGGTTTAACCCACAGCGCCACCCGCGTCCCTTAACTGCAGATAGTACAAACAGCTAGAAGTCTGTCAAGTCAATGAATAATGCTAGAAGAGCTTTAAAAATAAGTGTGTGCTGTTTAGTCGTGTATTTTAGTGTACAGTTGTATCTACTAATTTGTATATAGGATCTGCCTAATTTGAAGGGTGCATAGACGGGCATTGCACAGTTATAAACACTTAGAATTGTTTGAGCAATGGAGGTCATGTCTTCGAATGCTAAATCCTGCTGAAAGAACCAACTTTCCTAAGAGTGTTCTCAACACCTGCGTCAACATTATTCAGTGACTGCAATCTCCTTGGAAGGAAAAGAGCTAACAACACAGCTCCCCAAGCACATTGGCAGCCCCGCTATAAGAAAAGGGCTGATTGATGGCCTGTAAGGGACTAGCTGGATGAGGAGGAGTGGTGGAATCTGCCCAACCAAGAGCCCCACAGGGAAGATGCAGAGGAAGAGGATTTCCAATCTGGCAATTGATGGTGGGACACCAGTCACACAGGCGAGGACAAGCTGGGAAGTGCTGGAAGCATGGGGCTTGAGGGACAGCGAAGAGAGGGGAGCAGACAGGTGCCCCAGCACAGGACCGGGGGATGAGATTCCTAGTTTGAATGGAGGCACAGGCAGCGATGATAGAGAGGAGAAAGACCTTGCCCTCTGACAGCTTCTCTACTGACATCCTGCCTTCCCCTTCCACTTCTAGAATGAGGTGGCTGTAGCTGCATGTCGCTGAACAGCAAGCCAGGCAGGCACAAAGGGAGTCCCATGTAGGTTGCCGTAACAAGCAATCACAGAGAGAGAAGCCTGACTGCTAAGGAGGGGCTGCAAACCAGTCCAAACAACGTCTTCGTTTAGACAGTTTTACCCATTAGAAATCTCCGTAAATTCTTTGTTTTGCCTCCCTTAATAAAGAAACTACCGTATTTTTCACTCTATAAGACGCACCAGACTATAAGACGCACCTAGTTTTTGGAAGAGGAAAACAAGAAAAAAAAATATTCTGAATCCCAGAAGCCAGGACAGCCAGTGGGATAGTTGCGCAGTGATCCCGCTGGCTGTCCTGGCTTCTTGCTTGGCCACATGCAGCCTCATCCCCTGCCTGGGAGAGGCTGCGCGCGGCTAAGACTCCCCCAAGAGCTGCGCTCCCTTTAAAGAGCGTGTGGAGTGTGTGTGCGGCTCTTGGGAGCTTTTCCCCTAGGAGGGAGAAGGGCAGCCCTGAAGAGCCGCACACACGCTCCATGTGGCTCTTTAAAGGGAGCGCTGAGCAGAGCCTCCCGCCTGCATTCGCTCCATAAGACGCACACACATGTCCCCTTTTTAGGAGGGGAAAAGTGCGCATTATAGAGCGAAAAATACGGTGACTGCAAGTGAGCTAAGCAGCTCTCTCTTTCTCTCTCCAACCTGCGAACCAACTGCCCTGCCTGTCAGACTGTGACACAGCCAGACAGCCCACAGATAACAAGACACCGGCAACTATGCAAAGTCATGGACAGCCCTTACTTTTGGCGCTTCCTCAGAAGGAAATCCATTACCTAGAATTCAAAATCGATGCCCTCTGTTTTTCTTCCAGGTATTGATGCCCAATGGATGAATGCACTGAAACTGCGCCGAGTGACCAGCAGCCCTTCTCTCCAACGTTCCCGCCCTCACAGCCCTAACGGTTTTTTGCCGTACCTTCAGGACCAAGGCACCTACGCTGCCGCCGTGAGACGGACCCAGGTTCCTGTAACCTATCAGATCACTTCTCTGAGTCAGTCGAGAGGATCGTCTCCCACACCGTATTTATCATCACTGCATTTGAACTCAAAGGGAAGCAGCACCTCCAGCGCAGCTTCAGACAGCCCTTCGGAAAGAGACAGGTCCAAAACTAAAAGCAGGCACAGCTACCACGGCGGCGACTCTCGTAGTGTGTCAGGAAGTGGAAGGCGCTTTGCAAGAGGTTCGGGGGGTGCTCAGGTGGCTGCTAGGAACCCAGAGAAATTCCGCAGGCATTCCCAGCCAACGTACAGTCAACACTCATCGAGGTCACATGACAGGAAGTCTCCTCATTACCCCCAGCAGCCCAAGTTGATACCAGGGATGCCTTTGAAAACTGAAAGCAAACCCAAAATAGAAGAGGAAGAGGGAAGCAAAGTTGGCGAAGGCGGATGGACCAAAGTTGATTATTCGAAAAAGTCTCATCGGCATATCGTTGGCAAACAAAGAGAAGAGAAGTCAAAAGGAACTGGAACCAGCCAGAAGAAAGTCCATTGATGTTTTTTTGAGAAATAGGTTTTATTTTATTCTTTTGGACATTTAGTTTCTACAGAGAAAGGTGTGGGGGGTGTTTTTAAAGATTTGTCTGACAATGAATGTGAGACTAGCGCTATTGAACATGAATACACTACCTCTCATGGAGATCAAACCCACAAGTCCACGACAAGCATGGGCTGTTGGGGTTTCTACTCACTGCAGCCTGGTGAATAGGATGCTATTGTTTGCATTGTGAATAGTCACATGCTGCAAGTTCTCTTTGCTTCCAGTTGGGTGCTCATGATTTTAACTTACTGTATTTTTTGCTCGATAAGACTCACTTTTTCCCTCCTAAAAAGTAAGGGGAAATGTGTGTGCATCTTATGGAGCGAATGCAGGCTGCGCAGCTATCCCAGAAGCCAGAACAGCAAGAGGGTTTGCTGCTTTCACTGCGCAGAGATCCCTCTTGCTGTTCTGGCTTCTGAGATTCAGAATATTTTTTTCCTTGTTTTCCTCCTCCAAAATCTAGGTGCGTCTTGTGGTCTGGTGCGTCTTATAGAGCGAAAAATACGGTAATACTTCCACAAGTGTTAAATTAAGAAATAACCATAGTTTCAGTCTGATCCTGTAGGGATAGGACCACAAAACACAACTGCCTCCCACCCACAACACAATGGCTGAAAAAAAATGTGACTGGAAAGGTTATCCTTTCCTTACTTATGCAGCTCTCATTACAATAACCTGTCCTGTTGAGTTTGTTTCTCCCGATCTGCTCACTGCACCCTACCCAGGCTCCTCTCTGGTGATGGGGGAACCCCAGTCCTCCATTTAAAGATGCAGTCCCCACATATTTCCTTTGGACTAATTCTTACGCTCATGAAATAATTTAATACTGTATATTCTGCAGAGAAGAGCAAACCAAATAGAAAAAAAAATAGCCTTGATCGCTCTTGTTTTATTTTTTTATTGTTTTGGTATGACTATTTATTAACATATGGCAAATGTTTTTTATTAATTGCATTTTAATTGTACCCAGCCTTATAAACTACTGTTAATACATGCTATAATTCTACTGAGGTACCTTTGGGGAGGGATTTGTCTTCTAAGACTCTGGTCCTGAACACGAAAGTAAGTCCCACTGCATTAAATGTTACTTTTGTCTGAGTAAACATGCTTTGGATTGGAGAATGTTTCTTGTTGGCTTTGGCAATGAAATTTTTAACTCTGTATAAACAGAAAACAAAGCTTAGCATATTCAACCGCATCAGTCCGTTATGAAAAGGAAATGGTTTGAGGGTTTGTTTTCAAATCTTTTGATTTTGAAGTGGTATGTACATGTGGAGCAGTTACTCCTTATTTCCCAAATCTGTTCTCCCCCTCCTTGCAATACACTGGAAGGTTTTTAAAAGAAAATAAAACCTTCCTAGCTCTCAGTAAGATGGTGTGCCCTACTGCCATAAATCCAACCCAGAAACAGAAGGGGAGAAAGCACAGAGACCAAGTTTTGAGAAATGACTTGCTTCCATTTATTCAAGAATTCTCAATCACACAGCACAGATTCACACGTATATAACTATTTTAAGTATTTATTTTGTATGATTCTTAGCATCCTTTAGTCTGCAGAGGTCTCTGAAGGGACTTGCAGCAAAGGATTCATAACATAAAAGTATCCCACATCAAACAGCAGTCCATAAAGGTTGCATAGACGGTGTAATTTTACATTAAGTGTCATCAGATTACTAAAACAGAGCTCCGTCCTTCCAAAGTTTTGTCTCTAGGGTTTTGTCCTCCTGGCTGGAATGGAAACGGCCTCTATTTCTGGGTCACCTCAGCTCCACAGCGGTTTTCTCAGATTGGCAATAAGGAACTAAAAACTTGCAGCCCTTTATAAGATAGAAAACGTCAGCAGAACAAGGAATTTGCAGCTCTGTGGAAATCCGTAAGTTGCTTTAAAACTTTAAGGGAAACCTCAGTCCTGACCTTGTCCTTAAGGGTTTAGGGCTTTACAAATAGGAGACAACAGGCATCATCCAAACTGTTCTGAGCTAATGAGCTAGGTGCCTGCAGTGGGCCTGCTCCCTGCTTCTCCCACTGAGCATGTACAGCCTTGTTAAGGCAATGTACGGCAGTGGGTTACACATACTCTGCAGGGGTTGCCAGAGATAGCTGCTTTCTGTAACAGATGGCTGCTACTTAGAGGGCAAGGAGAAAAGCAAAGGTTAAGCCAACACTTCAAGCCACGAAGCCTACCTTTTGGGATTGTTACAGGAGAGGGGAGAACTTTGGGATTCTGCATGGTCAAGCTTCCCATGAAAGCAGCTTTATCACGCGGCTAAACTTTTATTTGAAACTTAGGGAAATGGAGGCCTAGGCTGCATACACACAGCGTTTTGTTTTACCCTCAGTGGAGGCCGAGTACAGTGGTACCTCGGGGTACATACGCTTCAGGTTACATACGTTTCAGGTTACAGACTCCGCTAACCCAGAAATAGTACCTTGGGTTAAGAACTTTGCTTCAGGATGAGAACAGAAATCATGCTCTGGCGGCGCGGCAGCAGCAGGGGGACCCATTAGCTAAAGTGGTGCTTCAGGTTAAGAACAGTTTCAGGTTAAGAACGGACCTCCGGAACGAATTAAGTACTTAACCAGAGGTACCGCTGTACAGTGGCACCTTGTTCTTGAACTTAATCTGTTCCGCGAGTCTGTTCAACTCCTGAAACGGCTCGAAAACCAAGGCGCGGCTTCCGGTCGACTGCAGGAGCTGCGGGACGTTAAGATTCTGAAAAACGTTCACAAACCAGAACGCTTCCGGGTTTGTGGTGTTCAGGAGCCGATTTGTTAGGGAGACAAGCCGTTTGAGTACCAAGGTAGCACTGTACTTGTTTTTCCAGTGTAGCCCCCACGCTCTAGACTAGACATTGCTTCTTTTTTTGCCCCTGAAAAATGCTTCTTGAGGAACTGGTTTTTCCAAAAATATAAGCTCGTTGCTGATGGATTCTGTGTTAGCTCACAGCAGTGGCGTAGTGTGGGTTGTCAGCACCCGGGGCAAGGCAAGTAATTTGCGCCCCCTAACCCGTGGATTTTAGCAGGGGGCAGAGAGCTGCGAGTGGGAGCGCCCCCCCCCCAGATGTTGCGCCCAGTGCGGCCGCCCCCCCCTGCACCCCCCACGCTACGCCACTGGCTCACAGTGTGTCAGTTTGAAAGCCAACGGAGTTGGCCGTACCTGCATCTGCCCAATGACAATGCAGACGGGTTTGTACCAGGATCATAATTCACCTGGGGCAGGTGAAGGGAGGAAAAGGTGTAGATTACCTAACCAAGGGGAGAGTTTTGAAATGTGTATCGAGTAACCATACCTACACTTGTGGGTGATGGGATCTAAAACCAATCTAGATTGGAAGCAGTGTGTTGGGAATGAGAACGAATGCTTCTGGATTGAGGAAAGCTACATTTTTGTGTGCTACAAATCAGCTGGTGTGTACCCAGCCTTAGCCTATACGTGAAGCAAAATAAGAGAAGAATCCCAAATTGGTAGAGTGAACTATGCCATTTCAAATTATTTTTCCAAATTATTACAAATCAAACGAAATTAATTTAATTTAATACAATTTCTTAAAATCAGGTTTCCTGCTCTGGTTCCAAGCATACGGTCATCCTCATTTCCTCGCATAGCCGCATCATTTCCTATTTAGAGTCCACTTGGCATCCTTCACATGTCGTTAGACCATTCTTCCAGCTAGCCATTTTTTTTCCACCTTACAAATAGCTGAACTATGCCATTTCAAACCACCTAAGGGGATACAAGTTTTGAATGTTTCCCCCCACATTTAAAATAAAAAATTGTAAGGCCTAGTGCGGGTGACGTTGACCCAAAACGTTCTAGCTCAGCTCTTTCCCTTCAAATTTTTCAGATTATTTATACCGTTTATGTATTCTGAAGCGCTACAGACAAATCTGCCTACTGTCGCGACGGGAAATGCATTTCCCACTGTTAAAACATTCTTGAAAACAGGGTTGTCATCTCTGGACTTGCTGGGGCAGGGCTGGTGGAAGGAACAGCTGTATATCAGAGGTGTCCATGTCCTTCGTCACCCCATTAGAAGAGGCCAGGCTAATACACTTAATTCTGCTGGGTTCGCTGCTGTTCCTCTCAGGCCTTTCTCACCTTGGAACCTGCCAAGCCAAGTTAACAGGTGCCATGAAAAACAGGTTCCTAGGGGTTCCATATAAATTTGCATCAAAACATGTATAATTATGAATGTTTTGCATATTTTGATATTGAATGTGTGAGGGTTGGGTTTGCTTGGTTTGGGTTTTTTTAGCAGCGGTCCTGAGGCTTCACCAGTTTGCTGCAGTTGGTTATTAAGAATGTCCAAATGGATTCCTTTGCTGTTTGTAAGCAATTTAATTCTGTGCCTAATTTTAATCTACACTCTACTGTGTGTCCACATCTGCTCTCTTAAAGCATTCATTAGCATTTAAAGGCGAAAGCTGATGGTATTGATCACACTTATTAAAACTGAACAATCGCACAGCGGTGATTGGCTGGAAATCACCATCCTCTGTTGGAATCACTGTTAAAACATGAAGAAAACTGAGCAAAAGGGAGAAAAACAAATTGTGAGGGCTGAGGGAGAAAATGCTTTAAAACAACTCCAGCATAGGAAAAGGGGAGATATCAAAGTGGGAAGTGATCATATTTTCATGAGACAATACATTTTTTTGAAAAATATTTGTAATAAAACCCCGGTTAAGAACTTGTTTTAATTTGTGGATTCACGTTAAGTAGCTTGAAAGCCCTTGAGGCCATGAAAACGTATGAAGGAAATACATTATTATAGTACATTTATAATACATTTAGCAAGGTTTAAATGTAGGATGGCCAGAAACAAAGAAGGATGGGGTCTTGTGACTCTAATAATAATGCAGAAGAGGAAATTCAGAAGCTGCCATTTCCCATGCTTACAAGATGAGAAATCTGTGACTCTCCAGATGTTTTTGGACAATAACAACAACACCACCATTCCCACTTAGCATGGCCAATGCTCAGTGCCGATAGGAGCTGTCATTCAATAATATTTGGAATACCACAGGCTCCCCATTCGTTGTAAAGTTCAGAAATGTTACATGCAGTAAATCCCCTTTACTGTATTTAAGGCACAGTAGCTCAGTTCTCCTTCGCTTTGGGTCACCCCCAGCTGTGTGTAGGTATGATGTAGTTCCCATTAGTGTGGGAAACCTGTGTCACAGGTCACATGCACCCCATACATTTAAGTCACATGACTCTACTCCAAGAATCATGGGAACTGTAGTTTGTTAAGGGTGCTAGAAAGTGTAGCTCTGTATGGTTAAACTACAGTTCCCATGATTTTTTTTGGGGGGGGGAGCCATACACTTTAAATGTTTGGTGTGGGTTCGCCAGTGCTTTCTTGCCATGCAAATCTTCCAGTTTTACTGGGTGGGAGAATGTTTTGGGTTTTTGGGTTGTTTTTATTTTGATTATATATTTTGTGGTTTTATATTTTGATTTTGTTCTGTGGACCGCCCTGAGACCTCTGGGTATAGGGCGATATATTAATAATAATAATAATGATGATGATGATGATGTTGTTGTTGTTTTGTAGTGTTCCTATGAACCGCCCTGAGACCTCTGGATATAGGGCGGTATATAACTACTATTACTACTACTAATAATAATGTTTTGTAGTGTTCCTAGTTAGTGAACATACACATACATAGGTAATATTCTGTTGCTTTCACTCAGTCAACAATTGAAATTTGAAAGCGATACCAAAGAGATCAGTTACCTGGTTTTGTTGCTAGTGTGATGCTCTTACAGCTGTATATTGGAACCTTGTTTTTCAAATGTAATCTGTTCCGGAAGACTGTTCGACTTCTGAAATGTTTGAAAACTGAAAGTGGAAGCCTCAATTCAATAGGGAAACGCAAAACGGAAGCCGCGTAGCATGTGTGGCTTCCAAAAATCGTTTCAAAACCTAAGCAGTTACCTCCGGGTTTCCGGCGTTTGGGTTCTGAAACGTTCGTCAACAGAGACGTTCGAGAACCAAGGTTCCACTGTACCACCATGTTGCCAAAATGGCTTGTTTTCGATAGGTTGGTGGCAATGGGAGGCAGAAGCAGAGCTTGATCCTAGAAGCTGAAATGTTGTTATAGGATTGGTGGGATAGTCTGGATCCCCTCCAAGTATATGGATTTATATCTTTAAGACAGAATTCTGAAGCAAGAGGAACTGCTGAAGTGATCCAGTCAGTCTCTTTATTAAGCTAATGGTCCTAGCCATTGTATCTCTGTCTAGAAAGATGGCCAAGTACAGGTGTATAGGAACATACTAGTAGAAACTACTAGTGATGCTTGCAGAAGGAGGGAACAGGTCTTTCTCCTCACCTGGCTTGAGCTGATGTCACCCTGAATGTTTGACAATAGGTCAGGGACCAGTCTTGTCTAGGTTCATGTGGTGTTGGCACCGGGACACACAGAAACTTGCCTTTCTCTCTTCACCCCAAAACCTAACGGGGGAGCAACATCTGTTGGGGTGTTCGTGCTGTGAACGCTTCCATCTTACATGTTGCCTGTGTGCATATGTGGGTAAATAAAACTGCATGTCCCAAAGACCCCACTGTTTTCAGTCACCTAGATTCCAAGGAAACCAAACCCTGAAATCTCTTACAGCTCGGAGATTGGGGCACACGCAATATAATAATATGACTGAACTCTGATGTGCTATTAAAAATAACAGCAGTCTGTTTAAAAATGCTACAAACTACTGAATTTCAGTGCCAATGCACTGCTGCTTCTTGTTTTGGTGAAATAATATTAGAATAACTAACGCCTGTAAACCTGGGGTTACCAAGAAGCAATAAAAACACAATTAAAAACCATACAGCATGCAGCACAGCGCATTACAATCACTGCAGCAGGCATGGAAAAAAATCATTAAGTGGTCTGCCAAAGACCCTCAGCAATTTTCAAGTGGTCAGGGGGCAGAAATTTAGATACTACAGATATAAACCATTTTAGTTTCTAACAAACTAACTAGATATGCTGGTGCCCTTACATTTTCTAAAGAAAACCACCATGCCCTTAATTTAAATGTTTTCCCTTTAGTTGAATGAGACTAACCTAAAATGTTCACTATTATTTCTTTTTTTTCCTGTTTCCAAACTACTGCTTTTACTTATATGCAACCGTATGCAAATCAAGTCAATTAGTCTGCTCCTATAATTAATGAACATGGATTTCTTCAGCTGAGCAACAGCCCTGGTCACACTATAAAACCCCAACTATTTATGACCTGAGTTTTTCTCACTATTCTCTCCCACTATTCTGTCCGTCTGTCTGTCTGTGATTCATAGTCGGCATATTATGTCCATCACTCCTTCCTGCCCACAGGAAAGTGAATTGGTTTACTTTTATCTCCTCGTGACCCATTCCTAGTGCCTCTCTCTAGTACAACTCACCATGTATGACAATCACTGGCAGCAGTGCTAGTAGGTACTCAATGTGGGCAGACATCAAAACCACCATCCACTGACCATTATCCAGCAACTTGCTGAGCTGATTTAATGAGGTGAAGTTGCTCAAACATACTTTGTTCTTCCCTTTCCTCCTGTGAGAAATCCCTCAAAACAATGACCTCTGTATGTTGCTCTGCTTAGAACAATTCCCCTTTCTAACTCCATTGATGCTTGAGAGAATGAAACCTCAGCCTTCGAACACCCTGCTTTCAAGAACACTGAGTTTGGGCTTCAAAAGACAGGCATTTTAATATCTTTTTAAAAGTCTACTTGTGATTATCTTTATCCTAATTGTCACACTTTTCCAGGTAAGTAAGCAACCTTTTCTTCTTTACCTGCGCCGGGGGGGAGCAGTGGTTTAAAAACCTCTAAGTCTTTAGATATTTTTCACAAGTAAAACACAGCATAATGAAGATGTCTCCAGAAATCTAAAATAGTTTTGTATGTTTAAGGTCTGCATCTTTCCTTTTTCTGAGTGGACGGCTCAAAACAATTTGTCAAGCCACCCCAGAGTGGTGCAGGACTTATTTATGGCAGGAAAACAAATAAAGAACAGTAAAGTAAAAAATATTTCAGAACTGACATACAACCTCTCTAATTCAAGGGGACTTTAATACATAACATATAGCTGGAGATTCTCATAACTGGGTGGGTTATTTGGCGCTGCATTTCAAGAAATTACTTGTGGGCATGGACTAGTATATAACTGCAGGGAAGTGTGTGGCTGTGGTCTAAACCACTGAGCTAATCAGAAGGTCAGCGGTTCAAATCCTCATGACAGAGTGAGCTCCCGTTGCTCTGTCCCAGCTACTGCCAACTTAGCAGTTTGAAAGCATACCAGTGCAAGTAGATAAATATGTACCACTGTGGCGTGAAGGTAAACAGCATTTCCATGCGCTCTGGCTTCTGTCCCAGTGTTCTGTTGCTCCAGAAGCGGTTTAGTCATGCTGGCCACATGACCCGGAAAGCTGTCTGTGGACAAACGCTGGCTTCCTCGGCCTGAAAAGCGAGATGAATGCTGCACCCCATAGTCGCCTTTGACTGGACTTAACCATTCAGAGGTCCTTTACCTTTACCTTAGTGTATAACTTGCGTAACTAACCATGGGATGACAATAACCCAGAATATCATATCCATAAAGGCCCAGAATGGAATGGGTAAATGTCTTCTGCAGCCCAAGAGGTGCTGAACTGTAATGTGTTGTTCTCGTGCACCAAAAATGTTAGCCCACATCCTACTAAAATATATTTTAAATTGCTAATAATATATTTCACGACAATCATGTTCCACTAGTGCATCTTTAACATCAATGCAGCTTCATGTAAGAAAGTACAAAGTGATGCACATGGCAGGGACGGACCCTAATTTCACATGTGGTCTGACTTGATGGTGACCTGGCCAGGAATGAGACATTGAATAGCTTTATCAAGATGCTGACTTGGTGCAAAAGGTAAACTCCATGCTTGGGATTATTAGGAAACAGATAGAAAGAAAAAGTGCCAATAACACAATGTTGTTTAGTCGTTTAGTCGTGTCAGACTCTTCGTGACCCCATGGACCAGAGCACGCCAGGCACTCCTGTCTTCCACTGGTCAAACTCATGTTCGTAGCTTCAAGAACACTGTCCAACCATCTTGTCCTCTGTCGTCCCCTTCTCCTTGTGCCCTCAATCTTTCCCAACATCAGGGTCGTTTCCAGGGAGTCTTCTCTTCTCATGAGGTGGCCAAAGTATTGGAGCCTCAGCTTCAGGATCTGTCCTTCCAGTGAGCACTCAGGACTGATTTCCTGAGTTTGATCTTCTTGCAGTCCATGGGACTCTCAAGAGTCTCCTCCAGCACCAGAATTCAAAAGCATAAATTCTTTGGCGACTAGCCTTCTTTATGGTCCAGCTCGCACTTCCATACACCACTTCTGGGAAAACCATGGCTTTAACTATATGGACCTTTGTTGGCAAGGTAATGTCTCTGCTTTTTAAGATGCTATCTAGGTTTGTCATTGCTTTTCTTCCAAGAAGCAGGCGTCTTTTAATTTCGTGACTGCTGTCACCATGCAATAACACAATGCAGTTATACAAATCTGTGGCAAAACTATACTGTGTATAGTTCTGATTGCCTCACCTTAAAAAGGATACTGTAGAGCTGGAAAAGCTTCACAAAAGGGCAACCAAAATGATCAAGGTGCTGGAACAACTTCCCAATTTTAGAAAGGTTACAATATTTGGGGGGGGGGGGGTTAGTTTAGAAAATAGCGAGTAAAGGGATAACATGACAGAGGTGTACAAAATTAAGTTACGCGTGGTGTGAAGAAAGTAGATCCTGGGATAGCTCAGTTGGTAAGAGCATGAGACTCTTGATCTTGAAGTCGTGGGTTCGAGCCCCACACTGGGCAAAAGTTTCCTGTACTGCAGGAGATTGGACTTAGATGACCTGTTGGGTTGAAATAAACGACAGACGAGTGACAAGTGTCATACGGGAGGCATCTCTTGGGCATGTCTCAGAGAGTCCCTTTTATTGAATATCACAGCATTGCCACGTATGTGCTTGTTGCTGATTGGTTAACACAAATACAAAGCAAGGTTTGCATATAGGCATTAATCATCAATAGATTAAAGGTTGGGAAAGGAACACAGAGTTGGACAGGTATGAAAACTAGTGATTGATATAGCAAAACTTAAAAGGGCATAACCATTGTATTCCATAGATGTGGTCAACCATGCATTAGGAACAGGTAACCGAACATTCTAGGGTGGGTGAGCACGGAATGCTTCAGCTCAGCATGTGCAGAATCAAAACTTCCTATCAATGACCCCTGTGGTCCCTTCCAACTCTACAATTCTATGGTTCCCTTTCTTACAGGTATGAGAGAACTGGCGTCATCCAATGAAGCTGAAGAATGGAGCATTTGGGGCAGACAAAAGAAAGTGCTCCCACAACGTATAGTGATGGCAGCCAACTTAGAACTGTAGAAGTGTTGAGATGGAAGGGACCATGAGGGCCGTTCAGTCCAACCCCCTGCAATGCAAGAATCTTGCATGGCATTAAGAGGATTAGAGAACTTCATGGGGAATAAGGCTATCAGTGACTACTAGCTATGAAGGCTATGTTCTACCTCCACAGTCAGAGGTTGCATTTATCTGAATACTAGCTGTAAGAGAATACAGTGGTGCCTTGGTTCTCAGACGCCTTGGTTCCCAAACGCCGAAAACCTGGAAGTAAGTCTTCCGGTTTTCGAACGTTTTTTCGGAAGCCGAATGTCCGATGCAACTGTTGGCTATTGCTTCTGGGGCACCTGCACCAATCAGAAGCTGCGCCTTGGTTTTTGAACATTTCGGAAGTCAAACGGACTTCCGGAACAGATTAAGTTTGGCGCTTTTGTTTTTGCTATTTATTTTGCGATTTTTGTTTTTGAGGCTTTTTCAGTTAATTTGTTTTTGTGATTGTGTGGAACCCAGTTCGGTATGAGTGCCGAAATGGATAAAAGCCCCCATCCAAACAATTACTATCACCAGTAAGAACAAATTTTAATTTTTATCATCTACAATCCTTTCTTATTTATTTTATAGTACAGTACATTGATTATTGCTTTTATTTTATGGCTCAATGGTCTCGTTAGATAGTAAAATTCATGTTAAATTGTTGTTTTAGGGGTTGTTTTTAAAAGTCTGGAATGGATTAATCTGTTTTGCATTACAGTGGTTACATACACTTCAGGTTACATACGCTTCAGGTTACAGACTCCGCTAACCCAGAAATAGTGCTTCAGGTTAAGAACTTTGCTTCAGGATGAGAACAGAAATCGTGCTCCAGCGGCGCAGCGGCAGCAGGAGGCCCCATTAGCTAAAGTGGTGCTTCAGGTTAAGAACAGTTTCAGGTTAAGAACGGATCTCCGGAACGAATTAAGTATTTAACCTGAGGTATCACTGTACTTTCTATGGGAAAGTGTGCCTTGGTTTTGGAGCGCTTTGGTTTTGGAACGTACTTTTGGATCGGATTAAGTTTGAGAACTAAGGTACCACTATAAAGGACAAAATAGGTCTCTGCCGGATTCGATAGGGCTCATCCTATGGCCTTATAAAAAACAAACACCTTATTGGCTTTTATATCTGTACTTCGCAGGCTACCGCAGAGTAAATGCAATTAACTAGCCTTTGACGGTGTAGTTAGTTTAACAGTGGAGGAGACAGGGCTGTAAAGTGTAACTTTGGAAGGAGAAATTGAGTCTTACAAACAACGCATTTCACTGTTTTTGCTTGGAAAAAGCTGTAGGATATACAGGTGTGTTTGGTTGCCTTGCCTTGCAACTAGGATGTGAGTGGAACAGCTCTAAAGAACCCAGTGGCGTAGCGTGCGGGGTGCAGGGGGGGCCGGCCACACCGGGCGCAACATCTGGAGGGGGCGCGCTCGCACTCGCAGCTCTCTGCCCCTACCTGGCTCACTCACTCTCTCTCACTGCAGTGCTGGCTGTGCGAATCCGATCCGAGCCGCCGGGTCGCCGCCCACTGTGGAGGGGAGGGTGCCAGGCGTGCGGTGCGGTGCGGAGAGAGAGCGAGGGACTATCTGGGGGAGGGACAGTGCAGGGGGGGGGGGCGCAAATTACTTGCCTTGCCCCGGGTGCTGACAACCCACGCTACGCCACTGAAAGAAACTATTGCAGCTGATAAACATAAACACAGTACTAAAACAGGGCCTGAGCTGAACAGGGCCTGAGCTTCACAGGCACTGGAGTTTATGAACAAAATCCAGCCAGCACTTAAAATGTCAATCTTGCTTAACCTAAAATTTATTATCTTGGCTGCATGATTATCACAGTATTTCCAATAGCTGGTTGAAATACAATTCTTATCTGTCCCTTCCACTTTACAAGCTTTTTTTTTTTTTTTTTTAGCTTTCCAAAAAGCGGAAACAATCACTTTTCTTCAGTATCTGAAAGGAATTTGTGAGCT
Organism: Podarcis tiliguerta; assembly: GCF_965153285.1. Classification (NCBI taxonomy): domain Eukaryota; kingdom Metazoa; phylum Chordata; class Lepidosauria; order Squamata; family Lacertidae; genus Podarcis; species Podarcis tiliguerta. The sequence continues at coordinate 21,457,280 of NC_139534.1, forward strand.
AAAGTGGATTTGGAAGAATGAAGTGTGGTCTAGTCTCTAGAGAGCTCTTTTCAGTTCATTTGCTTTTGCCTGCACTTTGAGAAGCCAATGGTGCAGGTAAGTATGTAATTAAGGGCTTATTTAAAATGTTGATTCTTTTACATGTCAGCTTGCTGCAGCATGCCCACAAGGAATAATAACCCACAGAGAGTTTACATACTCCTGAGTTCTATTGTGATTTGGGCTGTGTAAGATTTCTGTTTTCTGGATCACGCCTGGTTCGTGTTACAGATTATGTGGCTTGTGTGCGTGCCACACACATCGCCACACACGTGCAGCGAGGCCTGAGTTTGCTCAACTCCAAATGAGTGTGAGCCCTTAAGATCATGTTCTAGAAAAGCAAGGGTGAAAATGAAGGACAGAAAAGTGTACCTTTCTGCAGTTGTCCCTGAAGCCACTTACAGTATAATGAACTATTAGCTACATTTCTGAAGTGTGTAGACTTTCAGCATTACACTTTTACCATTGCAAATGAAATGCATAACTTTTTGCTGTAAGCTAGGTCAACCAGCATATTTCTTTGCACATCTACTCAGGAGTAAGCCTCACTTAAGTCAACAGGACTTAATAGGCTACAGAATTGCAGCCCAAAGGTATTCAAATGTTAATTGCATGCCTTTTTAAAAAATAAAATATAATCACATAGGTGGAGCAAGTCACACCACCACCGCTGGAGTCTGATATTATGTTTGTATAAAATTATGTGCAAAAGATAAGATTGAAGGAACGCATATTGCGTTTGCCTATGAAACAACATTTTAGCCCTACTTTGGTTTTTGCGCGGCTGTTTTTTCTTGTTTTTTAAAGTGGGACTCCATTTTAGCTAATTGTTTTAGACTGCATCACTATAAAATGAACTAGCGACGGCGCAGCAATCAGCTTTTCCTGGAACTAATTAAATATAGCATGGCGAATTAAGGTAAAGACCCCCCATAGTTTTGAGGGATTGCCCGCAATCCTGCGACGGTGCAAACAACTTTTATACACCAGAATAGCTGCAGAACAGCTCACTACAGCAAGCACACCTCAAGTTCTGACTCTTGGTTTCCGCTTGCCAACAGACCCTCCTCTAAACTTGCAGAGAGCAATTTCCTCCCGGGGCGAACATGCGGCTCGGCCTCCCCCTCCCTCCCCTTTCCTTCTATGCAAATACTTCGTAGCTTATTTCGCGCCACTGAGCTAGGTCCTTGCAGCACCACAAAAACGCCAGAGAGAAAAAAAATTAAAGTGGGGAAAGGTAGTTTCTGCAGTCACGCGCAATCTATCCGCATTTAGGCTCCGGGCTTTGCAGGGGGAATGAAGACATTGCTGGCGCCTGAGCTCCGTGGCAAAGAGCAGGATGCGGCAAGACCTCTTTCTGGACCTTTCAGGACTCCAGCAGTTGGCGGGGAAAACTGCGCGTAATCCCCGCCCTCGAGCAGCTTTGGCGCGAGTCGGCGGAGCGTTTGGTCTTTGCTCCTGCGTCCCGCGGAAAGAGGCCGCGCTGCGCCTTTCGAGTGGCAATTCCGCCGTCGGCAGCATGGACCCCTTCGGCCTGCAGGTAGGGGCGTCGGGGTGAGAATTAAGACTTGGGGGCCACGAAGTTCCGCTGGAATCACTGGAATTGGCTTGCGAGTAAAAATGCATAGGGTGGGGGGCTGCGCGGATGAAGAGAACAGGCGCAGCTTCGCGAGACCCTTTTCAGCCACAGCAATTTTTAATTAATTTTTTTATATAGTTTGCTCTTCACCGGGCATTTTAAATCCCTAAGTTGGAAAAAGTCCCACAAGCTGCTTTAAAAGAAGCGATGAACTATGAAACGTGGGGTGTTCTGGATTTATTTAAAATGCAAACATAGCCGGGGTTGTTCGTTTTGTTATTTGCTCTTATTTTTTAATGGCATGAAAGCGTGCTTTTGAATCGCGGCCATCCCAGCTGCGCGCGTTCCTCTGCAAGCTGCGCGCCAGCCGCTCTCTTTTCCAAGGGCTTGCATGCATCAGGACCACGCTGCAATCCTGCGCACGTTTAGTAGGAACTGAAGAGCGAATAATAAGTAAAAATAAATAAATCATGCGCTAGAAATATACCCAGGGAGTCTCTATTTTGGTTCTAGCAACTAACAAGTTTGTGGAGCAGTCCTGAGATTTCTGGATCTCTCGAATAGGTGGAGGAAGGCGGCTGGCTTTTAGGGCAAGCTGCGACTCGTTTTGGTTTAACCCCGGTGTCTTATTCTCCGGGCCCCTACCAAGGAGAAGGGAGCGTGTTTGATGGTCTTCCATAATGTTTTTAAGCATTGCATCCCCCGGAATCCCCTGCAGTTTTGAATGGGGGGGGGGGGGGAGAGCGCGCGCAGCCCCGGGTCCTGCAAAAACTGCACGCGCCTACTCGGAAGGCGGCCGCGTGGAACTCATTGGGGTTCACTTTGGAGTAAGCCAAAAGCAACGCTGTGCATTTTTGGTGCGCTTTTTAAATATGGAGCCGTGCTTCCGCCAGCCTGACCAAAGATTTTATAGCAAAACGTCTCTCTCCCCCCCCCCCGGGTGTTAACTTCCCCTCTTGTTCCGGGATATTTTTCCAACTGCAAGCTTTCTTGGGGAGAAAAATGGGGCCAGGAAAACCACTGCCAATTCAGGGGTCAGTCTCGGTTCGTATACTCCACTCGTCTCATGCAAAAGATGGAGGAGGGCCTCTTATCACTCCCTTCCCCGCAAGGCAGCGGAGGGGGGCGAGCCCCTCTTTTCCCGCTCTTTAGCGCGCTCCCCCATAGCGCTTTTATCTTCTCTCCGCCCGCCCACCAGCCACGTGAGCCGCCTGGGACTTTAAGGATTCACCCCTTTATGTCTCCTTATGGCCGCTGCCAGCCCGGGCTGTGGGGACCCAGGAGGCAGCTATGGGGCTGGCGAAAGTGGATACAATTCTGTAAAGTTCCATCTTTCCGCAAAAGTGTGTGGGGGGGGGGTCTACGTAGCTGCTTTGAGGTAGAACCCGCAGCGCAAGCAGCTGAAACGGCCGTTGGAGCAAATGGGGAGTCGGGGAGAGATTCATTGAGTTACTCAACTTGTGAATAATCTTTGCCTTCTTGCAGCATTTAACTCATGAACAGGCTGTGGCCTGCCTGAGAGGCTTGTTTTCAGGCCTAAAAGCGGCTCCCCCCCCCATATAAATACCTTAATCCCAGATTTATGACTCTTGCATGTGTAATTATGGTTACAGTAACTCATTGGAAAGGAAAGTCGCTAGTCATCCCAGGCAAGGTTTTGCTAATTTACTGGTTCTTTGTGCTTCATGATGGAGCTCAGGAATTGGAAGAACAGATTTCAAAGGAAATATGTGGTTCAGAACATGCCTTGTTTCCCAAACTTGGGTCTCCTGATGTTTTTTTGAACTACAATTCCCATCATCCCTAGATAGCAGGACTAGTGGTCAGGGATGATGGGAATTGTAGTCCAAAAACAGCTGGAAAGCCAAGTTTTGGGAAACATGGGTCTAGCTTGGAATTCCTTCAAGGCCTGACAGTGTTACTTGCATGTTTTTCAGAGCACCTAATACAGTGCAGATACTAGAATTAACTTCTTGATTACTGAGTGGTTCACTTATGCTGACCACTTGGATTTTTTTTTTTAAACTGCCCTATCTCCAAGGACCTAAGGACCTTGTATATGGTGTTTCACTTCCACATGTTTAGCCTCACATTGACCCTGGGAGGTAGGTAGGTTGGACTGAGATATGTGAGTGGCTTATATGAAAAGTTCACTTGTGAGTTTCATAGCTGGTCTCCCAAGTCCTACCCCTGTACTCTAACCACTATACCACACTTGCCTTCTAATAGTCCAGTTATCCTAAAATTTAACATCTTCACCCTGTACCACACCAGCTGTTTTCTTTATTTGCTTCCTGCCTCCTAATTTTAAATTTAGCTGCTCACAGTTAAGCTCCATTGAATTGAATGGGGAACACATCTGAGGAAGAGTCTTTAGCGAGTGATAAACGTTATACTAAAGTCTATGCTTTGGATGTGTTCTTCTCAAGTTTTAGAAATCCTATACATTTTTTTAAAGGGTCTGCATGAAGTGGGAATTACTTTTGCACTTTCCAAACTATATGATATTAGTAGGGATATGAGAAAACTATTACTAGGGCTGCTATCTTTTGCCCATTTGCCCGCAACTGTTGTCCACTCAGAAATAAGCTTCATTGAGTTCATCTGGTAGACTATATAAGGATCCTGTGCTTCATATTTACAATTAATTTTATTGTCACTTATCTGTGTGTTTTTGTTTTGTGCTGGTGTGCTTGGTTTGGACAGTTTTCTGACAGAGTTAATGTTGAACATCCTGGATCATTTGCAGGAGCTTTGCAAAAAGTGCTTTGGCTCCATGCACTTTGAATACAAAATATCTGATGGTGTTTGTCTTAATTTTAAAAAAATGCAATTATTGTGAGACTTACGGTGTTAGCCAAGTGTGTAGCTCAAACCCTTTCTTCAGTTAGACTGCAGAATGTTATCATGTATGGCTTCATAAAATAGTTAAGTAATTGTGAAGACAGTCTGATAAGGATGGAGTGATATTTGAGGAAATCTTGAAAGGCTTCGGTGAATAAGTGATAATGTACAGAGGTAAACTTAAATGGGCAAAAAAGGGTTTCATATAATAGTTCGTCTTCGTTTCCAAAAAATGTTCAATGTCTTTAGAAAAATGTCGATATTTTTGAAGTTTGCATATCCAGGCATTATCTGTGGAACACACCTCTGAACTCCAAAGTTGGATTAGTAACTCACATAATGGCTCATTTACCTGGTGGACAGGTAAACTTGTAACCTGCAATAAGAGCCGCTTCACCTATAACTCTTCAGTTGCACCAAGCTGCGCAGCCACAGACTGAATTTGCCATGCTACTGCCAAATCTGGGTCAATTAAAATTTGTGGCAGTGGAGTCACATGAATGGCTGGCCATAAACTGAAGTGGTTGGGAGTGTTAAAGAGTGTTAAAGAGTAGGTTGGATGGTTCAGCTGCCATTGGCTGAAACAGTCAAATGAATAAGGTTGGCAAATTTAGCTAGGAAAAAGCGCATTTCCTATTTTTTTGCCATGCTATTGCTTCAATAACTGGAACTGATAGATACGTTTTACATTTCAGAAATGTAAGACACAGCTGAAATCTTTGTTTTAGACTGGATGATTGAATTAACCCCCCCCCCCCAAAACACACACATACACACACCTTACAATGACTGTTGACAAGACACTTGAAGATGATGGGAGGAATTCAATTTAGCACTATGGCAATCATTCAGCCTGTGGTAGTTTTTCATTTCGCCAGACTAAGCAATCCCCCCCCCCTTCTGATGCACTTGTTTTTGGGGTTCTCCTAACCTCCCTTTTATGGTATGCACAGGGGGAAGGGGAGGGGGAGTCCTGATATGCAAGGCTTCTGATAGCAGGGCTTGAATTCTGCCCCAAAATTTCCTATGAAATAAAACAAATAAAATGCCCAATTTTTTTACTCCTGGATGTAGTGCAAAATATGGTGGAAATGTTAGCTTTGTGATGCAGTCTAATATGTAACAGCTCTTTGCTATCTAGTGTGATCAAGTTTGAGCATTGTGAGATTGCTCTAGAGAACTAATCTTATTATAGAAACCTAATTGAACTACCATCTTCATTTTGTAGGGAAGGAAGAAGCCCACAGCATTCCGCAATACAAAACTGATTCCCATGGAAACCTCTTCATCCTCTGATGACAGTTGTGACAGCTTTGGCTCTGATAATTTTGCAAACACGGTAAGTAAAAAGTGCGAGAATAAACAGAATCGAATGCGCGGTGCGGAAAAATGCCCCGTCCGTGATTAAAATGCTTTGCTTACATTTCTATACAGCAGTTATGAATATACAGTATGTACTGTAATTTCATTTCGCTTTCCCCCTTGTGCTTCTAGGTAGTAATTGTTGGAGGTAGATTAGCCACTTATTCTATCCTTTTGAAATGTCGCCTAACCTAACATGCCTGATGATTTGCTGTAACAGCTCTGAAACCATTTGTAAACCCCCTGAAACATTTTTCTTTGTTACAAAAGCTATTCTCTTGTAGTGCACTTGTAAAATGTGATTTGCTCTCTGAACAGTTTATGGAAAATAGGTTCTCTTGGAAAAAAAGAGAGAGAGAGAGAGCAAGAAAGAAAAAGAGAAACACCTAGTGTACTTTATTCTTTTTTTAAAGAAACGAAGCTTCAAGCCAGAAGTTGCAGAGGAGATAGCAAAAATATTTTATGAGGATTCGGATGATGAATCATTCTGTGGTTTTTCAGAAAGTGAGATTCAGGATGTCCTGGTGAGTTGTACAGTTTAACTTGCTAATTGCATCCACACTGCATGTGCATGCTGACACCAAAATAATACTCCGCAAGCTAATGCATGATGATTGACTAAAGCTACAGTCCTGATCTCACTTACCTGGGAACAAACGCCATTGAATTCAGTAGGACTTAGTTCTGAGTAGACATGGTTAGGATTGTGCTGTAAGTCTGGGAATTTAGAGCCAGCAATTGATTGCACACGGAAGCAGCCTGCTCCCTTGTTCAACTTAAATCAAATAATATTGGCATTTGTAGCAAACTGCTTTGGGCAGCCAATCCCAGCGAGACTAGCTGTCCTGCGCTGATCAGCTGATTGATGCTCACAGAAAGCCTCACTTGCCAAGAAGTAATCAGGTGTGCTCTTTATGGCTCTCAGTTATCCTTTTGCAGCCATGTATTTCCGGCCCAAACCTGACTTCACATTTAATTATCGTTTATTGAATTTGTCAGTCGCTTTATCTTGCCCAGGGTAACCTAAAGCAGTTTACGACGAAATAGACAGACAAAAACAACAATAACCACCCATATAGATAAATTAAAACCTAGAGGAAAAGAAATATATTAGAACACCCCCAACCACTTTTCCAAGGCCACAGGCTTGGTTATAGAAGAAAGATTTTGCCTGGCGCTTAAATATATATATAATGATGGCATCAGGAGAGCCTCACTGGGGAGAGCGTTCTACAAATGAAGCCACTGCAGAACAGGTCTTGTGTTGCCCCACCCTCCAGGCTTCTCATGGAGGTGGTACACAAAGAAGGGCTTCAGGGTGAGCGTGAGGCTTGCCAACTGGTAGAAAGAAGCATTTCTCTGCCACATGCAGCCCTGTGTTGGACATGAGGCTGCTCCTTACTAAAGAAAAATGGTTTTAGAAATGATGATATCCCATGGGGTTCTTGTGGAGACCTGAACTATTACTAATAATAATGATAATAATGTGATTTGATCGCTCTGTTGTGGTTATATGCTGCATTGCAGTTCCCCTGTTTTTCTCTTTTGGGTCTTCCAAAATAGAAGTTTTGGCTTTCGACCTTTTAAAAAAAATAGCAAAGTCAATCTGAAGGGAGAATGATGAGGCGGCTTCCTCAAAACCAGGTTTATGTACAGTGAGACAACTTGTGCTTTCTGCAAGCTAACCTTGGTTGTTGATGTAAATGCACTTGAATTTGGAATGGTTCTGAGAAGCCATAATTGAGATGGTGGATCCTGTTGCAACCATAACTAACTCTTGATTTCACAACTCCCATTTTTTTTAAAACCCTGGATAGAAACTGGATACAGACTCGGAGGAAAATATGAGTGACGGAGACAAATTTTCATGTAAGAGGCCGCGGAAGTGCTCTGTTCCTCTTAAAGTCGCTATGAAGTTTCCACTAAGAAGATCTAAGAGGGGGAAGAGCGAAATAATTTTAGCCCCAGAACCTGCCTCTGAACTGGAATTGGACTCTGATTCCGATGAAGAAAGAGGCCCAAAATTCTTAGAGAAAAGGGCTTTAAATATAAAGGAGAACAAGGCCATGGTAGGTACAAAGAAATGTTCTCATGCATGTTGAATCGTTGCTGTTTTTCTTGACCAAGTTGTAACATAATTCTCGTTTGAAATGAGCTAGAGTTCCATTGCGTTAATAAAAACATGTGCCGCTTCCTAATACTCCATTTGCACATGGTATTCTACATGCCGCTCCATTCAAAATATTTTTACCCAGTTTTATGTGTTACTATTCTTAGAAAAGTTCTGAAACTGCAATCAAGTGACTTGATTTGAAATAGGATTTACCCAACCACATACCTAGTGCTGTCCATCTTCCTGGTTGAAAGAACCTCTTAAATAGCCCTTGTACACTTTCTGAATGATTAGTCTCAGGCTGGACTCCCATCAGGAACCAGTTCCGAAAGGCTTCATTGAAGAAGGGCTGGCTCTGCTCAAATGTATCCCTGAGTCACGCACACACACACACACACAACATAATTGAACACCTCTCACTCCCCACCCCATTCAGAAAAGCCCTTCCACTGGTGAACTCAGAGTCTGCCACTTGTAAATGCAGTGGTACCTCGGGTTAGAACTTAATTCGTTCTGGAGGTCCGTTCTTAACCTGAGGTACCATTTTAGCTAATGGGGCCTCCCGCTGCCGCCAGCGCGCGATTTCTGTTCTCATCCTGAAGCTTCTGTAACCTGAGGTACCACTGTAGATACAGGAGGGCCACCACCCTGGTGCCTGCTAGCACTGGCTTGGCCATCCTTGGTGAGATGTTTCTGAATTAACGTCCCGTCAAAATCCCATAGGAGCATAAACTTCCTGACACGAAACCACTTACATTCTATGTTCCCTTTTACAGCTTGCAAAACTAATGGCAGAATTAAAAAACGTGCCTGGAATTTTTACAAGGAAAGGTCCCCTGGCAACTCCAACCTTGGTAAGTCGCAATCATTTACTTGTTTTTAAAAAGTCATTTACATATTACAGTGGTGCATCTGGTTACAAACTTAATTTGTTCCGGAGGTCTGTTCTTAACTTGAAACTGTTCTAAACCTGTTCTTAACAGTTCTTAACACTTTAGCTAATGGGGCCTCACACTGCCGGTGCACAATTTCTGTTCTAATCCTGAGGTAAAGTTCTTAACTGGAGGTACTAATTCCGGGTTAGCGGAGTCTGTAACCAAAAGTGTTTGTAACCTGAGGTACCACTGTAACTTGATAAGCCAAATGCAGCAAATTCCAGTTCCTTAGAACTTAACCGTGTGATAAAACATGCTGCCACCTGCTATTACTAGTTGTTGTTTTTTTAATTGGTCACTCCCTAATTCTTCAGTTAAAAGCACCTGCAAGTCTTTATATCTAAAACAAACAAAGCAAAGTCCTGCTCAGTTGCATATTTTACCTACGCGCTTGCGTGAGCGCACCCCCAATAAAAATGAGTCTAAAGTTCAAATAATTGATCTCCTGACTTTCCCTGCGTGGAAACAGTATTTGGATGATAGTCAACGGTCACTGAGGTCCGCTTTGTATGCTTAAGCCCATTGATTTTGATGGTGGGGTTTTGATGGTTGGGGTTGTGCCAATGCAGTGTTCCTTCCTATGACACTGCCCTGACCTTGCCACTGCCTTTCCCCTCACTGTTCTGCTAAGTGGCAGCGATGCTGCTGTTGGGAGACTATTGCCTTTGCTCTGCCCCACTGAGAAAGCCGCTGGGAAGCTGGAAGTCTGTATTCCATTCTGAGGCAGAGGAGGAAATACATTGAAACTGTAAGACCGATGTGGTTTTCTCACTTCTGCCAATACAGTGGTGCCTCGCAAGACGAAATTAATTCGTTCTGCGAGTTTTTTCGTCTTGTGAATTTTTCGTCTTGCGAAGCACGGTTTCCCATAGGAAATGCATTGACGGTTTTAAGAAAAAGGCGCAAGACGTTTTCGCCTTGCGAAGCAAGCCCATAGGGAAATTCGTCTTGCGAAGCAACTCAAAAAACAAAAAACTCTTTCGTCTTGCGAGTTTTTCGTCTTGCGAGGTACCACTGTACTCAACCGTATGCCATTGTTTCTTGGTTTGCCCCTTGCTTCCTCTGGCTTAGTTTGTCTTATATTCCTCTGATCATGAATTGAGCCCATTTAGTACAGCATGGGACGCGGTTAGCTCTGTGATCTAAACCACTGAGCCTTGGGCTTGCCGATCGGAAGGTCAGTGGTTTGAATCCCTGTGACGGGGTGAGCTCCTGTTGCTCGGTCCCAGCTCCTGCCAACCTTGTAGTTCGAAAGCACATCAAAGTACAAGTAGATAAACAGGTACCGCTCTGGCAGGAAGGTAAACGGTGTTTCGCCAGAAGCGGCTTAGTCAGGCTGGCCACATGACCTGGAAGCTGTACGCCGGCTCCCTCGGCCAGTAAAGCGAGATGAGCACCGCAACCCCAGAGTCGGTCATGACTGGACCTAATGGTCAGGGGTCACTTTACCTTTTAGTACAGCATGGTAAACCATGGTTAAAGAAGCCTAGCCATGGTTCAGTGTGGTATCTAGTTAATGTCTTCAGAAGTTGCCCTGCTCCAGAGGGGAAGCTGCATCAGAGAAGCAGGAATGCTGAGTGGCTGGAAAGTTGAAGTGGATAAAGCACTCCAAACCATGGTTGCCAGTATTTTTATTTGGAAGCCAGTCCATGGTTTGGGTTCTGAAGTACAGCCAGCACAAACCATAGTGTCTGGTTCCTTACACCTTTAACTTGATCACCGAGAGCTTCCAATGAGGGCACTTAACCCATGCTCCTAAGGTTTGGTCAGCCTTTCCAAGGAGCCAGCTCTTAGTGTGGAATGCCCTGCCAGTAGAAGTCGGGAAGGAACCATCCCTTGTTTCTTTTAGATGGGGGCGGCCCAACTTTTCATATCAACTTGGCTGCAAGAGTACTTCAACATGGAAGCCGCGGGCCGCACACGGGCTGTTGCCCGGGGTGGAAGGAGCAGGGCCAAAATTTGACACCCCCACCAAGCCCTTGTGCTGCCTTCCCAAAGCCGGCCAAGTGAGGCCTTGGGCTTTGAGAAGGGGGTGCAGGGCCCTGGCAGGGTCCTAGAGCCCTCCCAGCTCCCTCCTAAAGTTGGGAAAGTCCTAATTCTCCTTTGGGAAGGTAGAGGGAGGACTCTAGGACCCTGTCAGAGCTCTCACACCTCATTCCTAAAGCCCACTTAAGGCTTTGGGAAGGCAGCACGAGGGCTTGGGGGGGTGTCAAATGTTGCTGAGGGCCGCCAAAAAAGGCACTGAGGGCCATGTGTTGGACCAATTGTTTTAGATGTCTTTTAAAACCGGTCCTGTTTAGACAGGCCTTCAAAATGTGTTTTCCCCCAACCAGTCATTATTATTTATTTTACTGTACTAGTATGTTTTTATGTTAACTGCCTTGTTATGTGTTTTTTTCTTACGCCTTTTCTTATGTTTTTATTCCAAACATGCAATTGTTAGATATTTAAGTAAATGATGCCTGAATTGAGGTTTAGGCTGCAGTGTTGTGCACACTTACCTGGGAGTAAACTTCACTGAACATGGTGCATTAAAATTGTGCCTAGAAATGCATTGGTAGAACTGTAGCTGAGAGATGGAAAAACAATGAAAATTTTATTTCTGTGTGGTGTGCTTTGATGATTTTTTGGTCCTTTATTACAGAAACCGCAACGATCTCCAAGGAAATCATTTCCCAGGCGTTCTTTAAGAAGGAATCCAGAAAGAAATGCCAGGCCTCACACGAGATCCAGGTCCCTGATCGAAGGTCCTCCAAGCCCTGTTTCGGAGAAGGAGGAGGAGGATCCGTACTACTTAGTGAGAAGGAAAATGTCTGATGAATACTCTGAGGTCTGAGTTGTTGATTTTATTCTAATTTAGAGTGCATGAAGTGGTAGAAACCTCTAAAATATAAACTTCACCTGGGTGGTTCAAACGCAATTTAAAGTTCAGTTTTAATTACGGTGGAACCTTTGTTCTCGAACGCCTTGGTACTCAAACATTTCGGCTCTCAAATGCTGAAAACCCAGAAGTGTGTGTTCCGGTTTTCGAACGTTTTTCGCAAGCCGAATGTCCGATGCTGCTGTCGTCTATTGTTTCCGGGGCGCCTGCGCCAATCGGAAGCCACACCTTGGTTTTTGAACGTTTCGGAAGTCAAATGGACTTACGGAATGGATTATGTTCGAGAACCAAGGTACCACTGTATAAGCATTGAAGAATACATAACTAATTAAGCAATGAAGACCACAATGAGCCTAACGAATGAGACAAGAGATGTTGAGAGGGGCATACATGCCCAGAGTTGGACGTGATTAGGTTGGTTCTCGTACATAGCACTGTTGACAACATTTCCGGCAAAACAAAAGTCCTTGGAGGAAGCGCATAGAAATGATTCCGTTGTGTCATCCTGCTGTCATTAATGTGGGCGCTCAACTTATGCGGAGAGGGTGTTCCTCTGCTACTCCTCCATGCAGACAAGAGCAAGTTGAAGGATGGATGTATCGGAAACTCATTGAAACAACTGCATATGTGTTGCTGGCGAGGGTTTTTGTGTGTGTGTGCGGCTTAACTTGAGAAATATTTAATTTGATGTGTTTGGGCTTTTCTACAGGATGAATCGGACAGTCCCAGAAGAAAAAGCTCTATGACTCTCCCCCATGTTATCCGCCCAGTGGAAGAAATCAGTGAGGAAGAGTTGAATGGTATCTGTGAGAGTGCGAGAGATAAAGTGTATAATCGTGTGACGGTAAGAACGCCAGCGTTGTGCCAGCATATTCATTTCCTCTGCCCAGCTAAAATGAAGTTTAAATGTTGTAGGCAATAGCCCCTTACACTTGGAAGTTTCCCTGCTCCTTGTTCCAAAACTGAGAAGCTCTTTCTGGCAGGGCTGCGGAACTTGCTGCTAGGCTCCAAACCATCAGCTCCAGCTACAATGAGCAGCGGTCTGGACTGATGGGAGTTGAGGCCCAACAGTGTCCAGAGGGACACAGGTTTCCCACTTCCCACCCCTCTCTTATAGGAGAAAGAGTCACTGACCCTTTGCAGATGATCAGTAAGATTAATGGGGCAACATGGAGCTGTCGGAAGGGGAGAATGAGGCATATAGCTCTGCTTTCTTTGCTTTATGTTGGACAAAGGTGAGGAATGCCTGGCCCACCCAGGGGCCAGGTTTGGCCTGCCAAGCCACAGCCCCTGCTCTACACCTGATAATATTACTTTGGGGGGGGGGCAGTACAGTGGTACCTCTGGTTAAGAACTGAATTCGTTCCTGAGGTCCGTTCTTAACCTGAAATTGTTCTTAACCTGAGGTACCACCTTAGCTAATGGGCCCTCCTGCTGCCACCATGCCATTTCTGTTCTCATCCTGAGGTAAAGTTCTTCACCCAAGGTATTACTTCCGGGTTAGCGGAGTCTGTAACCTGAAGTGTTTGTAACCCGAGGTACCACTGTACAAGTTTGGCCAAAAAGGGTTTTTCAGGCATTGCCCATCATTAGTCCCTGTAACCACCCACAACACTGTTGCACAGCATTTGGGCAGCACCCCACTTTGAGAAGTATCCATCACCTGACGTCAGATAGTTGACCTAAGAGCATCTGTGAATATGTAGCACCTCTGGATTTGAGGCCAGTAGTGTCCTCAATGAATAGAACATGTTGTTCAGATATAACGCCATACCATGTTTTGGAAACACTATGAATTATGAGTCATCCCTGTTCTTCTGCACTCTCCAGTTATCAACTGAATTTCCATTTTAGTGGCTGAATTGTATGTAACCTGTGATTTGCTACTGAGTCAGACAGTGAGGTAGGGAAATAGGGAAGAAGAAGAAGAAGGAAGAGTGCAGTTTCATTTGCCCTCGTCGTTCTTTTCGCAGGGTTCCACTTGCCATCAGTGTCGGCAGAAGACTATAGACACCAAGACAAACTGTCGCAACCCGGAATGTTTGGGAGTGCGTGGTCAGTTCTGTGGGCCTTGCCTACGCAACCGCTATGGAGAGGAAGTCAGGACTGCTTTGCTGGATCCGGTAAGATAAAACTTACCATATTTTTCGCTCCATAAGACCCACTTTTTTCCTCCTAAAAAGTAAGGGGAAATGTCTGCGTCTTATGGAGCAAATGTGTGGTTGATTGCTGGCTCCCTTTCTGGCTCCGCCCCCTTGCCCAGGCCTCCGTTGTTCGTTTCCCCAGCAACATGTGATTGACTGATTAGATTATCTGTCTGGAAACCAGAAACGGCTCCCTTTCCTTTCCTAAAGAAGCTGCAGAACTGTTGAGTTGAACCCCATAAAAACAGGATTTTTTCCCTTTGCAAAGTAAGCTCAACAACCTTGAGCAGATCCTCAAAAAACAGGGCTTTTCCCCTTTGCAAAAGAAGCTGCACAATTGTGAGCTGATTCCCCCCCCCCCAAAAAAAAAACCCCAGAGCTTTCCTCCTCTAAAAACTAGGTGCATCTTATGGTCAGGTGCGTCTTGTGGAGCAAAAAATATGGTACTTTTTATACTCGCTTTGACAGTGTGGCAGTGTCAGGGACTGGCTGAATGAGGAAGAGTGATGGGAGCTGCCCACCCAAGAACCCACCTCATGGAGGACACAGATGACGACAGACCCCAGATCCTGGTGGTGGGACACTTGAGGAGCAGTCTTGGGAAGAGATGAGCTGGGAGGTGCTAGAAGCAAGGGTGGGCGGCCAGGAAAAGGAGGCCCTTCTAGGTCAGGGTTAGAGGCTGAGAGTCACAGTGTGAGGGCAGACTCCGACAGAGAGGAGGCAGAGGTTTCCTTTTCTATCCAGCAGCAACAGGATCAAGCAACAGGCCAGACAGGTGTACAGGAGAAGCCCACCTGCTTGACGCAGCCTTCTTCCACTTGGGGGAGGGATTCGGAGTAAGAAGCTAGAGAAGGGCGTGTGGCCAGTTTCAGCAACGTCTCCAGTTGGATTAAGACGAGCCAGGGGACTCTACTGTGATGCTATTTTCCCCGTGCCTCCTGTTCCCACTGGTGAATGACCTTGGGCTCGCTTGACAGGTAGGGTTCACAAAGAAATCATTCATGCTCCTGTGTTTTGTTTAATAGATGGGTGCTTTAATGTTACAATCCAAAGCAGCGAGTCGTTCCAGAATTACTATAAACACATTCCTTCCCTTCTCTTCTTTCTCCCTCTTTTAGGACTGGCATTGCCCACCTTGCCGTGGCATCTGCAACTGTAGCTTCTGCAGGCAGCGGGAAGGACGATGTGCTACAGGTGTGCTTGTTTACCTGGCCAAGTACCATGGCTATGACAACGTCCATGCTTACTTGAAAAGGTAACTTTGGGCTTCTCTCCTTTCCACCCAATTCTCCTGTCTTTTGTAGGAGTTTTCATTTATTTATTTATCTACTAACAAAAGGTTCTCTGAGCAATTTACGACTAAGCAGTTGAACCCACAGGGAACGTATGTTTCGCTGCATAAGACACACTTTTCCCCTCCTAAAAAGTAAGGGGAAATGTGTGTGCGTCTTATGGAGCGAATGCAGGCGGGAGGCTCTGCTCAGCGCTCCCTTTAAAGAGCCGCGTGGAGTTATGTTAGTCCCTTCTCCCTCCTAGGGAAAAGCCCCCAGAGCCGCAAACATGCTCCATGCGGCTCTTTAAAGGGAGCTCTAAGCAGAGCCTGTATGCATCCCAGAGAATAAAGCCCAGAGTAAAATGCACAGCAAAGAATAAGATCAGTACAAAATACCTTGAAAGGTTTTTAGGATGGTGGAGATGGGGAAAGGTTTTCACCTTTACCAGGCATACCTGTCTGAGAAAGGCCATTCTATTACTTGTGCCACCACTGAAAAGGTCCCTCCTTCCTCATAACCACCTTTTGCACTCGGGGCACCTAGAGAATGGCCTCGGAGAGTTATCTTTAGGGCTGCGTGCATGTTCTGCTGGCTGTAAAATTTAGTCTATTAGTCTGGTTTCCTTTGCTTTCGTTATGCAAATGGCAGTCTGTTCGGAGGCACAAACAGATTGGTGAATGGTGTGGATGATTTGCAGCCCACCATCTACAAATGAGAGCCATGAAAAACAAAGAGCCGGGAGGATGGGTTTTTCACTAAATGCTGGCTTAGATTATTGGTGATCTTTGTTTTTGTTTATAAATAATAATTCCGCCCTTTTTAAATCAAATTTACAGCCTGAAACAAGAACTTGAAATGCAAGAATGAAATTGGACGTGGTTCTATGGTCATCTGCAAAACTGGCGTTAAGGTTGTTTGTTTGATTTGAAGGTGTTGGTTGCTGTTTTTTAACCAAGCATTCATTTCCCCCCCAAGTTTTAAGAACAAAACCCTTTGTGGCATTTGACTGAAGTTCCACATTACGGGGTGTGAATTTCTAATTCCGTTAGGTAGCTGTTTTCCTTTCGTGCTGGATGCAATTAGTTGTTATGTGTGTTAAGCCACAGTGTGGCTTCACACAAGGGTTGGAACTTGCAGAAAGAGATGCCTACGGTTGGATTTTCCGGAATCTCACTAAGCCAAGCAGCAGGTGGGGTGAATCTCCACACAACTTAAGGGATTTACATGGTTAAGTGTTTCTATATCTTGCAGTCTGGAGCTGCTGTCATCACAACATCGGCTCATCCTTTAGGGGTTTCTCATCCTGATAATATCACCCTTTTTTAGATTTAGCAACAAACCAGACAAATCGGGAATCTGGCTGGAAATACTGTTAGTCTTAACGGATGTTGCAGGAGAAGATAACAGTGACAAAGGTGACATTTCCTAAACTGAAAGTTTTGGTGGGGGTTGAGCCGCTTTGAATCTAGAGCTATAAAGGTACGGTTTATCCTTTACACTCAAGAAAGCAGTCAGTTGTTTTTACCCATCATAAAGCATGGTATGAATAGATTAATAAATGTTATACAGTGCTCCAAATAGTAGATTTAAAAAAGGATGAACAAACTTAGCTGCTGATAACGTCTTAAAAGTTCTTAAAGCCGCTGTGTTGCTCCGGGCTTGATCTGAAATATGCGATGGAAAACCATGTACGTCTTAAATTTTGGGGTGATTCATGCAGGAGCAAGTCCTTTTAACCCATCACATGCATAGGGCATAATGTCTAACATGGAGCCTATTATGTGTGGGGTCTTGCACATTGCATGAACAAGGGGATACAGTTATATACGCTTAAGCCTTGCATTGTACTTTATGCTGGCTGGGTGATGTATATTTAGCTCATCCACGCAAGGGACCAGGTTGACTGATCTAGAAGCTGATAGTCCTGTATGCTTCAAAGTGCGTCTAGTTAATAGGCCACAGGACTTCCGCTTCAAACAGTTGATAATGGCTACAAAATTTCACACTGATACGGACTCTTGTACAACAGGCGGGAATTGTGTTCCTAAACCTTAAAGTTGCTTGAGAACGTAAAAGGTGTCCTTTTGGTAGGACAAAAGCAACTCAACACTTAGTTGTTGCTTGTAACACCGTACTGCCCACAGTTGCCTACATGTGTGACACTGTAAACTAAAAATGGTTGCTGAAAACCTTATTCCTTGCGTGGATAGGATGTGCGGGCAGGGTTGCTATCCAATCATACATTTTTGGAAGGTAAAAATTTTCTATTTTGCATCTCTCTCTTTTTTTTTTGGACATGGATATAAAATTCTCACATGCGTTCTGCTTTTCCAACTTTTTGTAGAAGTTTATCATACATATAAAACCTAGTTCAAAACCTGTTCAAAGATGCTGTTGTATATATGCTAGATCCTATGCAATGTCTGCTCTGGCTTTCTTCAAGCATCACAAAAGACTACTGTTAGTTATGCATACTGTAAATGGATCCTGTGATCTACAGAGCTCTTATGTACACTGTAAATGGATCCTGTGATCTACAGAGCTCTTATGTACAGAGTGTAGTTTTGATAATAAAAACCTTGCCTCGAAATAATTACCGTTCTCCTTTTTAAAAATGTTTCTGCGCATGGTGATTTGTGTCACTAGCATTGCTCTGTATTGTCTAATGCACATGTGCTTCTGTCTGTCTGTGTGTGTGTGTGTGTGTGTGTGTGTGTGTCAAGGTCTCAGTTCATTTCAGCAAAAGACATTAAATGTTCTGTGTGTTCACAAAAGCAATTCTAGGTCCACAGATGTTTTGGGGCTATAACCCCCCAGGCGTCAAGAGATTATGGGAGCTGTAGTTGAGCAGCATCTGTGGACCAAAGCTCAGGGAGGCTGACAAAGGAATGTACAGCTCGGCTCCCCCAAGAGAGAAGCCTTGCAAATAGAGGAGCTCTTGTCTACATCTGCATAATCAAGGCGTTAAGGAGACTGTTAGCAGTGGTTGGAATTGGAACAGTTGTGCGTTTATTCGGCTCTTCCAGTTCAGTTGTTTGAAAAACAGCACAGGCAACACCATTTAAAATGTGTTGTGCAAGCAGGGAGGATTATTGTTCTTTCACTAATTATGTATTTTTTTCTATTGTAATTTATGTTGTGAACCGCCTGAGATCTACGGGAAGAGGGCAGTAAACCAATTTTATAATAATAATAATAATAATAATAATAACAACAACAACAACAACAGCAGCAGCTTTGGTGTTTAACTGATTCTTAACAGGCAAGAAGAGAAAGCCCCACATTCTTAACAGTACTTGAGAATGTACAGTTAGATGTAGCAACACAATGTTCGCAGCCTTAAAAAAAACAAAACACAAAAATACACCCCCAAACCATGCTGCGTTGTGCATGCACACAGAGTCACTTCAGGGAGGGAGCAAGCAGGGCATGGAACGGAAATGCCGAAGAGTTTTGGGAAATTAAACTCAGGCAACATCACACACTTAAAAGCAAAGCAACACCAGCAAGAATCCATTTAGCTGGCCTTTCCCTTGATTTTAAATGGAAAGTGCACACGTAAGTGGAGCCCCTTAGTTTTGTCTTATACACTGGGCATTCGTAAATATTCCTTGTCTCTTGCCTGTCGTTGGGGATGGCTCTTACAAACACAACAGGCATAGCCGCTGTCGGTGCTTTCAGGCAAGCTTCAGCTATGTGACCCCCCTGAACATCCCAGCAAGCACCTGTCAATAATTAAAATTGAGAGAAAGGGGATTTAGCCGTCAATATTTCTCTTCCCCAAACAATGCAGTTTTATAAATAAAACCCCTTTGTTGGTCTCTTTCAGAGCACGTTCATCTATATTTAGTAATGTGTGCCCCTTTGCCACCCAACACCTGTTAACGGATAGGGTTGTATAATGCATTCAGACAGTACTCATTTCCACTGGAAGGTAACCACAGCACTCCTAGAATCATGGGTAGGCAAACTAAGGCCGGGGGCCGGATCCAACCCAATCACCTCCTCAATACGGTCCGGGAATTTCTTTTTACATGAGTAGAATGTGTCATTTTTTCAAAATGCACCTCTGGGTTATTTGTGGGGCATAGGAATTCGTTCACCCCCCCATATATATAGTCCAGCCCCCCCCCCACAAGGTCTGAGGGACAGTGGACTGGCCCCCTGCTGAAAAAGTTTGCTGACCCCTGCCTAGAATGAATGCCTGCCTTGTAATGTGTCTTGTGGAAAATTCCTCCTATGAGCTGAAGAAATAAAATAGCCCCATGGTGTTGGAATAAAAGCTAAAATAATCTCTGGATAAACCCTGTGTAGAAGCAGAACACAAGGGGGAGGAGTCCCCAACCTGCTGGGTTAGTTTTTTCATCTCCCCTTTCATTTTCCTGTTGGACCCTAGCTCTGGCCCCAGAAGAGGAGGGCTTTGTATTTCATGGAGCCAAAGCTTCTCTCCCTCCCCCCCCCCCGGCAGGGCAGGGCAGCCACAGAAGTTTCCATCATATTTACATACCTCTTGCATGTGAAAAATGGCTTCTAAGCGGTTTACAAGTAAAGAATTATACCCACACCACTAAAATAATAACGCATTAAAACAATTGAGTCGAAACATTTTTACCACTATTTTCCATGTGTGGATCCATCTGCAAAAATCTGTGGCCCTAGAATACTCTCAAGGACCATAGGATTGCACCCTTAAAAAGCCTGGGAACAAGTTACTACCGTACCAAAAAAAGCTTAAGAGCCTGCTGGCAGAAGTGGAGCTGAAAGCTGTGCCCTGCGTTTTGATGCTGGGTGCACTGCATGGGGACCAGTTGATGCAGAGGAGTCCCCTATGGCCAACTGGCTAGTGCTTCAACACAAAATTGCATTAAGAAATGTGTCCGTCAAAGGAAAAAGTGAAGGAACAGATGAGAACTCATAACTTATTTGAAGGCAATAGGGAGGTGGTTCTATTTTTAAAAATAATGCCTTGACAGAAGCTTTTCAGATAAACATCCCGTAGCTTGTAATGCCGCCATTTTTAAGGAGTTGCAAATCCTTGAAATCACTTACCTTCCAAGTACAAGCCATGGATGTAAGCTCCTTCTCTAGCAGGCTGCGTAAACTCCTCTTTGTATTTTTTGGTGACGTCCACCGTTATGTGCATCTTATCCAAAGGCCATTCGTTTTTATGGGCGAGGCTCTGCATGACAGCTGAAATAAAAGCACAGAGACACCAGATGTGAGAGCCAGTGTGGTGTAGTGGTTAAGAGCGGTAGACTCATAATCTGGGGAACCGGGTTCGCGTCTCCACTCCTCCACCTGCAGCTGCTGGGTGACCTTGGGCCAGTCACACTTCTCTGAAGTCTCTCAGCCTCACTCACCTCACAGAGTGTTTGTTGTGGGGGAGGAAGGGAAAGGAGAATGTTAGCAGCTTTGAGACTCCTTCGGGTAGTGATAAAGCGCGATATCAAATCCAAACTCTTCTTCTTCAGATGAGCCGAGCAAGAAAATTAACATGTGCTCCGCATGCAGATGTTGCCTGGGTTCATTTCTAGCATGTCAAGTTAAAAGTAAATCGTGTGGAGCAGAGGGAAGGACTGGAAAAGGTATTGCGGCCTGAGAACCAGGACTCCAGTCATAGACACCACTGCAGTAGATTAGGGATGGGGGACCTTCAGCCTTCCAGATGTTGTGCTTTCCTGCTCCCTTCAGCCCCAGTCATTGCAGCCCAGGGTGATGGGGATTCTAGTGTGTCAATATCTGGAGGCCTACAAGTTCCCCATCGTTGCCCTAGGTGGACCATAGACTTGATACATAAAGTAGCTTCATAAGATCAATGGAACCTGAAATCATTCCTTTTCGTCTGGCGTGGACAGGTTTAGACCAGCTTTCTTACAAAGTTCAGTGAAAAGAAAGGCACAGACCCAGAAAGCGCTTCAGAAGCACCACAAAAGGGTTTCCTTGCCGCCATTTTCTTTTTAGCCTAACATCAAACATGCCAAAACTACGCAGAGAAATGGTATCAGGCAAGGGTGGGGCAGTGAGAGATTGGATGTTGCTCTTGGCCATGGCGACAGCCAGTTGACAAAGATGGCAGAATTTGTGCCACATGGCATGTTTGAATCGTCTGTCCGTCCGTCCCCCACAATGAAAGCTCTGCTCTGATATGACTTTCCATAGGCTGGTTCAGGACTAAAGTCCAGGGGCCAACCCCATGCCAATGGGGACAGAGTCAACCAGCACACTTGGGATTCCATGCAACGGGTAGCCAGAGGCAAACGATGGCTGCTGAACAGAGCCATCTCTAATGTAAGGGAGCATTTGACAATCTTGCATGCAGTGATGGGACAAGTTGGGCAAGGATTACTGTATTTTTCCATGTGTAAGATGACCCCTATTTTTTCTGAAATCTGTATTTTAAACATCAAACAGAACTACTTTGATACTATCTTAAATATTAAACACACTGGTATATTTATTACCATATATTTAAACATCAGTGGCAGTCAGGGAAAATGGCCAAAGTTGTTGAGGTTTTTTGGGTGACTGCACACAAAGCTGTTGAGCTTTTTTTCGTCAATCCCAAGCTCACCCCCCTCCCCCACCCACCACCACCAATCCTGGGCTACCCATGCCAGAACCTGAACCCGAGCCCAGGCCACCCACACCAGGGTCCGAGCCCACACCCCTGTGCATTCACCACCCATGTACAAGACAACGTCCGATTTTTGACTAATTTTAAAAAAGCAAAAAACCATTGTCTTACACACAGACAAATACGGTATTATAATGCCGGGTTTCTGAACTTGATGCTTGGGTATCAGTGCTAAAAAAAACAGCTGACGTTTCCATTGCAAGGTAGGTCTTTTACCATGAAAACTGGGCTTACATTGCAATAAATTATGGATCAAACACTAAATGCAGATTTGTGGGTGCCAGGGATTGCACCAGCCCACAGTGTGCTGAGAGCTGCTTGCACAGGAAATTAAGCTCCAGCCGCCACAACTATCGGAATTAATGCCTATGCTGATTTCAAAATAAAACATTGCTTTGTCCCACAGAGTCTTGAATTAAGCAGCTATGTCTTGAAGCTGGAATACAGCTAAATGGATTATTTGTACCCAAATGACAAAAAAGATTTTAAACTTGCTTTGGGTAGCTGTCTTTTGAAAGCAGCACCCCCTCCCTTTAAAATAGGAAAGCCCCTGAAACAGCTTATGCTATGTGACATGGAAGTGTGCTATTCAGAGGATGGCAAAAGGTTAAAATAATAAATCTTTCTGGTCCAGCCTAAGACCTTGTGCAAAGTAGCTTTTCGGATGCCAACCTATAAATACACACACAAACATATCAACACACCATTTTTCTCACCCCATATTTTACACACACACACACACACCCCTATTATATTTACTAACAGTATTTTAGCTTCTTTGCCATTGCTATTTCCTTTATTTCTCTTTCAATGGCATGTCCTTTTGACAACTTCGCGTTCAGCCATTATTGAGTGCCCCCTGATACAAATACAGTAAACCCTTCGTGAAATAATAATAAAAAAAATCAATATAGTCACCGACATACTGTGTATTGAGGAAAATAATTGTTTATGGCACACAGCTTAAGCTGTGCTGGTAATCACGTTGAAAATACAATATTTATTCATTAGATCAAATTTAATGAAGCCTCCTGGCAGTAATTATAAAAATTACTGTAGCAGTAAATTACTAATGAGTTGTGTGATGTGCTTTCCTACCTGTGAGGAAGGACTGGGGGTTGAAAAAGCCTGATATCCAGACGACGCTGGGGAGGGTGAGATCCTGCGCCCAGGAATCGAGCTCACGGCAGCGCAGAAGGAGATCGTTGTACCTTAGCAGCATCGAAAAAGAAACAAAGATGGAGGAATTGGTGGCTTGCAATGGCAATGATAGAATAAGCGGTGTACTGCCATAAACATGCTGGAGCTTACGGTAAATACATTTGTACCACACACTTGATACTCATAGCAGGGCTTCTTAGATGGAAGATCTGATGGTTCCTACTCCCAGTTCTAAAGTCAGTAAAGGGGGAGTGATTTGTATTAGCTCTATCTACCTGTGGAATGGCTTCCACAGCGAAGAGAGAGAGGGTCAACTCCACACCAATGTTCCCTCCATGCCATTGTAGCATATATTGTTTCATAAGCTAGAGGCAGACCCAGAGAAATTGCCTGTCCTGTCCATGACAACTGATGCTGCAGATGGTGAAGATCAAAGCATCAGCCATTTGCACCCCAGCTTAACATACTCTCCACCCCCCAAAATCTGGTCATAATGCTTGACAATTATGGCACGCAATGGAGATACTGCGCTGCGACAGAAACAGGCGTACCTCGGACTCCGCTTTTGTTTGAAAAGTGCAGCCTTTAGGCAATTGGGAAATTAAGTCTAGTTCAACCCCCTACAATGCGCGATAAAAAAAAACTACTACTCAAGTCAAAGGTGCTCAGAAAATGCTCAACCACATATTTTTTTAAAAAATTATTAGATTTTCCACAATTATAACAAAAACCACAGAGCAGAATGACACACAAAAACAGAAAAAAAGAGAAAAATACATCAATGAACGAAAGAAGAAAAACGGAACAATAAACAGATAAACAATAACAACAAACTTAATTCTTTACAAATCCAACCTTTTAAACCTCTTGGTTGACTTCCTCTAGTTCCTCCCTTCTGAGTTTCCTTGTAGTTAAAAGTAACAGCTTTTAAATATAAATTACTTACAGATACCACATTTTTGCATAGCTCAAAACAACATCTCTGTAGCATTCTTGCAGCTGTTGAGCTCTATAACACATGCATACCCAAATATATTTTTTGGTGGCTAGAAACATATTTTAGCCATAATTTAAGTTGCAGGATTCCTAATTTATCCATACTTGAGCGCAAAGACTTTGATGCTGAGATTACTTGGGCATATTTTAAAAATTGACGGGCACACGTTTTCGTCCTTAGAGGTATAATTTCCTAAAGGTGGTATTATAGCAAATAAACCAAATGTGCCCTTCATTTTATTCAAATTCAAAATATCATTTGTCCAGAGGTTCCTGTTTTCTGCAAAACGTGCCTAATAAGATTTGCCCATATATGTTTCTTTGGGGCGATGAGTAAAAAAATAATAAAAATCACCACCCATCTGCTGTATGTGTGAATTATAGAGCAGAACCACATCAAATACCAGAGAGTTTCCTCACTTATCCTGCCTCTGAGACACATACAAAGGTTTGCTGCATTCATTTGGCGTAGGTGGACCTGGTGTCTAATATATTCCTTGAACATATTTATAAAGGATTAACCTGTGCATGGTATTTCTGAAAACTGATTTACCTAAAACACACATTTTATGCTACTTTTCTCCACTTCAACTATCCTTCCTATTTAACTTCAATATTTGTCATTTTTTTTACTGAGAGATAATGTGCCTTGCACATTATCAGTATTCCGTCTAGGACCTGTGCTTTCCCTCCACGAGCCAATACATTTCTGCAGATTACTTGCTCTGTCTGAGAATACCTGCCTACACTGAAAGCATTCGCAAATGGTTTGCGCGCCATTGCTAAGCAAATGCCTAGATAACCTATTTTACTCAGACAGAAGTGTCATTTTCAAAGTATAACGGAATGGTGTTTTGTGGGATCTTTCATGGTGCACCGGAATCTTTGCGAGAAGGTTAGACAACATGTCATCAAGCAAATGTTATCCTACATTGTCCAGTGCATTGTCCCCATCACTTTCCTAACTGCAAGGAGTCCAATTTTGTAGATGGCTTTGGTGTGCAAGCTGAATTTGCTGGTATGTGATTGAACCCCACCTGAAAATAAGCCCTCTACTTCTCACCCAGTTTTCTGGTTTCTCTCTCTTCAACCATTGGACAATATTGCATGACCACGGAATATTCCTAGCTCGCATATTATTGTTGTTATTTTTTCTCTCTGTATTTATTTATATCTCACCCTCTTTCCGGGACGCGGGTGGCGCTGTGGGTAAAAGCCTCAGCGCCTAGGGTTTGCCGATCGAAAGGTCGGGGGTTCGAATACCCACGGCGGGGTGCGCTCCCGTTGTTCGGTCCCAGCGCCTGCCAACCTAGCAGTTCGAAAGCACTCCCGGGTGCAAGTAGATAAATAGGGACCGCTTACTAGAGGGAAGGTAAACGGCGTTTCCGTGTGCGGCTCTGGCTCGCCAGAGCAGCGATGTCACGCTGGCCACGTGACCCGGAAGTGTCTCTGGACAGCGCTGGCCCCCGGCCTCTTGAGTGAGATGGGCGCACAACCCTAGAGTCTGTCAAGACTGGCCCGTACAGGCAGGGGTACCTTTACCTTTACCTTTACACCCTCTTTCCAGACCAGGACTCAAGGTCACTTACAGACAAAATAGAAAAAGCTACAGACTTCGAAAACATAGCCACTAAAAATTAAACACTAATAGAATTAAGATAATATAAAATATCTAAAAATACAGATAATAACAAGAAAAAACCAAAACAGTAGCACTATTATCTATTTTTCATTCTCCCAGTTACGCTGTGTATTTTCACACACACCCTCGTTTTTGTCAACTGCTAAGTAATGAATTGTTAACATTTCTAAGACGTCCTCTCAAGGGATCCTCTCTACATGCAGTTTTCTGGTATTCAAAATCTATTTACGTAAGTTCTGGGCTTGTTTTTCTCCACTGCCTCCAACCCACCACCATGGGCATGTATCAGCGGATTTTCACTGCAGCATCTTCAGCCTCCTTTTCTGTGTAGCACTACTGGGGAGGTGAGGTAACGGTTCAGCTATGGATGTCATCCTTCCATGTGGCTGAGATGGCACCCTAATAAAGACTCACATCTTAGGTTGGGCTTCTAAGGTTGAAGGAGGGTACTTGGTCTAAGTCTGGTTTAAAGACAATGAGCCATGAGAAGGGAGAGTGGCAGGCGCCTGGATCATGCCCATTGGGAGTCAGAACTTGGACTGCAACCCAAACAGGTGCACAGAGGTCACCTGGCTACAGCCTTGCCCACTATTGGCGAAACAAATTGCAGCGATTATGTCTCAGTTTGCATCTACACATATAAATTAGCACATGCAATTCTCATGCTTAAAAAAGTAGAGATATCACCTTGCCAACAAAGGTCCGTATAGTAAAAGCTATGGTTTTCCCAGTAGTGATGTATGGAAGTGAAAGCTGGACCATAAAGAAGGCTGATCGCCAAAGAATTGATGCTTTTGAATTATGGTGCTGGAGGAGACTCTTGAGAGTCCCATGGACTGCAAGAAGATCAAACCTCTCCATTCTGAAGGAAATCAGCCCTGAGTGCTCACTGGAAGGACAGATCCTGAAGCTGAGGCTCCAATACTTTGGCCACCTCATGAGAAGAGAAGACTCCCTGGAAAAGCCCCTGATGTTGGGAAAGATGGAGGGCACAAGGAGAAGGGGATGACAGAGGACGAGATGGTTGGACAGTGTTCTCGAAGCTACCAACATGAGTTTGACCAAACTGCGGGAGGCAGTGGAAGACAGAAGTGCCTGGCGTGCTCTGGTGCATGGGGTCACGAAGAGTCGGACACGACTAAATGACTAAACAACAACAACAATTCTCATGCAAAACCTCCTTTGGCCTCTTATTTGGTGATGCACAAGCGGCCACTCCATTTACAGGCAGAAGGTTCTTCTTGTAGCTAAGTATAATACAAATTAAAAAGTCAAGGAACCAGTCACCTGAGGAAGTTTTGTTGTGTTGTGCACAGCCCACTCGTTTGACTGGGGCTAGCTCAAGAGATGTTCTCAGTGGATTGTTTTCCCAGACCATCTTAGCCTACTGAAATTCCATCCTAGTAGGCTAGTCTCATTCCATCTTCTATTTTAAAGAACATTTTTCTGGGTTCCTGCAGGTTCGCTGAATTCAGTCTCTGGTGCCTTCGCAGAATCAAGAATCAAATCCCTCCTGTATTTCTCCCCCTCGTGAAGCTTAATGCTACTTAAGTAAGTCGCTGTCTTTTCGACAGGATGCTTCCCCAAGGGGGAATCATCTAAGTGGATGACCATTCAGTATCATAAGACTTCCCGGGGGAAAATGAATGCCATCTCTCAGAACAGACCACAGCTGGGTTAGTTAAAACAGAGACCACTGAGCAAAGCTATAATGAGCTTCAGAGGCGAATCAGGTGTGGAAATCTTCCCAGGATGCTCTTGTATTGCTTACTGGGATCCTGTTTTCCAATAAACACATGATAGAAAGGCATGACTTGTGGCTATATTCGCATTCCCCAAGGCCTGCTAGTCCTCCCGGCCATCTGCAGAACATGCATTTTGTGCAGCCTCTCATTAAACCCGAAAACATTGCTTTATGTCAGGGGATTGAGAGAGAACACACCACAGTTGGTTGCTGCAAAACTTGCTCCAGCTAACAATTCATTGTGCTGGATCGGTAGGTCAGTTGCTACTCAACGACTGCAATAATTCTTACAGCCTATCGTAGTGATGCATTTGCTGTCCTTACGAAGCTCAACATAGGAATTTATCCAGATCCCCCTGCTTCTTGCTGGTCCAACCCTCTTTGAAATATTGATTAAATGCCAGAGATTTCCTCTGTGGTGGGAAATATAATAAAGCAGATTGGACGGGGTGGGTGGGGATGGGGAGATAACAGATTGCCAGTGAAGCATAATGCTTTATGGTTGCACATTAAATAGGCACCAGCAAGTAGCTATATGGAAGACACGTCTGTCTGCAACGGAGAAATGGCAGCTTCAGTATTTTAGTCCCAAATTGAACTTCGGGAGACGTTTCCTTCAAAAGCAGGTAAAGTGTAGTACTGACTCTGGATCGTGTAGGCAGAGAACCCCCCTTTTGAGTTGGCGGCATTCCTGTTCTGCCGTGCAATTGTCTATGAATCACCAAAGGCCCAAACCCAGGACAAGCGGGTGGTAGGTTTAGTTGCAATGAATGAGCACTCATGCTTGAAATACTGTGTGTGAGAGAGACAGACAGGGAGGGGTGTTTGTGCGAGTCTGTTTTGAAGATTCCTGATGACAAAATTTGTGTCTCCTCTCATACTACTAGAACAATACAGTAGGAGACGCATGATTTGGCTAAAGTCTGAGGAGGTGTCCCCGACCTTTATTAATTTAATTAATTTAGTAAAAAAATAAAATATAGATCACTTAATGAGAAAACTATGATATTTGGTGCACACAGAAACATTGAGTGGTGTTCAATGCTATTCCTACTCAGCGTAGACCCATTGAAGTCAACGGACATGACTAACTTAGGTTCATTAATTTCACTGGGTTTACTCCTATCAGGACTTAGCTGAACGCAGCCCATTATTAATCAAACACAAAACATATTGAACTTAAAAAACCACCACCTAGAATTAAATTATATGACTAGACAGGCTTGCTGAAATAAAAAAGTTTTCAGGGGTGTCTAAAACAATATACAGTGGTATCTCGGTTTTCGAGTGTCTCAGAAGCTGAACATTTCGGTTTTCGAATGCCGAAATAAGTAAGGAACCCTGCATAATTATTTGAGCCATGATGAGCTCACCTGAGGCCTAAGGAAAACTTCTCTTTGTATTATGTGGGCCCTAGTCTCACTGTATCACTGAATTATATCAAGGGCTTGGATAAGGATGGAGTGTGGTGCACATATTTGGAGTTGTACCGATAGCCAGCTGCAGACCAGGTATTCTCATGGATCAGTCGGCTCCCCAAGATTTTTTCATCATTCATTTCAACTACTTGTATGCCACTTAATGATAATAGTCTCTAAGCAGTGTACAAATAAGTTGATACTTTAGAACTCTCACTCACCACTCTTCTGACACCACCATACCTAGTGTACCTCTCGAGATAAACTTGTATATGGCGGCGCTGTGGTCTAAACCACTCTTGGGCTTGCCAATCAGAAAGTCGGCAGTTCGAATCCCGACGACAGGGTGCGCTTTCGTTGCTCTGTCCCAGCTCCTGCCAACCTAGCAGTTTGAAAGCACACCAGTGCAAGTAGATAAATAGGTACTGCTGCAGAGGGAGGGTAAATGGCACTTCCGTGCGCTCTGGTTTATGTCATGGTGTCTTATTGCACCAGAAGTGGTTTAGTCATGCTGGCTACATGGCCCAGAAAGCTGTCTGTGGACAAATGCCGGCTCCCTCGGCCTGAAAGCGAGATGAGCATGACTAAACCACTGGTGTGCTTTCAAACTGCTAGGTTGGCAGGAGCTGGGACAGAGCAACGAAAGCTGTCGTTGGGAT
Organism: Podarcis tiliguerta; assembly: GCF_965153285.1. Taxonomy (NCBI): domain Eukaryota; kingdom Metazoa; phylum Chordata; class Lepidosauria; order Squamata; family Lacertidae; genus Podarcis; species Podarcis tiliguerta. Next base: position 21,486,705 of record NC_139534.1, read on the forward strand.
TCGAACTGCCAACCTGATCAGCAAACCCAGGAGGCTCAGAGGTTTAGACCACAACGCCACCCGTGTCCATATATATAACTGATGATATATGTAAGGTAAGACTGTAGTCTTTTTTAAAGGATGGGTGCACACTTCTACGCATCACTACAGTATTTATAAGCAAAAATATTGCCGAGTTTCTTCCTCCCGTCCCACCACTTTTAGCTGCCCATGACAAAGAATCTACCCTGATCTGTTGGCATGAGACTCACCACTGAGCTAGGCTGTAGGTTGATGGATAAGCCAGTTTCATCCAAGTGTCAGGAAGATTATCAAAAAAGAGAGCCGTCTGTAGTTGCTCCATCTCAGCAGAGATTGCCAACTCACCCTAACAAAAGAAAACATTAGCGTGCTATTTGCGTCGCACAAAGAGACTGTGATAAGATGACATGATAAATGATAGAGGGCTTTCTTCCCCCCTACAGTAAAAACACATAAGGTAGCTGAATTGTCAAATGTAAAGAATATCTTGGCTCTTAAAATTGGGGTGAGTTATTTATTAAAAAGAGGTGAAATGATCATGCAAACACAAGCGGCGGTTCCTGTCTCCTCTTCGTTTCTTAAATATAATTGTGAATATCTGAAGAAAATTATGCACAACAAGCTATGGGTTGGAATCCAGAGTGCTCTCTGCAAATGGAAGGATACTTTCTGTTCACAGAAGCAGACTGAGATCCCGTGGAAAACTCTCTTTTGAGGAAGGAGGGCATTTTCACTTATCTCCTTTTAATAAGTTTTAACATATCATCATATATATATGATCATATATATAGCATCAGTGGTGTATAGTAATAAAACACCATTAGAAACAGTACAAAACAATCATTAAAATGACTGGCCAGCTCTCATCTGCAGCCCCTGAAATGACCTCTACACTGCTCCAGAGTTCTCAACTCACCACAGCAGCTTTTTAGTAGACAGTGGGGGCTGTAAGAGGGAGAAGTCATCTGCTCTTGGTCCTACCACCCTCACAGACATGCTTGCTAGGTACATGGGAGAGGGCCTTTTTGGTGGCTGCTGCCAGATTTTGAAACTCTCTCCCCAGAAAAGCCAGACTGGCTCCCTCCTCGCTGCCCTTCAACTTCCTTATTCCTTATTCCTACAGGCCTGGGGGAACTTACTGCTTTTAATTAAAGGGCTGGTGCTGTTTTACTGTGATTATTTGCATGGTTTTAATAGATTTTATACCTGTACGCAGTTTTAGTTCTATCAATGTTTAATTGTTTTGTAATGATTTTTCCTATGTTTTTAGCAGTTCTTGTTTTTATCAGCAAGCTGCCTTGAGCCCTGTCACGGGAAAAGGTGGGTGGTAATAATACTACTACTAATTATAAGTGTAATAATAGACAATTGCCACTGCCATCCTTTCTCCAGCAGGAGCATCATGCAAGCAGAGTTCCGCTCACGGGATATTTGGATCCAACCCATATAGAATAAAATACTCAAAAGGCCAGATCATGTAAAATGTAAGCCCTTAAATATAAATATTAATAACAATGAGCTTGAACTGTTGGCCATTTGAATGCTCCAAATTTAACAACCACCCAGGCAACAACAAAATGCACGGTACATAGGTTACCTGTCTCAGAAACCAAGCTTTTTACTTGTGGGAAGCCTTTTGAGGAGGAGGAGGAGGAGGGTTGGCAGCAGAAAACTCCTGCAAGCTTTGTTCCATGTACACGAGCCGGTAAGAAACTTGTGGAAGGGAACTGAATTATATCCACAGCATTTATATATTGCTTTAGCCACTCATACAAGGGGGAGAGAGAAGAGGGATAAAAAACACACACCCTGATTTTCCTTTTCCTCCTGCAACCCCTTGAACCCACAAAAATCGGGGCCCCTCAGCAGCCTGATGCCCTGATCCCTGTCTCCCCCCCAGCTTGGTTTTTAGCTGCCATGAAGGCTTTTAATGTTTTGTGTCACTCTGCTTTTGAGTGCTGCTTGTTTAATGCTGCCATGCTGCTAGCCAGTGTGGTGTAGTGGTTAAGAGTAGTGGACTCGTAATCTGGTGAACCGGGTTCGCTTCCCCACTCCTCCACATGCAGCTGCTGGGTGACCTTGGGCTAGTCACACTTCTCTGAAGTCTCTCAGCCCCACTCACCTCACAGAGTGTTTGTTGTGGGGGAGGAAGGGAAAGGAGAACGTTAGCTGCTTTGAGACTCCTTCGGGTAGTGATAAAGCGGGATATCAAATCCAATCCAAACTCTTCTAGCACTCTGTGGTGCTTAGGGTTAGAGAGTTGGTTTGTACCTCCAAGTTTCACAAGTCTTCCAGGGCCTTGTGCCTCAGTGACATTGCCTTTTCTGACAAAGGCTTGTCTGTTAAACGGCATAGATCAAAAATGGATCAGAGGGGTGCGGGTCGGGGGAAGGCCGTATAGTTAAATTACCACATTGTTACGTTGCTGAACCTTGCCTTGTTCAATTCTTGGCAGGTGGTGTTTGCTTCCTTGGAGTCATAGAATCATAAAAATGTAGAGTTGGAAGGGACCGTAAGAGTCATCTAGTCTACCCCCTGAAATGCAGGAATCTTTTTACCCAATATGGGGCTCGAACCCACAACCTTGAGATTAAGAGGCTCATGTCTATTGACCGAGCTATCACCACTTCCTGGGTCATTATTGCAACATGAAGACCAGGCTCTGGGTTCAAAGAGATCAGTGTACTAAGTAGCTATATGACATATCCCCAATAGAACATGCAAATTCCTTCAGGATTACCAGCTACCAAAAATACGGAACTGAATTCACTTTGCTGGGATTTTCTGTCTTCCAATGACTTTGAAAGAGACCTGCACCAGCCAAGCCTACGAGGAAATTGAATTTCAAATCCTCATTTGGATGGAAATCACCTTTGCTTTCTTTTGAAGGGAACCCAAAAATGATGGCAGCTGGTAACCTTTCTCTATAACGTCGGAATCTATCATAGCCATAATAATAAAATTGCTCCAATTGTCATAGCCATAATAATAAAATTGCTCCAATTGTGTCATGACGGAGACAAACTAAATGATGGAACGGATGCCACTAATCCCGGGAAGAGACAATTTGTTTTCAGTGTTTTCATCCACACATCCATTTTATTTATATCTAGAGCTCTAACAAAACAATAAAGCAAAGTACACACACCTTAAGACCGAGATCAAGCTCTTTAAGGGAACGTCTTATCTCATGTAATAGTATATTCATCCGTTCACATTCTTGAAAGCAAACCAGGATATATGGAGAACGTTCAGCTGTTTTTGAGGTAATGTCAGACATGTTATATCCTTCCGGAAGCTTCTCTTGTATGTCATCTAATATGGCCTTTACCTGCAAGCAGGGATAGATGAATCTGTCAGTTTCATTTTCTCTCAGTTTCTCAGCTTCTCAGTCTTAAATTCAGTTCTCCAAATTTCCACAGTAAACTGAAGTGCGATTTTTAAAAATCCTCATGAAAACTCACCAGTGTTTTAGTGTGAATTTCTCCTAATAAACATATTTTTGTATGCAGTCAATATACACATTTGCAATATTCACATTTTTCATTATAATATAATATAATATAATATAATATAATATAATATAATATAATAATATTTTTGTATTTTTTTCACTAATACATGCATCACTAATACAATGGTTGGGGAATTGCAATGGTAGTATTCATAGAAATCTGAATTTTGAACAATAGCTGTGTTTTGCTTTTCATACTGATTTCTGTGGATTCTCATTAAAAATGCACATAAAAATTGAATCCCAACCTGCAACGGATAATAACATTCCTAGCAGAAGTTTCACTGGGATCCAGCTCTGTGGATATCAGCTTTAGAGGTGCTATTTCCTTGCTTCCAATGAGCCTAGCATACTTAAGCTGCTATTTGACAAAGATTACGCACAAGTCTGTCTGCTTCAATAAACTCAATAGAACTTGCAGTTTTAAGCAAGCTTACTAATCAGTAAACCTAGAGGCCTAGTTTGTATGACATGATAAACTGAACTATGCCTTACTGAGACACTTGAACATGGCGGCTTAGGGGATAGATGAATCTGTCAGTTTCATTTTCTGTCAGGTTTGACGAGGCCCTAAGCAACTGAAGGTAATGGGGCCCTTTCTATGTCCAGCTGTCCTTTGTCAACAACAAATTGTCACTGTTTTTGTGTTGAATATATGCTATATGGTAATTTATGGACCTAATAGGTATCTAAAGCCATTTGCACATTACAAAGTATGTATTTTATCAAAGTAATTGTTGAACTGAAATACAATTAAGTATATTAATAGTGAAATGCAATTAAGAAGTATATTAACAGTGAAATAATTATTAAGCTCTAAGTGTATGTAGGTTTTATTTTATTTGTTTTTTATCTTATATTTTGGAAATGTACATCCATTTTCCCCCCTTTAAATTTTTTTGGGGTCCCCAAGAGAGTGGTGCCCTAAGCTATAGCTTGTTTAGCTTATACATAAAGCCAGCAATGGTGGTGCTTGTAACCTCCTTTACTAGCCCTTTTAGCTCAGCTAAATATGGCAGCGAAACAAAGGTTTGGGCTTAGTGTGCCACCCAAATCTAGGCTCAAGGTTGAACTTTCTCATCAATAAACATCATCTGAAGCCAAATAACAAACTTTGGCTACAGCTTGCAGTTAAGGATATTGACCAGCTGGAATGTGTGAAGAGGACGACCAAGATGATCAAGGGTCTGGAAGAAGAATAAGAGGAGGAGGAGGAGGAGTTTGGATTTGATATCCCTCTTTATCACTCCCCTTAAGGAGTCTCAAAGCGGCTAACAATCTCCTTTCCCTTCCTCCCTCACAACAAACACTCTGTGAGATGAGTGGGGCTGAGAGACTTCAGAGAAGTGTGACTAGCCCAAGGTCACCCAGCAGCTGCATGTGGAGGAGCGGAGACGCGAACCCGGTTCACCAGATTACGAGTCTACCATTCTTAACCACTACACCACACTGGCTCTCAAATGACTGCTCTCCCCATCAACCGGAGGGCGCCCTTTGCATGCAGCACCCCCGATCCTCCGGGCAGAATGCTCCTGGTCCACCTCCCCCCACGTCACAGCCCTTGAGGTTTCCGCCAAACCTCAGTTCAGAATGAACCAATCGTGATGGGTGGAGGCAGAGCCAGGAGTGCGGACCAAAAAGGGCTAGTCTTCACTCCGGTCCGCTCTTTGTGTATGTAAGGGGCGGAGCCTAATTGGGAGCCCACAGATGATCAAGGGTCTGGAAACCAAGCTTTATGAGGAATAGTTGAGGGAGCTGCGTATGTTTAGCATGGAAAAGAGGAGTCTGAGAGGAGATATGATAGCCATCTTCAAATATCTAAAGGGCTGTCACATGGAAGATGGAGCAAGCTTGTTTTCTCCTGCTCTGGAAGGTAGGACCCAAACCAATGGCTTCAAGTTACAAGAAAGGAGATTCCGACTAAACACCAGGAAGAACTTTTTGAGAGCAAGAGCTGTTTGACAGGGGAACAGACTCCTTCAATAGAGGCTTTTAAGCAGAAGACGCATGGCCGTCTATCATGGATGCTTTAGTTGAGATTCTTGCATTGCAGAGGGTTGGACTAGATGACTCTCGGAATCCCTCCTAACTGTACAGTTCTATTATTCCAAGGAAGTGAGAATTTAACCATGAGCTGCCAGGCTGTGGACTGTGTGCCACCAAGCCCAGTTCTAGTTCAGCTGCTGCAAAGAGCTGAAGAAATTGGGAGAGGAGCAAAAGGGCAAAACTAGGCTTTATTTCAGCCCGGTCAAAGGCCCAGTTTGGTACAACCAAACCCATTTGCGCCTGCACAAACACACACACACACACAGAGGCTGCGAGGCGCCCAGGGCAAAACACCTGGCCAGCCTTTCTCCACCCCCACCCCCCATAGCTACAGCTCTGGAAAGCTGCTGTGATTTCCTCCATGGAAGCCTACACAATGGCAAATGTGGCCATTGCAGTCTTATTTCTGAGCAAACATGTATAAGATTCTGCTATGTCATACGTTAAAAGCCCCAAGGCTCTAAAGTAGGGGTAGGCAACCTAAGGTCCGTGGGCTGGATCCAGCCCAATCGCCTTCTCAATCCGGCCCATGGACGGTCCAGTAATCAGTGTGTTTTTACATGAGTAGAATGTGTCCTTTTATTCAAAATGCACCTCTGGGTTATTGGTGGGGCCGGCCTGGTGTTTTTACATGAGTAGAATGTGTGCTTTTATTTAAAAGACATCTCTGGGTTATTTGTGAGGCATAGGAATTTGTTCATTTCCACACACACACCCAAAAATTATAGTACACAAGAAGGTGACTGAAGCATAGTTGCAAAAATGTTCAGAAAGCATTTGGAGCTATGACCAGTTGGTTGTTATTCCACATTTCAGAACTCTGTCAATGGCTGTTGAGACCAAACTAATACTTGTGGGGGCTGGATCCAGACTACATTAATTGAATTAATTAAGTCCTATCAATTTCAATTGATGGGACTTGTCATGACTAACTTAATCCCGCCAATTGTTTTTTTTTTTAAGGAAACTGGGTGGTTTTGGTTTTGTTTACAAATTAATACTATAATTATACAGAACAATAGCCTGTCCTCTATTTCAGGTAATCATACCGGGTGGACCATAAACAGAAGCTGGTCTCTTCAGGAATTTTTTTAGGGCTTAAAATGCAAACATTTGGGGGGGGGGTGTAATTTATGGATCCCCATTCACTTCAGTGGCAGAATTCTGCTTTAGGGGTAGTCTCCAAAGCAGGCAGGGCAGAGGAGAGAGGGAAGCATAGCTGTCAACTTACAGATTTGAAAATAAAGGACCAGCAGCCAAAATAAGGGACCTGCAGCCTCACCTCTTCCAGGCACTCCAGTCTTCCTGTCCTTGTGCAGTCTGGTCAAACTCATGCTGGTAGCTCTGAGAACACTGTCCAACCAACTTTGTAACCAGAGGTTCAACTGAATAGAATCTGAATCACATGCACCACAAGGCCTATGCAGCCTCAACTTAAGATGGCTTCCCGGCCTGGCTTTGCACTGCAAAGTTTGCAGCAGCACGTGCAACAAAATGGCATCCAGCATTCAAAAACCTCCTCAGCTTGCATTAACTAGCCACACACAAGGCATGCAAGCTCCACCCCCCAGTCGTTCTTAGACTTCTTATTGGGTGAGCAACACAGCCAAGCAACACAGTTGGAGCCTCCCTCCTCTCTGGCCGGCAGGGAGGGAGGGAGAGGAGCTGCTTCCTTTGAAATTTAAGGGACATCATTTAAGGGACATCCATCAATAAGGGACAGCAGCAGGACATGGCGCTGGAATAAGGGACTGTCCCTTCAAATAAGGGACACTTGACAGCTATGGAGGGAAGAGCCTGCAATGAGCTTGTGGAGGTGCTCTCAGCTTTTGCACAACACTGGTTGTGCTGGGAAGTTCCATGCTTTTGCTGCAACGGCATCGTGATGAATTATCACAAGGGCTGCTGCTGCAAAAATCTAACTTGCTCAAGGCCTGTTTTGTGATATGATTGTAAGCAGCAGCTCCACCAAACCAACTTCCCGGCCCTCATATCATTCCCTCTCCAGGCATTTTTATATATCTGTCCTGGTTTTTTATTTTTTCCAGGGGTGTGTGGGCGGTGTTGTTTAAAAACTCACCTTTTCTTCCACGGTCTGTGATGCTCCTTCCCCAGTGATGGAGTCTTGGGATTGTAGCTCAAGCAGAGAATGGAACAGGTTGTCCGAAGTCACTGTCAAGAATTCGATCTCTGCGTTGGGATGGAGGCCATAATGGACAGGGCTTTCGGGGGGAAGCATTTCATCAATATATATGTGGTAGCCTTGGTAATCCAGGTTCGAAGGCACTACAAAGCCAGGAGCAAGGGCCAGTTTCCGATCAAACTATCAAAAAAAGCCCAAACACACATTAATCACGCCCTGCTATCAAGTATAAGGAGCTTGCCTAGGTATAAATCAAATTGTTCTGTTTATGGAGTCATTGCGGAGAATGACAAGACTTTTATAACATTTTAGAAGATTGCTGAATACTGATCTCATTTGCTCGATATTTTAATTAGCTCTTTTATATCTCACAGGTGCTGACATTCCACTGCATTTTGCTGAAACACAGGTTAGTCTCCTGTTAGCAAATAAGAGAAAGGAAAATTTCATTTAGAACTAAAGAGATGAGGGTTTTTTCCCCCAAAAAAAGCAAAGAAAAAAAGAAAAAGAAAAATGTTATTTCTTCCAAATTACAAAGTGCCGCTCTCTGTTGTAACATTATTATTCCACGTGGCAATTTTACTAAATGAAGCAATTTACAGGAGCATTTTAGAAAATGCCATCTTTTATTGAAATGAAAGCGTGTAATGGCATAAGGATTTTTAAAATAAAACAGGCAAGATTTCGTCTTTTAGACTATTACCAAAATACATGCATTGTCTATTTGACAAATCAATCTGCTCCCATAAAATAAAATAGAATTGCTGTTTCATAATAATGATTTCTGTTTCAAATGGCTTGCCGTGAGCCAAACAAGGTCTTTTATGGAACAGTATGACAATTGTTTAATGCACTGCCGAAGGCTCATGGGTTCTGCTTCAGCTGCATCTCAAAACCCACTAAGCAAATATTTAGCACAAGCTCAAGTTTAAAAACAACAGGCACGTGGGAGGATATTTATTTATTTATGCCGGGTTGTATTGACTTGACATTCACAATGCTATTTGATGCTTTCGAAACGTTGCTGTGGGATGCTAAATTACGGCAGAGTCCCCCCAGTTGTAAAATAATTATCAACCTGCCAAAATAACACAGCAATGTGGGCAACAGCAGCAGCAATGATAACAAGAAGGATAATGATAACGGGAAATGCTGGAACCTCAAAATAATGTGGGGTTCGTTGCTCAAAGATAATTTTCTCTAACCTTCCTTTCTGTGGTTCAGCATTTCAAATGGAAACAACCTGAAATCTTGAAAAATGAGACAGCATCAGGTTTGTGTGGGTTGAGAATAATTTTGGTGGCTTTCAGATGGAGGGTTAAATCCTAATGCCAGGCATGCTCATTAGGCATCCCTGACCTCTGCAAGATATGCTTGGCGCGAGTCGATACCAATACTGAAAGTTGCTTGCTTAAACAAGAGAGAGGGGGTCTGTTGCAGGAGCAGCACAGATGACACAGTGCAAAGCAAGAACTGCAGTACCATCATGGAAGGTGACAACTTGTCCTCTTCCAGTTTGAATCCCAAATCAGCTGTGGAGCAACCTAGGGGCCGTCCACACTTGACCATTTGCACCACACTTTCTAAGCATAGGTCCGCTGCTCTTCCCAAGAAAACCAGCTCTTTAACGCAGATTTGGAACAAATGGCAGTTCAGGTTTTGTGCCAGAGAAGCGCCAGAGGCAAACAAAAAAAGGGATTCAGACAAAGAACTTTAAAGTGTGGACCTGTGCCTTGAAACATGGCACAAAAGGAAGTATGGATGAGCCCGTACATGCACAAATTACAGGGGGTGGGGTGGGGACAGAGCAGAGCCGTCTTTTCCATAGGGTTTAGTGGTGCGTTGCGCCAGGGCGCCAGCCTCTCAGGGGCGCCCCAGCAAGTGGGGGAGCTGCGCGGCTTTGCCGGTGGCCTCCCCTTTCCCTGCACGCCCACCAGTTGCACCCTGGCAACCATATGGCTGGCGGGCTCGCAGCTTCCCTCCCAAGCCTCTGCGGGGATTGCTCTCCTCCTGAGGAGGCTTGAGAGAGGCATAGCGGCATGGGGGAGAGTTGCGCCCCCCCGGATGGCTGGCAGTGCGCAGCTACGGCCACCCCAACACTATCCGTGGTAATTTGAGGGTGCTGGGTGGATATTTGCATCCCGGCGCCACATCTGCTAAAGACGGCCCTGGGACAGAGAGTATGTCAGAACCGGTTCAGCTGCAGGTCAGCAGGTGAGCAGTAAAGTTTACTCTTTATTCAAGGAACACAAACAGAGAAACTGTAAAGCAGCTGCCAGAACTGACCATCTGCGCCTCTCACTTCCCCCTAAGTCTCCTCCCTGTCTGGCTGTTTCCCCAGCAATCTTAAACTCCATTGGGCCCCCCTGCGCTCTCTGCTTTGCTACATGCCCTTGAAGACAAGGGAGGAGGCAAGCTGGATACAGTAGGACCAGCAGGTTCCTTTGAATCCGTTGCATCCTTGGCCACCCACCACACCTCAGCTGCCTATCCTCCGTCTGCAGTGCTTTCTGCCTCTTCTTCCTCTCTCTCACTCAAGCCTGTTGCTTGTTCAGCCTCCAACTGTTCTCCTGCTGCCTCCATCCTCTGATGTGTCCTCTGTGTCCCACCACCACATTCCTGGCTCAGAGCCTTCCTCTTCTGAGATTTTCCTAGAGGAAACCTAGAAGAACCGGGCACCACTCCCCCACATCCAGACAGTCGCAGACAGGGTATGGGTTAGGGCGTTGTATACTTACTTATTGTGACAGTCCCATTAACTATTGCTTTTAGAAGGCTATGGGAGGACCATGATTTGTGGGGAGCCGGGGGCGTGGCTTTTGGATTTTATTAAGTCCCCTCACATAAGGTTGAACCTCGCTTCCTCTTGTCCTGCTGCTTTCGCCCCTGGGGAAAACAGCTTATTGGTGGCTCAATTGGTGCAAACAGCAATCAGGTATTTTGCAGATAATTTAGAGTTAAAGAGTGGATTTTCCCTGGGGAAAAGGGGAAAGGGCAAGGGGGAAAGCCTAGAAAGTGTGGGTCATGTGGAAAATGCTGGGACCTGAGCTTCCTAGGTCGAGCTGAAGCACTGGCCCTCCCTTTAGCTGTGACGAGAAAACATTATTATGTGGTGGACGTGCAAGATAACTAAAGCATTCTGGGAAATGATTTACAATGAGTTGAAAAAAAATATTTAAAATTACATTTGTGGGAAAAACCAGAGGCCTTTTTTGTTAGGCATTTTAGGTACAGAGATTCTGAGGGAGCAGAAACAACTATTCATGTAAGCGACGACAGCAGTGAGGATATTACTGGCCCAGAGATGGAAAGAAAGTTCCAACCAGAGAGGAATGGCTGATGAAGATGATGGACTATGCTGAAATGGGGAAACTGGCAGGGAAAATCAGAAACCAGGAAGAGAAAAATTTTAAGAAGGAATGGGAAAAAGTGTAATGTACTTAAGAGAACACTGTAAACAACTAAAAACTTTGGTAGGATTCGAGTAATGCTTATAATGTACGAAAAACTATGGGGAAATGGATTACCGGCATTTTTTTTTTTTAACAAATCAGAGAAAATAAGATAAGCAGATGGGGGAAAAAATATTGATAATGGACACCATGGAAAGTGGAGAGAAGTCAAGAGATTCAGAGAATCCTAAATGAGGAGGTGAACAATGTGTTTGAATTTAAATTTGTTATGTAAAGCTTAATATTTTTTTTTTTTAAGAGAAAACATTATTAATAAGCACCTGCTAAAATGTAGGACTTCTATTAAAGGGTTGTGCATTTTGGTTTTCATTCAAGTGTTTAAACTTCTCCGTTTCTTAAAAAAACACTTATTTTAAAAAGGATGAAATTAAAACAAAGTGTGTTAAAATCCCAAACCCATTGCTTGCAACTTTCATTCTGGCAGCTGATGCTTTCGGGAAAACTCTCAGGTTTATAACTTAGGCATATCTGCCACTGAAAGTGTTCTAACATATGAATGTCTTTCTTAACCAACCCGGCTTTAGGAAGGTGGCAGCATATGAATAATAAAGAACGTTTGGTAAATCTTAAGGATTATAATGGATATCGCATAAAGAAGCAGGTATATTGTGAAAGCAGGACTCCAATACACAAGGAAAGGTGATAGCTGTTATGATGCCCTACTCGTTAGCCGCTTGTGGCCCATGGCTTACCTCAGGTTAAGAACGTAATTCGCTCTGGAGGTCTGTTCTTAACCTGAAACTGTTCTTAACCTGAAGCACCACTTTAGCTAATGGGGCCTTCTGCTGCCACTGCACCGCTGCTGCATGATTTCTGTTCTCATCCTGAAGCAAAGTTCTTAACCTGAGGTAATATTTCTGCGTTAGTGGAGTCTGTAACCTGAAGCGTATGTAACCTGAGGTACTACTGTATATCACCAGCAACAGATTGGTTGCTCCCTTGGATGTTTAGAAGAATGTGGTTTTTGTGGGGTTGCAAGTGGGAGGAGAGGAAGAGGAAATAAATAAAATAAAAATAAAATAAAATAAAATAAATAAAATAAAATAAATAAAAATAATAATAATTTATACCCCGCCATCTGGCTGGGTCCCCCCAGCCACTCTGGGTGGCTTCCAACAAAACACTAAAATACAATAACCTATTAAACATTAAAAGCTTCCCTAAACAGGGCTGCCTTCAGATGTCTTCTAAAAGTTTGGTAGTTATTTTTCTCTTTGACATCTGGTAGGAGGGTGTTCCACAGGGCGGGGGCCACTACCGAGAAGGCCCTCTGCCTAGTTCCCTGTAACTTGGCTGCTTGCAGCGAGGGAACCGCCAGAAGGCCCTCGGCGCTGGACCTTAGTGTCTGGGCAGAACGATGGGGGTGGAGACGCTCCTTCAGGTATACTGGACCGAGGCCTACTACTATTGCATAAGCAGAATAGGCAGTATTGGGCTCTCTCTCTCTCTCTCTCTCTCTCTCTCTCTCTCACACACACTTGCAGTGCATAATTCTCAGAGTGATTTAGCAATCAATGCCTCTTTCCAGGCAACTCTGTGAGCTGTGGGGGTGGGGTGGGAATAGAGACATCTTAATAACTCCCAGCGACCTCCACATACTGCGGTTCCCAGGATTCTTTGGGAGAAACCATGACTATACGAAGTGATGTGAGACTGCACATATACTGTGGCTAGAACATGTTTTGCTTTCATCGCAGGTATTCTTTTCTTACGGCCAGAAACAAAAACAAGGGGGCTAAGAATGAATTCTTTTCACATCATTTTACAATAAGTAAATGATCCAAATTATACATTTTCTTCTTCCCAGCAATGCCATGTAGACAATACATTGGATTGGAACCTTAGGGCCACGAGGCCAAGAAGTGCAATTAGAGCATAAATTGTTCTAGATTAAAATAACAAAACAGAAGATTTTGATGCAATCTTATCGAATTGAATTAACTGCCCCCATCTTTGCAAGATTTGATCGAGAGATCGGGACTTTTTCTACCATGAAAAAAAGTAAGGCATCTTGCACAATAAAATTACCTGTCACCTTATCTGAGGTTGTGGAGAGGGTGGCAATGTTTCTCCAGAATTTAAATCAAAAGTCTGTTAATCCTCAGTGCTTGAAAGCAAAAGAAACTACAGTACAGAAATGAATCTCCCCATCATAAGGTAGGTAAAAAAAAAGATAGAGTGCACTAATTTGAAGAGAAACCTGACTCCTAGACCTTGGTGCAAAAGCACGGAGTGATTCCATTTTTAAGGTTCAGAACTGTGATGCTTTGATTACTAGTCTCCAGCAAAGCTGAAACCTAAGAACTGATCAGTTGAGATGATAATTAATAATGACAATATCCCTTTATATGCTTGCTTCCATATAATAATGTAATTATGTCTCTGTGATCACAACGGAGCAATCAGCTGATCATTGCAGTTTGGAATTACGTGAACAGGGAAGAGCTAGGCATTCCTGTTTCATGTCCTGAGATATTATCGGGGGGGGGGGGGCGCGACGGACCAATGTTTAATTAATGGACAGCTCATAAAATGACCAGTCTAAAATACAGGGTTATTCCAGGTGTTAGTATGAGTGCTACAATATATAGGTGAATGCTATGCTACAGCAGGAAAACCTATTATTTCGCTACACAGTAAAATAAATGAATGGTAAACAAACATTGCAAAATAACTTTGTTTTCAGTGCCGGTGTAAAATTACAAAGCAGATTTGTTTTGAGTGTCAGATACTGCGAGGAACCTAAATTTGCACGTATCACCCTTGTTTGTCTACCGTCATAAATAAGGATGAGGAGGAAGATATTCTTTGATCAATGCAGTGATTAGCAAAGAGTATACATACTTTGGGGAGGGGAAAAAAAAAGCATCTGCTTCCAGTAGGGGGAGCTCTAACTCAGGAAACGCATTGTGCAATCGCTAAAGCTCTTATTACCTGATAGGGTTGCATGTATTCTTCCAGGTAAGTACAGCACAGCCGCCTATCCCAATCGTCTGTAATATGACCACCATACATAATCTCTCCAAACAAGTAACGTAGATCTTCCCAGGGTACCTGAGGACCAATAAGGTGGGGATTTTTTCTTTTCTTTAAACATACTCAAGAGTTAAAGCGAGGAATCAAGAAGGCACACAAACCAAACTGCGAAGGCAGAAAGCAGACTTGAGTTAGTGGCACAACTGCCTTCTTCAGCGAAGACCAAATCCGTCTCAGTCACCAGATTCAGAACAATATGTCACGAAACTGCCAGTATTCTGTTTGCCACACTCGCGGAAGACATACAATGTGCTAATTGTCCTTAAAAACCACATTGCAACATAGACAATAACTACCTGAGCACTGCATATGTGCAGGAGGGACAAGAGTTAACCAAAGGGATGATTCTTAAGTGGGTTTGATTAAATGCCACCCTACCTGTGAGTTCCCTTCTAGGTAATTGTACAGAACGTGGACCGAAATTGTAAGGTCCCCGTTGTTGAAAGGGTATTTCCTGTTCCAGCCCTGAGGTCCGAATTTCCGCCGTTCAGCCACACAGGCATGGAAGTAGCAGAGTGGAAAGAGAATCGCCTTAAATTCCTGCTCACGGGTACACTGGTCAAGAATGTTCTGTACAAAATAAAGCGGATGAATGTTTCTTCTTCCCCGCCTCTTCTGAAAGAGACCCTGTGTCAGGGCATAGACAACACGTTTCTGACAGCTGAAAGAACGGACCTGAATGACTTAACTGACGGAAGGCAGGCACAAAATATTTGCTCTTTTAGTTTATACATCATGGCATTTTCTTTCTCTCACACACGCAGCAACTATTTCACTCTTTCCCCAAAAGCCTACTTAAATGTTAACATGGGAGCACAAAATATAGCTGAGGAAATCTCTTCAACCCTGAAAACCCTTAAAAAGAAGAATAGCCATTTCAGAAAAATAAATTCAGCAATTGGTACAGTTATAACAAAATCTATAGGTCAACTATCCTGGTCTAACATCTCGAAGGAAATGCCAGTTAGCTGCTGCTGGTGAATCAAGTGTGCTTTGCGTTGTTTGGCTTGTCTATGCGTTGATATTTTAATGCCAAAAGAAAATAATAATAAATTTTATTTATACCCCACCCTCCCCAGCCAAGACCGGGCTCAGGGCAGCTAACACCAGATATAAAACAATTGATTTAAATAAAACCTAAAAAACAAGATTAAAATGCAGCATTAAAATGCAGCCTCATTTCAGCAGAAACTCAAAAACTTTTTTGGGGATGAAAATGTCAAGTCTTCACCAAGGCTAACTATCTAGACTGGTCCTATGTGGGCCAGAAAAAAGCCAGGGAAGTCCCCAAGTAGGAAAAAGAACGGTATATATATATATACAGCCCAAGTTTTATTTCTTCATATAGTTTTCATGGTCGGATATTTTCAGTCAAGGTCTCTACTGTGAATTCAAATAAACTATGTCAAGCTGGTGCTACAGTCTCAGCAACATAGTACCAGTAATTTACAAAACATTGCACAAATAGTATAGCCCACCCCACCCTGCCATTTGCAAAGAATAATTTTTCAAAAGCATCTTAGACCAAGGGCAGAACTTAGCTGCACGCAGTAGGCGTATGCATGCATTTATGCCAGAGAACTATTTTTGTAAATAAATTTGTCAATCTAGGTTTTCCGACACTATTGAGGAGAGTGAGGGTATACTCCATTTTATAATCTGCAGCAGCTCTCTTCAACAACCATGTGGTTTCAAAATAATATGTTTAATAATCTAATTTTTGTGTGGCTGATCCATTCAAGTGATATTTTTACTTGCCTGGTCAAAATTATCCAATGCAGCGTGAAGATTAGCCAGCATCCCGGTTGGTGGCTCATTGGTTATTTTAATAGAGTTTTCCAAGATTCCCTGTGGAATTACATGCTCTTTGGGGGTGGGGGCAGGTTCAACACTCATATAAACACGATAGGCTGAGTGACTTGCTTCACTGTGCTTCTCCAGTAATTCCTCTAATGTGTCAAGCCACTTTGCAACAAGATGAATATTCTACAGGGAAGAAGAAAAGAGGCTTCCCAGTGAGCTATTGATTTGAAATATGAAACATCTTATTGATAACAAGCCAAACAAAGCAGTTTGCCGAAGCACAATATTTTGAGGGTGCTAAAAAAAGAGAGAAAGAAACCCACCCCACCACAAGACCTCAAATCCGTCTATTTAGCACAATAATGACCACAATCTTCTCTGTTTGTATCTATTCATCCGATTATAAAGAGTAACAATACATTCTTCTACACATATATTAACTAAGGGAGTGTATATATATATAGATAGATAGATTATAAATTAGTAAATCAGATAGGTAATGTTAGAGAAAGTATCTCGATAACTCTCCCTGCCACACAAAGCAGTTGCTGCAGTTGCTCATATTTTAATACTGAAATTAATGCTACTATAGGCTATGCAAATATACACACCTAAAGGTTAAGTGATAAGTTTCCTCCCCACCCATGCGCCCTTGTTTGGAGAAGAACCTTAAGAGGAAGCTGCTACAATCTGAGCTGTGCATACATTATTTTTAAACCAACGGACAGCACTATATTGCAAAATCGGTGCAATGAAGGGATTAGACTTACTTGTAGGATCACCCAGTGGCCTTCTTTCGATGCCTTTTCCAGAGCCATCTCAGCTATGGCCTCTTGCCCTTGACCCAGAGACACGTTCTGAAGCTTCCCCGAATCAATGGTAAAGCCAAGCTTGCTCCCTAAACAGAACAATGCAGCCCCAGGAAATGCGAGAGAGAGCATGTGCTTTTTGGGGAAAAAAATATGTTGCACAGAGGAGAATGTAACTAACCCCCCCACCCCTTATTCTAAGACGCTCTCTGTGCGCGCCTGCACACACAGTTCTGTGACTATCTATGTTTCCCACAACCCACAGGAGTGTTTCCGACTGAGTTCAATTGGTGGCAGATTGCAACCTGCATTCTCTCTCTCTCGCTTCTTCTATATTAACGCCACAATTTTCAAATTTCTAAATATCAGAAGGCTCAGCCTTTTGCTTGTTGCTGGACACAGTAACATGATGACAAGATTATACGGATGTATTATTATTATTATTATTATTATTATTATTATGCTGCCCATCTGACTGGGTGGCTCCCAACAAAATATTAAAAAACACAATAAAACATCAACCATTAAAAACTTCCCTGAACTGATGGCTGCCTTCAGATGTTTTCTAAAAGTCAAATAGTTGTTTATCGGCTGGACATCTGATGGGAGGGCGTTCCACAGGGCGGGCGCCACTACCGTGAAGGCCCTCTGCCTGGTTCCCCGTAACCTCACTTCTCGCAGTGAGGGAGCTGCCAGAAGGCCCTCGGAGCTGGACCTCAGTGTCCGGACTGAAAGATGGAGACACTCCTTCAGATATCACTTTCAGCAAGAGCAGGGTCCATAGTTCAGTGATTTACATGCAAAAGGTCTGAGGTTCAGTCCCTGGTTCCTCTCAGGCTGGGAAAGGCCCTCTTGCCTGAGGCTGTAGAGGGTTGTGGCCTGAGTAAACCTCATGATGCCCTTCAGAGACCATTGGAATGCAACTCCCCATTATGTTTGATCATTGGCCATGGTGGCTGGAGTCCAGAAATCTCTGAAGTAGATAATACTTCAACAGACCAGTGGCCTGCCTTAGTATAAGGCAACTCCTTAGGCTTCATAAGGATTTAAAAAAGTACATATGTGTTGCCTTCTCCAACACACTGAACTGAGGGCATGCTCCTATGGATAGAAGATCACTGTGTGCACAGTGCAAACCATGGAAATAAATGGTGTTAATGTACAAGGCCACACTTATACCTTCTGCATGGCAAATTTAAATATCGACGTCTATCTAACATTGCAAATCTATACATGCCTCCTTAGAAGTAAGCCCCATTGTGGTCGCTGGTACACTAAGGTAAGTGCCTAAATTATGCAAAAATCAAGGAAGGTATCCTGTCTGTACAAAACTGCATTATAGGTAAAGGAAAGCAAATTTCGTGCAAACATAAAATATTTTAATGTGCTTTTTTTTTAAAAAAACCCAAAAACCAAATAAATGTTAAAATATAAACTATAAACACTACCCACAACAAATACAGCATTTGCATTCTGTAAGTGATTGGCATAAAGACATAACTTGTGCACCTTTGAAAGTGCAAACCGGCACTGACAAGACATCAGGTTTATGCGGATACAAATCTCTGCTATGCTACTGCATCCTTCCAGAACGAGTCATGAGCAGATGGTGGCCTATTACCATCAGCACCAGTGTTTCTAAAAGATATAAATGGAAACCATGTAGCTTCAAATGCAGCCAGTGTCAGGTGACAAAGGCAAGGCTGCCCGCTTTGCAAAGGCAGCTTTTAGGGTCCTTCCAGCTGCAGGATATCTTCATGCTGGCTGCCAGGTGGATTATCATCAATTTCTGCTGCAATACCTTGACACCCATATGGGTGGATAAGAAGGGTGGTTTTTTCCAGAACTATGCTTAAAAAAAAAAGATCAGGCCTCAAAATTTCATTACATAGGAGCAACGCTTTCACCCTTATTCAGGCACAGGCAAATGCAGCCCTCCATATGTTTTGGGACTGCAATTCCTATCATCCCTGACCACTGGTCCTGTTAGCTAGGGATGTTGGGAGTTGTAGTCCCAAAACATCTGGAGGGCCGAGTTTGCCTATGCCTGCCCCTATTGATGCTGATAGCTCCTTGAAAGATGCTCCCCTCCATATCCCCCTCCAGTCTGAATCTGACACTTCACACCCAAATCAGCTTTCCATCGAGATGGGAGCATCTGACCATTTCGGTTTCTCTGATTTCTCCAGTATTCAGTTCTTTACATTCCCAACCCAGGCTGGCAACATTTTTTTTTTTTTAGTCTTCAAGTGCCGTTTAGCGCACATTTATCCTTACATACATGCAATTTCGCCTAACAACACACAGGTTATTGAAAAGCAATTTCCCCCAAATATTATTATTTATTTTATTTATCAATTACATTGATATGCCACCTTTAGCTTCCAAGAAGCTTAGGTTGGTGCACAGGGTGCAATGGCAGGGGGGGATTTTCAAGGTGTGGGCTGGGTGCCATCTGGGGGTCAAGGGTCCCCCAAATTTTCAAAGAGGGGGCCGGGCCTTCTCAATATTCTGTGGCAATGTGAACACAGCATGTGCGCACACTGCAGAACCTTTTCACATAAATTGTGCGGCACCGGCTCCGTCAATGGCAGAGGCAAGGCGACATGCCTGGTGGAGCAACATGGTTCTCCTCACAATTTCAGATTTGATATCCCGCTTTATCACTACCCTAAGGAGTCTCAAAGCGGCTAACATTCTCCTTTCCCTTCCTCCCCCACAACTAACACTCTGTGAGGTGAGTGAGGCTGAGAGACTTCAAAGAAGTGTGACTGGCCCAAGGTCACCCAGCAGCTGCATGTGGAGGAGCGGGGAAGCGAACCCGGTTCACCAGATTACGAGTCTACCGCTCTTAACCACCACACCATACGGCTAGGTGTGGCTAAGGTAGGTTAGGCTAAGAGATGGTGCCTGGGCCAAGGTCACCCAATGAGCTTCATGGACAAGTGGGGATTCGAGATCCCAGAGAGCTGGGACTGGCCATAGCTCTGTCCTAGGAAATATATCCCCCACTCCATAAAGCCATTGCAGGAGTGGTGGAGGCAGCAGTAGTGGCACATAGCTAGTGTTGGGGTAAATGCAGAAAGTCTCAGTTTGGTACCCGCCATCTCTAGGTAAGGTTAGAAACAGTTCCTGCTTGCAGCCCTGGAGTGCTAGCCAACGAGGACAATGCTGAGCTAGATGGACTCAGCGGTCGGACTCAGTGCAAGACAACTTCCTATGTTCCTACACTTGTTACGGAAGTTTGCTTTTCTGTGGTGGTGCTGTAACAGAGCCAGTGGTCCCAAGTTCTCACGCAGTAATAAAGATGTTTGCTTAACAAATGAAAATAAACAGCCTTACCTAAAGATTCCACATCTTTCAGTGGGTCAACTCCGGGAGATAAAATGAAAATGATTGGCAAAGCAGGCCCGCTCTCTTGAAACAATTTTGCAAAGTCAGTCTTACGTCCCTCTGCATATTTGCTTCCAAGTTTCTCCTCAACGAAGTTCCTGCAATGAGGAGTTGCAGCTAATCATGCCTCGGGGGAAAATAGCATTTCTAAGCTATAAAGAAAGACATTCTCTCAACAGCACAGCATTTCATCATGTCTTGCTTTTGCTCGAAATCAAGCCCAGCCCACAGATCTGCTCCTAATGCATTCTAACAGTTAGTATACATAATCTAACCTGACAGCGTAAGTCATCCGATCTGGCCTCAAGGCTCTCATCATAATCAGTTTCTGGAGGGAACTTTTGGTCTTCCATTCTTGTGGAAACTTCTCTTTCTCGGGACATTCTGACTCCACTACTTTTTTCCATCGTTTTGGAGATCCTTCTATGTCTTTATCCAAGCCACGAAATTCATCCATGAAGCTCATTGTCTAAATGAGAGCCAAAAGCACTGAGTGTTTTTGTAAAAACACTTCGGATGGCAAAGCTCCCCCACCCTTCAAAATATGCAAAAATTTTTGAGTTGCATGCATACTGCACCTTTATTGCGCTCCAGGTGGAATTGGAGAGGAAATCCAGAGGGCTGTTATAACTGTGGTCAATATTAAATCTCAGAAGGAAATCTAGGTCGCGGGCATCAATCTCTTTGTTCATAAGCAAGAGCTAAAAACAAATAATGAGATTTATTTATTTTTTAATGTCAGAGAAAAAGTCGGGGAAGGGGGGGAGGCCAGTTTAAAATGGCCGTGAAGCTTCTCAAGTATCTCCAAACATTTCAGAAGTGTGCTACGTACTATATTTTATCTATGTTGCTTAATTGTTTCCATGCTGGGAAAAGTACCATATAAAATTGGCCTCAGATACAACATTATTCACATCTTTAGCCCTTGTGTGGCTGATTTTTTTTTTTAATGAATAGCTGATGTACAATGGTAAGGCTAGCATGGAGGAGGGTAATCCTTTGTCCCTGCTGTGGTCCCAATGGGAATCTGCCCAAGCCTATGGGAACTTCCCTTCCACTACAAGTAGCAGGAACTTGCCGCAGGCGGATTCCGATTCTGCCACAGTGGGAACAAAGGGTTAAAGGTACTACCCCACCCCACCCCATGGACTCAGTCTGTGAAATATACTTGGAGTCAAGAATGGATTTCATGCTCTTTATTCAGCTCATAGTGGTGAGGAGGAATGGAAGTTCCCCCAGGATGTCTGCTTTAGATACATTATTTACACAATGGGCCCCACGTGATTGGCTAATTCTGGGATTCTCCTGTAGGCCAATCAGGTTGCGGACTCCCTTCCACCTGGAGCTGGATTGGGTAGCTCCTGTGGACCAATCAGACTGCTGCATTCTGGATCCTATTGTTCTAGGACCAATCAGACTGCTGCCTTTTGGCTCCTATTCAACTCAGTACATAACACCTTGGTTTTTCCCCACCCTTGGTCATTTATTTTTAAAAATACCAGTCTTGCAAGAGCTAAAGACGTGACTGATTCCTAGCATGATCCTCAGAAGATGGAACAGAAAACAGAGGTAAAGCAGGATTGTATTATCGTTCGGGCAAAGGGTTATTTTAAAGATCAGGTGATGTAAGGAATTTATGAGAAGATAGGTGAGGGGATAGTGTTGACTCATAAGCCTGTGG
The DNA here is from genome assembly GCF_965153285.1 of Podarcis tiliguerta. Classification (NCBI taxonomy): domain Eukaryota; kingdom Metazoa; phylum Chordata; class Lepidosauria; order Squamata; family Lacertidae; genus Podarcis; species Podarcis tiliguerta. The sequence continues at coordinate 21,508,624 of NC_139534.1, forward strand.
GTTAAGAATTTAAAAAGAACTCTGCAGGATCAGGCCAGGGTTAATCTAGTCCAGCCTACTGTTTTCACAGTGGCTAGCCAGATGTCAACGGGAAGCCCATAAAAAGCAGGACATACCATATTTTTCGCTCTATGACACACCAGACCACAAGACGCACCTAGTTTTTGGAGGAGGAAAACAGGAAAAAAATATTCTGAATCTCAGAAGCCAGAACAGCAAGATGGATGGCTGCGCAGTGAAAGCAGCAATCCCTCTTGCTGTTCTGGCTTCTGGGATAGCTGCGCAGCCTGCATTCGCTCCATACAACGCACACACATTTCCCCTTACTTTTTAGGAGGGAAAAAGTGAGTCTTATAGAGCAAAAAATACGGTAATTAGCACCCAGCACTCTCCCCACTTGTACTACCCATTATTACCACATCCCTACATCTTGTGGGAGTGAACACCATAGTCTAACTATGCAATGGGTGAAGAAATGCCTCCTTTCATCCATCCACAATCTCCCAACATTCAGATTCATTGGATAACCCTGAGTTCTAGTACCACGAGAAAAAGCAGGAGAAAAACATCCTTTTGCCTACTTTCTCTACATAATGCATAATTTTACAAATCAACATCCTTTGGTTGTCTTTTTTTTTCTTTCCTAAATTGGAAAGTCCCACTTGTTCCGAGCCTTCCTCACAGGGGAGTTGTTCCAGACCCGTGATAATTTTGCTTGCATTTTCCCATTCGGCAATATCATCCTTGCGATACAGTGAGAGGAGCAGAACCCAGTCTTCCTAGTGTGGCCACATTATAGACCAGGCATAGGCAAACTCGGCCCTCCAGATGTTTTGGGACTACAATTCCCATCATCCCTAGCTAATAGGACCAGTGGTCAGGGGTGATGGGAACTGTAGTCTCAAAACATCTGGAGGGACGAGTTTGCCTATGCCTGTTATAGACTGATGCATTGTATTGAGAGTATAGAAGAAGGGATGATGGAGCATCCTTGTGAATACGCTGGAATGTAGATAAGGCATCTGTCAAGAAAAAGAGCCTTTCTTATTGGACCTCTTATTGGCCAATGTGACGCTTTGGGGTACTATAAAAAGGACAGAAAGACAGGTTGTACAATGACAATAAAGGTATTATTATAGCTCAGCAAAGCTCTAGGTGTGGAGAATATTATTCATTAGGCCCAATATATTTCAAATAAAATCTTCTTCAGTGTTACCACAAAATATATTTTTTGCCCTACACCATCTAAATCTTCTTTTGCAATGTGATTTGAGAGTATCTCGGGAGCTACAGAGCATGGAGTGTTTTGTCTTTACATTGCCAAGGATGATCCAATTTGAAAATAATAATAATAATAATAATAATAATGATGATGATGATGACGACATCATGCATCTAGAGGTCTCCAATGCTCTCTAATCATTTAGAGGTTTCTTCTAAGTTTGCATTGGTGCTTTCTCGCTTTATCTTCTGTATTTATAGCTCAGATCCAGTCATGTTCAAGAACTTTCTTTTCTTTTTCTGACTGCAGCATTTTGAAGAATTATTCAAAGCAAGCAAAAGTTTCTGGCGGCAACTCTCCATTATTACAAAGCAAGACCAGCCTCCTAAATGCTCTTCGGCGGTTTGTTCATTTTCAAAAAGTGCTCCATGAAAGGGCAACATCATTTCTGCATCAACATTTGCAACATACTTTTGGAACATGTTGAGGAGAGTCAAAGTAGCTGCAGAAATGCCAGCAATCAAAATGGAAAATGAACGGAATGTGATGATTGGCTGCTGAGTGCAGCTGCCCTTTGAAACAAATGGAATGGGGACACGGAAGGGGCACAGGGGCATTTATGACGAATTTTATTGTTCCCGGGAAAAGCAAGCAAGACTTCCGCAGCTACTTCTGAATAGGAGATGCTCCGCTTTTGAAATGCACCAGATTACACACTGCTTCAAAAAGGGAAAAGAAGAGGAGGAAGAAAAACAGTCGCAGGGAGGAGGGTCCTCCTGGGAATGCCTTACAAGAGCTTTATTTCCTTCAAACAAATTAGACTATTCAGAGGACTGTTGCTTTCATCTCCGTCTTCAAATCTATCATGACACAAGCCATTTGCAGGAAGGGCTGTGGTGGTTGGTACAGAAGGTGTATACTGAGCATGGGTGAGGGAAATGCTGTTTCTTTAAAACAACAACAACAGTTGTTTCCTTTAAAATGTTTTGAGGGGAGAGGGAAAGCTGGAGAGAAAGAACGAAACATAAACAGCAAATATTTTGTGAGCAGTAAACACTGATTATTTGAGTGGCCTTGAAGGAATTTCAGCAAAAGCTCCTTTCTAGCGTTAATCTCAGGGTTCTAAAGGGACTCTCTCGAGACAGCTTTATTATCCCAGGCACAAAGATAAGAGTGTTTAAATTATTATTATTTTTAAAGGAAGGCACCCTTGTCATTATAGGACTGCAGTTAAATCTATCTGAGGAAGTGGGGAGCACTTCTTAGATTGTGATACCTTGCCGGCATTTTCTAATACTTCCTACTGTTTTGTTGGGATGCAAAGAAACCCTGCTAAAACCCAGCAAAGGATTTTAAGGGCAGCATCTTTTTCTTCAGCTTGTAACATCTCTTCTATAACAATACAGAGTTGCAGCTAAGTGTAATAACAAGAGGGTGACACAATAGATCCTGGTAAGCTAAAAAGGGAAGTTTTTTTTAGGTTCCCCACCAACTTTCCAGCTCTTTCACCCCCATTTCTTCTTCGTGTAACAGAAGTGCCATCTGTTCCTAACCTTAACATGGCATGTGTTTGATTTATATTCAGTATTAGATAATAGAAGGGGGAAAGATTATAGCATGATCTAAGGCATCTATGAGCATTAGCTAGCTCTCTGGTCCAGAGATAAATAATACGCAATAAAAGGGTTGGGATCAGCTGCCTCCGCGCTACAGAAAAATATATATGGAAAGCAGGTCCAAATTTATTCAGTGCACAACAATAGCAGATGCAGCACGGCCAAAAAGGAGGAGGTATTATACTTGCTAACTTGCAAAAGTTCTCTGTGTTGCATAACTCTGATTCTGCAAGCCCCATGATGGTGAGGTATAGCTGTGCTGATGTGGGTCTAAATCTCATAAATGTGTTTGTTTACTGTTAGTAAGCTCAATTGGGGGGGATGACGACTCTGCATGCATGGTGAAGGTGATCACCCCAAAAGCTGTGGAATAAAACTTTCGTCAAGAGACCAGGGCCCATGACAGAAATAAGCCTGAAAAGCAGCCTTGAGCACAAAAAGATTTTACTGTCCAAAGTGTGTAAGAAGCAGAAATGCTGACAGGTACCTTAGTTAAGGTAAGAAGTGTTTGGATTTGATATCCCGCTTTATCACTACCCAAAGGAGTCTCAAAGCAGCTAACATTCTCCTTTCCCTTCTTCCCCCACAACAAACACTCTGTGAGGTGAGTGAGGCTGAGAGACTTCAGAGAAGTGTGACTAGCCCAAGGTCACCCAGCAGCTGCATGTGGAGGAGCGGGGAAGCGAACCCGGTTCACCAGATTATGAGTCTTCCGCTTTTAACCACTACACCACACTGGCTCAATGAGGTAAGTCAATGCACCGGTGTGAAGGAGATAGAAGATTTGTTGCCCTGTATGGCTAGCAGTGCTGGGTAACCTTTACAAGACACCCTACACCCTACACCTAAGGCCCAGGGGCTAGCCAATAGCCTTCTCAAACCGGCCTGTGGACGGTCCAGGAATCAGCGTGTTTTTACATGTGTAGAATGTGTCCTTTTATTTAAAACACATCTCTGGGTTATTTGTGGGCCCTGCCTGGTGTTTTTACATGAGTAGAATGTATGCTTTTATTTAAAACGCATCTCTGGGTTATTTGTGGGGCATAGGAATTCGTTCATCCCCCCCCCCCATAGTCCGGCCCTCCACAAGGTCTGAGGGACGGTGGACCGGCCCACGGCTGAAAAAGGCTGCTGACCCCTGCCCTACACTCTTAAAAGGCTTAGGATCAGGTTGACACCTGAAACATTGAAATACATTCCAAAATAGCCATGTGCACCAGGGATGGGGAAATGGGGCCCTTCAGAAGCAGCTGGACTACAAATCCCATGACCGCCATCCATGTTAGCTGGGTTGATGGGACTTGGAGGCCAACAACATTTAGAGGACCACAGGTCCGTCCCTCTATCGCAGCATGGACGACAGTGGCTCTGACTTCTTCTATTGTCTGCACGCTGACTAAGAAAACCAGCCTACCTGGAAAGCTACTTGGGCCGTGACAGTAAGCTTGTCTCTCTCAAATAGCCCGCGACTGATATAAATAAAAGTGGAGTAGGTTACACAGTCGATCAGGTTGTTGACCCTCTCTTTCACATTGTTGGAAGGTTCTGCTCGTTGCACCGCTTTGTGAAATACGACATTAAATGCCTGTGAGGGGAGACAGACAAGCTTGTAAGCCAATAGTGATGCTAGATTAAAACAGCGGCACAAAAAAACAACATATTGATTTCTTCCTGAATAGTAACCTTGAGTGAGAACTGATACATTGGATTGATTTTCTTCAGCTCATCCATGAGGAAGTAGAGAAGCGAGGCTCTTGCTGCTACTGGGCGATAATGTTCACGGGCCTCGTTGATCTTGACTTCATTGATGTTGGCTTCCATAACCTGGAACATACAACCAGTTGGTTGTAGTTAAAAAAATACACCCACCCCAAAACCCTACAAATCATCAGATAGTTAATACGATGAATCTCAGAACTTGCCGGTACTGAGTAGGGGACAACAAGTATGAAGGCAAGGGATGTAGCTGGCATCCCAGAATTCAGAACAATGAGTGATATCATTTTCTACTGCACTCCTTTGAACCTATAGGTTAAAAACAACTGACTGGGTGGCGTTTGGAAGACAAGAGAAATAGAGTACCATTTTTCAAGGTAGAAGAGAACATAGTGGAAGTAAAGGATTTTGGTATGAGCAAAGGATTAATGCAGTTATTTGAGAGAGCAACACACGTGGAGAAACGTGTCTAGAGAACCTCTGTATGAGAATCTGTTGGGAAGGGAGGTTAGACCCTCCAAGTATCCCAATTTTCCAGCGACAGTCCCGGATTTAGAGAAGCCATCCCAGTTTCTGATTTTGTCTCGGAATATCCCGCTTTTCTTTAAGACAGCCTTTCTCAACCTGTGGGGCCCCAGATGTTGTGGAACTACAACTCCCATCACCCCTAGCTAGCAAGGCCAGAGCTCAGGGATGATGGGAGTTGTAGTCCAACAACATCTGGGGACCCACAGGTTGAGAACTGCTGCTTTAGGATGTTCCTATTTCAATCAGATAAATGTTGGATGGTATGGTAGGACGTCCCTATTTTCATCAGAAAAATTCTGGTGGGTATGAAGTTATGCGACAGCCCCAAGCCAAGGAGATAAGTAACTATACAAATTTTAGAAGACATCTAAAGGCAGCCTTGTATAGGGAGGTTTTTTTAAGTTTAATGTTTTATTATGTTTTTTGTGTATGTTGGAAGCTGCCCAGACTGTAGGTTGTTGTTGTTGTTGTTGTCGTTGTTAAAGGAGGCCCAAGTTCCAATTTAGACCCGCTGATACTATATCCTTAGAGGTGATAGGGAAGTACAAGGTTGGACTTATAATATTTATTTTGCTCACATAATTACATAAAAGCAAATTCCTTGGGCACACAGAGGGCTGCAGAGGGGAGCAGCCATATCTTGTTACACAAGCACCCAACCCAAATAAAAGCCGGTATAGGACATTCCATTTCTAGATATAACACACTGCCACTTTTATGTCAAATTTATTATTGATAATTTCTTGTAAATGGCAATTGCATGACATTGGTAGAAAGAGATGCGATTCAAAGTGGTTGCCAACTTTTTAAAAAATGCAGTGGTTTCTTAACCATGTTGCTATTCTTACGTTTTCTGACAGCACCAAATATTCACTGATGTGCATCAGAATGACTGAAATTAATTTCAAGCCATGGTACTAGAATCACACTTTTATTGCTTTCATGTTCACCTGCAGCCCCTCGTTTTGTAGTGTCTTCCCTGCCCTTGTTGGCACACGATCGCTGTTGGTGTTGACAGGTTTAATGAGAGCCAGAAACTGAAGACATTCTCTTCACCTGCATTTGGTTCCAATACAGTGGTACCTCGGGTTAAGTACTTAATTCGTTCCGGAGCTCCATACTTAACCTGAAACTGTTCTTAACCTGAAGCACCACTTTAGCTAATGGGGCCTCCTGCTGCTGCCACACCGCTGGAGCACGATTTCTGTTCTCATCCTGAAGCAAAGTTCTTAACCTGAAGCACTATTTCTGGGTTAGCGGAGTCTGTAACCTGAAGCGTATGTAACCCGAGGTACCACTGTAATCTTTTATTCCCCCCCTCCACCTCTTGCGTTTTTACTTAGTATGCCAAGTTTATTGTCTAGCAACAGCAAACATTATTTGTTATTTTTGATTGTAATGCATGGTCTCAGTTTAATTGTAGCTTGGAGGGGGGGGAACTTAGGCTCTTGAGAAATAGTGCTAACAGGTAATATTTCTGATAAACAAAGGAACCCAAAGTACATTTGATTTCCAACTGAAAGTTATAAATGCAGTGTAAAAAAAAGAATGGAAAGAGTCAACACTTTGCGTAAATTCCCTTTGTTTTATAGCTTTTGTTTAGAATGCAGTAAAATATTGCCCTCTGACTAAAGCTTACTCATTTGTAGGTGATCACTGTATAATTTGCACAGGAATTTTACAACACAGTGGTATATACATTCTGTGCTATAGATTATATAAATGTAATTATGGCAGATTACAACTTTCATTAAATCCCAAAAGAAAACATTAAGAATTGCGTAAGTGGGTTGAGGGGGGGCGAAATGTTATAATGACTTTACAGATATATTTTAAAGTTGCTTTTGCGTTGTTCCGTGACTATGGTTGTTGTAGGCTGTGATTACTTCATATTGATCATTTTACCTTAATTTCTATTTCTGCCGCTGTGTGTTTTGTTGTTTCCAGTCTCTCTACCAAAAGGGTATCCCCAAGGAAATTACTCTCGGCTGCTGAAAGGCGTGTCAGTAATTCATCTTCAAGCATTTTCAACTCAATTTTAAAATAATTTTGCTGCTTTGTGAGTTCAGACTGAAATGAAAATGGTAAGGTTGCAAACCTATAATTCAAGAACCATTAATATAGGAAGTATGCATCGCTGAACTTCAAAACTTGCTGATTTCCCAAGACTTTATTATATCCCCCATTTATAGGGTTTAATAACTGAGCAATGGGTTGATAACAAAAAAGTGAAATGTGTAAAAGTGTAACCTTTATTCTGAATATTATTATGCAGACTTAAAACAAGACAAAAATTAGTAAAATAGCAGGTCTAAACTTTACCATATCCACCCCAATAAATATGAGCTGGGCATCCAGATTTATGTTTTGCTGTTAAGAATAATTACTTCTGAGACTGCTGTGGTGTCGCCAGTACAGTGGTACCTTGGTTTACGAACTTAATCTGTTCCGGAAGTCCATTCTTAAACCAAAGCGTTCTTAAACCAAGGAGTGCTATCTCATAGCAGCAGGGGACTCAATTTACAAATGGAACACACTCAACATGTTCTGATTGCAAGGCAAAGTTCACAAGCCAAAAACCTCCTTCCAGGTTTGCAGCGTTCTTAATCCAAGTTGTTCATAAACTAAGCTGTTCTTAAACCAAGGTACCACTGTATAAGAAAATTCTGCATGAATGGGAGAAGGAAGTTGATAAACCCTTTTTTAATTTCACAAAGAAAATTTCATTGCCTAGTAGGGGAAATGTTTCAAGTGTGATCCAAGCAAGCAATTGATGCAAATCAATACAGCAATCATTTTTTTAAAAAAATGCAATGAAAGCTGACTGAAAAGAAGCACTTTTTATATTGGAACACCTAGCCACCTGAACACTCATTGCAAAAACAATGCAACTGTGAGTATGGACAGGAAGATAGGCACACTGGCACACACAAAGCCACTCCTCTCTTCTTTTGGTGGAAGGAACAAATAAACCAAGATATATTACATGACCTATCATCCGAGACAGTAGGAAGCTATGGCTAACATCTTCAGAACAAGCCAGGATATTAAGCCAGCTTCAAATCATAGGTTTATATACTGGACTACTCCAGAACTGCTAACCATAGTTTCTTGGTTTCGATGAATCATAAACTATAGCTAACAGAAGACTTCTCTGTTTGTTTGTTTGTTTGCTCACTCAAATGAAAGGAGGATCATATCTTGGCTTGTTCGTATCTTGGTCCATTCAAACGACACGCGATCATCTAAATGAGGTGATATACAAACCTTAAAGTGTTCCAGATCAGGTCTTTCCACGTTGACAACATCTGCCAACAGTTGATCTTCTAAACCATCTCGTGTGACAGTAAAGTTGATTAATGTGGTCTGAGCCTGGATTTCTGGTTTATAATGGGGATTGGCAAGTTTGGTGTGGAGGATGAGCCGGAATTTAGGGTGAAATTTACACTCCTTATCTCCTACTCTAATATACCTGGAAAAGGAAAAACATGCTAGAAAAACGCTCCGATTTTGCGAACAGTAATGAGGGGTAGGCCTTTCACACTGGCAACCCTGGGAAACACTGCAAGTTATAGCTGTATTTCTGAGAAAATAAAAAAACATGCAGGAGAAGAAATGGAAAAATTAAGGCAAGGAAAAACCTGTAGCATTCGCTCCAGTTGAAACCATAAAGATTTTAGCATTCATTCAAATTCAGAATTGCAACCACAATGCAATAGGTCTCAACAGGCCACAGACTCCCACACTGAAATCAAATGCTCCCAGGGCAGCAAGAAATTAAAGATAGCTTTTTTCATTTCAAGTCTGACTTAACAGTAGATCAATAGTCAGCATAAAGAGGGTTCAGCTAGTGTGAAGATGCTATTCAGACAAGATAGACCCAGCAGGCAACCAAACCCACAAACAAGATTTGGACGTAGGTGGGAAATTAAGGCTACAAAGTGAAAAAGGTTGGCAGCATTATCGTCTGGGATTGTGGGCAACCAGACTCGGATGAACCTTGTTTCTTGGTTTAGCCTCCCAGTAGAGATATTCACAGCTGCAGTAATTGGAGCTAACTTTTAGGGCTAGGAATATCAGTATTATTTGTGGCTGCAAATTCTTTCCCAAAATTTAATTTGTGCAATTAAAGTGGATTAAAATGCTCTGTCACCCAAGTACAACAAATCCACTTTAAGAAAGAAAGAAAATTGTTGTGGACAGGAAAGTGAGGAGGAAATGTACTGAAAAGTGTGAAATCAATGAGTGATAAATGAGAAGGTGTATAAACATGCAAATCAGGATGAATGCTCAATAATCAAGGTTGATTGCAGTGGGAACTAAGTGCAACTAAGTTTGGATCCATTCTTTACAGGAACAGAAGGAAAATTTCTTTCAGTATATACATTTCTGTTTGCAGTTTTGTCTAATATACATATTTTTGCAAAGCAACTTCTCCCCTTAATGCATTTCTGCATGTTCATTCCACCAGGTACATGCACTTATATGCACACTTTAACAATTCATATGCATTTCCTTCCCACATTAGTTTGCTAGAGAACGAAGTCACAAAATCTGGAAGAGTGCGAATTTTAAAGTATGGCTGGGTTTCAATCTGTTCCAGAAAGTGCAGATTAGGAAATCTTCCTTTAAATGCAAACTGAATCAAATTTCCATTGCATCCCAAGTTAAATCGCACACATGTCTTCACCTTCCTTTTTTGAGCATGTGTCTCCCAAGCAGAGGGTCAAGCACAGGATCAATGGTCTCCTCCAGGTTTTCTATTAAAACAGGGTCTCCAGCAACAATAGCTTCTTCTATCACATCGACATACCTGCATGAGAGAGAGAGAGAGAGAGAGAGAGAGAGAGAGAGATTTAGGGAGAGTAAAGGGACTATCTGCAGGAGAAGATACAAGGAAGAGCATTAAGAGAGTTAAGGGATTTTCACCAGTTATTTAGATCAAACTCTGGTTCTTTGAGTGTGTGTGTGTATATGTGTGTGTGTGTGTATTTGATATATTTATACCTCTGTATCTTTGCAGCAAGCATGGATTAAAACAAGCAAAACAAGCAAGTGCATTGCGTCAACAGTCATACTATACCAAACCTAATGTTTTTGTTCCTCTTAATAGCAGCAGCTGCCAATGAGCGCTTACCCTTTCTGACTCAAATGGATGACTTTCAAATCCGAGCCATATCTGCTTTTTATCCATTTGATCCCCTGGTGCTGGGGGTCAATCAATAGAGGCCAGCGTTCGCAGTTTGTAAGAATAGTGGCGTTTTGCGTGGACATGGTATCACTAGGCAAGCCTTCATTGTTCCATTTAGCAATTGTTGCATCATCCGTCAGCATGGAGATCGGATCAAGACCTTCAGTCATTGGAATGGGAACCTAAAATAATAAAGGTTAACTTAGAAATGCCTAGTTTCAGTGACTTGTCCCTGTGACAATACATCACACTGCTCATGTCTGTAGCATGGAGAAAGCGAGGGAGGGAAGGGAGGAGCATAGCAGGGTCGCCCAGAGGAAAAAGAACGCTGCAGATCTTAATTCCCATTGCAGATGTTGCAAACATAGATGGGTGCTATTGCAATGTCACACGTCAGGAAACAAAACAAAATAAAGGAGTCCATTCATATTATTGTTTTATCTTTATGTAAACTGCTTTGAGGGTCGTTGGGTTTTTTTAACCATCAAGCGGTGTATATATTTTATGAAAATATTTTATAAAACAGAAAGAATGAAATCAAAGTGTATCATATATTGACCGCCAGTTCGTTCTTTGTATGATATTTATCAAGATCACTCTGCTTATCTATCTATCTACCTATCTATCTAATCTATCTATCATTTTATACCCTGCATTTCCTTCACAGGAAAACCTAAGGTGCGTTGTGGCAGTATGCATGCATGAATGACCAGTGCTTTTTTCTGGGGGTACACAGGGGTACGCATACCCCTAAAATTTTTGTTAATCTAACTCTAGCACAGTGAATCATCAGTTCTGTTGCTATCCCCGATGGCAGCCTCACTTCCAGTCATGATGTTTCCTGAGTCTCAGACGGAAGCGAGCGTTTAATGTGGGAAGTAGGAGTTGAAATCTAGCACGGTGATTGGTCAGTTTCTTTGTTCCTTGCATGCATATTCTTTGTACTTTTGTCCATGTACTGTATCTATTTCCCCCAATTTGAACTATAAAATGGTGATTCTCTTGAGTCAAAATGAAAGTACCCCTAAACATTTTAAAGAAAGAAAGCACTGTGTATGACAATGCCAATTAAAAAGCAAAAAGCAAAACAAAAGCCTCTCCCCTATGAACCAACCCTGACCCTGTGTTTGTCATCTGAGGCCCTTCTCTGTGTCTCCCATCCCAGAGAGGTTCGGAGGGCGGCAACAAGAGAAAAGGCCTTTTCTGTGGTGGCTCCCCAGTTGTGGAATGCTCTCCCCACAGAGGCTCATCTGGTGCCATCATTACATGTTTTTAGGTGCCAGGCAAAAATGTTCCTCTTTAACCAGGCCTAAATAATCTGTGGCCTGTGAAAGTGTGGGGGAGAGGACTGTTATTATGATGACATTTTATTATTAGGCTGTCTCTGAGAGTATGTTTTTATTATGTTTTTAATGTTGTACATCACCTTGGGATCTTTTGATAAAGGGCAGTTTATAAATTGAAATAATAATAATAATAATAATAATAATAATAATAATAATAATGTAGCAAAATGTCAGACTGTCCCTAAAGGTATCGTGGATTATGCCATTATGATCTGTGTTAGCAACTGAATTACTACTGAACTACAGTGGTACCTCAGGTTACATACGCTTCAGGTTACAGACTCCGCTAACCCAGAAATATTACCTCGGGTTAAGAACTTTACCTCAGGATGAGAACAAAAATCACATGGCGGCAGCACGGCAGCAGCAGGAGGCCCCATTAGCTAAAGTGGTGCTTCAGGTTAAGAACAGTTTCAGGTTAAGAACGGACCTCCGGAACAAATTAAGTACTTAACCTGAGGTACCACTGTATTTTGAATAGGGAGAAAAAATCCAGTACTATTACTACAATTAAGAACAGTGAAATATTTTGCTCATGTAAAATGTGTTTTCGTGCACTTTTAATATGTATCCCCTCCTTATCTAATGAAGGATTTTTTTTTTTTTTTTTGCTGGCAACACAGAAGCATAATGTATAGTTTTCAAAAATTATTCCCCCCAAACATTTCAACTAAAGACATCTTTATTGCACACTACCTTTTGGGTTCTCAAGAAGGGCAGCCACAGATTCTGAACTAGCTCATGCCGATACCGCTTGGCAAATGGCCCAGCGTACGAAATGAATGCCGCTGTCAGAAGCACATCTCCACACAGTGTCTTCTCTTGCTCATGATACTGAGCTACGGACTGAGCCCACCTCACATTCTCTGACTGAAATAAAAGGGCCATAGGTTAATTTATAGCAGCTTAAGGCAACTACAAAGTTGTCTGTAACTATAAGGAAGGAAGCTTGGGTTTAGGTCCTTGGGTATTTTCATCATGAGGCAAACAGGCTGGTTAAAAGCTCAGTGGAATGGACCAGGGAGTCTCCATCTGTTTTAAAAAGGAGACAGGAAGGCTTCCTAAGGGAGGGCCTTATTAAGATGGAGGCCTAACACAGATGACAATCTAGCATGGGGCTCCCTTGAGCTGGGCTTCATCGACTTATCTTAAATTGAGGAATTTAGCTTTCCTTGAGATATCCAGGACCTGGGCCACTTAGGGCTTTAAAGGTCAGTGCCACAACTTTAAACCGGGTATGGAAACAAAGTTGAACTTAACAAAGTGGGCTTTTTTTTAAAAAAAGACATAATATGCTGATGCTGCCTTAAATCTGTCAACAGTTGGGCAGCTGCATTCACAACCAGTTGAAGCTTCCAGAGCATCTTTAGGGACTGTTTTATTGTACAGTCAAACCTCTTCTTACATCCCCCTCTGCTTGCGTCCATTTCGCCCAACGTCCGCGGCAAACCCGGAAGTAACCGGCGGGTTTGCCGCCAGCCACACATGCGCGAGCGGCGATCGCTGTTTGCGCATGCGTGGAAGCGACGATCGCCATCCGCACATGCGCAGAAGTGGCGATTGCCACCCTCGCCCAATGCCGCCTCTCCCAGCTACCTTTTTCGACCTCTGGACGGACCTCCGGAATGGATTATGGTTGCAGGTAGAGGTTCCACTGACATAGACTCCGCCCAGACATTAATGGTAGTAAACTGCTCTCCCAGAGCAAATCATATTGTACGGTAGAGTCTAAGATAGTTGAGCTTATGCCTTCCATCAGACCTTACCACGAGCCATGCTGGTCGGGGATGATGGCAGTTGGAGTCCAACAACATCTGGAGATTTTCCTCACAGGTTCCTAACTCCCGGTTTAAGCTAAGCCATGTTTGATTGTGTGTTGCCATGTGTAAAGGCCTCGGGTAAATAGTCAGCATTGTACAGGGCGCAAAAGCACTGAAATGCCAGCTTTGTTTGTTTATCATTGACCTGGGGAGGGGGAAGCCAGCTAAACATAAATGAAACATGCAGTATGTCACCTTTGGCTTGGACAACCTCATCAGCATCTGATGAATTCTAGGTATGTAGGCATTCCTAGTCCAGCAAAGGATATGCATAGGAAAGCAAGCTTCTGTGCACAGATCAATCACTTCATGGATCAGAAACTGAGAGTGAAAATCAGGTGATCGTGCTAATGTTGCACCCAAATGCATATGTTGCATTGCTTTCTGTGGGCTGCTCATTGGAAGGCACAGTTTACCTTTTACACTATGGTGCAACCAGATACACACAGATACTGTATTTTTTGCTCTATAAGACTCACTTTTTCCCTCCTAAAAAGTAAGGGGAAATGTGTATAGGTCTTACGGAGCGAATGCAGGCTGCGCAGCTATCCCAGAAGACTGAACAGCAAGAGGGATTGCTGCTTTCGCTGCGCAGCGATCCCTCTTGCTGTTCTGGCTTCTGAGATTCAGAATATTTTTTTTTCTTGTTTTCCTCCTCTAAAAACTAGGTGCGTCTTGTGGTCTGGTGCGTCTTATAGAGCGAAAAATACAGTAGATAGTATTTTAAAGCGTGTCTAGGCCTAGGTGGGATGGAGGAGTTTTAGGGTGGGATTCAAAAAAAGTTTTACTCACAGTAAATTGAAATTGACGGACCTAACTCTGGCTATGTACATATTACCAGCTTACCTAGTAAGAGACTAGGGCCCTGCGGGACTTGACATCTTTCTGCAGGGCCTGCAAGACAGAGCTGTTCCACCAGGCCTTTGGCCAGGGCACAGCCTAACTCCCTCCCTCGGCAATCTTCGCGGAGCTCTGGCCCAATGGTTGCCAGTGGCTTGATTTGAATTAATTTTATAATGAATGATTTTAGAGTGTTGTTTGTGCTGTACTTTTGTACTGTTTTATTGTTGTTAGCCGCCCTGAGCCCGGCTTCGGCTGGGGAGGGCGGGATATTAATAATAATAATAGTAATTATTATTATTATTATTATTATTATTATTATTATTATTATTATTATTATTAAAACACAGCTAGGTAGTTCTTTTTCTCAATCTGGCTCAAAGCTGTGGGGATGCATCAAAATGCAGTATTTTATAGGAAACTACGGGACAGAAATGGATTTGTGGCTCATGTTGCATGTATGCTGCTTCCCCAATCAGTGGTGGCAGCACACTGGGTGCAGAGTAAACGGGAGTGCGCGCACAACCTTAGTTGTGTTCATTAATGTAGACTCGTCTACTCTGAGTAAAGCTCAAGTCTGAATAGCCAAGCATCACATTCCTTAAATAACTAGGACATATTGTATTGGGTATTTTGCTGCAATCCTAAGAAATATTCAGGTGTGATCTCAGAGCATCTCAGACTTGGAACATCTTTTTTTTAAAAAAGTCTGTTAGCACTGCCCAAGAGTTGCCATTCCTGCCTTTTTCTAAACGTTCATCGACATGTTAGTTAGTAGGTAATCTTGCAGTTAATATATACGGCAGCGAGGCAAATTGTAAGAAAACGTAAAGGTCAAAAACATGTTTCATTTATGGGGGGAAATGAATGATAATGACATAATTTTTTTTCAGCTCATCAGGTTCTTTGCTAAGTGCCTCTGTTATTGTCAGATCACTAGTGTATAACAAAGGCATGCTTTCTGTAGGCTGCTTCATTAGCCTGCCCTGTAGGACCTCACCTCGAGACCTTTCACTAATCTGTTGGCCAGCTCAATAGTCTTATTAGTTCTATTCACTTCTTCCTGGCAGCGGATTTTCTCAGCTGTCGCCCTCTCAAAGGCAGTGGTGAAGGCAGCCAGGTTTGTGTCTAGTTCCTTTAAATAATAATAATAAAAAACCAGTAAGAAACAAGACTAGACATTGTAGGGACAAGCAACAAAAAAAAATGTCACCACACAGTCATATGTTTTTTTTCTACTGCGGAAAATAAGAACACAGGGAGCAGTCTCACACTGAGTCCTACCATTAAGAACATCTCGCTGAGGATTGCCTGGCAGAAACTCTCTGCAGAGTTTCAGACAGGGGACACCTCCAGCTCTACCTCCAGACACCTGGGGTTAACCTGGGGCATTTTGCAAGCCAAACAGGTGGCTTGCTGCTGAGCTAAGGAGCTGCTATATCACACAGCCAGGAAAATAGAATTGCTCTTAGAAACATTCAGATGTTCGGTGCGCACAACCAGAAAACATTGCAAAAATGCTTCAGTAGGGGTAGTGTTTGCTTTCTTTGCCAACATGCCAGCAACCTTTCATGGACAAAGCTTAGTGCAATCCAATTTGCGCTTGTTTTCAAAGCAGGTCTA
Organism: Podarcis tiliguerta; assembly: GCF_965153285.1. Taxonomy (NCBI): domain Eukaryota; kingdom Metazoa; phylum Chordata; class Lepidosauria; order Squamata; family Lacertidae; genus Podarcis; species Podarcis tiliguerta. The sequence continues at coordinate 21,524,526 of NC_139534.1, forward strand.
TTCCCCAGCCCCCGTTTACCTTGTTTGAATTGGGCGAAACAGTTGTCTAAGCTGGAGAAAAGTCACATATCTTGCCAATGGCTCATCAGCAAATCAGTGCTCGTATGTGGCAAACTGCTTCAATGACTGGCTCCCTACTCAATAATTCCAACTGAACTGGTAGAAAAATGACCAACCTATTGTGAAATCAAAGTCCAGCAATGCTTTGTGCAGACTATCCTTTACGGTGACATGCTGTCAACAATTGTATTAAGCACAATAAGGCGGTTCAGGTTAGAATTCAGCAACCATTCTCCACTTCAAATTCTGTAGTTAAAACAAAAGGAGCTCAAAGAGAGGTTTTGCTCACTAGGACAAGCATATTGGGCTCCTCCTTGTCCACCTCTTTGTGGAACAACGGCAAACTCCTGACAAACATCCACAGGTATTTAGCAATACAGGAAAAGCAAACAAACCAAGAGACTGCTTTGAGCATCCTTTGGGAGCAAGCAATATTGCACCGAAGTTCTTTTATAGATGGTAGTGCGTTCCACTATTTTCACAAGTAGTTTGTTTCCCCTTTGATTCACCCATCCAGATAGGAAAACAAAGTAGCAACATACTTAGCAATATTTTTTATATATAAACCTTGAAAACGAGCAGAAGTGTGTGCCTGAAAGAATTTGACAAAATCAGTGTCTGTCACCAGTCCTTAGTAGAGATAAGAATAATTAGGAGTGGTGCTTCTACTTCTAGCAATGACATATTCTAGAACAGGTAATCTGGGTATAATTTTATATTTTCCACTCTGTAACTTTGGCCTCATGCAACTGCAAAGTGTAAAAAAAAAAAAAAAAAAAAAAAAAGAGGAAAGAGGAAAAGTTGTAGAAAACCCTACCAGCTATTAATGAATGGAAGGCAGACTATGAGTTCATCTAAGTAATATATATATATAAATATATGACCTATGGAATCCTGCCAGGATCTGTAGAAGCCTCTGGTGGATTGATGAGAAAGAGCTGTTTAGGGACCGAGAATTTGCCTGGGGGCAGCATTAACTTACCTAAGCAATTTTCTAAAGATTTCATAGTATGAAATATGGACAAAGAAAGCGTATGCAACTCTCGAAGGCTGCTTATCTTCTTCCTCTTTCAGGTTTCTTCGAAATACCTGACATCTCCACAAAATGGGTTAAGTTGGGCAGGGTGCACACTTGAGATGGAGGAGAGAACATGCTGTGTGGTTGAAGTCAGATAGCTGCACATGGCAGAGACTCTGTTTACTCCAAAAGAAGCCAGGGTTACAATCGGGGCGGAGGAAGGGGGTGCGGGGTCCGACCCGGGTGTCACCACTGAGGGGGGTGACAAAATGCCAGGTGGCACTCACCACGGGGACCGCAGCATGCCCGAGCCACGCAACTCTCCTGGGAGTGACGTTGCGGTGTTTGCCCTCCTAGGTGGGTCATAAGGAAAGGGTTAAATGAGTGTGAAGTGATTGGCCAGTGGGAACCCAAGGGGAGGAGGAGATAGAGTTAGAGTTGGAGTTGTTGGGAAGTCAGTTGGGAGTTGGAGAAGGAAGAGGGAGGATAAGTCTGTGGGTTGGTCTAGTTTTGATGTGAGAGAGTGAGAGGAACTTTTAGGAGGAGTCAGATAGACATTTGGGATAATCAGTTAGAAGTTATTAGGAAGGTATAGGCCAGTAAAGGGGATGTGGGTGGCGCTGTGGGTTAAACCACAGAGCCTAGGACTTGCCGATCAGAAGGTTGGCGGTTCGAATCCCCACAACGGGGGGCTCCCGTTCTTCGGTCCCTGCTCCTGCCAACCTAGCAGTTCGAAAGCACGTCAAAGTGCAAGTAGATAAATAGGTACCGCTCCGGCGGGAAGGTAAATGGCATTTCCGTGCGCTGCTCTGGTTCACCAGAAGCGGCTTAGTCATGCTGGCCATGTGACCTGGAAGCTATACGCCGGCTCCCTTGGCCAATAAAGCGAGATGAGCGCTGCAACCCCAGAGTCGGTCACGACTGGACCTAATGGTCAGGGGTCCCTTTACCTTTACCTTAGGCCAGTAAAGAAACTAAGATTAAGAAACTGACAAGAAAAATTATCTGAAACCATAAACTTGTTAATGCTTATAAAATAAACTTGCTTTTTTGATTTAATGTTAACAACTGTCTGGACTCTGTGTGTACCCGAGAGAAACGGGTTGGTGGCAGCGGGGAAGCAATCACAGTGGTGGCACAGGGATCAATAGATCGCCAAACGTCCGGGGACCCTGTGTGATCGCCACAGATGTGGTGGCTTGGGCACTCGCAGGCTCTGCGCTGCCCCAAACAGCCTGCCCACCGCCTCCCCGTCAGCTGTAGGGCGGCTGAGTGGGAGGAGGCAGACAGACTCCTTGGAGGCCCCACGGAGCGGCCTGCCCTGGCTGGCCCTGCCCCGTGGGTGGCTGGCTCTGCCCCCATGGGCAGCTGGCCCCGCCCATGGATGCAGGGCACACACGCCACCCCAGGCGCCCGATCAGATTGCTCTGCTGCTTGTTACAATACTACAAGGAGCACATGTGTGTCAATGTCACACAGTGCCCTTTTCCTCCATACTGAACATGTGCATGCTACTCTACAGATCCTTGTGTGACTCCCTTGTTGACTCATTATGACAAATCCCTTTAATTCCTGGTAAACCCAAAGTCAAAGTTTCCAACCAACCCTGTTAAAGAGGTAAAGGAACCCCTGACCATGTCCAGTCGTGGCCGACTCTGGCGTTGCGGCGCTCATCTCACTTTATTGGCCAAGGGAGCTGGCAAACCAGAGCAGCGCATGGAAACGCCATTTACCTTCCCGCCGGAGCGGTACTTATTTATCTACTTGCACTTTGACGTGCTTCCGAACTGCTAGGTTGGCAGGAGCAGGGACCGAGCAATGGGAACTCACCCCGCCGTGTGGATTTGAACCACTGACCTTTTGATCGGCAAGTCCTAGGCTCTGTGGTTTAACCCACAGCGCCACTAACCCTGTTACGATTCCCAAATTACACCTGCTACATCCATTCCTCTGCTGAGGGACTTGGGGTCATTTGTTCTCCCGGCTCGCCCAGTATGGAATATTCTACAGGAAGTGAGACCACTAGAACAATCTATTGTTTTTCTACCTGGCGAAACCAAATTAGATTTACATAATTTTACATATGCAAATGAAGTAAATGTTTGTGTTTTGAGAAATACACCACTTATTTGAACTACCTACATTTTTGACACTACCTAAGTATTGTAGTAACAAACGGCTGCAAGTCTCTACCCCGCTTACCTGGGAGCAAGCCCTATTGAACTCAATAGGACTTACTTCCGAGTAGATGTGTAAAGGAGTGCACTGTTAGCTTATTGCACCATTCCCCCCCTTCCCTTTTCTGGAATTACCAGTAAGACATGCCCCTACCCTTACAGTTTGTGCATATCAATGTGATTAATTTTTTTTAAGTGCCAAAATCTCTCTCTCTCTCTTTTAAAGCAGTGCCCTTTTCAAAACAAGGGGAAATTCAGTGTAGTTTCAGTGCCACAGTGATCAAACAGTGTCACATCACTATGGCAATTGGTGCCCAGGCCAGGAATACAGATCAGCTTTAATTGTGCAACGCCTTATTGCTGGTGCATGTCAATCAGAACCTATGAATTGAGAAAAATTTGCTCTGTTCATTCTGTTAAATGATGTATCCAATTAAACCTGTTAGAATTCATGATCTTCAGTCAAGGTTAAATGAAAGTAGTTACTCCTGTCAGCTAGGTGATTAAATGCTGCCTACATCAGGCACATTTATGTGCAAAATTAAAATTTTGGTATAAAGCATGAATCTTTATGCATGCCAGTTAATTATCTTGCAGTTCCTTCCACTTATTAAATGCCCATTGCATTTCTTCTTAATCATTAGCTTCCTTTCAAAACTTGTTTCATACTCTACATTATACCAAATTTCAATGTTTAAATGAAATGCTGTATAAATGAAAACTTCCTCTTTTCAAGGATTTGGCTGTTGCTATGTTACTGAAAGATAACCGTTATTAACAGTTTCCCTCCCCACCCCCCAGTCATTATGCAAAAGATCTGTTTGTGTTGTGCTACAGGGTTCTGAGCCACTGTGATAGGAATCCCTTGTGTTCTTGCTGCCTGCTGGTCATTTCTGCTTTCTTTAAACCTACCTGGGACTTCTCCTGTTCACTAGCCAAGCACTGAGGTAGTGGCATGCAACGCTACAACATAACAATCAGCCTAGCAATAATAAGGGAAAATGCTCCAGACCGACCCCTCCCTGAAAACACAACAGTCAAAAGCCTTAAAATCTACCGGCACGGTTTTAATTTGCCAGAGGAGGGAAAGGGGGAAAGCTCTGTTGTCGTTGCTGTTTTTAAAATGCCACAGTCCCTTATGTGGAATGAGGTGGTGTTGAGGATCAGAGATGGCTAACTGGTGAGGTGCTGCTGAACTCCAGCTCCCATCAGCCTCAAGCAGCATGGCCAATGGTCAAGTGTGAGGGGAGTTGTAGTCCACCCTTGGGAGGGTACAGCTTTCTCATCTCTGATTTGTAGTGGAACTCCATTTCACGTAAAGGACAGCGTGTGTCATTTGACAGCTGGGGGAGGCTTCTTCTTTGCAGACTCCTATCTTACTCTGTCCATCAAGATTTGCAACCTTCCCCTGTCTTCACAGAGTTCTTTGGGGTTTGTTTCTCGATGAATTTAGTGTTCAGAAATGGGTTAAGGCAGTGGTTCTCAACCTGTGGGTCCCCAGATGTTGTTGGACTACAACTCCCATCATCCCTGAGCTCTGGCCTTGCTAACCAGGGGAGATGGGAGTTGTAGTTCAACAACATCTGGGGACCCACAGGTTGAGAAAGGCTGGGTTAAGGCATGGGTAGGCAAACTAAGGCCCGGGGGCAGGATCCGGCCCAATCGCCTTCTCAATCCAGCCCATGGATGGTCTGGGAATCAGCGTGTTTTTACATGAGTAGAATGTGTCCTTTTATTTAAAATGCACCTCTGGGTTATTTGTGGGGCACAGGGATTCGTTCATTCCCCCCTCCTCCCAAATATAGTCTGGCCCCCCACAAGGTCTGAGGAACAGTGGACTGGCCCCCCATTGAAAAAGTTTGCTGACCCCTGGGTTAAGGTTACTGAGCTTCCAAACAGGTGTTGCACATAATAATATCAAATTATACTGAGGATAGTATGCAAAAATTAATAATTGTCAGCATTTGTAGTGCCAGAAAGCAAGCTGATAGTCTCAGATGATCTTTGTTTGTTTGTTTGGGTTATGGTCCAATAATGATTTACTGAGAAATCCCAGTGGTGTGCAGTATTATGTCATTTCAGGAACCATGAGAATTCCCTCTAAGTTGCTCCTTAGGTAATCGGATTCAGCCATTAAACTAGGGGCACTTCCAGGTTCCCTGTATGTTAAACATTCATCTGGATTTGTTTGTGGTAAGGCTAGATGATATTGCACCGAGCAGTGTTATCCCACTGTAGGGATGGGAGATAAGTTCAATTTGCTTCCCATTTAAAGGCAAATTTGCCTAATTAACATTATTTGGAACCATGTGTGAACTGAAACATAGTTATTCCTTCGAAATTTGCACTTCCTCAAATTTTGCATTGCAATTCTCCAGCCAAGTAATGTGTGCAGAATTGCATATACTAGGCTAAAGTGTGCATAGAAATACATGCATCAATGAAAATAATATGAAAATGCATTATACTGGTGGAAACGCTTTGTAAAAACAAGTATATTAAGCAAAAATGCCGGAGAAATTTGCACAAAAATGCTGGTGAATTTTCATGAGGACATTGGAAAAATAAAAATAAAACACAAATTGATGCGGAAATGTAGAGAACAGTACTTAAAACTGGTAAAATGAGAAACGGAGAGAAATCAAAAGTGACACATTGGCCCATCCCTATCCCACACCTTCTATTATATTTTCCCATCTCTTTTGTTATTGCAAAAGTCTGGTCTTTGGGGAAGCAGATTTCCTATGCAAATGTCATTGCCCAACCTGGATTTGGTGGCATGTGAGGAGTCTGTTGTACTTGAGGTTGGTTCCCTGTGGGATTCGAACTCTGAAGTTCTAGGTTTATTCTAAATCACATAGGAAAGCTGCTCAAGTAGAAACTGTTGCCTGCTACAGAAACGCAGTGGAAGGGTGGGCAATTAGGAATGGCATTGTGGAAATGTGGGAGGGGTGGGCCTGGTGGACCAATGGGGTCATCCCTGTTCCCTCTCTTAAAGGTAAAGGTAAAGGTAAAGGTACCCCTGACCATTAGGTCCAGTCGTGGCCGACTCTGGGGTTGCGGCGCTCATCTTGTTTTACTGGCCGAGGGAGCTGGTGTACAGCTTCTGGGTCATGTGGCCAGCATGACTAAGCCGCTTCTGGTGAACCAGAGCAGCGCACGGAAATGCTATTTACCTTCCCACCAGAGCGGTACCTATTTATCTACTTGCACTTTGACATGCTTTTGAACTGCTAGGTTGGCAGGAGCAGGGACCGAGCAACGGGAGCTCACCCCGTCACAGGGATTCAAACCACCGACCTTCTGATTGGCAAGTCGTAGGCTCTGTGGTTTAACCCACAGCGCCACCCACATCCTGTTCTCTGTCTTACATAATGGTATTCAAATTTGTGTGGGGACAATGACTGAATATGGAATCTCATTAAGATCTATTATTAGGTCCTCTAAGAATTAGTCTAATCCCTTACAAAATTATCTCCACTAGTCGCAGCAATCACATAATGAATCCACAAGTTTACTACAAACTGTATGAAGAATATTTCCTTTGCTTCATCCTGAACCTACAGCCAATCAATCTTATGACCCTGTGTTGTATTGTGTTGACTGAGGGATAATCGTTTCACCCTATTTGTTTTCTTGGCACTATGTGTATCACAATTTTATAAAACTTGTGACACATTTTCCTTCGCTGTCTTCCCCCAAACCAAAAGACCCTAATCCCTTCAGCTTTTCCTTGCGGAAAAGAAACTTCGTAACACATGATAATTTTGATTGCCATTTTCTGTACCTCCTCTGGCTTTTTATTATCATTTTTTGAGAGCTACTGTGCAGCGTATTCTAAATGTGACTCCAACAAAGACTGATATAACAACATCATCTTCAATGCCTTTCTTAGTAACTCCTAACGCTGGACACAAAAACAATGTTAAGTCCCACTGATTCCTATGAGAGAATTAAGGACTTGAGTAGGATGCTTAGAAAACAAGTAGACAGCAGCTTCTTCACTGCTGGTGTGTGTTCTCTCTGTAGTGTACCTTATAATTGCCTAATAGTAACAACAGGATTATTGTTTCTTTTCATCTTCAGTATTCGGCCCGGCCAAATTACACAGCGAAGAAATAAAAGGAGTTGCAAGGATAGGACCCAGAAAGGGGTATGACAACCGTGTTGAAACCAATTAGTTCTGGATCTGGCCTGCGTCTTGATGGGGGGAAGAGACCCCCACTTCCAAAACCTTGTGTGCTTTCCTTAGCTATTTGGAAGGAAGACAAGGCATATATGAATTAATAAGGCTAAACTACTGCAAAACTGAGAAAGTTTGTTCTACTATTTTGTTTGCAACAGGATCATTCCTTACATATTCACAAACTTCTAAATAGTAGATAGATGATGATAGATAGATGATAGATAGATGACAGATGGATGATAGATAGATGATAGATAGGTAGATGCTAGATAGATGCTAGATAGATAGTTGTGCATCAAGCCCCCCAAACCCCCGCCCATGAAAATGAAGACGCCAAGGAGACAGAATTTAGTTTAAAGGTTAATGGGCAAATTTAGGCCACAGCTTTATTGAATAAACAAATGTGACTGGCAGTGGCGTAGCGTGGGTAAAATGTGAAAGAAATAAAAAGGGTCGTTTTCACAATGGATAGAAGGGTAGAGAGATTTGTGTCCAAGGATCTATATTGAGTTGCTGCTATTTAATTTGTTCATAAATGATCAGGAGTTACTGATATAAGAGCTCTTGGTAAATAAAACAAAATTATTCAATTTGCTAAAAATGGAACACTGTTTGATTTTGCCTATGTGCAACTGAGACTACTAAGTCATTGTTTGTTTGCTTGTAAAAAAATTGCAACCTGGCGACTGCACTCTAGCAGGCAATGTGGCACCCACTCCTTAACTGCAGACCAGACATTATACCTCTCTCTCTTTTGCCAACTTCTATAAAAGCCCTAACGCACGTGGCGCTGTGGGTTAAACCACAGAGCCTAGGACTTGCCTATCAGAAGGTTGGTGGTTCGAATCCCCGTGACTGGGTGAGCTCCCGTTGCTCGGTCCCTGCTCCTGCCAACCAAGCAGTTCGAAAGCATGCCAAATGCAAGTAGATAAATAGGTACCGCTTCAGCGGGAAGGTAAACGGCGTTTCCGTGCACTGCTCTGGTTCACCAGAAGTGGCTTAGTCATGCTGGCCCCATGACCTGGAAGCTGTACGCCGGCTCCCTCGACCAATAAAGCGAGATGAGTGCCGCAACCCCAGAGTTGGTCACGACTGGACCTAATGGTCAGGGATCCCTTTACCTTTACCTATAAAAGCCCTGCTCCTGTTCCTTTAACATCTAAAAAATATCACTTGCTATTTTTGTGTGTATCCAGTGGTGCACCAGAATTTTTTGAAATGTTGGGCTGAGAGTTAGCAACGGGAAGGCAATGATCTGAACAGAGAGATGGGAAGCAGGGGCTATATCTGCGAGAGAATGTGCACCTGTCTGCACAGATGTGTATTGGTTCGTGTGAAGCTGCCATGAATCATGACTTATGAGATTGTATGTATGGAATGAGATCATGATACATTTGTAGGATGCGACCCATGTTGCAAGTGAGCACTGGGCTCCCAAAAACACCGAGGCGGCTTTGCCCACATGGTGGACCCCTGTCAGAAATGATCAAACCGAAAAACAGCAGCAAAAGTGAGTTAAAAGTCCTTGAATTAAATGTAACTACTAAATGTAACTAGCATTCCACTTGAATGACCAGACCCATTTTTGTTGGTTATTGGACAAATGCAAGAAAATCAATATCTCTGCTGAGAAACCGGAGTTTAGAATTAAGGGGCAAACCCCCTCCAGAACATTCTGAGTTCAAATGCTCATCATTCCCTAGTGTTATTTGAAATTCTTGTTTGGAGTTAAATGGTCAAGTCATAAATAGAATAAATTCTTCACCTACTGGTGGATTTTACAACTTGTTTTTACAACTAGCTTTGAAACTTGGGAAAAGTCACAAAGGTTAACAACAGCTTTATACTTTGTTATTCCTTATCAGTTGAAATAGGCCTGAGAGTTTGTGGGTTTGCTCCATGCTCTACAGTTTCACATTTAATACTCTGTCATGATTTAGTAATTCACCAAACATAATATCAAATGAAGAGGAACTGCACACCTGTATAAAAACAAATGTAATTTTTAGAACTGCTGAGTTTAAAATCAGTATTACTGAAGTCACAAATCAAACAAACTATGCACATTGATTGCAAACACCATTTGTTTGCTGAATTACTGCGCACATCGACTTGAATTCCCTTTGAGTTTACTGGGATTCCTATTCATATAATAATGCTTAAATGTAAAGGTAAAGGACCCCTGACAGTTAAGTCCAGTTGCAAACGACTATGGGGTTGTGGCGGTCATATCGCTTTATTGGCCAAGGGAGCTGGCGTTTGTCCGCAGACAATTTTCTGGGTCATGTGGCCAGCATGACTAAGACGCTTCTGGCGAATCCAGAGCAGCACACAGAAACGCCCTTTACCTTCCTGCCGGGAACAGTACCTATTTATCTACTTAGACATTGACATGCTTTCAAACTACTAGGTTGGCAGGAGCTGCGAGTGAGCAATGGGAGCTCACCCCATCGCGGCGATTCGAACCGCCGACCTTCCAATTGGCAAGCCCTAGGCTCAGGGCAACACTAATGATTCCTACTGTGTTAAAGCAAACTTTTGCCATTTAAATTCATCTTCTTTGTTCATTTAACAGCACAATCCTAAGCATATTTAGACACTGCATATGGTTTGCTGGCAACAGTTTTCAAATATTATTTATTGCATTTTTCTTGAAAAAAGATAAATCCAGCTGAAATCAGAATGTTGACAATACGGGGTGGCAATTTTATGTCAATGTTTTGTGGATGCTGCAAAATCAAACAAACTTGTGTACCTTAGAAGTACAATAAACACCCATCTGGAAACACCTTTACTCCTAGGTAAGTAGTGGAAGGAAACTAGAATACATTTATTTGCTGCTGCATAGCACCTCTATCAGGTGGATCAAGAAGGTGTAGTCTCCCCCAAATTAAGAGGGAGAAATTCTTTTTCCTTTTATGATGGATACTTCTTGCAACTGAAAGCTTAAGCCAGCCTAAATAGAGTGTTCCCTGAATTGCAACTGAACGCTAAATGGAAACTTCGCCATTTATATCAAGGAACACATTTATCTGAGAAATAGGCTAGGCTACAGCCCAAAATGACTGCCACCTCACTGTGTCCCTCCCCCACTTTGTAGCCAGCAAAGCTAAACTAATATTGAATGCATGTCGCTCAAATATCAAAGAGAAAACCCACCTACAGATCCTTTTTTAAAAAGCTCCTAATCAGTGGGTAAATAGGCAATTGGGGTCATAGGAGACAATAACAATAATACTTTGTTCTATTATTTCGGACGAGTACATCAAGCCAAACAAAACACAACAAATGATTATCCAGGCTAGAAACCCTTTCATTGCCTCCAAGAACAGTAATGGAATTTTAAATTTTGACATATAAGGAATGGTGCCCTACGTTTGATATGTAGGAGATAGGAAGATAAACTGAAGACCATAACACTTACATTGAGCTTCTTCCTTATTGACTCAAGTTTTTCCGCCGCAACCACCAAGTCTGCGTTGGCCTGTGCCAGGGCTTGCCGTTTTTGGTCTACTTCGCAGTAAACCTAAAAGGTTAGAGCAGGATACATGTTTAAACTGTGCACTGCACATCACAGAAATTTACCACAGAAAGTGGTAAGTTGATAGAGGCCTGAATTCAGATAGCAGTCCGGAAAGCTCAAAAAGGGTTAGAATCATAGAATCGTTTGAAAAACTTATAACAGTTTAGTGGACACTGTCTAATGAGGACTCAATTCAGTGATTCTAAGCTTGGAGCTTGAAGTTCATTGATCTTCAACTGGCCAGTTTCTCAATACAGTGGTACCTCAGTTTACGAACTTAATCCGTTCCTGAAGTCCGTTCTTAAACTGAATCCGTTCTTAAACTGAGGTGTGCTTTCCCTTATGAGGCCTTCCACTACCGGCGCCCTTCCTCTGTTCGGATTCTGTTTGTAGACCAAGGTAAAGTTCGCTAACCGGGACACTACCGGTTTTGCGGAGTTCATAAACCGAATAGTTCGTAAACAGGTCTGTTTGTAAACCGAGATACCACTGTACCCATTATTTTGTCACAGCCTGACCTGAGATGTGTCCCCAAACAGCAGCAATTTAGAAAAAGAAAGTCTACACAGTTAATTACATCACAACAACGATACATTTACTTAGGGTTTTGGTGGGAAATGAGTTATGTTAGGTGAGGAGTCAGGGTTAGTGGGTACATGCTTACTTTCCCCTCTGTTCCATTTTATGTAATTTTCGACATTACGTTTTCTTGCAGGATCCCTGTGCTGATCACTGCTTGTTATGAAACAGTATACACACATATAACAGTCCATGAGGGTTCGACATTAAAATGGAACTTATTAGCAGGGAAAGTACATTATGTCATATGAACATCCGTTATAAGATGGGATCAAAACACCAGCAGAACTGATCTTTCACACTTGTTTTATGGGTTCAACTGATCAACGTTAAACATATAATAATTAAGGGGGGAAATGTTCATATAATCAGTATGAACACGCCTGACGTTTGTACAAACGCTACTGGCTATAACATACAGAAAAAGAAATTGCCAACTTTTAAAACACACACACACACACGTAAAAGTACCACACTTACATATATCTTTTGGACATGTCCACGCAAAAGGAAAGCAGATTGATAAAGGATAGAAGAAATGTTAAATATGCATCATGACAAACAGTGAAAAATTAAGTATTGCAACCTACATTAATTACATTCTAGTAAGATGAATAGGCTGTTCATCATTAATGAGAACATACACCTTTGTCTAAGTTTTATATCTACCTGTGATAAATGTGCTAATGGCGATAAAATACATCATAGTAGCATTTGAATTAACAGCTCACTAATAGATTGACATATGAGTACGAATAAAGTGTTTAATCATAAACATGGCACCACACCTAACAGCAAGCCCTCCTCTGTGCATATATCAAAGAAACAGAACCCAATGTAAACATTACAACCTTGTTTTAGTTAGTACATACTAAAACAACGTTGTGTCATTGTTTGTAACCACATTGTGCTAAGAATTATAGTTAGAGCCATACAAATTGTAGTGTGGTTTATGGACCTTTTAATTAAAACAGTGATGACAATTTTTGAATGGGAAGGGTGTATGTTGGCTCTGTGCAAAATACACATTGACTCCTACTCAAGTGACAGCAGTCAGATAGTCAAACGCTCCTTCTGTGGAGCTTGATCCACAGTGAGCATAAATTTAAACAGTTTGAAGGGGAGTTGATAGACAACTGCTGAGTGAAAGAGTGCAGATTTCACATCCAGAAAGGTAAAGTTCCATTCCTAAGACGTGGAGGGTAATATCATTTCTACAATACCACTAGGAAATGCCCGTACAAAATAAAATACAAATTTAATGTTACCAGGCATCTATACTATATTAGGGCCCTCCAAACGAAACTTTCTATGTGCATTCAGAATACTTTGTGCTCTTGACATTGGTTGTATCTGTTCTCACATTCCAGTCAATTTGCACCTTCAAAATTTTCTGGATAGTCACATGGCACCTTTAGCAATCCATACATATTCAGGAGCCTTTTGCTGGAAAACCATAGCTTTTCATGCCACAAATGTTTCAATTTTTTGGATACCGTTTTTGTCGCACTATAGGACTATGGTGCCCTGCCAGTGTGCCAAATTAACTTTGTTTTGTTGTGACATATTTCCTGGATACTGGCGTTCTTGTAGTTGGAAACAGGCAAAGGTTTAGCACAGCTGTCATGGCCTTAAAAACACTTTAAAAGCATCGCTACCAATGAGGAATGGCAAAGTAAGCTGTTGGACTATGCCAAAATGGCAAAACTGACTGGAAGGCTCAGGAACCAAGAAGACCAAAACTTCAATAAAGAATGGGGGGAAAATTATAATTTATCTTCTAGGAGACCACTGTAAGCAGATGAAAACGTTAGCAGGATTTTAACAACACTCGTAATGTAGCGAATATCATGGACAATATGGAAAAATACAAAATATGGATTATGAAATAATACACAGTCAAGAGGGTTTACAATAGGACCCATGGAGGGTAAGGTGGGAAGTCCAGAGATTTGGAGAAATCTCAAAATATGGATATGTATTTTGGATTGTTATAAACTAATATTTGTAAAACCAAATAAAACTTATTTAAAAGTGTAACATTGGGGTCATGGTTTCATAGATTAAATTTTAGATGAAATTAGTGTACTCTACTTTTTTTAGATTAGTTTTTATTTAAAAAAATTTAATGTGTTACAAAACCAACCAACCAACCAACCGGGGAAAGTACACCTATCATCTCCACTTTAAATCCGTAGTTTCTTTTTCACAGTTCGTTTACATTTACTGAGAGACACTTTTGTCACAGACATCTTGTGATTGGGGGGGGGGGAAGAGAGGGGAAAGACGGAGGGAGGGAGATGTGGTATATTATTCTTTCATTCTGTTGCATAGTGTTAGTGTAGGGCAGGCATGGCCAAACTTAGCCCTCCAGCTGTTTTGGGACTACAATTCCCATCACCCCTGACCACTGGTCCTGTTAGCTATGGATGATGGGAGCTGGAGTCCCAAAACAGCTGGAGGGCCAAGTTTGACCATGCCTGGTGTAGCGATTTGTGGGTAGGTCCTTTCTTTATATATTTATTAAAATAATACTTAAAGCAGCTTAAATGGGGGGGGGGGAACAATATGAAAATACCCAAACAGCACATTCAGTATAATAATACCAAGGTCAACAATAATATATTCCAGATGTTCCTCCTCTTGCTGTCTCCAGAAGAACAGAATTCCTGGGGCTGTGATTCACATCTCCCAAAGGCTCACCCCAAAATGTTCCTTTCCTTTGGCAGCCACCTGAAAGCAGCCACTCTCCTTCAGACCTGTTTTATGGGAGTGTGCTTTGGACACCAGTGACAGCAGTCTAGATGATAGCTCTAATGGCTGGCTGGCTAGCTCAAGCCTTCCTTAAGTGAGAAGCCTGAGAGACGTCCTGGCAACGAAATACTTTTATTTGTTTTGTTATTTCATTTGCCACCAGAATGAGCAAAACATTTAGCCGGCCAAATTTCTAGTAGCTCTGGAACATTTAAAGATGAGCCAGCCTTTTCTGTTTTTAGGTTTTTTTAAAAAAACATAATAACCATCTTTCTAAAACCTAAAACCAGGGCTGTTTTCCAGCTGGAACTCACTGGAACCCCAGTTCCAGCACCTCTCAGGTGGGTGCCATTGCCATTCTAAGAGAAGAAGGTGCACTTTGGCACCTCCTTTCCTAGAAAAATAGCACTGCTTAAAATGTCATACATTTACTTCACGTCAAGATCCACACAACTGTCAAACACAAATAGCTTAAAAGGTAAAGGGACCCCTGACCATTAGGTCCAGTCGTGACTGACTCTGGGGTTGCGGTGCTCATCTCGCTTTACTGGCTGAGGGAGCCGGCATAAAGCTTCCGGGTCATGTGGCCAGCATGACTAAGCCGCTTCTGGCGAACCAGAGCAGTGCACGGAAATGCCGTTTACCTTCCCGCCGGATCGGTACCTATTTGCGTGGACAGGCGGAGTCCCCAGATCCCGAGTGGTCCCCCCCGTCATGTGGAATAACAACTCAAGACAACGTGCTATGGGATTAATTTGGCCACAACTTTATTAAATTTCAAATGTGGCTCAGGCATTGGGTGTTCTCCCTCCCCAGTCCCCAGCCGGGGACCTAGGGAGCATCAGGGTTATCCAGTGTGTGTGTGTGGGGGGATGGGCCGGCTCTGGAGAACATATGTTCAAGCAGAGATAGCCGCCCCCGTTACGCCGCCGCCGCAGGAGAGAGCAATGACGACCTTTCGGCATACGGTCAAAGCCTCCCTTCAGAAATCCCTTTAACGGGGAACCCTGGTATTGCCGCCGCAAAGAGGAAGATGGACTAAAGGATTCCACCCAAGGCCTGATACTGCCAAAGTTGTGACGTTTTGCTACGGGAAAGATGAAACCTGCCAATGCAGGGAAATTCCTTTCCGGCCCTTTAACAGCGACCTTAACGTAGCAGCACCCGCATACCTGTGAAGAAAAGTTAACCTGCAAAACCTGTGAAGAAAAGTTAACCTGCAAAATAAGACATTAACTGAGGGTGGGGAGTGTGGGAGAAGCTCTGGAGCCAAGTGAGAATTCCCAGGTAAGATCCTCCCTCTATTGTGTGGGCAGGTAATCCCTCCCCTACCTGGCCTGGTCTCCTTGGCAACGCTTCCCCCAGGTGGGATTGGACAACTGACTGAAGTAGGTGGAGACCTCCAGGTATCCCACCTGAGGGAAGGCCAAACCAAGCCTATGCTGATGGAGCCGCTCCAGATCTAGGGGCTGTGCACGTCCACGCAAAGGGCGCCCCCCGTTTTAAGCGGGGAGCAGTCATTATCTACTTGCACTTTGACGTGCTTTCGAACTGCTAGGTTGGCAGGAGCAGGGACCGAGCAACGGGAGCTCACCCCCTCGCGGGGATTTGAACCGCTGACCTTCTGATTGGCAAGCCCTAGGATCTGTGTTTAGACCACAGCACCACCAGTGTCCCTTAAGGCTGTCCAAAGCGTGTATCCATTTTCCTGAAGGTACACTATGATGACACAATGATGAGAGTGACTGGTAGAGTAGAGCTGTGGAATCAAATTTCCCCTCAGCCATGAAGTTTATGGGTTGTCCTTGGGCCAGCCGACATCTTCAACCTCACCTACCTCACACAGTTCTTGTGAGGACAAAACAGGTGGAGGCAGAGCCTTGAACTACCTTGAACTACCTTGAACTCTTTGGAGGTAAAGCAGGGTTAGAACTGTAATAAATAAATATGATTATGACTTCTTAAGCAATTAGAAAATAAAGTAGAGCTAAGGTAACTATTATTAATTCCTACCTCGTGGAATTTAATGATATTAATAACCCATGCACAAAGACCAGCAGCTGCTGAAGATTTTGTCCGTACAAACTCTGGGCTGAACTCTGGATCACTCAGATAATCTTCTTTTACAGCTTTAACAGTGGCTTCAGGGATATGTTCTTTATCAAAATTGATGAGACTTTGGAGGAATTCATCTACCTAAAGAGCAAAGAGAAAGAGGCCACCCCAAATGATAGAATCTTAGAGTTGGAAGGGACCATTAGGTCCATCTAGTCCAACCACATGCCATGCAGGAATCTCAACTAAAGCATCCATGACAGATGGCCATCCAGCCTCTGCTTAAAAACCTCCAAGGAAGGAGAGTCCACAACCTCCTGAGGGAGTCTCTTCCACTGCTGAACAGCTCTTACTGTCAGAAAGTCAGAATCTCCTTTCTTGTGAACTTGAAGCCATTGCCTCGAGTCCTACCCTCCAGAGCAGGAGAAAACACACAATTAACTTGTGTGAAGCTAGTACGACCCCCTGACAAAATATCTGATCAGGGTTTACTCTTTAATGTTTTGAAAGTTTTTAAAGAGACCTTTTGGCCATGTTTTGGGATAATCAGTACCTTCAAAGTACAGTGGTACCTTGGTCTAAGAACGTTTTGGTTTAAGAACGGACTTCCGGAACGGATTAAGTTCGTAAACCAAGGTACCACTGTAAAGTTAAAGAAACTAATTGAAAAAGCTGCCCCCGCAATAGCTGTTAGCGCTTTAAAAAAATTCCTGTGATTTCCTTTTGTTTCTAACCACTTAACAAGATGCACATATTTTTGGCACCTTAATAATAGTAGCAGTAGCAGCAGCAGCAATAATAATAATAATAATAATAATAATAATAATAATAATAATAGCTACTACTAAAAATACTGTTGAGGAGTTTTGAGCAGCATAAATTATACAGAAAATGTTGCAGCCGACTTTTCTTACATCCCATCCTTCACAGAAGAGGTTTTATATTTATAAGAAACTGTGCTGACATTTAATAAGTATGATTTGGGGAAATGTGTGGCGCAAAGTCATGACATTCCCCTCCCCCGCCCTTTGACAGAATGTCAAAGGTGTCTAATTACTTTCCTTCCTTTCCTGAAGTTCTTTGACAAACTCCTGCCATGCCCATTATCTCTGGCATTTCCCTCCTATGTGTAACTGGTAGATCAAGTCACGCCAGAGATTAAGAAATGTTTACGCAGACTTTTTGCGTTAATCTCTGTGTCGCCTCGCAGAGGTCCCCTGCTTACCTTGCTCATATACATCTTGGCGGTTTTCCAGCTCCTGTCCTTTGGAATCTTGCCACTCGGAGACGAAAGAACCAGGACTGCAGCCGTCACATTGGTTACGATAGCAGGTGGGTTTGGGAAAGTTCTTAGCTCAGTTAGGTTCAGCTGAGATAGAACAGGAAAAACATCCGTATTAACAGACCAATTATATTTCCAAAGGAAAACCTTGGCATTATTTAAAAGAGGACCGTAACATCCAATTAAGGTGAGCACATGCCACACTTTACAGTGGGCAGTCCTTTATAGTAGGTGGCACTGTGGTCTAAACCTTGAGCCTCTTGGGCTTGCCGATCAGAAGCTCGGTGGTTCGAATCCCCGCAACAGGGTGAGCTCCTGTTGCTCTGTCCCAGCTCCTGCCAACCTCGCAGTTCAAAAGCACACCAGTGCAAGTAGATAAATAGGTACCACTGTGGTGGGAATGTAAACGGCGTTTCCGTGCACTTAGGTTTCCATCATGGTGTTCCATTGTGCCAGAAGCGGTTTAGTCATGCTGGCCCCATGACCTGGAAAGCTGTCTGTGGACAAACACCAGCTTCCTCAGCCTGAAAGCTATATGAGTGCCTCAGCCCCATAGTCTCCTTTGACCTCCCATCCAGGGGTCCTTTACCTTTACCTGGTTCAAAGTCCAGTTCAAATATAAGGAATTTTAAGAGGGGAGGGCAACAGGAGTCATGAAGACGCCCATCAGCTGTTAACACCTTGACAGCAGACTGAGCAGGCACACAGCTGACCTGGTCACAGTCTTTCGCACTATGGTGAGATGCATTGTAAAGGGACCCCTGACCATTAGGTCCAGTCATGGCCGACTCTGGGGTTGCGGTGCTCATCTTGCTTTATTGGCTGAGGGAGCCGGCGTACAGCTTCTGGGTCATGTGGCCAGCATGACTAAGCCGCTTCTGGCGAACCAGAGCAGCGCACTGAAACGCCGTTTACCTTCCCACCGGAGCGGTACCTGTTTATCTACTTGCACTTTGGCGTGCCTTTGAACTGCTAGGTTGGCAGGAGCAGGGACCGAGCAACGGGAGCTCACCCCGTCGCGGGGATTCGAACCGCCGACCTTCTGATCGGCAAGTCCTAGGCTCTGTGGATTAACCCACAGCGCCACCCGCATCCCTGAGATGCATTGTATTTCTCTCTAAATTATGGTAATAGTGAGGAATTCAACATGATGCTAAGTTGATCCATTTCCACTTCCCAGATGGAACAATCCTTCTTCTCCAGCCCACAAATGTGGTTCCGGGGTCTCTCTCATCACCCCCTAAGCCAATTGGGTGTGTGTATGGAAAACAACATTGCACAAGTGGGAGTCCTTGCACAGGGCTTCTGCTGAGAGCCAGTGTGGTGTAGTGGTTAAGAGCGCTAGTCTCGTAATATGGGGAACCGGGTTCGCGTCTCCGCTCCTCCACATGCAGCTGCTGGGTGACCTTGGGCTAGTCACACTTCTCTGAAGTCTCTCAGCCCCACTTACCTCACAGAGTGTTTGTTGTGGGGGAGGAAGGGAAAGGAGAATGTTAGCCCCTTTAAGACTCCTGAAGGAGAGTGAAAGGCGGGATATCAAATCCAAACTCTTCTTCTTCTTCTTCTCTTCTGACGGGACTCATTAGCAGAACCCTGCCCATTACCTCTTAAATTTGCATATGTGCATATAAATCACCACATGCAATTTAATGTAAATCCACTCTCTCTTTTGTCCTTTTTCAGTGATGCACTGTTTTTATTTTTTTACTCCAGAAGCAGCTGAAGGGCTTCAGATATGATCTAGCGATGACTGGCAAATTCCACTCAACAACGTCCTATTCCATGCTGAACATCTAATACAGGGTTTCCCAAGCTTGGGTCTCCAGCAGCTTTTGGACTACAATCCCCATCATCCTTGACAACTGGGTCCTGCTAGCTGGGGATAATGGGAGTTGTAGTCCAAAACCAGCTGAAGACCGAAGTTTGGGGAACCCTGGTCTAGTAACTGATGACTAATGACAGCAGTGATGTGATGAAGCTGTCTCGAAAAAGAACTAAATAACGAGGCAGCGTGGAACCCTTTCAGACAAATAAAAACAAAAGAAGTGGTGTTACCCTATTCAGTGTGTTCAGGGCAGCGTTTGCAGCGTTTAGAGCTGGCTCGGCTTTGGCAAGGTCATTTTCAGATTCTTTCTGCTGCTTTGTTACTTCTGCTTGAATGGCCGCCACCTAGAAAGTATTGCACGATAATTGTCACACCACTTACAACCCTCTTGGAAGGCACCCAATTTTTGGGTGTCATCATGATAGGGCAATATATATGCAAATACAGAGGTACCTTGGGTTACATACGCTTCAGGTTACAGACTCCGCTAACCCAGAAATAGTGCTTCAGGTTAAGAACTTTGCTTCAGGATAAGAACAGAACTCGGGCTCTGGCGGTGCAGCAGCAAGAGGAGGCCCCATTAGCTAAAGTGGTGCTTCAGGTTAAGAACAGTTTCAGGTTAAGAACAGTTTCAGGTTAAGAACAGACCTCCGGAACGAATTAAGTACTTAACCTGAAGTACCACTTTACTGATGAACCACCTTTTAGGACAGATTCCACCCAATACAGTGCAGAACAATATAAACATAGAATTAGAATAATAACAGATCACTTTTAAAAAGTTGAAATACAATATTAATTGTTAAAATAAATAAATAAATAAATAAATAAATAAATTTCAGGCCAATTTAAAAACAATTTCCAAAGCCGCAGCAATAAAATAGCAATACAAACAAGTATGATAAAAACTCTCTTCTCTTTGGACAACAGAAGACAGGGCAGCTTCTCTCTACGTCAAAGAAAAACTGTGGCATGTTCTGACACAATCACAGAAAAAAAGCACTGGGAATGCCCTATTCATCATCATCATCATCATCATCATTATCATCATCATTACCCTGCCCATCTGACTGCGTTGCCCTAGCCACTCGGAGGCTTCCAACGTACATAAAAACATAATAAAACATTAAACATTAAACCCCTTCCCTATATAGTGTTGCCTTCAGGAATCTTCTAAAGGTTGTATAGTTATTTATCTCCTTGGCTTAGGGCTTGCACATAACTCCATATCCTCCAACAATTCTCTGATGGAAAGTGGGACATTCCGGGATCAAATCAGAAACCAGGATGGCTTCTGTAAATCCAGGACTGTCCCTGGAAAATAGGGACACTTGGAGCGCTCTTCCCTTCAGTAAGAGGGTTTAGGACCATGGTCTAAGTCTATATGTGTGTGTGACTCAGTTGTGTCTGTCATTCATATCTCTATACCTTCTGCTCCTCCTCATCTGCGGTAGCTTTTTCTTGACTTAGTTTTTCTGTCTGTTGGCCAATTTTGTCAATAAGAGCCTCAGTGTCTTTGTTTCTCTGATGAAGTTCTATCTCTTGAACGGCAAGCTTAGACTTCAGATCTTCCACCTAAAATGTAGCAAGCATAATTGGGTAATTAAGTTTTAACAAGATTTAAATGATATTCAAAACAACCGGTTAAAAGGAGTCATTGCCTTGGGCTTTGTTGTACACTTGTATAATTATTTCCAGCCCTCTAGAGGATGCATAATTACATTTCTGTATTTATAAAAAAAGATTGCCTTGAAGGCACCAGTATGATTTTACAGTCTATTGACCAGCATATTGATGCGGGGGGTCAAAATGTCCCCTAATAAAGAAATATTCCCAACAATTTTCAAACTATCCAGAGCAGGTTGTGTCAGTGCTTATTTGGATTTCGCTGTTTTTGAACAAATGTGAAGTCTTGCTGCTTAAGAAAAAGTAGGACGAGATCATTACATCTTATATAAACAGAAGGGGAAACATGAAAATAACGAGGAATAACAAGCTTCTTTAATGTCCGATGCAGCCATTTTTCATTGTTCCACAAGAATATGAGAATGGCTTTGCTGGACCAGACAAGTGGCCCATGTGGTCCAACAACCTGTTCTCATTCTACAGCCAACCTGGTGCCCATGAGAAGCCTTTACACAAAATCCCCTAAAATAAATGAATTGACATTATGAGAATCAAGAACAACCCCAAATTTGGTCAAAGGCCAGCTAAGGCGCTATAGGATAACATCTCTCCATTGGCAGAGACGAGCATTGCCTGCAATAATAATAATAATAATAATAATAATAATAATAATAATACTTTATTATTTATACCCCGCCCATCTGGCTGGGCCTCCCCAGCCACTCTGGGCGGCTTCCAACAAAATATTAAAATACTGTAATACATCAAACATTAAAAGCTTCCCGAAACAGGGCTGCCTTCAGATGTCTTCTAAAAGTCTGGTAGTTGTTCTCTTTGACATCTGGTGGGAGGGTGTTCCACAGGGAGGGCGCCACTACCAAGAAGGCCCTCTGCCTGGTTCCCTGTGACTTGGCTTCTCGCATTGAGGGAACCGCCAGAAGGCCCTCGGAGCTGGACCTCAGTGTCCGGGTAGAATGATGGGGGTGTAGGCGCTTCTTCAGGTATACTGGACCGAGGCCATTTAGGGCTTTAAAGGTCAGCAGCAACACTTGTAATTGTGCTCGGGAACGTACTGGGAGCCAATGTAGGTCTTTCAAGACCGGTGTTATATGGTCTCGGCAGCTGCTTCCAGTCACCAGTCTAGCTGCCGCATTCTGGATTAGTTGTAGTTTCCGGGTCACCTACAAAGGCAGCCCCACGTAGAGCGCATTGCAGTAGTCCAAGTGAGGTGGCTATTACACCCACAGTGGAAACCTCATTATGTGGGCATAGATGTATTACTGATGGTGCATCACACCAGTGGTAGGTCTCAAAAGGGGGTAAAGCAAAATGATATTATAGCCCCCCTGAAAAAAGCCGCATCCCCTCTGGTTGAAACAAGCCAGTTTGGCTTAGGAAGTGGTGGTTCCTCCACCACAGAATCTCACAACCACCACCAATTTAGGATTGTTCTGTTATTCTTCATTACTAGAACCACCAGGAAAAAGTTCCTGAGTTCCGTTTGCTCATCTGGAAGCGTGTGCAGGATTGAAACCTGTGTCTCAAGGCACTTGCAACAACAAGAAGCTGAGCACGTTTGAATGTAGCTCCATCACCGCTAGTTATTTGCAAATTGGCAGCTTCAACGTGTAGAAGAATTTTCTACCAAAAACATCTCTCTGACTTTTCTTGTGTCAAGTGGAAATAAATCATGTTCTTGACACCAGAGGGGGGAAAGCTCTGAACTGACACGCTATTTACTTAATTAAAGAGCATCGTACATATTCTTGGGTTTTGTCTCATTGTCATACTCTATTGTGACAAGAAATCCAGGACAAGCTAGTAGATAGGAGCAGTTGCCAATGAGTTCTGAGGGAGCAAGGTAACAAGTTGTGATATAGAACAAAGTTAAATGTGGCAAAATCTAGCCCCTGCTTAAAGCAGAAGGGGCAGATTAGGCAACCTTGATTGGTTATCTGATTACACCTCTCTTTCTTTCTCTCATATAAACCAAAAGCTCCCACTATCTTCTTCCTGTTTTAATTTCCAAGACGATTGAAGCAGGGAGTGAATTACAGTGGTGCCCCGCAAGACGAATGCCTCGCAAGACGGAAAACCCGCTAGACGAAAGGGTTTTCCGTTTTGGAGGTGCTTCGCAGCACGAATTTGCTATGGGCTTGGTTCGCAAGACGAAAATGTCTTGCAATTCCTGGGTTTTCCCCCCCGCTCCCCACCCCCTTTTTCTAAGGCACTAAGCTGCTAATAGCCTTTTAGCAGCTAATCCGCTAATCCCTTAAGCCTTTAATAGCCGCTAATAGCCGCTAAACCGCTAATAGCGCTAATCTGCTAATCCGCTAATGGGCTTGCTTCGCAAGACGAAAAAACCGCTAGACGAAGAGACTCACGGAACGGATTCTTTTCGTCTTGCGAGGCACCACTGTATAGTATATTTAATCCTCAACCCAACAGAGTTATTTGTGCATCCCTGTATATTTTCCCCATCTAAGTGAACATCTGCTTTTAACCCTTTTAGGAAAAATGCATATAATTCTACTAGGAGACACCAACAGTGCGTAAGTGTGCCGCCTTGACCCCGCAACTGAGGGGGCCGGTGCTGTGCGACATGCGCGAATGACATCAGTGTGTATGTGGACTACTCTGGTTTAATTTGAATTGGGGGGGGGGGAGTACATAAACAGCTGAGTAATGTTCAAATGTGGACACGCCCTTAAACTGTTTCCCAGCTCCCAGAAAGATGCAATGGCCCAGATGCGTACAAGTGAAACATTCTGAATTGCTTTTGTTTAAAAATTTCAAGCAACAGCAATGGGAGAACTATAATAAGTGGATCCAGATCATGAGTGATGGAAGTTTAGAACCTGTCAGTCATGAAAAGCTAACCAGTTGCAAATCCCGCCCCCACAAGGAGATATTGCTAAAGTAAGATGATAAAATTATGTGCGTACAATATGCTATTAGTAGAGAAAGTCAATTTTATGCAAAATGATGAATGTCAGTTGAGACTGCCCCTAGGGCAATGCTTGTTAGTTCATAAATGAGCTGATTGTATGTTCACAGCTACAATTTTCATGAAGTCTCATTCAAAGAAATATTAATGGCCATTATTTAGCTACAGTATGGAGAGAACATACAACTGACAGTCTTCTTGCCAAAGCATTTCTTGAAATGTTATTTGAAAAGCAGAATTATCTTTTAAAGCAAACCCAACAGGACAGAGATTCACATGTTTGCTTTATATTAAAAGAACACCAATAAAGATACAACTAAATTTCTTACTACAGTCCCAAAGCATCTATCATTTGTACTTAAGATTTTTGACTACTCCAGAGTAACAAGTGCTGTGTGCCTTAAAGGAGGAAGGAGTTCAAGAAGGTTCAATATTATACCAAAAACTAAATTCAAAAGGGATTCCCAACTATACTGAAAAATACATAGCTTGTTAATACTATAGAATGGCAGAAGAACTATAAGCTCACAGTGTACGGTTTGGCCTCTTCACTCTCATCCTTAACTCTCTCTATCCCACTAAACCTTAGCTCTCCACTTAGCTTCTCTCTCGAAAGCAAAACTCTTATCCTGAGCACAGTAAGTAGGACCAGCCCAATACAATTTGACACCTGAGGTAAACCACAAAATGGCACCCTCCCCTTCCTGCTAGGGAAGAAGGGGTGAGTGAAGAACTACATCAGGAATAAGGATGAAATAAATATCTACATCAGGATCTGCCGCCACTGTAGATCCTGCCGCCTGAGGTGGTTGCCCCAGCTTGTCAGCCCTGGTACTATCAATGGTTATGCCCTAGAAAGTAGGCCAGAACTCTCTTTCTTCTTAAAAGGTAAAAGGTAAAGGTACCCCTGCCCGTACGGGCCAGTCTTGACAGACTCTAGGGTTGTGCGCCCATCTCACTCAAGAGGCCAGCGCTGTCCGGAGACACTTCCGGGTCACGTGGCCAGCGTGACATCGCTGCTCTGGCGAGCCAGAGCCGCACACGGAAACGTCGTTTACCTTCCTGCTAGTAAGCGGTCCCTATTTATCTACTTGCACCCGGGAGTGCTTTCGAACTGCTAGGTTGGCAGGCGCTGGGACCAAACAACGGGAGCGCACCCCGCCGCGGGGATTCGAACCGCCGACCTTTCGATCGGCAAGCCCTAGGCGCTGAGGCTTTTACCCACAGCGCCAGAGTTGGTTTATAACAAGTCTTCTTTTGCTTGATCATTGTTGAGGGGTGGAAATTTCTGGAATAAACACCCTAGCATGGTGCGGTGGCATTGCGGGAGGGCAGAGGCTTCACTGGGGCCCCAACGAGGGAACTGGAACTTCAGTGCCCCTTCCTGGTAGAGAGACGACAATGGCACAACCTGGACCCAGTGGGCATCAACCGGGCTCAGAAAAAGGCTAACAGTGAGGTGCCGTGTACAAGAGTGGGGTGGTTTACCACCCCAAGATCACATTCTTGGGCGAGACACTGTTTCGGCCGCATGGCATGCATCTTTCCCTATGAGGAAATGATATTTGGTTGTCCAATACGATTGAAGGCATTAAGGGATAGATGCACGTGCGAGTGGTTTGGCGGCAAGCATTGCTCGGTTGGCCATTGGGCATTGGGGCAATCCTGTGTTTCGGATGGAGGGGAGGTTGTAGTCTCCACCTGCCCCTCCAAACGCTGGCGTGTCCCGTTAAAGGTATCCGGGGGGAGTGGCCATGTCCATGGGACCAGGTGGGGCCAGGGCCAAAGGCACTCCCCCAGATGGCAGTCCCTGCAGGGGTCACCCCAGGCCAAACCCTCTTTAATTTGTATTCAATAAAGTTGTGTTCTGTTTTAACCCCAAAACAGTCTGATTTGTCTCTTATTTATATGTGTTGGGGTATGGGGAGCCCGATGCCTGGTCCTGCAAGAACGGTGGCCATAGCATGGGAGTGAGAAGGGAGAGACGCTGAAAGGGTGGAAAAGGTGATTTAAAGATAAAGAACCATAAAAAAGGAAAGTAAGGGCCTTGAAGTTGTCAATCAATGGCATATGGGCAACAGATGGAACACAAGTCACCTGGCCACTGTCGTCTTTTCTTCGGTCAGATGTACTGTATTTATGTTATAGTCTTTCCCTCCTAAATTTGCATATATACAGATAGGTAAAGGTAAAGGTACCCCTGCCCGTACGGGCCAGTCTTGACAGACTCTAGGGTTGTGCGCCAATCTCACTCAAAGAGGCCAAGGGCCAGCGCTGTCCGAAGACACTTCCGGGTCACGTGGCCAGCGTGACATCGCTGCTCTGGCGAGCCAGAGCCGCACACGGAACGCCGTTTACCTTCCCACTGGTAAGCGGTCCCTATTTATCTACTTGCACCCGGGAGTGCTTTCGAACTGCTAGGTTGGCAGGCGCTGGGACCGAACAGCGGGAGCGCACCCCGCCGCGGGGATTCGAACCGCCGACCTTTCGATCGGCAAGCCCTAGGCACTGAGGCTTTAACCCACAGCGATAAATTGGCATATATATGCAAGTTCCATGCAAGTTTTTGTCCCTTTTTTGGAAGATACCCATTAGGGGTATCAAAGAATTTTGGTCCGCCACAGTTTTTAAATCTGGAGAAATAACTTCCAGGTCAGAGGTCACTCTCCCGCTCCCGCTCAAGACTATGGTAGTGTGGTGCCTCTTCTTTAAGAATGCTACAGAGAATGCTACAGCTGAGGCAATGTCTGTTGCTGCTGAGACTTTGGAGATTTCAGTATTTCTTTCCCAGAAAAACATTTCATAACCTACCTGTGAAGCTGTAGTCTGCAGCTTTTGTAGCCCATTTTCCAATCTTTCCATTTTTTGAACCAACTCTTTTCTCTTCTTCGCTAGCAGATTCTGGTAGAGTTTAATTAGTTCCAGGAAACTCTTTGGTGTTGTGTAGTTATAACGCTTCTCATTCTGCTGGTATTTGACGCTAACTTCATTAACGCTTGTGTGTGCAAAAGCAATGAAGTGGCTGATTGAAGGCTTCACGTGAGGCTGAAAAACAAATCCATAGCGATACTTCACAATATGTCAGGCTTCACTGTAGAACCGATAAAGTTGTACAGGAAATAACATTTAGCATTGTTTTTCAGCACAACCCTATGTCTGTTTACTCAAAAGAAAGTACCATTATGTCCAATACGTCTCACTTCTTAGTGTGTTTAGGATAGTTGTTCATTTCAAGACTGACATCGGAATCTTATACATGTCTTCCAACATCAATGTGACTTACTCCCAGGTAAGCATGTATGAGCCTGGTGTCCCCAAACTACTTCTAAATGTGTTTCATTGTATTTTAGCTATTGTTTCTAACTAGTTTGCCTTTATTACTTTGTATTTTATACTTGCATTTTTAAAACGTTGCATACCACCTTGAAACCAAATTGGGAGAAAGATAAGACATAAATAAATTGAATAATAATAATAATAATAATAATAATAATAATAATAATAATAGAACAATAATAACAATAACAATAATAGAATAATTGAGGTTGCACCTACTTGGGGTTGCACCTAGAATAATAATAATTATAATTATTCTAGGTACAACCCCAAGTAGTTTGCTCAAAGAACTGCCCAAGGTTCAAGAACATATGTTAAGTTCATGTCTGTACAGCCAATTATTACATTTATACCCTAATTTCCTTCCCCCTGATGTAGGTGTGAGACAGAGAGGGTCACTGGCTCAAGGTCACCCATAGAATCCTAGAGCCATTACATTTGGTAATGCCATAGAATTGTAGAGTTTGAAGGCACCGCCAGAGTTATCTAGTCCAACCCCTGCAATGCTTGAACCCACGGCAATGAGATTAAGAGTCTCATGCTCCACCAGCTGAACTATATCCAAGTGAGCTACATGACCCTGGTATCTCATGTTCCAGTCCAACACCCTAACCACTAAACCATGCTGATAATCAAATTACAGGACACCAGTCAAGCTTGCAAAAATCTATCATTTGCCCGATAATAAATGTTGGAAATGTAAAGAAACTGAAGGTACATTCTTTCACCTTTGGTGGACGTGCCCAAGGATTAAGGCTTTTTGGGAGATGATATATAATGAAATGAAAAAGGTATTTAAATATACCTTCCCGAAGAAACCAGAGGCCTTTCTCCTGGGCATGGTTGGCCAATTGGTGTTAAAGAAGGACAGAACTTTCTTTATGTATGCTACAACAGCAGCAAGAATACTCATCGCGAAGTATTGGAAGACACAAGAACTACCCACTCTGGAAGAATGGCAGATGAAGGTGATGGACTATATGGAATTGGCAGAAATGACCGGCAGAATCCGAGACCAGGGAGAAGAGTTGGTGGAAGAAGATTGGAAGAAATTTAAAGACTATCTACAGAAATATTGTAAAATTAATGAATGTTAGAATGATGTTGGATTGAGGTTAAGGGGTTTTTAGTAACAACGGTATGAAGGAATATGTAAAAATGGAATGTTAATAGGTGAAAATTTAAAGTTATAATATATTAAGATCAAGATAAGGATAAAAGTAAAGAGGGAAAGGATTTGCTGAATAAATAAATTGAACTGGAATACCAAGAGGGGAGGTGTGGGGAGGTCCGGGAAACAAGCAAATGCAAGATATGTTATGAAAAATTGAACTGTTTTTAATTGTTTTTTATTTTTGTATCTTTCTTTTTTCTTTCTTCTTTTTATGATGTTATGGAAAATCTTAATAAAATATTATTAAAAAAAAAAAAGATAATCAAATTGCTAATGAGAACAAACTTCATCTTGCTTCTCATTATATCAGTGTGGCGATGTATTTTTAAACTGAGCTAGTTGTTTTACGCCCTTCTCTTGCGGCTGATTTAATTATGGAATTGACATATAACATAATGTACTATTTTAGTTGCATATTTTCTGTTGCAAACTTTAAAGCAGCCTGGAATGGGTGTGTGTGTGCAAAAAGTGGGGTAAAAAAGTTTCCAAAATAAAAAAATGCAGTCAATGAATCTTAAAGAGTTCTCTCTCTTCTGACTTTTGTCGTTTGGTGTAACTGCATTGCAGGAATGCCTAAGGAAAAAAAACAGCTGGTTCAGTCTCTCAATCCTTGGAGTCAAGCAACTGCTGACTATGGTGATGTATTGCATGAACACTTCAGTCTATCATTGTAATACATCAAAGCAAGGTACTTGTTTGAAGGTGGAATTACTCAAAAAGTGTTGTCATTTAGCAGACCTGTCCGGGAACAAGGGATCAGTTCTGTCATAGAGCAGAAGACACAGTATACTGCTAGGAGGAAGGAGGTTTTTCTCCCCCTTTAGCTTCAAAATATTAGTGCATTAATGAAATACAATTTGCATTCATACAGATTGCAGCACAGGGGAAGGTCACAATGTGACCGTAATTACTCAGAATCAAATGCTATTCCAACAGAAATAGGTTACTCTAGCTATGTTGCTGCGGTTGTTTCCACACTAGTAATTTCCCCTCGAATAGTCATCCTACATGTTTGCAGAGAATCCAAATGGCAGTATCAAACTGTTGCAAGTCCAGTGTTTCCGTATAGCCTATTTCCAAGCCTGATTTGTGATTTATTTTTTATTATTTGCACTATAATTGTACTGCAGAGTAGACAGGCAGAATGCAATTGAGACTTTTCAGGGCTCCTGCACATCTAATAAAATAATTCCTGCTTGTACGTTCTGCCTCTTTTGAGTGCCCCTTGTTGCTCGTGGCTGGAGGATGGATGGCAAATAGACAATTGCCTCCTGATCAGCACTATTTTGTATAAAAATGTAAAGTAAAAATAATGCAAGGACTCCATCAATGAAAGTCTTACCCCTGACCAGAAAGCAATATTGGGCCAATTGAGATAAAGTATTCAAGGTATAAGGGATGCGGGTGGCGCTGTGGGTTAAACCACAGAGCCTAGGACTTGCCGATCAGAAGGTCGGCGGTTCGAATCCCTGCAACGGGGTGAGCTCCCGTTGCTCGGACCCAGATCCTGCCAACCTAGCAGTTCAAAAGCATGTCAAGTAGATGAATAGGTACCACTCTGGCGGGAAGGTAAATGGCGTTTCCGTGCACTGTGCTGTTACAGTGGTACCTCTGGTTATGTACTTAATTCATTCCGGAGGTCCGTTCTTAACCTGAAACTGTTCTTAACCTGAAGCACCACTTTAGCTAATGGGGCCTCCTGCTGCTGCCACACCGCCACCACGCGATTTCTGTTCTCATCTTGAAGCAAAGTTCTTAACCCGAGGTACTATTTCTGGGTTAGCGGCATCTGTAACCTAAAGTGTATGTAACCTGAAGCATATGTAACCCGAGGTACCACTGTATTGGGCAATACATGATTCTAAATAATGTTAGCAAATGTAAATACAGAACTGGAACACACACACACACACAGAAAGAGAGATGTTATTTCGGAGGAATTAATCACAGTTAAAAGCACGTGATTTTGCAAACATGGTCCCCGTATCCTCAATACTGCTACAACATTCAGCATGGCTGGGGATGCTACGCGGATTCCATCTCAGTCCTAGTTGCAGTGGCCTAGACTACATGGGCGATGTGTTTGCCCTGAAAGGGTTAAGTAATTTTCATGCGGCCCAAGCCAGCTTGTACAAATCCCAAGACTCAAGGGTCTTGGGAAGTACCTGTTTGGCTGACACGGCCATTGCCAATGTGAAGGGCTATTGCTAAATATACGCGTTTGGCATGCATAAGGTCCAAAATTCATTGCCCAAGATAGGGCTGTGAAGAGTCCTATGTAAAAGCCTGGACAACCCCTGTTAGTGTAGAAGCTACTGGGCTATATGAACCAGCTTTCCATGTGCTTTACCAAAGCTGAAAAAGTACCCTAGGGCAGGCAGAGAAGAAAACAAAGAGCTGGCATTGGCTGTAAATGTCCTCAGTCCCCAGCAGAGTTTCTTTTCCTGCTGAGAACTGGGATTGTCAGACCCTGAATTCCTGGGAGGAATGGGAAGTGCGGTGGGAGAATCTACAGGCACAACTGTTTCTATTTACTCCTGCCAAGGAAAAGTTTCTTGACCTTCAGGCAGCGGAAGGGAGAGACAGAGGCAGTTGCCAGGAATACAGCCATGACATACCACCCAACATTTCTCCAATGAAAATAGGGATGTCCTATTCCATGATGGTGAGGATGACGACGACAATATACAGTCGTACCTCAAAAGTCGAATGGAATCCATTCCGGAAGTCTTTTTGACTTCCAAAACGTTTGGAAGCCAAGGCATGGCTTCCGATTGGTAATGGAGCGCATTACTTCCAGGTTTCGCCGCTCGTGCATGCGCAGATGCTCAAAATGACGTCACGCGCATGCACGTAAGCGGCAAAATGCGACCCGCGCACACGCAGTCGCATGTTACGTTCTACTCAGGATGCGAACGGGGTTCCGGAACGGATCCTGTTCGCATCCAGAGGTACCACTGTACTATTTATACTCTGCCCATCTGACTGGCTTGCCCCAGCTACTCTGGACAGCTTTCAACATATACAAAACATAATAAAACATCAAACATTTAAAAAAGCCTTCCTATACAGGGCTGCACCCAGATGGCTATGGGGTCACATAACTCCATACCCTCCAACATTTTTCTAATGGAAATAGGGATGCCCTAAGGAAAAGCTGCCTTTACCTTTACCTTTAAGGAAAAGCAGGACATTTCACGATCAAATCAGAAACTGGGAGACTTCTGTAAATCCGGGACTGTCCCTGGAAAATAGGGACACTTGGAGGGTCTGCCATGAGAACGGTTGCTTATGAGCATTTGATCATTGGTGTTCACTTGTGAGCACATCTCCTCGAATTCTCAACATGACATCTGTATGCACGATTGCAAAAGCGAGATTCCTCCAGAGGTTGTCAGATGTGCTTATTCCAAATTGCTGTTTCTATTTGTATCAATTACTGAGCTGACTACACAAATCTCATCCACTTTATTTTAATCTTTGGGATGATGTGCTTTTAATGCACATCATCCAAAAGATTATTAGCAACTTATTGTTGTTACCTTTTAAAATCTACTTTTGAATAGCGAGATTTCTTAGTAGCAATTGTCAGCCTGTTAAGTGCTGTTCAGACCTCTGAATGTAATCTTCTACCCAGTATCTATGGCACCCAGTATATTTTCTACTATGTTAATTATTTCAAGGCGGGAACATGAAATACCAAAAAAGGCTTTGTTGTCTACTCAAATTAGCATAACCAAAAGAGAAATAAATTTCCTACAACAAAGGCAGGCAATACAATAACTCAAAAGAGTGGAGTTTTTTTCATTAGTGTATCAAACTGCAAGACAGAAACATGTAATTTGAAAAAAAAAAAAAAGCTCATAAGTAAAAAGGGAAACACAGCTGACACTGCAACATTAGAATGTAGGTTTCAGATATGAGGATTCTGGAGCTATCTTGAATTCAGTTTAAATGCCTTATATCAAAGGTTTTAAGGAATGCTGCAGCCTTCAGCCCTGGGAAATTACTCCCATTGGTTTCAGTGGAACTGGCTTGCACTAAAAAGAAATGTTCTTTTTTTGCATTGAATTGTCTTTCCTTATGGTAAAGGTAAAGGTAAAGGTACCCCTGCCCGTACGGGCCAGTCTTGACAGACTCTAGGGTTGTGTGCTCATCTCACTCTATAGGCCGGGAGCCAGCGCTGTCCGCAGACACTTCCAGGTCACATGGCCAGCGTGACATCGCTGCTCTGGCGAGCCAGAGCCGCACACGGAAACGCCGTTTACCTTCCCGCTAGTAAGCGGTCCCTATTTATCTACTTGCACCCAGGGGTGCTTTCGAACTGCTAGGTTGGCAGGCGCTGGGACCGAACAACGGGAGCGCACCCCGCCGCGGGGATTCGAACCGCCGACCTTTCGATCGGCAAGCCCTAGGCGCTGAGGCTTTTACCCACAGCGCCACCCGCGTCCTGTTCCTTATGGTAGACTACTTCTTTTTTTTAAAAAAACACAAAACTACCCACCCCTCTAACCTTAGTACAGTGGTACCTCGGGTTACAGACGCTTCAGGTTACATACGCTTCAGGTTACAGACTCCGCTAACCTAGAAATGGTACCTCTGGTTAAGAACGTTGCTTCAGGATGAGAACAGAAATTGTGCGGCGGCAGCGGGAGGCCCCATTATCTAAAGTGGTGCTTCAGGTTAAGAACAGTTTCAGGTTAAGAATGGACCTCCGGGATAATTAAGTACTTAACCCGAGGTATCACTGTAACTGGAAAAGTTTTAAATGTGCGTCGGCAACATGAATGACCTTACAACTGAACTACAACAACCTTTCTATGAACAGAGTAGAGTTTCAAGTTGTAGGATCAGAGACTGGGAAATCCCATGCCAAAAACCCAAGCAGTGCATGCTATAGAGGGTTGTTGAGAGAAAAAAACCATGTGCCCCCATTCTAAAGGAAGGCAGGGATACTGCGTGCATATTACAGGCAAGATACATCCTTGTTAGCTGCATTTTGAAATCCTTAATCTCACGCAAATGTTATTTTGATGCGCTCACGTGCATTTTGCTTTTCGGTTCTTGAAACCCGGGGACACATCTCCCCTGACGCCTCCCGCAAGTTTACAAGCATTCCGAGCCCATTCCCTGCTTTGCATGGAAAATGTATTTGCACAGTTGTCAGCATGATGGACAGGGGGAGAATGATACGAAAGTACAGGGATCTTTTACTTGTTACTACATACAATAGCCCAGTAGGATTCACGGTGTGTTGGTGAGACAAACTGTGCCCTATTCTGGAACATATTAAGTTTGTCTCCAGGACACACATGACTTCACGAGGGTGTCTAACCTCATTCATAATAGATGCTAATCTTTTCAGGGCTGACTGATGACAGCATTTCCTGCCCTTCACGGAATTAGAGCTGGGTTTTATCAAAGGACTCAAACTGCCTGCTAATTAGACTAATTCCCTTCATCATGAATTATTTATTTCCATTGGTAACCGATCACTGTGACATTAATGGGTTCTGCTCAACTTAGTTTCCTACTAATATACACTATAAGTTAAACGCTTAAAAAACTCCCCATACTTTTAACTGCAAGTTAAATGTAACCTCTAAGTCAAATCCCTGACATCATTTGCAAAAAAAAAAGGGGGGGGTGTATGCTGATGTCAAGTGATCTAAAACCTGCTTAAATTCTGACGTTTTAAGTTAATATTTCCTGAGTTAAGTCAGAAATTTCGGCTTAAAATCCATGGGACTGGATCACCAATATGATTATTGAGTTTGAGAGGCGTTGACAAGAATGTTCCTCCTCAGTGTTGGGTCTTGCAGACAAGGGCAGCTTTTGAGAATGCAACATAATCATTAAAGGGAAGGAAACACTGAAATTGTAGGAAAGGTCTGTTCAGTTAAATTATTGTAGTCATCTCATTTCAAAGCTTGTAGTTGTGTGACGTCATTGAAACACACACACACACACACAGTAATTTTTAATCTCACCCAAAATGAGGTCACAATACTGAGCCTTTATCTGGATGGTGCTACTTCAAATTGTGGTAGGGGTTCACAAGACTCCTATATATGCAAGAAACTTTCCTGCACCTAGAGAACATGGCAGAAGGAAATAGTATCTACTGTTTCTAAGCTCAATTGTTAACCAGCTGGTCCCCTACTGGAGGATCACTGGCTTCCTAGAATAGAAGTGATCCTAGCAATTCCACTATTTCTCCTAAATGGTCAAAAAACATACAAAATACCCCCAAAACCCTTCTTCTTTTTTTTGCTTTGGAATAAAACATTTTCCATTCATTTAACGTTTCAGCAGGGCAAATTATATATTAAAAAAAAAAATCCACGGAGAAGTGGATTGCCTTGTGGCAATACCCATAATGGGGAACTGTGGTTTAATGGAAGCCAGGATGTCTGAATCAAAACCAGTAAGCAATGGGAAAAGGAGAGACGTAAGCAGAGGAACAGATAGCCATGATGCTTCTCCACCACTTCATAAACCATGGCTTAGGAAGTCACGAATAAACATTGACATGTAGCCACCATATATCAGTTCCTAACCTTTTCAAACTTTCCCCCTCGTATTCACATTTTCTTATTGATTCACTGTTTCAAACATCTCTATCACTCCTTTCTATGCAAAGGCTCCAAGCAAAATACCGTATTTTTCGCTCTAAAAGATGCACCAGACCATAAGACGCACCTAGTTTTTGGAGGAGGGAAACAAGAAAAAAATATTATGAATCTCAGAAGCCAGAACAACAAGAGGGATCGCTGCGCAGCGAAAGCAGTGATCCCTCTTGCTGTTCTGGCTTCTGGGCTCCATAAGATGCACACACATTTCCCCTTACTTTTTAGGAGGGAAAAAGTGAGTCTTATAGGGCAAAAAATACGGTACTTTTTGTGCACACAAAATTTCAGCACTTTCGCTGGCCTAGAAGTACCCTAAAGATCCTGGAATACATATGAAAGTTTTGTCTTCCAAGAGAGATGTATAAATGTCCAGTTTTCAGATGCTCCCAAAAACCATGGTGTTCTTGGCTAACTCACTTACAGAATATCCTGCAAGAAAGTCACTTTGATGTACCCTTCTGTTTTTTATATAAGAAAGTCAGTAAGTTTGCATATAACAACCACAGAATCATAGAATTGTACAGTCGGAAGGGAACACAAGGGTCATCTAGTCCAGCCCCCTGCAATGCAGGAAACTCGAACCCACAACCCTGAGATTAAGTTTCTCATACTCTACCGACTGAGCTATAAATAACAACAGCTCCTACTACAAAAAAAAATAAACAAATAGTATTAGCGGAATTGGAGAATCACATGCAAAAGAAGAGGCTGACATAACTGCTAATTATATTATTGTTTGTCATGGTTTGCACTGGATTAATTTGCAGATAAGGAAGTCTGCTCTAAATAAGAAAAAAAAAATCTTTTGAAGGATTATGTGCTACCTGCGTACGATCTCTCTGCACAAAATACACCATGAAGACTATTACTTAATTTAGTTGAAATGGTAGCTTGTTGACAAAAGAAACCTTGCTGAGATTGAAACGCTTTTACGAAGCAAAAAAAATAAATAAATTATTGCAGTAGCATGCAACAATACCATTTTCTTTATAACGGTGACACAATATTTAGCTCTGTAATTTAAAGGTAATTGCTCTACTTTCACGATGTTAATGCTACTGAAAAATATGGTACGAGAAATAAGTAAACTTTTCCCTTAGGATAGGAAATTGCTTTTAATGGAGGAAACTGCCATTCATTTTTGCTTTTATGTTAGCAGCAAATTCATTAGGTTAGACCTAGATAGAATGAAAGATTTCTGTAGCTTAATACTGTCATTAAGCAGCAGTCTGGCTTAGACTTACTTACAAAGTAAGAACAATTTGATTCAACTTGAGATCACGCTGTGCCTGAGAATGCTCACAGGCCCTAGAGGACTGGGTTATTGTTTTCTGTGTAATTGGTCCAAATGGTGATATTCTACTACCGTATCCCAGAGATTCCTATTACTTCTTCTTCTTTTTTTAATGGTTTATTTTCTTTTTCAGATAATACCCTATTACTCCTCATTATTGCTGACAGCCCCAGAACTCCATTCTGGTTCCATTTTATTTGGCCGGCACATAACTGAATAGCCGAAAGCAGCCGCAACCCAACCATTAGATAGAGGGAGGCAAACACCTCAGAGGACCACAACATTCCCCAGTCATTCCTCTCTGTTGCCACATGAGTCTTCTAATCTGGCCTGCTGCCTGGGGAGTGATGGAGGATGCTAGGGTGTAAACAAAATAAATGTCCCAATCTCCAATGTTGAGGTAAGATTCAGCAGCCAGTTGAGTTGGTTTCTGTATGTGGAACTAGCCGGGTTGCCATCTTGCCCCTTCACCTCAGGCAGCCTAATAATAATAATAATAATAATAATAATAATAATAATAATAATTTATTTATACCCCGCCCATCTGGCTGGGCCTCCCCAGCCACTCTGGGCGGCTTCCAACAAAATATTAAAATACCAATTGAGTATTAAAAACAATAAAGTGGTACCTCGGGTTACATACGCTTCAGGTTACACACTCCGCTAACCCAGAAATAGTGCTTAAGAACAGAAATCGGGCTCTGGTGGCGCGGCAGCAGCAGGAGGCTCCATTAGCTAAAGTGGTGCTCCAGGTTAAGAACAGTTTCAGGTTAAGAACGGACCTCCGGAACGAATTAAGTACTTCACCTGAGATACCACTGTACAGCATTAAATATTAAAAACTTCCCTAAACAGGGCTGCCTTCAGATGTCTTTTAAAGATACGATAGCTGCTTATTTCCTTCACATCTGAAGGGAGGGTGTTCCACAGGGTGGGTGCCACTACCGAGAAGGCCCTCTGTCTGGTTTCCTGTAACCTCACTTCACGCAATGAGGGAACCGCCAGAAGGCCCTCAGTGCTGGATCTCAGTCTTGGGCCTGCCCTAGCTGAAAGGAAAATTAGATTGACCTCTCTTGCATCCCACAAGGTTATTCCCGCTGCATCATACTATGCCTTTGGCATACATGGTGCTTTGCAGAGGACCCTAAATAATAATGAAAAAGACTGCTTATGGTCCCAAGGGGCTTGCAGTCAACACTTTGACTGTGTGGAAGCAATGAATGAAAGTGAGGAGGAAGCCAGAGAAAGAGAGAGAAGGGTAAAAGGTAAAGGACCCCTGGACGGTTAAGTCCAGTCAGGCGACTATGGGGTGCGGCGCTCATCTCGCTTTCAGTCCGAGGGATACTGGCGTTTGTCCATAGATAGCTTTCTGGGTCATGTGGCCAGCAGGACTAAAACGCTTCTGGTGCAACACAACACAGTGATGGAAACCAGAGTGCACGGAAACGCCGTTTACCTTCCCGCCACAGTGGTACCTATTTATCTACTTGCACTGGTGTGCTTTCGAACCGCTAGGTTGGCAGGAGCTGGGACAGAGCAATGGGAGCTCACCCCGTCGCGGGGATTCAAACCGCCGTCCTTTTCATTGGCAAGCCCAAGAAGCTCAGCGGTTTAGACCACAGTGCCACCCACATCCCCCATAGAGAGAAAGAGAGGCAAGGGGAACAATGGATGAAGGTGAGCAGATGCACTCCACCAGGTGATTGTAGTTACCAGGCTACAATAGAAGAGCTCAGCTGGTTGGTCCTGAAGTTTCCTGGACCCAAGTCAATCAGAACTTTGCATATTAGCACAAGACCTTGCACCTGGTCAGGTAGGATGTGGGTAGCCAGTGTACTTGTTTTAGCAAAGGTGTCAGCCATGTTCCCCCAGCAGCAGTCCAGCCATTGCATTCTGCGTGGACTAGATGGCCCTTTGCAACGCTACAATTCTATGATTCTACCTGGACCAGGCACAACAGCAACCCCACCTAAAACACATTGCAGTAATCCAGTTAACAATGCATGGACTGCAATGGCCAGGTTATCCCAATACAGATACAGCTGTAGCTATGCAATGAAGTACTTCTTTTTGTTGTCCTGAATCTCCTGCTATTTCTCCTGGCAATTCTATTTGTTATGCTACTTTTATCATTTTATCTTGATTTTTTTATACATTTTTTAACATTGATTATCTGGAGATCCTGTGGAGATATAGTTCAATAGACAAATATGTATTTGTCTATTGAACTATATCTCATGCTTTCTGTTCCAGTCACAGGATCTCCAGATAACTACCGTATTTTTTGCTCTATAAGACTCACTTTTTCCCTCCTAAAAAGTAAGGGGAAATGTGTGTGCGTCTTATGGAGCGAATGCAGGCTGCGCAGCTATCACAGAAGCCAAAACAGCAAGAGGGATTGCTGCTTTCACTGCGCAGCAATCCCTCTTGCTGTTCGGGCTTCTGAGATTCAGAATATTTTTCTTCTTGTTTTCCTCCTCCAAAAACTAGGTGCGTCTTGTGGTCTGGTGCGTCTTACAGAGCGAAAAATACGGTAATATCCAAACCAACAACTAATATCCGATTTCCCCCAGTGAAGCGCGATTTTGAAGAGGCAATAGTAAACAGCTGTGGGAGAGAACCTGACCAGCAGTGCTTCCGTGGCTAGTTTTGCAAAATGGAGCATTTCAGAAGTCATGCACAAAACCCACGGCAGCAAAATAAGCTGTACTTACATCAAGTAAATCCATCTTGTCAATGAAGCTGGTGCTAACGGACTGGAGAGCGGCCAGGGGCCAAGCATGGAACCAGTCAATGGCAGTGCAATTGACGAGGGCTGGAAATTTCCTTGCTCTTGCTCTCAGGGTGAAACCCACCGGGGAGAAGCATAACACAACCTGGGAAGCAAAGAACGTTCCCATGAGAGAGTCTTCAGTAATTAACCAGGCTTTAAATTAACGCCGGAAGACTAATGGTACCATTCAGATAATTAATTAGTTGGACACACCAAGTAAAACCTCAAAATGTGCTTCCCTAAATCAGTCAGCTCAACACATTCCCATTCCCAGCTGTGCACTTACAATCCATTCAGGATTCTCGGTCTATGGTAGCCAGCAGAACTCTCTGTGACCTTATAGACAGAGCTTCTCAATAATACTAAGGACACAATCCAGCCAAAGTTAAGCACTTCTAAGTTCCACTGGGTTCAGCAGCTGCATCTAGAGAGCTGGAGTGCCACAGTGGCTAAAAAGACTAAGCTACAAAGCAGACTGCGCCATGGACTCACGAGATCAGTGGTGTCCAAACTTTTTTCAAAGAGGGCCAGATTTGATGAAGTGAAGGGCCGACCAAAGGGCCGACCAGAGTTGTTGACCTTTACCTTTTTTTAGGATTGAAGTTGCTGAGGGTTTTTTTTAGGATTTTTCCCCAGGAAATAAAACTGCCACAGGGGCTGGATGAAACAGACCGGTGGACCGGATTAGGCCCCTGAAATGGACTTTGGACATGGCTGCGCTAATAGTCTTAGGCAAGTCACTCTCAGCCCCCCAACTCGTAACACACATGCACACCTGGAATATGGGGATAATAATGTCGATTTATATAGCATCCCTATAAAGTACAGCTAGATAATGCATTTTATACAGTGATTTGAAACCATGAAATTATATAAATGTTAAGGTGACGGTGATGGTTTTCTTAAATCTATGAGAACTGAAGTGCTTGACTTTGGCTAGACATGCCCTAGTCACTTTGAAGCTAGCAATGGTGAGTGGTTTAAATATTCAGGTATCGAATAATGAAATATCAATGTACCCACACAGTTTTAAACTGGTGATGCCTTCTCAGGTGGGACAGAAGGTTAGCACCATGTTCCTCCTGCCTTAGCTTTGTCTATACACCTAAGTGTTTTATCACAATGGATGAAAGATAAGAGGCCTTTCATGAAATCCTCAGGCCTCATTTCTAATTTCCCTTAAGTATATTATGCACCACCCACCGCAAGTCTTATGTTGGGTCAAATTAGACATGATGTTAAATGCATTTAACACACATGGTTTTTTTTTAAAAAAAATACAAAATAGCAGCCGCTGTGTGTGTGTGTGTGTGTGTGTGTGTGTGTGTGTGTGTGATGATTATTGAGATCACACCAGAAAGAGAGAGGGGGAATTTAACCCCTTCCTACCTCTTGCTGCAGTGCTGAAGCAAATTGCTGCTCTGAAGCCATTTGGATTTAATAACAACAACAACAACAATAATAATTTATTATTTATACCCCGCCCATCTGGCTGAGTTTCCCCAGCCACTCTGGGCGGCTCCCAATCAAATGTTAAAAACAGTACAGCATTAAATATTAAAAACTTCCCTAAACAGGGCTGCCTTCAGATGTCTTTTAAAGATAGGATAGCTGCTTATTTCCTTCACATCTGGAGGGAGAGTGTTCCACAGGGTGGGCGCCACTACTGAGAAGGCCCTCTGTCTGGTTCCTTGTAACCTCACTTCTCGCATTGAGGGAACCGCCAGAAGGCCATTGGCGCTGGATCTCAGTGACTGGGCTGAATGAAGGGGGTGGAGAAGCTCTTTCAGGTATACAGGACCGAGGCCGTTTAGATTTAACATCACATGGGGTACGCAAGGGAAGTAGCAGAAAATATAAAGGGGCTGCTTCCCTATAATATGACCTTTGTCACCCCCAATGCTACAAAAGTGACAGTACAAAACTCCGCTTTTTGTTGTGAAAAATAATTACATACAGTGGTAACTTGGTTTACAAACTTAATCCGTTCCGGAAGTCCGTTCTTAAACCAAAGCGTTCTTAAACCAAGGCGTGCTTTCCCATAGCAGCAGGGAACTCAATTTACAAATGGAACACACTCAACAGGAAGCGAAACATGTTCTTATTCTAAGTCAAAGTTCAAAAACCAAAACATCGACTTCCGGGTTTACAGCATTCTTAATCCAAGTTGTTCATAAAAGACTCTCCTCCTGGAGCCGAGCTCCGCCTCTAGCAGGGGAAGCCGAGCTCCGCCTCTAGCAGGGGGCGTTAACCCCCTGCCTCCCACTCACCTGGCTGGCGCCCACGCCCATCGGCAGGCACCCAACCAGGTGCCTCCGAGGGGGCGTGTACAGCAGCCTAAATGCTGTGGCGCCAGCCCCTCCTCGGCCTCACTCTTTGCCGTCCCGTCGTGAGTCACCCACCCTCCACTCCCTTTGAGCTCAGGGTCTTAGTTTTCATTGGCCTTGCTATGGACCTTAGGTTGGTCACCCTGGTTGTCCGGGGGGCCTGGTAGGAATTTTTCCATTTGGCATTAGGCTTTTTGGTTTTTTCGCCTACCTCGTAGCAATCGTCACAACTTTTGTGGTATTGGTGGGTAGGTTAGGCATTGGAATAATGTGTTGTGGTGTGTCGAAGGGCTAGGTGTGGTCATCGCCTATGCCTTCAATTTTTGGGTATTCTGTTAAAGGAATCTGGCGGTCGTGTATTCTGTCCGATGCCTGCTTGGCGGGAGGCCATGGCACAACCCTCGGTGACATCAGGAGAGAGCTTATAGTTGGATTAGCATCAACAGGCTCCACCTACTGGTGAATAAACCCCCCTTGTTTTAGACTCACCCCTCTCTGAGGGGGTGGAGTCAGCTGACGTAATCCAATGCCTAAGCCAATACCTTTTCACTTGCTGTAATCAATAAAGTTGTGGCCTTTTCTTGCCCATTAACCTTATATCACGTGTCCTTGTGTATTCATTCCACTTTGCGGGGATCGGGTCCTCGAACCACAACTAAGCTGTTTTTAAACCAAGGTACCACTGTATTACATTCTCCTTGCTTTTCAGATAGTAGATATCACTGACAACAATAACTTAACACGCATTAATTAAAACAGTGGTAATCCGGCACGAGCAATAGAGATATTTCATAAGAAAAAGTGGTGCATACTATTTCCTTGTGCACACAAACTTTCCTAAGGGCTTATGAGAATCAGTATAGCCCAGCTGATGGAATCATGGATATTGACTGGAACCGGATATTCTTACTAAACATCAAGAAGAACATTCTGACAGTAAGAGCTGTTCCCCAGTGGAACAGACTCCCATGAGATGTAGTGGGCTCTCATTCCTTGGAGGTCTTTAAGCATAAGATTGGATGGCCATCTGTCATGTATGATCTAATTGAGATTCCTGCATTGCAGAGGGTTTGACTAGATGACCCTCAGGGTCCATTCCAACTCTACAATTCTGATTCTATGAAAGAAGATGATTTAAAAAAAAACAAAAAACTTGTCAAGCATGATTTGAGAACCAGAGGCTATAAAACCTGCTGGTTCTATGCACAGTGTATGCTTTGCAATTTCGGAATACTGAAGATAGGTTAAACAAGCAAGTATTTGCTTTAGGCGGTCCTTATTTCTTTTTTTTTAAAAGGAACTTTCCCAGAATTGCCAATGAGGAATCCAAACCTGAAGGTCACCATGAAGGATTTGATAGAAGGCCAATAAAGATTAAAGAGTTACCAAAGCTATCCATCATCTGAAGAATGGAAGGAGCAAGCAGGTATTGATCAGACCTCTAGTAGGAAGTGGCAAGG
This sequence comes from Podarcis tiliguerta, assembly GCF_965153285.1. Taxonomy (NCBI): domain Eukaryota; kingdom Metazoa; phylum Chordata; class Lepidosauria; order Squamata; family Lacertidae; genus Podarcis; species Podarcis tiliguerta. The sequence goes on from NC_139534.1 coordinate 21,567,554, forward strand.
TCACACGTGGGGAACACAAGAACTGTGAGCTGGATGGAGCTCAACAGGCAAGAAATGAAGGCGCTTAGTTATACACAGCACACCCAAGGATGTTGTGACGCACAGACCTTAGGTGCTGAAATATTATCTGCTTATTTAGAAGATGTATTGCAGTCACAACACTCAGGGGAGCTTACAACAGCTTAGAAAAATCCACCAGAAAACTGCATTAAATTTCCATACCGTCCTTCATCCAAGGATCACAGGGCAGTTTCCAGTATCAACTGCATATTACTCAAAAGTAGCCCCATTGAAATCAATGACGCTTAGGGCTCATCCACACTTCTGCGGGGGGGGGGGGGAGAGAACTCTTTAGTACTCAGTCGTCTTAAGTGGCAATTCGGGTATTCACTGGCTGGACGTTTCCTCCAATTTAACACTAAAGAGAGGATATTCCCTGGGAAAGGAGTGGGGAAAGGGTGGAGCCGCTTGGACCTCTGATTTCTAGGACTAGTTGAAGTGCGCATGAGCCCTTAGTCACCAGGGAATTAAAAAAAAAAGCCCTCAGACACAGACCTGGAAAACCTATACCTATGTAGAAATCCAATGCAAAGCTAAGTGTGTAGGAGCCCTTATCTGAATACTGTCAGAAACTCAGCCTACACACGAGTAGGACCCTGGCAGAGACACATGCCCGACTGGCATGTTCCCTCCTTCCTGGTCTTTCGTTCGGGGGCTTCATAAGCTTTCTTCAGCCCGAACATCACAGCGACCGATGCCAACTGACACCGGCACACTTAGGGATCTGCAGAGTTTGTACAGTTGCGTAACAGAACTCAGCAACTCAGCATTTTGGCTAATCTACTTTATTTACATATAAACACACACGGAGCACTGCAACATGGCTCCCTCTCTCTCTAGCATCAGACAGCAAAGAGAAAAAGAACAAAGGACAATAGTCCCACTTCACGGAACACAGTAACACAAACATCCTGTGTTCGTCACTTCCCACTCTGTGGAGTCAAAACATATACCGTCATGTGAAAGACAACAATCCCATGACTGCAATCACGGAGCAGGAATTCTAACAGAGGTGGGGGAGGGCATGTCAGGGACTGGACTCAAGAGGGTGAGACAGATGAGGAGTGGTGGAGATCAATCCCCTTCTCTTGATGCTGCAGGAGGAGAAGAATGCAGCATTGATTTACAGCAGGGGTTTGAGGGGGTTGAGGAAGATCACAGCTCAGAGAGAGACAAACAAAATAGTTGGGAAGTGTTAGAAGAAATAGGGGGCGGGGATTTGTGACAGGGCAGCCAGCTGACACGTTGTCATGGGAGAGCATTTCTGATCCCCCTTCTCCCAGAACTTGGCATTCATTAAGGGCTCAGGAACAACGGAATCAATAATAATAATAATAATAATAATAATAATAATAATTTTTATTTATATCCCGCCCTCCTCAGCCAAAGCCGGGCTCAGGGCGGCTAACAACACTAAAATAGTGCAACATTATAAAAACATTATAAAAATTAATTAAAATCAAAATTGATGGCAACCATAAATTAAAGTTTTGTAAAGATTGCCAAAGGAGGGAGTCAGGCTGCACCCTGACCAAAGGCCTGGTGGAACAGCTCTGTCTTGCAGGCCCTACGGAAAGATGTCAAGTCCTGCAGGGCCCTAGTCTCTTGTGACAGAATCAAGAGATGTTTGGCCACAAGCAGCCACCGTAAAGGGAGATGCTGTTGCTAGGGAGGAGGGAGGAGGAGCCCACTTTAGAGCAACGCCGTTGTTGAGGCTTGTTGTGTTCTTTGGTCTCTCACTATTAGGATTGAATAAAATTCATTAAAAAGGACCCTCCTTGTTTTCTCGGCTCTTGCTGCAACCGGGGGAGGAATTGGCAGAGCCTTGACAAAGCAGCAGTCTCATGCTCTACTTTTTGCATTGCATTGGTAGTTGACTCCCCCTCATTTCTGAACATTATATACAACTCCCAATTGGGAATAATCCTTCAGACATGGAAAGTTTATGCCATGCAGTAGCATTGGGTAGGGGAAGGCTGGGGGGAGGTCATGGCCCTGGGTGCATTTTTTGAGACAGTGCGACCGGGCACCACCATGACAGACCACCTCATTGAAGTCAGAGCCGTGGGGAGGGAAACTGCGCCCAGGTTGGACCTTCAGTGCCTGGCACTGGTGTGCAAGGGAACCACGGGGGCAGCTTTCTCACGCAACAACCCAATGTTGCCAGCCGGCCGGCCAGCCACAACTCCACTCCCAGAGAGCCAGCGTGGTGTAGTGGTTAAGAGCGGTGGACTCGTAATCTGGTGAACCAGGTTCGCTTCCCCGCTCCTCCACATGCAGCTGCTGGGTGACCTTGGGCCAGTCACACTTCTCTGAAGTCTCTCAGCCCCACTCACCTCACAAGAGTGTTTGTTGTGGGGGAGGAAGGGAGAGGAGAATGTTAGCCGCTTTGAGACTCCTTAGGGTAGTGATAAAGCGGGATATCAAATCCAAACTCCTCCTCCTCCCCCCTCCCCCCCTCCTCTTCTTCTTCTCCTTCTTCCCAAATCAAGCCTGACCTGGAAGCAGAGAGGCAACGGCAGCACTGCCACCTCTCTCCTCTGCTGGGCTCCAGAATAAGCGGTCAGGGGCGTAGGAAGGGGGAGTGGGGGCAGACCGCCCCAGGTGCTCTCACTGAGGGGGGTGACATTTGGCGTGCCGCCCCCCTGCAACTCCCAAGCCTACCCTGAGTCATTGGGGTAAGGGGGGTGCTGCCCCCCTTTGCCAGTGGTATTCCCCCCTTCATTTTGACAGCTTGGGGGAGGCTTTGGAGTCGCAGGTGGGCGGCATGCCGAATGTCCACCATGGGCAGCTCGCTCCGACCCCATGAGTGGCTCATTCCGCCCCCGGCTGCAGGGCACGCACACATACCACTCCATACATCCAAGCAGCTATCCCATGCCTGGGAGGGCACCCTCCGCGCCATGCCCCCCCCTCGGGAGCACGCCCGCCCTGGGCAGCACGGGCATATACTCTGCCGCTGCATGGCATGAGGCCTGACACAGCCACAGCGGGCTCCCTCCATGTCCCCCCCACCCCAGGAAGGTATGCTCTGCCACTGATGCCATGATAAATATAGTAGACTTTAAGGTGCTACAAGATCCTTTGATGGTTTTCCTGCAACTGACTAACACAGTTACCCCTTTGGAACTTTTTGGTCCTGTAAGTGATCGAGAATAATAATTCAGTGAACTATTTGTATATGAAAAATTACTGATTCTACTTGCACAGTTATTGCCTCTGCATCTATCCTACGAGATTTATAACTGTAGAAGATACTAAATTTTCCTTTAAAAAAAAATCAATGGTAATTATCATTTTGCCTTCTCAGTGCTGTTCTTCTTTTTCAGGAGAAAAAAGGATGCAATGCTACAATCCCAATTGAGCTTCCATAATTCACTCTGGTTTTGCACTTAATGTGTACAGATTAAAAGGTTAGGATATTCTTTAGGCATCCAATAACTTGATTTGGTACATTAAAACAAAATCCATCTATCGATTTCTCCCCTCACTAACAAAGATAATCTGCCACAAATATGGTGTTTATTATGAGAATTCATTCTGCATGCATCGCTTTGCAGCAGTTACATGTTGAACGTTTCCCCCCTCATATTCATTTTCCTTGTTTACCTTGAGTTGCCGACGAATTCGGTCAATAAAAAATTGCCAGCAGTTCTCTTTTGAATCAGCCTGGCCAAGCCCCCGCAGTTCCAGCCTTGTAGAAGATACTATGCTATCCACTTCATCTTCGTTAAATAAATCAGGGATATCACCTTCAAAAAAGAAAAATCTATATGTAGAATTTCGTATCTGAAGTTGAGATTTCATTTTTTTTTATTCTTGATACACGTTTTTTTCATCATGATTATTATGTTTCCAAACTGAAGAGCTGCAAGTAGACTATATAGGGGTCCACCTCCCGCCCCACACATCCCCATTTTATCTCTATAACAACCCCATGAGGTAGGTCATGCTGAGAGAGACTGACTGGCCCAAGGTCACCCAGTGAAGGCCAAACCACACATTACATTAAGTGTGTTATTGAATTTTACGTGATTTGGTTTTTAAAAACAAAAGTAGCTGCTACTGTGATAACCTCCCTCAACCAGCGTTTTGCACAGATAACTGAACCAAATGTTGCAGGACTGAATGCTGCCTCAACTTTTTAAAAAATAAAATAAACTCAGTATCGGTTGTTCATAGACAATGAGGCTCTGTTATCTTGATGCTAAACTTAAATCATTCTCATAATTAAAGAGCTATATGCATGCAAAAGCACGTGCAGCTATTTCTCCCTCTCTCTTTTGTCTAAGAAACCCCACAATTCTCTGTTTAGTTCTTTTTCAATTCCCTGTTTTTCTGGAGCACTTCCAAGATTGGGTTAGTTATTATTTAAACCTTTTCACTATATGTTGGTGTGTTGCTTTTCTTGTGTGCTGTGCTTCACATGACTTATGCATTATTGCACTCTCAATAAAATATTTCCTATATCCATTCTCAGCAATTATTCATTTCTACATGCCACAAATATAATAATCAATCTAATCAATCACTGCAGCTACGCCTTAAAATCAAACCCTCCTTTCTCTATTGTGTCACGCAAATTAGCCAAATGAATGTTTTCTAAAAGTTGGTGATACTGCGAGGTCCTTTGGCTCCCAGCCTGCCTTTTCCCTCAATCTAACACCCCTACTATTTATTCTTTTTATTTGCAAACTGTTCCCAATTAGGGGTGCCAATTAGTTAGGGTTTCCCCCAACAGCCTACATGTTTCTCTCCACTCTGCTTGGGTTAGCAGCATTTTTGTTGATGAAGCCAGAGTTTCAAATAGAGGTCTTCCCATTTTTGGGGGTGGTGGGGAATATAAATCTCCCAGCCTTTATCTATGCTTTTTCAATTTCTGGGACTGGACTATATGATGCACACTGCATGCTGCCTGTGGGGAAAAACTCCTGCTCACCTTGATGGATAAGGGAGAGAGCAGCATATTCAGCCAGTTCTGCTAAAATGTGCTCCTGAGCCAAATTCAAGGTCCTCATCAAGGAGTTCTGTAAAGCCCTTAACAGTGTGGGATCTAAGGGCATAAGCCAATGGCAGAAATTTGCATATGCTAATTTATATGTCTAGATGGAAATTTAGACTGACTTCTGTGGGACGTTACTGAGACAGATGGGCACACGAAGAAGCTGAGGCTCACAGACTTTCCTGTAAAATTGGCTAGAGAGAACTCTGTGAGATCACTTCCTTTGTACGGCCCTGGCAGGAAGCTGTAGCATTACATACTTCCTTCCTGGGCATCTCTCCTCTTTTCTTCATCGTGCTTCCAAGCTGACCACACATGACCTCAGACATCATTTTTGAACTTACATTTTGTACTTTTGTATCTTAGATAGTAGTTATAAACCTGCTTTCATTTTGCTACTGTAATTGTGGCTTCAAGACCTATGTAAGTAAACGATACTTTTACTTCTTCACAAAACAATGCGTGTGATTGTTGTTTTAAAGGGAGAGAAAAGGGGTAATACCAGGAAAATCCAGTTTGCCTTAAAGCACCTTGGATTATTATTTATAGAAGGTTAAATCAACCTTGTCTTAGCTTCCTAGTTTAAACGGCAAAAGATGGAACTCTGCTGATCTCACTAGAGTGAGCAAGGAAAGGTAATAACCAAACAATATATCTTCTCCTTGTGCCCAAACCCATTCCTACAACTTTCAGAGGGAAATTTGTCCTCTAAGCAAAGTAAACACACACACACATGCACACACAAACTCAACTTATTTTTTTACAGGCTGAAAGAGCAAGAGATTTGGGGTCTGGTGCAAAAGACCTGGAGCTTGAGGCTAATCCAAAACAAAATTCCTTCTGGGATTCAATTACATTAAAAACTGCCTCTGCCTTTAAGAGCTCCTGAAGGAATTCCATTCTGCAGAAAATCCTTTTTCTTTCAGGAGGCGTCAACAGAGCCTTTACTGGAGTTGCCCCAGGACTCTGAGTTACTGCCACCAACCGCCACCTGAGGTGCTGTGAAGAGTTGCTCTTTCCTCCTTTCTTGACATATTGAGAATGTAAAACATTGTTGATTATGCAGGTCTTTGGCTGCTAATCATTTCTTGCCACTGTCGTGGGTTGCTTCCGTTTCTGCTGAGCTGCACTATCTGAACGATATTCGTTTTATGTCACTATACTTTAACCTGATGAATGCAGGACAGCAATATTTTTAGCAGCCAAGTTACAGTAAACGGAGGTAGATTTTCATTTAATAAAGCCAGTTGCACAAACCTGGCCTCAAGAATCTCATACTGGGCTGATCCAGGGCATTTTTATGTCCAGGACATACGCAACTCCTCAGACAGACCGCATCATAAATCACAGGTATCACCAGCATTCTTACTCTAAACTTATTGAAAGCAACACAGGATTTTGGACAATTTGAATGCTTTTTTCATCAGGTTTTACACAGGCCATCCCTTCTTCTAAATGTGTGCAAATAACTCTCTTTTTCCAATGATAATGATAATGATAGAATGTTTATTTTATGTACACTTCGCCACAGACGGCAGAACCTCATCTATTATCCTGGGGAAATCTCCTTTTTCTGACAAGATCACACCATTGTCCTAAAATAGTAAATGGTTGAAAAGACTCTAGATCTTTCTTCTGTGCTACTGTGTTGCAATTAGTGAAGAAACACAGTCAGCAGAGATTATTTTAATGGGTGTACAGTACTACTTTAAATGAAGTCTTCGCCATCTGTTCATCTCAATTATAAGCACAAAACCAACATATCTTACAATAGATTCAGAGAATACAAAGATAGTCTACTGCTATACTTGGACTGTTCCCCCCCCCCCTTTATATCTCTTCCCCTCTTCCAGATCTAACTGGATAATAATAAAGAGAATGATACTCAATATAGTATCCTTTGCTTTGTGAGAACACTCCTTAGTGGAAAGAATAATAAAATAAAATGCTAACAATGCATTAATGCTGATCTGCAATCTCTATACGTGTTCTGTTTCCACTTTGACTGCTTATTCCTGTACTGCAAGTTGAACATTGTGCAATCACTTTGTTCATATAGTGCTCTCTAGAGTAAGGAGTAAACAGAATTCCTTATTATGCAGAACATGTCTTCCTTCTGCATGTGTCCCGTCGCCTCTGCATTTTGAAACTCTGGCTGCTAAAAGCCAAGATCAGGGGTCAGCAAACTTTTTCAGCAGGGGGCCGGTCCACTGTCCCTCAGACCTTGTGGGGGGCCGGACTATTTTTTGGGGGGTGGGGAATGAACGAATCCCTGTGCCCCACAAATAACCCAGAGATGCATTTTAAAAGCACACATTCTACCGTATGTTCTGGCGCACAAGACGACTTTTTATCCCTGGAAAATCACCCCAAAAGTTGGGGGTCGTCTTATATGCCAGGTATACATGTTGGGAAGGAGGAGAGGGAGCCGGTGAGCAGAGGTGCCCCTTCTGCCATCGCTCCTCCTCCCTCCCCACAGAAGGGGACGCGGAAAGTCCTTTCTGAGCGCGGCGCTCACCCGTTCACCCACCCGCCAAACGCCTTGCCTCGGGCTGCTGCTGCTGCGACAGCAGAGGCAGCGGAGGGGTGTGTGCTCTGCCCTTGGTGGCGCTCAAACTCTATAACTCTAAAACTCTAAAATTGAACAGCAAAAGTTGGGGGTCGTCTTATACGCCCAGTCGCCTAAGACGCCGGAACCTACGGTACTCATGTAAAAACACCAGGCAGGCCCCACAAATAACCCAGAGATGCATTTTAAATAAAAGGACACAATCTACTCATGTAAAAACACACTGATTCCTGGATTGTCCGCGGGCCGGATTTAGAAGGCGATTGGGCTGGATTCGGGCCCCGGGGCCTTAGTTTGCCTACCCATGGCGAAGAATGGATAGCTTTCCAAACCCCAAATTAATCTGAACAATAAAAAACCCCCACAAAAAAACAACTTAATGGAGATCTTCAAGCAGAGGTTGGTGATCTGAGACACTCTGGTTCTGGCTTGTCTGCCTCAAGAAGGAGGTTGACCTAGATAGCCTACAAAACCCTGTTTTTTTTAAAAAAATGTTTCTTCTCCAGTTAGATTCACAAAATATTTAGGGGGTTTGTGTACCCCTGCCTACCCCCAGGAAAAAAGCACTGGTTTTACGATGATTTTTATCATTCTTTGTACAGTTTTTTAAAATAAATAAATAAATCTGCAATTTTATTTGCACTGCTTCGAACTATTAATGATTAAGTTGTATAGCAATGCCATAAATAAAATAAACAAATAAATCAAAATATTGACAAATTCATTCTTTGCCAACTCTGTCATGAACTCACTTGATCTGCATCTTCTGGCCTAATGTACGTACCAGAATGCAGTTACCCTTTCCATTTCATATTTCTCCATATTTGTGATGTTGTTCTTGGCGTCAACAAGTGTACCAAAAAAAGCAAAGTTTGTTTTAGGGGAAATTATATTCAGATGTGCTTGCTCGGTGAGGAAATATATTGAGAAATGCAGGGCAATATGTATTTAAATATTAATTTTCATGCAGACTTTTATTTTAAAAAAGAATCACCATGCAGAAATGGGATGGGAGGGAATTAAGGCTGAACAAATGCGAAACTAACATGGACTGGAAACAGACTACTTTGTCCACCCCTATTTCTCTCTCTCTCTCTCTCTCTCTCTCTCTCTCACACACACACACACACAGAGAGAGAGAGAGAGAGAGAGAATGCAGCTGCAGGATGAATTTCACGGACCTAACATTGCTAAAAAGGCACACATATATCAGTATAGGTGATATAAAAAGGGGAAAGAGTGAAGGGCTCTCGTAAGAAATTTTGGACACCTTTGCACCAGCAGTGTCTGCAACTGCAATTTCAGGAGCAGGAATCACCCCGCTCCTGTTCCCGACCATTTGGAACGTTATCCCTCTGCAATTTTTTTGTTATTCTAAAACGTGCACCACAATTAATGCAGACGGTTTATACTGGTGAAATGTGTGTGGACTTACGCTGTGCCATTTTATATAACAATATCAAATATTAAAATAGTTGAAGCATTTTATAATAAACAGCGTTCCCCCCCTCCTCTTGATTGCAGTTGATTATGTTATGCAGCTTATTCTGCTCGTGTCACAAAGGTGACTTAATAGCGCCTATAACTCATCTCAACAGCTGACCTTTCTCCCTCGCTGATGAAGCCTATTCAAAACCTAGTGGCCTTTTGCTCATTTCAGGATCTTCTATTTTTCAACTGTTTTGATCATGAATATATTTACCGAAGGGTTTTTCTGTTTCTTAAAAAAAAAAAACACCAACCCCTCCACGAAGACTTCAATGGTCTCTTTAAAAGATGTTATTTAAATAAAGTACAAAAGAAACAGTCTCTCTCTCTTTTCGCATTTATGAGTTTTTGCTTACCTGATGCCAGCATGTCGTTAATTAATACGAGAAAACGCTCATCAGGGATCTGAGCATCTGCGTGAAGAAACACGGTGCCGATGTTCTTCACGCCAACTTTAAAGTAAAGTGTCGCAATATCACTCTGTAGAAGAAAGGGAGGTTTAGATCATTACGGAAATATGCATACTGAACAATATTGTCAAGCAAAGCAACCTCATGAAAGGGGAAGCTTAAAGACCCAACTTTTAAAATTCAAATTATTTGAAGGGGAAATTACATATTTTTACAATAGAGCAACCTAAGTGCTTCCCCTGGTCTGTTAAGGATCATGTTCTTATGTGCTGTCTTTACCTGAAGGAGCGTCTCCACTCGCATTGTTCAGCCCGGACACTGAGGTCCAGCTCCGAGGGTCTTCTGGCGGTTCCCTCACTGTGAGAAGCCAAGTTACAGGGAACCAGGCAGAGGGCCTTCTCGGTAGTGGCACCCGCCCTGTGGAACGCCCTCCCATCAGATGTCAAGGAAATAAACAACTTTCTGACTTTTAGAAGACATGTGAAGGCAGCCCTATTTAGGGAAGTTTTTAATGTTTGATGTTTTATTGTGTTTTTAATATTCTGTTGGGAGCTGCCCAGAGTGGCTAGAGAGGCCTGGCCAAATGGGCGGCGTATAAGCAATAAATTGTTGTTGTTGTTGTTGTTGTTACTACTACTACTTTCCTGGGCAGCAGTGAGAACCTTTGCCTTTTATGCTGCCCAGCCAGCCAGCCAGCAAGAAACTCCCCCAATCTGGGCCTCTGATTGGCAGATTTGACCCTGGTTTTGTTGGGTGGGAACTTATGCCCATGGCTGTGATGGCTGGGGGTTATTCCCCATCAGTTGGCGATCATGTGCGTTTGGGTGTCAGGGAAGGAGATGCGGAGCGAAGGTCCACAACCAACGCCCACCGGGGAAAGCAGCGAGTGTCCATTCTTGGACGGCAGTCAGAAGCCTCGAGGGCAGCGTGTATACCTGGATTAAGTTCCCTTCGGAAGGAGAGATTAATGAAAACTTGAGGTGTTTTTAAACGTTAAAAAGGTAAAGGGACCCCTGACCATTAGGTCCAGTCATGGTTGACTCCGGTGTTGTGGCGCTAATCTTGCTTAACTGGCTGAGAGAGCAGACGTTTGTCCACAGACAGTTTTTCCGGGTCATGTGGCCAGCATGACTAAGGCACTTCTGGCGAACCAGAGCAGCACACGGAAACGCCATTTACCTTCCCGCCGGAGCGGTACCTATTTATCTACTTGCACTTTGATGTGCTTTTGAACTGCTAGGTTGGCGGGAGCAGAGACCGAGCAACGGGAGCTCACCCCGTCATGGGGATTTGAACCGCCAACCTTCTGACCGGCATGTCCTAGGCTCTGTGGTTTAAACCACAGCGCCACCCGTGTCCCTTTTAAATGTTACAAATAAACAAATTGAGCAGAGATGAATTAAAACGGCACAGCACTCCTGAAAGCAGCAAATCCTCTGTTGGTCATCTGATTCCCAGACAAGAGATCAAAATGTGTCTTCCAGAGCTCAGGCTTGCTCACTCTTTCTCCACCCATCTCCAACTGCAGTTTCTGTCTCTTGCAGTCTCCAAACCCAGTGGCGTAGCGTGGGTTGTCAGCACCCGGGGCAAGGCAAGTAATTTGCGCCCCCCCCCCTGCACTGTCCCTCCCCCAGATAGTCCCTCGCTCTCTCTCCGTACCACACCACACGCCTGGCACCCTCCCCTCCACAGTGGGCGGCGACCCGGCGGCTCGGATCGGATTCGCACAGCCAGCACTGCAGTGAGAGAGAGTGAGTGAGCCAGGTAGGGGCAGAGAGCTGCGAGTGCGAGCGCCCCCCCCCCAATGTTGCGCCCGGTGCGGCCGGCCCCCCCTGCACCCCCCACGCTACGCCACTGTCCAAACCTGCTTTTGTTTCTTGCACTGACAGATGTAGATTACATCAATGCAGTTGGGTGAGAAGGTGGAGGTATGCCACCTATATGCACTCCCTAGGAAGATAAATCGATTGCCAGCTGTTTCAAAAACACTGTGGTCCATTGTTAGCACTATTTCCCTGCTCCTCCGACAAAGGCAAGCCCTGGTAGCTAACCATTTACAGGTAGGGCTCCCCCTGTTTATTCAGCATTAATCCTGATTTGCTTGCACAAACGTTACACAGTAGTTAGATTATATCCTGCTTTTATAGGGCATTCATTCCGATTTGTCTATGGATGGCTTTACAATGCACATTAATCCTGATTTGCTTGCAGTGTGTTTACACGGCTTCCTGTTAAATCATTTGTCAATCCCACTTTTCAGCCTGCCTTGTTCCTTTTGAAAGTGGATTTGTTGCGCCAGAGAATTTTAATCCACTTCCGTTGTGCAGGCTGGAAGCAGTTTAGTTTAGATTTCTCTGAATAGAAGCATTTTCATATACAGTTTTGAAAAAACAAACACTCGTTTTACAAAGCAATTCCCCTAATGTAATGCATCATGTGTGTAAATATATACCGTACTTACTAATATATGCACTTATATGCACACTTTGATCTTGTATATGCAGTTTTGTGCACCGTATTTGGCTGGGAAATTGCACTGCAAAATTTGGAGAAGTGCAACTTTTGAAGGATAGCTGTGCTTTGGTTCACATTTTGTTTTGGATAGTGTGAATTAAGTAAGTTCACCCTTTTTGCAAGGGTGCAATAATGTCTTCTCCAAGCAAATTCGACATGGTTCATCTAAGGTTGGAATTGCGGTTGCTTCGCCCGCTCACATCTCATGCTCTTAACTTCTATGCAATACCAGAATGTATGCTTTGACAAGGCTTTACCATTGCCAGGAGATTATGTATGAAACTCAAAAGACATGTCACAGTCGGAATTCAAAATGACGTCAACAGATTGGAGGACTGGGCCGAATCGTACGACATGAATTTCAACAGGGACAAATGCAAGGTTCTGCACTTAGGCAGGAATAACCAGCTGCACCAATATAAGATGGGGAGGGCGGGGCATATGGCTTACTGGCAGAACAAGTGAAAAGGATCTTGGGGGAATAGTCTCCCTCAGGAGGTTGTGGACTCTCCTTCCTTGGAAGTTTTTAAGCAGGGGTCGGATGGCCACCTGTCATGGATGCTTCAGATGAGATTCCTGTACAGTGGTACCTCTGGTTACGTACTTAATTCGTTCTGGAGGTCCGTTCTTAACCTGAAACTGTTCTTAACCTGAAGCACCACTTTAGCTAATGGGGCCTCCCACTGCTGCTGCGCCGCCAGAGCCCGATTTCTGTTCTCATCCTGAAGAAAAGTTCTTAACCCGAGGTACTATTTCTGGGTTAACGGAGTCTGTAACCTGAAGTGTCTGTAACCTGAAGCGTATGTAACCCGAGGTACCACTGTATTGCAGCGGGGTCCCTTCCAACTCTATGATTCTTTGATACAGTCAACTCTATGATTCTTTGATACAGTCAACTCTATGGTTCTTTGATACAGTCAGCTCTATGATTCTTTGATACAGTCAACTCTATTATTCTTTGATACAGTCGTACCTCGGTAGTAGAACAGAATCTGTTCCGGAAGTTCGTTCGACTTCCAAAATGTTTGGAAACCAAGGCGTGGTTCACAAACCAGAACACTCACTTCCGGGTTTGCCGGGTTTGGGAGCCAAAACGTTTGACTCGCAAGGCACTCAACTTCCGAGGTGCGACTGTATCTGAATGCAGAATCTTACAAGTGCACTATGAGACCTACCCTGAGATCATGGATCCCGTAGCTTTTGCGTAGGGTGATTTGGAAGACTTCCAGTGAGCTGAGAAAAGCAGCCAAGCGGCACAGACTTTGCTTTCCACTTCCTCCGACTCCAATCAAAAGTGCATTTCCATAGGGAGCTTCAAGAATGCGGTTGATGCGGCAGCTACAGGGCAGGAACAGATTTGCAAAGATTGATCTTTTAAAGACAATCAGCTTTCTATCCAATATATTTATGGTTGTAAACTAATAGTGCAATCCTAACCATTTCTACCCACAAGTAAGTCCTACTGAACTCAATGGGGGTTCTCTCCCAGGTAAACAGGATTAGGATTACAGCCTAGAGTGGGATTAAGATTACAGCCTAAATTAGGATTATACACCAGGCTTTACTTCCAATTAAGCATGCGTAATTATGCCACAATCCCAAAGTTATGACTGAGGTTATATTTCTAAAATATATTTAGAAATCAATAAAAGTGTTTTCTCAAAGGTACTGAAGGAAGGGCATTTCTCTTAATTTCCAATATTGCAGAGCTTTTATTTCAAATTGTAGGATGGAAAGATCACTATATGTGGCATAAGGAGAAGAAAACCTAAGCATCTGTGCAGTCTGCAAATAAATTTGCCCTTCAATGACCCTCCATCAATTAATAGGGGGAAATAACTAAGCTGCTATTAATGTGTTCACTAATTAATCTCCCTATTAAATTATTTAAAAGTTGATAGCCCTACGATCAACCTTTTTAATAACCATGTACTTGGGAGGGGTACTTGAACTTAAGAACTTATTTAAGTTTGAATTTCCTGCAACTTTGAACTTAACAGTTAAAGCTTGCGTAATACTCCTCTCCTTCAAAGGTAAATTGTAAACGCAGTTTACAACCGAATGGCGGCACATTTGAGATAGTGCTATGTAAGAAAACATAATAGTAACTCTGAATAAAAGGTCTTGCTAACATCTAATATACAGTCACTGTTTCCGTTGTTACTGCTGTAGTCAGACTGTGGGACAGTTTGCTCAACTGTTTAAGAAATAGTTAAATAGACCAGTGATCACACATTTATGTCCCAGGGCACTGTAAACTGATCTTGGAAACTTCTGCTACATTTTCCACTTGGAAGTGTCTTCAAATGTTTTCTAGACTATATGATGAGCTGTGATCCTGGCACACATTCACATGGGTCATAATGAGAAAATCTTGTGGCAACACCACCAAGTCATTAAGGCCATAGGATGCTTGAGAATTTCACTTGGTCTGAATTTTTAACCACCTGACGTTCACTACCTTGACAAACACGCAGATCAGAAAGCAATTCTTTTTTGTTTTTCAAACTTTTCCAAATCTGCAGTACAGTTCTCCACTCATTAAAAAATGTGTATTTTAGTACAGTGGTGCCCCGCAAGACGAATGCCTTGGAAGACGAAAAACTCGCAAGACGAAAGAGTTTTTCGTTTTCTGAGCTGCTTCGCAAGACGGATTTCCCTATGGGCTTGCTTCGCAAGACGAAACGTCTTGCGCCTTTTTTCCCCAAACCGCCAATGCATTCCTATGGGAAACCATCAATACACATTGGTGCTTCGAAAGACGAAAAAACTCGTAGAACGAAAAAACTCGCAGAACGAATTAATTTCGTCTTGCGAGGCACCACTGTATAAAATACATAGAAAATTTTGTATTTTAGGGTAAAACGCATATAAAAATGTGTAGCAAAAATGTATTTTTTTCCCCATCCCAGAAGCACAGCAGATCCCTGTGGGGCAAAATGGCCCCAATCCGTTGAATCCAGGTTGCCTGCCACCCAGCCAAAAGGGGACAGAGGGAAGGGTGTGTGGCTGCTGCAACCAATAGCAAATGTAAACAAAAAAACCCCACTCACATCAATAACAATCAAGGTGCTGTGTTTTGTTTTGTTTTTTAAAGGCAAGGAGGAAGAAGATCAGAGTAGATGGAGGTGGATTCCTTAAGAGGGCACCTTGTTCATCAAGAAAAACTTTCTGACAATAACAGTTGTTCAACAGTGGAGCAATCTCCCTCAGGAGGTTGTGGAAGTTTTTAAGCAGAGGTTGGATAACCACCTGTCATGGGTGCTTTAGCTGAGATTCCTGCATTGCAGGGGGCTGGAATAGATGACCCCAGGGGTCTCTTCCAACTCTAAGATTCTATGCTCACAAGAATTGGAAACTTGCTTTTTCTTTTAAATGAAAACTGATAAAGCCACTCCCGACCTAGAGAGGGGGTGGGGTTGCGGGCAGCCGTCCCGCGACTACAGTCTCGCGGGGGCAGGAAAGCCCCGCGGGAGTCAGGGATTCCCCCTAGTCCCATTAATATGCACCTCCCCCGGGCCAGCCAATCGGCTGGCGGGGGGGCAGTCCCACCAGGTGAATTTAAGGTCGGGGCAGCCCTGGCTCGCCCCTTTCTCTGCTCGCCAGACGGGGGGAGGAGCGCCATCACCTCCCCCACATCATGAAGGGTAGTTCGTTAAAGGACTCCGGGGGGCGTCGCCTCGTCCGAAACCTACGGAGGCTAGGGCCTAAAGCGCGCCCCCGAGCGGTAACCCCTGGGGGGGCGCCTACGGATGTACATCTCGGGGGGCTCCCCCTGTTGGTGCTTAACCCTTCCCGGTTAGACCGGTTTGAAAGTTAGGGGCCAATGCCTAAAGCCAATACCTCTCTTACCTGTAATCAATAAAGTTGTGGCCATTTACGCCCAATTAACCTTATATTATTGTGTCCGTGTCTTTATTTCTACATCTGTGGGAGAGGGCGGGTATTGCCACGCAAAGCCACTCCCGACCTAGAGAGGGGGTGGGGTTGCGGGCAGCCGTCCCGCGACTACAGTCTCGCGGGGGCAGGAAAGCCCCGCGGGAGTCAGGGATTCCCCCTAGTCCCATTAATATGCACCTCCCCCGGGCCAGCCAATCGGCTGGCGGGGGGGCAGTCCCACCAGGTGAATTTAAGGTCGGGGCAGCCCTGGCTCGCCCCTTTCTCTGCTCGCCAGCCACCAGATTTTTCCACCCACCCTCCCTTTAGGCTTGCCTGGGACTTTGCTATGGGCTTCGGCTGGTCGCCGCAAGGGGCCTGGTAGGAGTTTTTCCATTTGGCTAATTGGCTGTGATTTTGAAGCCTCTTGGTTTTTTCGCCTACCTCGTAGCAAAACGTCACAACTCCCCGGTTTTGGCGGTTAGGCATTGGCGGGGTATTGTTATGCATATGAGGACGGGGGGAGGAGCGCCATCACCTCCCCCACATCATGAAGGGTAGTTCGTTAAAGGACTCCGGGGGGCGTCGCCTCGTCCGAAACCTACGGAGGCTAGGGCCTAAAGCGCGCCCCCGAGCGGTAACCCCTGGGGGGGCGCCTACGGATGTACATCTCGGGGGGCTCCCCCTGTTGGTGCTTAACCCTTCCCGGTTAGACCGGTTTGAAAGTTAGGGGCCAATGCCTAAAGCCAATACCTCTCTTACCTGTAATCAATAAAGTTGTGGCCATTTACGCCCAATTAACCTTATATTATTGTGTCCGTGTCTTTATTTCTACATCTGTGGGAGAGGGCGGGTATTGCCACGCAACTAAAGGAGGCTGAGCAACAAAGGCCCGTACAGTTAAAGCCATGGTTTTCCCTGTAGTGATGTATGGAAGTTAGAGCTGGACCACAAAGAAGTCTGATTGCCAAAGAATTGATGCTTTTGAATTATGGTGCTGGAGGAGACTCTTGAGAGTCCCATGGACTGCAAGAAGATCAAACCTATCCATTCTGAAGAAAATCAGCCCTGAGTGCTCACTGGAAGGACAGATCCAATACTTTGGCCACCTCATGAGAAGAGAAGACTCCCTGGAAAAGATCCTGATGTTGGGAAAGATGGAGGGCACAAGAAGGAGGGGACGACAGAGGACGAGATGGTTGGATAGTGTTCTCGAAGCTATCAGCATGAGTTTGACCAAACTGCGGGAGGCAGTGGAAGACAGGAGTGCCTGGTGTGCTCTGGTCCATGGGGTCACAAAGAGTCGGACACGACTAAACGACTAAATAACAATAAAGGAGGCTGAAGAATGAACCCAATTCTGAATTGGAAGCTATATTATAGACAAGCTTTTTGAAACAGCTATGATTCTATGATTTAGGCTCCCTCAAAACAAGCAGCACCACTGCCTTTCTTCTCTCTGACACACAAAAGATGCTGGCCACTACAGTCTTACTTTGGATCCCAAATGCCTTGGTACTTGGACGCTTTGGCTCCCAAACATGGAAGTGAGTGTTCTGGTTTGCGAACATTCTTTGGAATGTTCTGACGTGGCTTCTGGAGCTTCCTACAGCCAATAAGAAGTTGCGCTTTGGTTTCCGAACGTTTTGGAAGTTGAACGGACCTCCGGAACGGATTCTGTTAAACTTCCAAGGTTCGACTGTATTGCCATTTGCTTGGTGTTGTTGGAAGTGTTGGTTGAGCAGTTGTAGATCAGTTATTTTAGCTAGCCATACACATTACACAACTGCTCATGTAGACCAGGTTCTCTGGATCGAAGCCTTTATCAAACAAACTCTTTCTTACCACTTCACCATCAGCATGCAGCACGGCGAGATGATGACAAATCTTTGTTAGTGCTGGGTTTAATAGCCATGTGGTTTGAGGTTTCTTAAACAAGGACTGTGAGTAGAATAAGTTTTTTTATTTTATTGATTAGATCAATCTCTGCTGGGACTGAAGCTTTCTCAAGAACTCATCCTACCTCAGACTCGCTGACATCTGGCCTCAGGCTGAGCTCAGCCTCTACATGCATGACTTCCTGCCAGAGTAATTAAGTGCGTTTTTCTTGATTAACCAAAAAACAAAAGAAGAGGGAAAAATTAATTTGCTTTCTGTTGCAGATCCTGGTGGAAGAGCCTTTCAGAAACTCTTTGGGAAACGATTCCATCATTGCCGTGCTGACGAGGCATCCTCAAATTGGGCCACAATATAGATGAATGTAGTGCCAGTCTTCAAAACTGATACAATACAGTGTAGACACACGTACATATATTTGAATGATACCTTCTATGGATTCCACTGTTTAAAAACCCCACCATTCAAAGCTACCATACGGACAGCATATGGAGTAGGATGAGAGTGTGACAGAATGAAGATGTAAGTAGGGAAATTTAGAACATTGAAATGCACCTCATAATTATTTCCTCCCAGTCCTTATTATACATTGATATCTTCACTGAAATGAGCAAGCTGCTAGACAGAAATGCCATAGGACCCGAGAAAGGGGAACTGATGTTTTTCATTTCACCCAGCGATCTCTAGAATAATTTTAAAGCATCAGGGGTTTCTTTCATGACACACACCTGGAATTGTAAAATATTTGAAAGCAATGTAATATTCTATCAACCGAATCTTAAAATATCCTTGCAGGTCATGTCTCTATCTGCCCTTGAGCTTTACTGTGGATTTGACTTCAGCAGCAGAGTACCTGTTGGTCACACACTGAGCAACAGCCAATGGGTTACAATAGATCCTGGCTCCTTGAGACCTTTTTTAAAAATTGCAGATGCATTTCTATAGTCAGCCTGTGCTAAAAGTCTCGCTTAGATCCGGCCACTTTACAAGCACCCCTTACCCTTTTCTAAAACTTTCCAGGAGGGCATTTTCAAATACTTTGTAAATACGCCAGTGTATTGTTTGCATCGAAGAGGCACCTCTCACACACGCCAAGACTCAAATAACTTACACGTGCTGTATGGCATCCTCAAAGAGAACAAGGTTCATTGCTGCATGCAGTTCGTTGTAGTGCTCTAACGCCTCTGTTAAAATTCTGGTCAGCTTCTTCCAATCAGATACTGGAAAGTAACGAGGTTCTCCAACACCATGGGCAAAGTGGCAGTAAATTAGTGGCTTATAGATAAATATGTGCTCATCAACACCCTGGTGGCAACAACACAGAGATACAAACAAGCGTTCATCCTGCACGTTAACCCTTTCGCTTTATTGATTCTCCTAATTTTAACTTGATATCAAATAGAGGATGCTGAAATTATAGCCACAGAGGCTGAATTAAAATTTAGGAACATAGGAAGCTGCCATATACCAGCGGTTCTCCTAAGCTCAGTATTGTCTACCCAGCCTAGAAGTGGCTCTCCAGGGTTCCAAGACTTGGGGACACTCCCAGTTTCTCCAGGAGATGCTGGCGGTCCAACATAGGCAAAGCAAAAGCTCTGCTACAGAGATACGGCCACTCTCAAATCCCTCTGGCAAGACAAGGCAAAATACTTGACTCGTAGCCAGAGCCTTTGCACCTTTACTCAGAAACATTGCCATGTGCTCAGTAGGACTTGCTTCAAAGTAAATGCACACAGGACTGTAGTCTGAGTCACCAGATACCACTGCCCGAGAGCAGATAAATTTCCATTCCAGAGAACTAAAAGGTCACAATCCAGCTCAGACTGAGAACATGAAAACTAAAGCTGGCATTCTTTTCCTTTTCCTGTTTTGTATGAAAATGTGAAACCAGACTCGTATTGACCTGAAAGTGAGCACCAGAGCACAGTTATTGAAGGGAAAAAGGTAAAGGTAAAGGACCCCTGGACAGTTAAGTCCAGTCAAAGGTGACTATGGGGTTGCGGCGCTCATCTCATTTCAGGTCAAGGGAGCTGGCGTTTGTCCGCAGCATGACTAAACTGCTTCTGGCACAAGAGAACACTGTGACAGAAAAAAAGAGCACACAGAAATGTCGTTTACCTTCCCATCACAGTGGTACCTATTTATCTACTTGCACTGGTGTGCTTTCGAACTGCTAGGTTGGCGGGAGCTGGAACAGAGCAATGGGAGCTCACCCCGTTATGGGGATTCAAACCGCCGTCCTTTTGATTGGCAAGCCCAAGAGGCTCAGTGCTTTAGACCACAGTGCCACCCGCATCCCTTAAGGTATTGAAGTACCACATGCCAGTACAGAGTGTCCAACAAAGATGTGCTCTCCCAAGCTCACATTCCCAACATGTTCACAATCCTATCTCAGTGACATCTACGTTGGCTTGGTCATGCCCACAGAATGGCTAGATGCGCAGGTTCAAGCTGCATGATCACTGGCAGACTAACCCTGCATTATAAAGATGTCTGCAAATGTGACATGAAGACTGGCAACATCAACCCTGCTCCGTGGGAATCACTTGCAGATGACCGCAGTGCCTGGAGACAGGCAGACAGGTCATGTATCCATAGCAGTGAGCAGAGGAGGAATGACCTCTGGGAGGAGCACAGGGGGAATAAACGCCATAGTGTGTCTGCAGCAGCACCACCCGGCGCCTTCATCTGCCCTGGCTACAACAAAACATGTCACTCCCATATCGGTCTCTACAGCAACAGCAAAGCGCTGCAAACTTCCAACAGTTTGACATGAACCCGGAAGGTGCACTCCTCCATTGCCTCTAGAGACAGACAGATGCCAGCAATTTACTTGAAACGCTTACTTCTATTGCACCTCCCTAGAAGTTCAAGGCAACTTGACAGCAAACATGGTACCTTAGCCTCAAGCAGTTCTCATATATTTTATAGAATAATAATAATAATAATAATAATAATAGTAATTTATTTGTACCCCGCCCATCTGGCTGAGTCTCCTCAGCCACTCTGGGCGGCTTCCAACAAAGATTAAAAATACATTAAAATGTCACACATTAAAAACTTCCCTGAACAGGGCTGTTTTAGAAATGTTTCAGCAACTTATTGACAGGGATGTAGTGAAAGGGGTGGCTATAAACTTATGTTGTGGGAATGTGACAAGTGGGAATGGGCATCTGTGTTCTGCGATCAAGTTTTTAGTCCCAGACTCGGGATCCGCTTTTAACGCAAACATGCATGTGTATGCTGGTTATGCCCATGGTGAGCCCGTTGTGGATACCAAATCTTCAACTAAAAATCAACGGTCAGTTGATGCTATACATTTTTAAGCTGTCATGACAGAGTCCGTCATGTGTCACACAATCAGTTCCCTTTCCAATGTATACACTCAGAATCATATTCAGCAGACAGATCACTCTCAACTGCAAAAATCTAGGCTGAAAACACCTGATCGCCATCTTATTGAATGTAACACTGACATAGGCTCACAATTGTGCTATTTTCCTCTCTCTTCATTCCAATAATGACCATTAAAGCAGATGGTTACTGAGGAAATTCACAATCTTCAGCAGAATCAATTAGATCTGCCCAACCTGCTTTTCTAGCTGCAATCAATGCATTTCATTAATGATTATTCCATAGATGAAAAACACGCCTCAGATAGGAATGTTTCATGGTCAAAGTCACACTCAAGACATACCTCAAAATGCCTTTTGGCTGTATCAATAAGCACTTTGTTATAATGTTCAATATCATTTTCCTCCATAAGTTTATCTGAGTAGACTCGGGAAGATTCATGAAACCATAAATGGACCAAGTCAATAGGAGACCGCACACAGTCCGGGGTTGCGAAAAGCATACCCTACAAAACAGTTTGAAGTGTTTATTTGCACATTATCTTTCTTGAGCCTCAGTTTATGACTAATACCTAAATATGACATTCAATAAGCTGTACTCCTCTGGCACACACAAAAACGTGTGGCTTTGCTATTCACAATATGTGCATATATTTAATAGGCAATTAATGGCTCGCAGCTAAAAGCAACGTGTTGTTTATAATGAGGCACTATGGTTGCCTTGTGAACATCAATTCCTTTCCCTCCCACCCTTACTATCTATAATTTACATTTGAGTGAAAATCATGCTTTTATACTTTGCCTCGAGAACGGCTTCACTCCATTTACAGCATTCCGTTCTCAGACTATGGCTGTGTGCACATTACCTATTTCCTCTGGCTCCAATGTGCCCCCACCGCTGGCTTTTAAATATGGGTACACACATCACCCATGATGCAGAGCTATCCCGTCGTTTCTTGAGAAGTAATACTGTTTCATGTATTTCCCCTCAAACTGGCTTCAATCCGAAATGAAAACTTAAACCACATCCACTTCATAGTTAAACTGAGGTATATACATGTGAGACGGTCACTGCGCATGCATAAATGACAGCTTCATGAGGACTTGGGGGTTGCGGGGAGGGGGAAGATGCATAGCTGGTTGAGACATCCTTACTCCCCTTTGGTGTGTACAACAGCATGCAAATATGACTTGAAACCCAGCAAGGGAGAAATGACCTCACTGTTTTTTAAGCTGTTAATGTGTACCAGTGGCGTATCGTGGGTTGCCAGTACCAGGGGCCACATGGAGGGGTGAATGGGAGGGAGGGAGACGGATGGAGTACACATGCACATTTAACTGCCTAATGGCACCCACATCACCCAGGAGATTGCAGCCACAGAGATAAGAAGAGATGTTCTGTTGCTTGGAGAGTTCACTTCCTGTTACACACGGAGAAGCCGTTTTCTACAGAGCCCAGAGACAGAAGTGTGCAGCTGTATTGAGGCAGCACTGGGTGCTGAAATTTTGTGCCCCCTACCAATTTTGTGCCCGCTCCAACTGCCCCTGTGCCCCCCCATGCTATGCCACAGATATGTCCATAGCTGTCAACCTTCTCTTTTTTGCAGGAAATTCCCTTATTCCAGCACCATTTCCAGCTGCTTCCTGCTGCTGATCCCTTATTTTCAAATCTGAAAGTTAACAGCTATGGATATGTCCATAGCCTTATTTTCTAACCCCCACCCCCACCCCAGACTAAAACTTTTCTAAGGCTAGAATTCCATGCAAATAAATATAATTTATGAACTTAGATCCATCACTGGTCCTGCTTTTTACTGCGCAGACCAGCCATTTCCTCCTGCAAGACTACTGCAGGGCCGCCTCGCTCACCAGGCAATGCGAGGCAGTCGCCTCAGGCGGCAGATCAGGGTCCAAGGAGTGTGCTGCTCACTGCCTCTGCCTCCTATGTGGCTGTGCCTCCTCCACCTTACGTGCGCCACGTCACTTCTGTGCCCCACTGCTGCCTACTCCTTTGTGGGTGTGACCTGCTATGGTGGCCACCCCCCCCCCATAGCAGCAGGGCAGACCATGCACACAGCAGAGGAAGGGACAAGGGGCATTTATAGAGGCAGCAGTAGCGGGGGGCGGGGGGCAGGGCAGCAGAGGGGCAGGTCCAAGGAGGTGGAGGCAGGGAACAGCGGTGGGTTTTTGCCCCAAGTGGCAAAACGTCCTAGGCTGGCTGTGGTCCACTGTATGCGGGTTATATAACAACTCCGACCATGGTTATGAAGCAATGGGAGTTCTTAAATGATTATTTACAAAACCAGGGCTCGACTATAAAAATCTGGTTGTGTTTAGAATAATCTTGTGCGTAATATAAAAAACACAAAGTGAGACATTAAGGAAATCCAAAGGGAAAATATGAAGAACAGAGGATTTGATGAACGGATTATTAAAAACGCGCAAGGCAAACAGCGGAAGTCTTTTTAAAAACAACATCACTTTTTAAGGTGGATAAGGACAAGATGAAATTATACAATTGAATATAAATATAGATGGAAAACGGCTATGTATAGTGAATACTTATTTACTTTTAAAAATTTTCACCCATGATCCTTTTCTTTTACTTCTTTATTTTTTATTTGTTCTTTTTTTCTTTTTTCTGATATCTTATCTTTCATTTCACTCCTTGATTGTGAATAGCATTTTATAGAGGTATAAATAACTGTAAATATGAAAAGAGGCAAAGTATTCTCTAATTTTTTCCCTTGGTTATATGTATTTTCTTTTGTTGTAAATATGTATGTATTCTAATTTGTACTTAATAAAAAATATTTTTTAAAAAACAAAACAAAACTCCGACCAACTGGAAACAAAGAAAGGAGTGAACTGCATTACCTGGAATATGCGTGTCAAATCTCTTAGATTAAAAATATAATGAAATCGGATGGCCGTGGGTAGAAAATTCTGCGTCATCTTCTGGTGCAGTGAAATGGCAGCTTGGACAAGTGTGCCGACAGACTTCACTATACTGTAACAGAATCCCCCTTGCTGGAAATGCATGTTCATTATCTTCCCGTAGATAGCTGCTAAAGCATCTGCTCCAGGGAAGTGGACAGCAAACACAGAGAAATGTCTCTGAAAGAAAAGGGGGGAAAGGGGGAAGAAGGGGAAGAAGCAAACCAGAGAGTATATTATAGCCACTATTTGATTTGCATATTTGAAATCTTGAAGGCAACTTTCAAAGGGAGCTGAGAAGTTTTTTGGGTGTGGGGAAACACACACACACACACACACACACACATATAGACACACACACCGTATTTTTCGCCCTATAGGACGCACTTTCCCCCCTCCAAAAATGAAGGGGAAATGTGTGTGCGTCCTATGGGGCAAATGCAGGCTTTCGCTGAAGCCTGGAGAGCGAGAGGGGTTGGTGCTTCAGGAAGCTATCCGCAAGCCTTGGGAGCCTGCGGGAGTTCCCACCGGGCTCCCAAGGCATGCGGACAGCAGCCTGCAGCCCGAAATCCGGGGAGCGCAGTGGAGAGTGCCCCAGGCTTCGGGCAGATATCCGCAAGCCTGGGGAGACTGGCAGGAGTTCCCGCCAGGCTCCCAAGGCTTGCGGATAGCAGCCTGTTCTGGGAGCTGGGGTCGGTGGAAGCTCGGGGGGGGGGGGAATAATTTCCCCCCTTTATTTCCCCCCCAAAAAAACTAGGTGCGCCCTCTGGGCCGGTGTTCCCTATAGGGCGAAAAATACGGTATATATAGTCCTACACATCAGAAGAGCCCTCCTGGACCAGACCCAAATTTCAGCATCCTGCTTCCAAAAAGTGTTCAACAAGATGCCTCCAAGAAGCCAATGGAAAAGGATGCAGCCCAACCCAGTCTGCCATCTTTGATTGCCTAGTGTCAGGCTTCAGGGAACTGGCTTCCTCCCCACTTTGGCAGTAGATAAGCTGAACAAAGGAAAAGGAGTCTTCTAACCAGTTAGAAACTTTAATGATCACAGCGAGAGAATCCATTTCCTAGGAATGAAGGTGCTCCCACAATTAAGGGTTCCACCCACTTACTCCCTAGTCACACACGTCATTACTGCGCCTTGTAACCCGAGCTTGTAACCACTGTGCTTTCTTTGCTGCCACCTTATCTGCTCTTCTTGACCTTGGGCTGAGCTTTTC
This sequence comes from Podarcis tiliguerta, assembly GCF_965153285.1. Classification (NCBI taxonomy): domain Eukaryota; kingdom Metazoa; phylum Chordata; class Lepidosauria; order Squamata; family Lacertidae; genus Podarcis; species Podarcis tiliguerta. Next base: position 21,592,879 of record NC_139534.1, read on the forward strand.
AGAGACAGTGAATCTGTTAACCCTCTCCCTCCCAGTGATTCTTCTCCTAACTGTTCCCCATCCAGATTTCCCAGCTTCTGCCTTCTGAACTATGTCCCTCTGCAAACCACAGTTTCAAATCTATACTGTCCTCCTGCTCCTGGGAAGATTCAGGAGCAGGGGGAAGGGGTGGCTCCCACCATTCCTCCTCAGTGCAGCCCTCCTCATCACGGTCCCTGACACCTAGTGTTATGTACTGAGTTGAATAGGATCCAAATGCAGCAGTCTGATTGGTCCTAGAACAATAGGATCCAAAATGCAGCAGTCTGATTGGTCCTAGAACAATAGGATTCAGAATGCAGCAGTCTGATTGGTCCTAGAACAATGCAGCAGTATGATTGGTCCGCAGGAGCTACCCAAGCCAGCTCCAGGTGGAAGTGAATCCGCAACCTGATTGGCCTACAGGAGAATCCAGGAATTAGCCAATCACGTGCAGCCCATTGTGTAAATAATGTATATAAAGCAGATATTTTGGGGGAACTTTCATTCCTCACTACCATGAGCATGAAATCCACTCCCGACTCCAAGTATATTTCACCTAGTGATCCTCCTGTGCTTTTAATTTTGTTTCATTCGTGCTGGTTTTCACTTCATCACAAAATACTTCACCTGGCTTATTCAAGTCAGGCATCCATTCACATTCAGAGGATACTTTTGCAGATTAGGAAGCTATTTCCAATGAGTGCTTATGTGTGAATGGACCTAGTTGTGCTCATCCCTGATCATGTTATTTAGCTCTGTATCTAGTCCAACGATTCACGTATCATTATTTATTAGTATTATTACGAGAAAGCAGAGAAAAAGCCGTGCTTGAGTATTTTTAACACACATAAACCCCCAAAAACTCTATCTCCAGAGGTGTAAACACCAGTGCACACAATAAAGTTAATGATTTTCTCTTTTGCTGAAATTAAAATCACTTTAATATTATTCTGGGGAAGAAGAGGGAGGAATAGGCAGCTAACATTTGGCACTTATGGCAACCTACCTGAAGACGCTGATTTACTGAAAAACTTCCAGCCGTGGGATTCATGCACGTGACATACTGACAATTGTGAATTTCTTTCAAAATCAGTTTCTGTCTGTCATACCTATGTAGTTACAAAATAACAAAGAGATAATAAAACTCAATTGTATATTCACAGTTTGAGATCCCTATTGACAGATCTTCACACTGAAGGCTGCTGGAAGAAAGTCTGATTATGTAGCCCTCTGTTAAAAGATCTGAAAACCTTTCTTTTGTCGCTGCTCTCTTAACACAAGATTCCTATAATTCTCAGTCTCTTAAGCAACTCTGAAGACTGACAGGACCTAAATTTGGCCTTCTCTCATCAAATTATGACAGTAGTGTTCAAGTATCTCCTGTATAGAGGCGAGAATTTCCAATGTTGGCATCCCTTTAACAAGGCTATTGAGATGCCGTAACCAATTTCGACAAGTGCAGCAGATGCAGTTCTGCGCTTGGAAAGGGGCTGAAGCAGGCATGGATGTGGTTCAGGGTTACTGTGAACTCATTCACCCAGTCAAAAACAGGTAATGGGAAAGAAAAGCGTCTGCCTGAGACCTTGCAGATCCCACGTTAATCAGGGTAGACAATACAGTGGTACGTCTGGTTACGTACTTAATTCGTTCCGGAGGTTCACTTCTGGCGAACCAGAGTAGCGCACGGAAACGCCGTTTACCTTCCCGCCGGAGCGGTACCTATTTATCTACTTGCACTTTGACGTGCTTTTGAACTGCTAGGTGGGCAGGAGCATGGACTGAGCAACGAAAGCTCACCCCATTGCGGGGATTCGAACCGCCGACCTTCTGATCGACAAGCCCTAGGCTCTGTGGTTTAGAGCACAGCACCCCCCCACGTTCCTTTTCTAGCTGTACTTCTTGGCAATACCTACTAAGGTAAGCAGCAACTGCATCCCCAAAAGTTTGCAGTCATTTTGTCATGCTCTTCCATTGATGGTTGGCTGCCCATATATAGAGCATCTAAAAAGGTAAAGGTACCCCTGCCCGTACGGGCCAGTCTTGACAGACTCTAGGGTTGTGCGCCCATCTCACTCAGAGGCCGGGGGCCAGCGCTGTCCGGAGACACTTCCGGGTCATGTGGCCAGCGTGACAAAGCTGCTCTGGCGAGCCAGAGCCGCACACGGAAACGCCGTTTACCTTCCCACTAGTAAGCGGTCCCTATTTATCTACTTGCCCCCGGGAGTGCTTTCGAACTGCTAGGTTGGCAGGCGCTGGGACCGAGCAACAGGAGCGCACCCCGCCGCGGGGATTCGAACCGCCGACCTTTCGATCGGCAAGCCCTAGGCGCTGAGGCTTTTACCCACAGCGCTACCCGCGTCCCTGTCATAGAGCATCTACCAGTGCAAATATTGAAGATTTCCCCAGCAACAGATAAGCAAAATAAAGGTTCCGACTCATGAATATGTGCCATGCTATTTTCTTTACTCATCAGTTCATAGCCATACTAGTCAAGCTAGAAATCATTTAATATTTCCAAATATGAATATATGTTTAACTTTAAACTTTATTTAAAGAAAAAAAAGTTTACCAATGACTATAGTCGAGGTGCTGTCTAATTAAAGTATGAGGCTGGACAGTCCCATAGGCGTCCACCTCAGGCATATTAAGATCATCAATGAAGTAAATTAATTTTCTCATGCCTGGAGGAGCATAATTTCTGCCAGCTTTCTTTTCCAAGGACCTTTCAAGAACACCTGCGAAGAGAACAGAAGTTGCATGAGAACAATAGTTGAAGCGCAGCTGTAGGAAAAGGCAAAGAGTTCAAATACCTAGTGCGCTCAAACAGATCATTATCGTCATATGTAGAGCTTATTCATGTACGCTTTCACATGTCGAAGGCTCAGAGGGTCTAAAAACCCTTAAGTACGTGAATGAAATTTATTCTGAGCTGCCAGTCAGAAACGACAGACTTTGTGGCTGAGGGCCTATATTAGGAGTAGCCAATGTGGTGCCTTCCAGCAGTGGTGGACTTGGTGAGGCTCAAATTTCAGTGGCTCCCCCTGCCTCTTGAGCTCACGATTGTTGCGGCACCGCCTGTGGCGCTGATGCCCAGTGCGGCTGAACCAGTCATGCTACCCTGAAACAGTCTCTCCTTTCAGAGAGTGGTGTTTTCCCAACTCCCATCAGCCTCAAGCAGCATCGCCAAAGACAAGAGGTGATGGGGGTTGTAGTAAAACAACAGAAGGCAGACACTACACGCACAAAATAGACCGTGTTGATGCATCTAGGTCAAAATAAATAAATACCTAAGACCTGGAACTGGAAGCACTAAACCACACAGGGGATCCATGACTGATCCTCCAGGATTTGTTTATTTTTTTGCTTTTTCTGACATATGGTGTGCTGTAATCTTAGTACCGTCAAGACCACATAACACCAGTCCTGAAAGACCTACATTGGCTCCCAGTACGATTCTGAGCACAGTTTGAAGTGTTGGTGCTGACCTTTAAAGCCCTAAATGGCCTTGGTCCAGTATACCTCAAGGAGCATCCCCATCATTCAGCCCGGACACTAAGGTCCAGCTCCGAGGGCCTTCTGGTGATTCCCTCACAGATGTGAGGTTACAGGGAACCAGGCAGAGGGCCTTCTCGGTAGTGGTGCCCGCCCTGTGGAACACCCTCCCTTCAGAAGTCAAGGAAATAAACAACCACCTGACTTTTAGAAGACATCTGAAGGCAACCCTGTTTAGGGAAGTTTTTAGTGTGTGATGTTTTATCACATTTTTATATTCTCTTGGGAGCCGCCCAGAGTTGCTGGGGAAACCCAGCCAGATGGGCAGGGTATAAATAATAATAATAATAATAATAATAATAATAATAATAATAATAATAATATAATATTACTACTACTACTACTACTACTATTACTACTACTACTACTACTACTACTACTACTTAATTCCCAGGCCTGCAGTGAAATGGCATGGTTTTTCAATTTTGAAGTTGTGCTGCTGTAAAGACAGAATATTAAAGGAGGAGGTAAAATGATGGTAGTTACATACGCTGAAGCATAGCAGATGTTGTGTAATAATTGAAGGGGACTTTAGCCACCATATAATCTTCTGAGAGCTTGCTAAACTTGTCCGACATGAGAATGGTTTTTCCAACTCCAGCGTTTCCCACAAGCATAATTGGCTGACCCTTCTCCAAAAGCAAATCCACAAAATATCTCAAGCGAATGGTCTCGGATGTATGAATCAAGACTGTCTGTTCCCTCAGACAAGGCAAAGAGGTATATGCATTTTAGAGACAAGGGGGAAAGATATATGTTATGCAGTTAAGAGTGCTCTTTCGCAATGTAAATCAATGTAATTGTTTTTATACTTCAATTTAGGTGACAGAAAAGTGAATTTATACATTAAGATTAAACAAGTGGAAATATATAACAGTTACTCAGACTTTATACTTGTCATAATCTTAATTTTGTAATAACAATGAATGATTTTTGACACTGCAAAGATCAGAAGCTAAATAGCTGTTTTAGCAAGATTACATTATATAGCATTTGTAACTCAATGTGGTGGAATACTGCATTTTGCTGTCACTTAAAATACAGTGAAATGTAATATGAGAATTATTGCAATGTCTATATTCACATTTTCAAATATAAATGACATGCTATAAACATAAGTCATAGCGCTACCATATGATTATGCTGAAATAATATAACATGGACATAAATGAAGAGAAATGATGTTGAATTGCTTTTGCCAATAAGTTGGACCGAAAATTCTACCCAAGGATATCAGAATTAAAATTGGGAAACTGAGTAAATATGGCAGCAATAATTTTATTCACAAAAAAGGCCCAGTTTCTTTTGAAAATGTAATTGCAGATATACTTTAATATTTATCACTCCAGGCAGTTCATTCACACTGCAGAAAATAGGCATATCAATGGCAGAAATGAAGTATGAAGTCAGCTTGTATAGGAGATAATGTGAGAATCTGGTGAGGTGGTGAGAGGGTGGGAGGAAGATAGCTCTCTCTACAAGGTTCCAAATGAAAAATAAAGTATAGGTCCATAATGGATTGTCATTTTTACAAGCCCACAAAGAACCCGAGGAGGCAGATAGAAAAATGTGGATTCTTGAAGTGAAATATGCCTACTGCATATTGAATCAATCGCTAAGCTTCAAGAGTTTTTCAGCGGCTGTCTCTGGTGTGCTTGACGTGTGAATACACTCGTTCTGGTGTTGTGAAGAGAAATGCTTGCACTATAGTGAAGAAAGTCTAATAACAATCAGAGCAAGGCTATAATTAATTGTGATTCTGGATGCAGTTTCTACTTTGGTGATTAATTGATACTGTGTAGTCTCTTGGGTAAGTTAATTAACTTATCTGTGCTTAGTTTAGCCAACTGGAAAATGGACATATTATTACTTAATTGTATCACAGAAATGTTGTGCGGTTTGATTAAGGTTAGAGCTTGGAAACACTCAGGCACAAGCTCTACTTAGGAGCGAACTATTTTGTTGTGACACGAGTGTAGTCTTCGGGTAGGGTTGCAACTGATTTCAATTACTTATTATTCGGTTTATTTCTAGTTATTTCTATGCCGCTTTTAGGGCAAAAGAGTTACGAGGTGGTTTACATATATAAATGAAAACTGAGGGCAGGGGACTTAGAACCCATCTCACTACAGTAACAAACAAAATGGCAGTTAAAAAATGTTGTGGATTATAGCGCAGCACTCATAGAATCAATGTTAAACCAATTAAAAGGAAATAAGAAGCAGTTTAAACAATTAAATAATATTTACAAAACAGTCCAATATCTCGGCTAAAAGCAGATCTAAACAAATTGGTTCTCAAGGCCTATTTAAAATCATTGAACCAAAAAAGATGGAACCAAATGTTCCTACTGGCTGAGAGTAGGGATGAAAGGATTTCTCCATTTATGTTGGTTCTCTCAGATGCTTTTTGTGTGTGTACCTATGGGTTTTCAGAAGCGTATAATAAAAAGTCAACAATAACAAATAAGAAACACAGATTTCTCATTTTTCTAGTTGAATTATGTACATAAAGGAGGTTACAGAGACAGTGGGTAGGTTAACAAATACTAAGCATGCTATTCCAAGGAGTCTCTTCAAAAACCAGCATATGGAGCAGATAGATTCAGTATCAGCTTATCGGCCCTCGTGTTATTAGCAAAAATAACACAAAAATGCATGCTATCAGGAAGAAATTGCATATAAAAATTGGTATATTAGGAAAAATTCACATTGAAATGCTGGTACGTTTTCAGAAGGACATTTTTTAAGAAATTGCAAGCCGAGGTGGAAATGAGAAGAACTGAAGATTGGAAAAGTGAGAAATGGAGAGAAACGAAAACAGAGAGTTTGTGTGTTTGTGTACAGGGTGTGTAGATCTGGGAGAAGACAAGAGACATCATGAAAGCCCATCTTATTTCTCCCTATTTTCCCCAGCCTCAAAATGCCTTCCATCCATTTGCCCACACTACAACTGTGGGGCCAAAGTGAGTCTTTTACACACTTCCTGTCTTCTCTCATTGGACTAAGATTGGACTCTTTCATCTAACGCTCCCTGGCTCTTTTCCTTCCTCCACTAAACGCTCCATAGGAGGAGAAGACACGACATAGCACCAAGTTGACTGATGTTGCTCTAAGTAAGCCCCACAGCGCTGCCTTTTCCCCCAACTGAGCAGTAAAAGTCTAGCAATCAAAATTCGAAAGGCAGCTAACTCCAAGGGGGGAAAGGCTAAGAAAAAGCAGTGAATTAAAAAAATCTATTGATATCACTGCACCTCCATTGTTCGAACGGAAACTTCCCTGGCAGCAGTCCACAAGGTCTTTCCCTTCCTTGTGTCTCTTCATTGGCCTTTTGCTCAGCAAAAACTAGGCACTAAGTGCACCATGCAGGCTGCAACTGCCGCTGGGCTCTTCAAAGCTCTTGCCACCCATAAATCCAAGACTAGAAACTCAGATTGCAATACCCTTGACGAGGTAGGATAGAGATTTCAGAACCTAAGCTTGAGGGAGTCAGCAACAACTGGTCACAATCTTAAACCCCACCCCACCCCAAATGCAATGATTGGTGTGATGTTGACGTCATATTGGCCAGTGCATTCTGAGGATCTAAGATGGCACCATCCACTGCCAATCGTTCTTGAACTGAGGCGGAACGTGACTATTATTTTAAATTACGACCTGCCGTGTGAGTGACTGGGGCTAACAGTGGCAGAGCTGGATGGAGGCCCTGCTTCACGTCTCTTTGGCTTGACACTACAACAGCCATCACCCTCAACTCACTTGCGCACACTCTATCTATGCCTGAGCAATCCTGAGACCCCTGGCAGTGGGTGGGGCTTTAAAATATGAGGTGAGCTCCTTTTCAGCTCCAGGCCATTGATAGCATGTGAATGACATCTTAAATCCCCCCAAATACAATGCCCAAGACCACATCAGATTGGGCACTGAATTTTGAGGGCCTAAAATGGCAGTTGTCTGCCACAGGGGGACCAACTTGAATAAAATATTGGAGGGGGAGAGGCAGGTATTCCCAGCCCCGCCTAATCAATCACATAACGTGGTCCACTGGAATGGCAATTCCAATCCACTTTGGGGGGCCCAGCCTTGGCCAATAGAAGTTGGCAAAGCTGAGATTTTACTCATTCCCTCTTAAGAAGGCATCTTGCTCTTGTTGCTTTAAATATGAAGATGTAAAAATGTAAACAATCTACCTTTGCTCTATACAGTGAAGCAGATTATTAATCAATGGAAATAAAGAAACAAGCCTGTGACACCATACCCACTTTCCCAGGAGCAAGCCGCACTGAAAATGGGATTTAGCTCTAAGCAACGATCTATAGGATTGTGCCGTAAATAAATAAATATTTGTGTCTGCCTTTGTAAGAAAAGGAAGGGCATTAATATTCATAACATCTAGAATCCAGTTCCCAATTTGCCATAAAATTCTAATGACTCCTAGAAAAGCAACTGAAAGCAGGAGTGAAATGGCCAACCCACCGCCAGCAAGATAATGATAATCAGACATTTGCAAGTCAGCCACCAAACAACGCACTCCAAGTTCCCCAGAATGTTCAATATTGCAATGAAAAGCTCCAATTGTAGTTCAAATAAGTCTTCACTATGAGTGCATTGGATCATTTACCTTAACAATGTGAACGTGCTCTCATTATCATGTTCAACTTGATTAGTGTATAGTCTAACATTTAAAAGTGCACTTCAGATGGAAGAATGTATGAATGCATGATTGGTTTCTAATAAATTGAGCAACCTCCTAATGAACTGCGAGGGATCTAGAAGGAACCTGTGGATAGACACAGAGAATAGGATGCTTCCCCCTCACACCCCAACACGCAGCAGAGCCCACCATGTGCTATATCCTTTATTTTTCAACATATCACTAAGCTGATCACTAAGTTGAGAATTTGGAAAACTATATGCCTAAGAAAGATGAGTATTACAGGGCTGGCTGATTTGCTGAAAGTAATAATGAGGCTGCACAGGTAACAGTTATCACTGAAGAAAAACTATCTAGGTCTCCTTTGCCTATATTGCTTTACATTGAATAGAATCACTTCACTGGGGGGATAATAGTAGTAAAAAATATTCAAATGCAGAGAAAAGGGAATGAATTTGTGAGTTCAAATTCCAAGTGGGTAGACCAGGGTTTCCCAAATTTCGTCTCCAGCTGTCTCTGAACTACAACTCCCATCATCCCGAGCTAGCAGGACCAATGGTCAGGGAAGATGGGAATTGTAGTCCAAAAACAGCTGGAGACCCGTTTGGGAAACCCAGTGGTAGACTGTTGACAGTCAAAAAGCAATACAGATTTTTGTGGCAAACAGCTTTATATGGGCATAATATTTTGGTTGAGCATTAGAAGACACTTTTTGATAGTGCCTATAGTTCGGAGACATCACCTTGCCAACAAAGGTCCGGATAGTTAAAGCCATGGTTTTCCCAGTAGTGATGTATGGAAGTGAGAGCTGGACCATAAAGAAGGCTGATCGCCAAAGAATTGATGCTTTTGAATTATGTTGCTGGAGGAGACTCTTGAGAGTCCCATAGACTACAAGAAGACCAAACCTATCCATTCTTAAGGAAATCAGCCCTGAGTGCTCACTGGAAGGACAGATCCTGAAGCTGAGGCTCCAATACTTTGGCCACCTCATGAGAAGAGAAGACTCCCTGGAAAAGACCCTGATATTGGGAAAGATGGAGGGCACAAGGAGAAGGGGACGACAGAGGACGAGATGGTTGGACAGTGTTCTCGAAGCTACAAACATGAGTCTGACCAAACTGCGGGAGGCAGTGGAAGACAGGAGTGCCTGGCGTGCTCTGGTCCATGGGGTCACAAAGAGTCGGACACGACTAAACGACTAAACAACAATAGTTCAACAACAGAACCAATTATTACCTTGAATTGGTGGAGGTTTTCCAGTAGACTGGACAACCATCTATTGAGGATTGTTTTAGCTTTACATTTCATGCACCAAGCAGGAGTTTGGAATGTGGCCTATAAGCTCCTCTCCAACTCTATGACTCCTGCTTTTCTATATAATTAGTGGCTTGTAAATATGGTCAGAATGGCTGTTTACCATACCTCCTCGGTGAGCAGTGGTTTCAGTCTATGCTGGGGTAGTTGCTGTAGCCTACCTTGACCAGGGCTGGCATTCATTTAATTACCAATGTAATATCCTAACCGCAAAGGCAATGGCTGGTGAAGCAACGCCATAGAATATGATGAGGCATTTAGGGAAAAGGCTGCGGAAATATCCACCTCCAGGTGGGATGTGAAAGAGCCTGATGCCTGGATGTTATGGGTCACCCCCCAGGTGGAGAAGAAGGATGACCCCACAAAAACGCAAAAGCCCACCCAAAAGGTGGCCCGCCGGGTTTGCTGGGAGCCTGTAACAATGGAGCCTTTAATGCCGCTAATCTCGCGAATGCAAGCGTTGTTCCGGCTTTCACTCCTATGTGAGGTGCTTTTGGGCCAAACCTTTCTTTCGGAACTCCAGAAATTACAAGTCTGGCAGCTCCAGGAAGGATGCCGGAACCAACAGTGGTTCTGTTGGTGAGCAAGCCGCAAAAAGTACAGCTGGAAAATTATCCATTGTATTCCCTAGCCCCTATGCCTGTCTCCCTACCAGCCACGCTCCCCCTTCTTCGCTTGTATCCTGATAGAGAGGCTGCAGAATATCTGGTAAAAAGGGTGTAGCAAGGGCTTTCGTATACCAGTTGCAGGTGTCCTCACACCCACTAACCCACCTAATAATATAATAAATTAAAATGTAACGACAACAACACTGCAGAAAATGAGGGGTGCACGTGTGTGCGCTTCATGGCTTCACCTCATCTACCGATGAGCCAACCATTCTTGGAAAACTCCCCTGAAACCTTCCTCTGCACCTTTCGTGAAGATAAAAAAATTTAGAACTAGAATTCTTGCATAGGTGACGGGTTTTACTGAAGAGAGGGTATGAGGTTAACACTGTTTACTTTCTTCCTGTTGCTCAGACATATTTTCACTTCTGAAGAAGTTATGAAGAATATTAAAGTTTGTAACTACACAATAGACTTAAAATGGTTTTATACTAAGTTAAGGTGCTTAGCTTTCCCCATAGAGTTCTGGGAAATGTAGTTCAATTAGGAGACTCCTCTATTAGAGGTTCCTTCACCACCACCCCAGCTATAATTCCCAAGTAGAGATGGGAAACATTTTCTGGCTGGCAGGCCAGATCCTTATCTCCCCCACCGCTGGAGGGCCAAATGACAGAAGAAGAAGAAGAAGAGTTTGGATTTGATATCCCGCTTTATCACTACCCAAAGGAGTCTCAAAGCGGCTAACATTCTCCTTTCCCTTCCTCCCCCACAACAAACACTCTGTGAGGTGAGTGGGGCTGAGAGACTTCAGAGAAGTGTGACTAGCCCAAGGTCACCCAGCAGCTGCATGTGGAGGAGCGGGGAATCGAACCTGGTTCCCCAGATTACGAGTCTACCGCTCTTAACCACTACACCACGACAGGCACATAGGCTGCCCACTTGTCTTTCACCTGACACGGGATCTATATTATAAATATGCCTCTCTCACCACTCCTTGGCCCCAATACAGTGGAAGAAAGTTACGCTGAGGTCCCACTGAAATCAATAGGATAAATATGTTGCAGCTAACTAGAGCTTATAAATGTCAAAGGGTACTAAGTGGAACCAACTTTCTTTTGATTGGTGGCCTTGTCTATATTTACTGGATCCATAAAAAAGCAACTCTAAACCAAGACAAGGCTCTCCTCTTTTCCAAGTTCTCAATTTTTAAAAATAGTTCCCCTTTCTTAATGGGCTAAAATAAAGCATCACCATATTTTGCAAAATAATGAAATGCTATTTTTAATGTTTCATATATTTCCACTGCCTCCTTTTTGGAGCCAATTACAAAACCACTCCGTTTAGGAACAACGGAAACTATTATTTTGTCTTCTTTTTTTTCAGAATCATCCGTACGATAGGACATTTCCTGCCACAGTTATTCACAGCTTTCAAATGTTTGGAGAACAGAACACACCTTGGGAAGATGGCAAAACATAGCCACCACAATTTCCTAGACTCCAGTCAGTTCCATCCTACCCTTCCTTTTCTTTTTTCCCCTCTTCAGTGAGCTTTGCATAAAGCTAACCCAAACCCACACGGATTTCTATAATATCCAAGAGGGGAAAGGGGGGGGAGGGGAGAGAAGAATGACAATGAATAATGTGTTGTAAGTGGAAAATGCCTTGAAGAAACCTAAATTGTAACAGGGAAAAAAATGACATTTTAGATTTTAAATGTTACACAGTTTTTATAAAGCTTCAGTCAATTTATTTTATTTATTCTAATGAAGAGCATTACAACTGCTTTACTGCACTGAAGCAAGCATCGATCACACCATTAATCACACCTTGTGAATAGTCACAAATCAAGTCCTAACAGCAAGCACTGAATCAGGAGCAATGAAGCATAAACTCCTTCACAATTTATGATCTCTCCAATTGCATCTTTTCAACCATTAAATTGCAAGATACCATAAATTTTTATCTTCTTCACTTCAGTCACATTATTGATTCTGCCTTGTGAAATATAGAATAGCTGTAAATCTAGGCGATTGAATTAAATTTAAAGTCTTGACTTCAGAAAAGAAACCCAACACACTGCCATGGCCGTTAATTTGCACAGAGGAACAAATGATAGAAACATTAAAATTTAAATGGACAACAGGGATTCCCAAGAACCATCGTTCTGTCAATCCCAGGCCACGTCAACCTTGAGCGTTTTTCTTTGAGCCAAATTATAAAAATGCATGGCAACTAATTCAGATAAGAAGAGACTCTGGGTAGGAGGGAGGGTTGACCACTGGCGTCTTCACTAGCAGCAAAACCCCACCACAACCACCAGGAAGCAAATTCTGTCCTTGCCTAATACCCGTAGTTTCAATCAGTTGGCAGCTGTTTGGGAGAAAGAGGTTTTCTGTAATGCGTAGGGAGGCTGTGACCTTTCAGCTGTTGCCAGAGTACTTCCGTCATCCATGTCCATTAGCTATGCTGACTGTGGTTGATGGGAGTTGGGGTCCAACCACATCTGGAGGACCACACTTTCCCCATCCCAGTTCATTTGGCAAGATGTCATTCACTAAGGAACAGAGAGGAGGAAAGGGGACAAGAGGGTTTCATTTTGTTCCCCCCTTTTTCGCTTGCCAATTGAAAAGGATCAGAAAAACATTCACCATGGTGGTTTCCAATTTTGGTATACATAATCCTCCAAAGTCTTGGCCAATCTGTTGTTTTAAATATATACAGTGGTACCTCAGGTTAAGAACTTAATTCGTTCCAGAGGTCTGCTCTTAACCTGAAACTGTTCTTAACCTGAGGTACTACTTTAGCTAATGGGGCCTCCTGCTGCCACTGCGTCGCCGCCACACGATTTCTGTTCTCACCCTGAAGCAAAGTTCTTAACCCGAGGTACTATTTCTGGGTTAGCGGAGTCTGTAACCTGAAGCGTCTGTAACCTGAAGTGTATGTAACCCAAGGTACCACTGTATGTCTATCATAGAAGTCAACTCCTAGGGGCCAATGTCCCTTCATGCACGCCCCCAGTAAAATATTTGAGGTGGGCTTGGGCTCCCAAAAGTTGATAGGCATTGCCATTCGAATGGTGTCTTGTGATTGATTATGTGGAGCAGGGCTTACCTGGCCCCCTCCACAATATTTTATTCAAGTTGGCGCCCCTAGTCTATATTGTGGGTTTCTTATGTTTATGTTCTGAAATGTGAAATAAAAATAGAGAACCCAAAGTCATCTGCATCTGCCACACAGAGCTTAGAGGTCAAGAAGACCGGGATTGTCAGATGAACCTTGGAGCAGATAAAATGTAGCTCATCAGCCCTTAGGAAAACAGGAAACACTCTATAGAAAGTATGTGGATAATGTCATTATATATTTAGCCAGTAGGTGGCACTAGAGGGAACTTTTTTTTAATGGCCTGTTTGTCTTATGTTAACAGACACCTCTGCTGGATCAGAGGTTTCACCTATTCACTACCTACTCTTTGGGTGAGATTCAATGTCACACTAAGGTGATTGTTCTGCCAGTGCAAGCATTTCCACTTGCCAGACAGAACAATCTTCCCTCACTTCCTTGCCCCCCTGGGCACTGTTCTGGGGGTTCTCATGACCTTCCTGAGCCACCACAATTTGGGGAGGACATGGGAGCATGTCCTCTTTTGTCTGTTCCATTTTCTCCCCTCTGGTGTGTGGGTGTGGGTGTGTGTGTGTGTGTGTGTGTGAGAGAGAGAGAGAGAGAGAGAGAGAGAGAGAGAGGCAGGCAGGCAGGCAGGCAGGGGGAGAGCTGTTTACGCCCCTCTTTTACGCTGCTATTCCTGCTTATATTGTGTTTATATTGCTGCTTTTGATGCAGCTACAAATTTAATGTGGTAATGTGATTTGATTTTGCTGTTGTAAGCAAGAAGACAGTGGTGTAAAAAAAAACTGGATTTTTTTTTTAACAACAAACAATAAAAGAAAAATGCAGATAGACTGCTCTGTGAATGAACAGGTGAGGAAGAAGCAATGGTTTCTTCAAAGTCATCTATCTGATCCTCACTGTTTACAATCCTAACCATGTCTAAAGGTAAAGCTAAAGGGGCCCCTGACCATTAGGTCCAGTCGTGACCGACTCTGGGGTTGCGGCGCTCATCTCACTTTATTGTACAGCTTCCGGGTCATGTGGCCAGCATGACTAAGCCGCTTCTGGCGAACCAGAGCAGCGCACGGAAACGCTGCTTACCTTCCTGCCAGAGTGGTACCTATTTATCTACTTGCACTTTGACGTGCTTTCAAACTGCTAGGTTGGCAGGAGCAGGGACCGAGCAACGGGAGCTCACCCCATCATGGGGATTCAAACCACCGACCTTCTGATCGGCAAGTCCTAGGCTCTGTGGTTTAACCCACAGCGCCACCCGCATCCCACAGCACCAACCATGTCTACTCAAGTAATAAATCCTACTGAGGCTGCATTACTGTCCTGATCCACTGGCCCAAAGGCAGGCACATGGGAGTGGTTTGGTGCAGGGATACCCAAGAATAATGTCAAATATACCAGGGTGTTTTATTATAAGAAAAACCGTACTTGCAGCACAACCTAAGGAGCCCCACTGCCTTTGCAGATGCAGAACGAACAGTGAGATGTCATCATGACTTGTCCACACCCAAGCAAACATTTATACATTTTTAATACACAAAGCAGCATACGTCAGTTTGGCCAGACCTTCCCATCAATTCACCTGACCGGTGAGATAATAGGTGACAGCTATCCAAAGTTTGCAGATAGCTCCCCTTTCTGTGCCAAAACCCCAGCATCCCAGGGTTCACAGATAAGCACATCATCAAAGTGAGCCAATTAGCATATATCAAAGCAAGTGAATATAAACATATATGAGTTCATTCTTGCTACAACTACCAATTAATTTTGGGGTTATCTTGTCTTCCAGGCAGATGGCCTTCTCGGTAGTGGCGCCCCACCCCCTGTGGAACTCCTTCCCTTCAGATGTCAAGGAGATAAAGAACTATACAACTTTTAGAAGACATCTGAAGACAGCCCTGTATCTGGAAGTTTTTAATGTTTGAGGCTTTATTATTATTTATATATTCTGCAAGCCGCCCAGAGTGGCTGGGGAAATGTAGCAAGATGGGTGGGAAATAGATATTATTATTATTATTATTATTATTATTATTATTATTATTATTATTATTACTACTACTACTAATACTACTACAATGGTGTTTGCAGGCCTTCAGGAACATTTCTACACAATTTAAAGCATTTGGCTTCCCCTAAGAAAATTTTGGGCAGTGTAGTTTGCCCCTCACAGAACTACAATTCCCAGCACCCTTAACAAACTACAATTCCCAGGATTCTGGGGGCGGGGGAGTCATGAGCTTTAAATGTATAGTGTGTATGCAGCCTGCATTCATTGGGCTTACCTCCAGGCAATTGAGGTTAGCATTCTGAGCTATTTGTAATGACAAAAGTATGTTTTCCCCGTTCTCTTGCACATGGAAAAAGTTGAAGGGCGGCAGAAAAAGTGTCAACAGAATTAATAGGGATGAGCATGAGCTAGAACTTCAGCACAGGAGGCAAGGAGCTGCCTCTGCTCACACCAAAGCAACACTGCAGCTAGCACCGTTCGAACAAAACACCTCTGTGGAATTACCAGCCTCCCTGGCTTCTTGAGGTCATTGACTGCTAAACTGTACCCTGGCTTTAGGAAAGTTGAATGGACCTCTTGCAGTCCTCTGTCTCCCCCCTAAATATTGAAGAGAGGTTCGCTCAGGCATCCACTCCCTACTGGTTGCTTTCCCCCTCTTCTGCCTGAGTTTCTCACTCCTTCTTGATGGAAGGGATAGGGGTTGCGTCTCTGGGAATTTCCTTTGCCCCTCTGAGTACACAGAGATTGTCTCACTCTCACATGCCTCCTCCTTCCTGGAAGGAGCTGGCATGGGCGGTGGGACGAGCCCACTGTGGAAATAACATGGGAGGGAAATCAAGGGGTTAAAGGTAAAGGGACCTCTGACCATTAGGTCCAGTTGTGACCAACTCTGGGGTTGCGGTGCTCATCTCGCTTTATTGGCCAAGGGAGCCGGCGTACAGCTTCCGGGTCATGTGGACAGCATGATGAAGCCGCTTCTGGCGATCCAGAGCAGCTCACGGAAACGCTGTTTACCTTCCTGCCGGAGTGGTACCTATTTATCTACTTGCACTGCATGCTTTCGAACTGCTCGGTTGGCAGGAGCAGGGACCGAGCAACGGGAGCTCACCCCGTCGCGGGGATACGAACCGCCGACCTTCTGATCGGCAAGCCCTAGGCTCTGTGGTTTAACCCACAGCGCCACCCACGTCCCTTCAATCAATGGGTTACTAGTGGCCAATTCTCTCTCCCCACCCCACTAAGCTGGGAAGAATGCAGAGAGAAGAAGCGCCATGATGCACCTGTAGCAGCACGACTGGATGCCTTCATCTGCCCCAGCTGCAACAAAACATGTCTCTCCCATATCATTCTCTACAGCCACAGTAGGCACTGTAACTCTCCAACGGCTCAACTCTATTTCTGAAGGTGCATTCTCCCATTGTCTCCTGAGATAGATAGGTGCCAACAATATAGTAGAGGCCCCAGAGGCTGATGGCCCCCTCCCTGGGATTGTCCTCTCCCCAGTCTGCGCTCCCCGTGAGCTCATCCTCCTCCTTGGTCTGCCAGGCCCTGACACAGGTCTGCATGGATAAAATATTACTATACTTATAGGAATCTTCGGGACTTCTTCCCAGCTATAGCGTCAAGACAAAACCCAATGAACAGAATCTGCTTTAACAAAACCCTTTTCGTAATAACAATGCGCTTTCCACTGGCGCAGTATTCCTTGTGTTGTGACACTGCTTTGATAATTAGCAACACTTGAACTCCAACTTGTTATGCACTTTGTGTTCCCCCTAATCCAGCCGTAATTATCCAGATATGTGCTGCTTCTCTTATGACTAATTGCAGTGGATTGTCCTACCTGGAGAGGGACATCTGCTTCTATTTCGGTGCCTGGAATTTTCTCACTCCACAAAGTAAATTTTTTCGTATCCGGGTCAATGAAGTAATCAAAAACCGTCCCTTGGGAAGGAAATTTTATTGTCCGCATTTCTTTGATCCACCATCTACTAAACTCCATGCGATAATCAATTAGCTGAAAAACAGAACAAAGGGGAGCCAGACATGAAACACGGGGAGAGATATGCTAGCCCGACTGTGAGCATTTTATTTGTATGTTGGTTTGCTTGCTTGCGGGACGCGGGTGGCGCTGTGAGTTAAACCACAGAGCCTAGGACTTGCCAATCAGAAGGTCGGCGGTTCAAATCCCCGCGACGGGGTGAGTTCCCGTTGCTCGGTCCCTGCTCCTGCCAACCTAGCAGTTCGAAAGCACGTCAAAGTGCAAGTAGATAAATAGGTACCGCTCTGGCGGGAAGGTAAATGGCGTTTCCATGTGCTGCTCTGGTTCGCCAGAAGCGGCTTAGTCATGCTGGCCACATGACCCGGCCAAGAAAGCGAGATGAGCGCCGCAACCCCAGAGTCAGTCATGACTGGACCTAATGGTCAGGGGTCCCTTTACCTTTACCTTTACCTTGCTTGCTTGCTGTTTTGCAGGCACCCAAAATAGCTGCCATCCTCTGGGTGACATTCAAGAAATATTTTAAACAATTAAAGCAGCACTAGAACAACCAAGGGGCATAGCTCAACAGCAGAACCAGTGGCGTAGCGTGGGGGGTGCAGGGGGGCCCGGCCGCACCGGGCGCAACATCTGGGGGTTAGGGTTAGGGGGCGCAAATCCACGGGTTAGGGGGCGCAAATTACTTGCCTTGCCCCGGGTGCTGACAACCCATGCTACGCCACTGAGCAGAACACATGCATTGCATGTACTGTAGAAGATCCTTGGATCAGTCCCTGGCCTTTCCAGGCAGGGCTGGGAAAGACTGCTATCTGGAGAGTCAGTGCCTATGATTGTAGACGAGAGTGAGCCAGATGAACCAATGGTCTGTTTAAATAAAAGACAGCTTATTATGTTCCTTACCATTATAAAACAGAGAGGAAAGCTTAAAGAAAAGAAAAAACCAAGTGGGAATGTTAAGTTCATAGCATAGAAACTGCAGGAGCTGAAGGACTTTCTCCCAAACTATGTTCACTGATCTAAGTTATGGGAAATAACTCAAGGAACTATTCGATAGTAACCTTTTAACCCTGAGGTTTCCTAGACTGTCTATTTTCTTACAATGAAAATACCAAGGCCCTTTATTCTTTTATAATCACATGTTGCTGCATGCTTTCGGGTGACACCAGAGAGCACAGAGTTACACGAGAAACAAAAGGAAGTGGCCACAGAGTTTTTCTGGAAGCAAAAATGCCATTTGGTTCATGCTAAGTCCCTCACTCGCAGAATACGGAATGCCCACCCTAACATACTGTCACATTCAAAGTCTTCTTCCAAGCACATCAGAAAAATGCAGTAAAGGTGAGCCAGGTTCTGGCACTTAACAATACATGCATCCGTGGTGTGATAGGGTTCAGCTTGCTTCTTAAAGAAATCAAGCCAAGCAGCTTGAGATGTCTTGAGATATTAAAGAAAGGAAGGGAAACAAGAATCTGGAGACACATTTGCCTTATTTCACTGTTCTGACAAATATAGACTTGGTAGCCAATCAGCGGCCTAAATCCACTCAAAAGGGGTAGTGATCTGCCAGCTACTTCATCAGTTGTTAGGGTGAAAAGTCTTCTATCACAGCCAATATTAACTAGATGTTGGTAGGAGACCCTGGCAAGTGGTAAAAGGAAACAGGAGGCTCAGAGTATTTCCTGGGTCTGTATATCCCTGTAGAGAGAACAGTCATGAATCATTAGGCTGAGAAAAGTTCCTTCCTGTTGGATCAGCTATATCAGGGATATGTGTTCTTGCTGGCAGAAAATTACTGTGATCGTCTGATGCTTTTCCTTCAGAACTTGCAAGAAGCAGGAGTTAGTGGGATAGTTGGCTTGTGGGATGGTAGGTGCTAGAGATTAGAAAATCCCTATGGTGTATATTATGTTTCCCAGGGCCAAAAATGTTTATCGAGTGTCAAATGTAAGAAATGGAAACTGTAGAACATATCGCCACAAGAACGAACCCAAAGAAAAGGGCATGAATAACTAGCAACAAGGCAGAGCAACTGTGCTACATAAAAATATGTCCAGGCCTTATCTGGCATGGACAGTGTATTCTGATTTCTGACCCCTACAGTACACAAAGGAGTGGTGTGTCCAGAATCATGTGTGAATGCATATTAATTTTCTAGAATAATTGCTAAAATGCACATTTGAAGGTGGGCATCTTGGATGTATCACTTTGGGGTGACAGACGGTAGAAGTGGAGAACATCACTGTTGTTCAGCAACTAGGCCAAGGTGAGATCTCCTGGATCTTTATGTAAATACAGTCATACCTCGGAAGTCGAACAGAATCTGTTCCGGAGGTCCATTCAACTTCCAAAACATTCGGAAACCAAGGTGCGGCTTCCAATTGGCTGCAGGAAGCTCCTGCAGCCAATCGGAAGCTGCGTCGGACATTCGGGTTCCGAAGAACGTTCGCAAACTGGAATACTCACTTCCGGGTTTGCGCCGTTTGTGAGCCAAAACATTCAACTCGCAAGGTGTTCCACTTCTGAGGTACGACTGTATAAAAACCACACACTCACAGCCATAATTTTGAAGTTAATGATACAAATATTACTGGCTTATTTTTCCTGTCTCCTTTCTTATTGAAAATATATTGGAAGCAGTGGGGTGCAGTCAGTGGACTACGGAGACTAGACTAGTCTCCTAAACGTTCCTGGTAAATTAGAATATTAAAGTATTAAAGCCTGGCGCCTGCTTCTCAAAGCCCGGCATGCTTCTGCCTGGCTTAGGGAGGGAGACACAGTGCTCAGGCACGTGATGTTGGGATGCTGTGAGGTCACACATGTGATGTCGCGCCCCCCCCGTCACTCTTGCAAGCTGATGCCTCTGGCCCTGTTCCACTACGGAAAATTTCACCGCACGCCATTGATTGGAAGATAGAATCATAGAATTGTTGAGTTGTACAAGACCTCACGGGTCATGTAGCCCAACCCTGTGCGATGCAGGAATGGTTGCTGTCAAACTTGAAGAGAATACCAAACTTGAAGAGAGCCAGTGTGGTGTAGTGGTTAAGAGCGGTAGTCTCGTAATCTGGTGAACCGGGTTCGCGTCTCCGCTCCTCCACATGCAGCTGCTGGGTGACCTTGGGCTAGTCACACTTCTCTGAAGTCTCTCAGCCTCACTCACCTCACAGAGTGCTTGTTGTGGGGGAGGAAGGGAAAGGAGACTGTTAGCCGCTTTGAGACTCCTGAAGGGGAGTGAAAGGTGGGATATCAAATCCAAACTCTTCTTCTTCTTCTACCAAAATACTGTTATCTTCCCTCAAAACCAGCCACTCACCTGATCTTGGAACAAAGCACCACCGAAGGCCCATATACTTGCAAATGCAAAATATACTTCATAGAGTTCACGAGGAGAGTCTGGGGGAGCATTTTTCGGGGTCAGGAGGCAATCCAGCAATGAACACAAAGTCTTCAGTGAAAATAAATAAAAAGGAAGGAGAGAATAAAGATATCTGAATACAGTCCCTACATCCTTTATATTCTTATTTCTACTTCTATAGCTGCTACTGTCCCAATATAATAAATATTTTAAAACACATCACATAACCATTGTGATGTATTTATAATTACAGAGGACGGCATCTGACTAGGTTCCCCTCAGCGTAGGCTCATTGAAATTAATAGACCATGCCCATTAATTTCAGTGGGTCTACTCTGAGTAGGACTGGTATAAGATTTGGCATAGAAGAAAAAAAGTCACACACAGGAGACCAAAGCAATGGGTCGAGGGCGAGTTCCCTTTATTATAGGCAGGAAAGCCTGCTAGGTAGCTGCTCCTGCAATATGTTAGGCACACCTAAGCAACATACACAAATTGTTAAACTGAAGAGGGAGGGGGAAGATTAATTCCCAGTGTGGATCTATGTGCAGTCCCCACTTCTTCTCTGGCCCATGGGCAACTGAATCAAACACTGCAGATGGAAGAGCTGTTTGAGAGCTGGGGTGAAGGACTGGAAACTGTATTCAGCCACTGAAAAGTGGTAACAGATGCAAGAAGAAGGAATTTGTCATATACTATTCCTGGAGGGTGTCACATGGCAGTGGTAGAGGCAGAGAGGTCCACACTATGATATGGTCCTTTAGATGTTGAACTACAACTCCCATCATCTCTGACCACTGGCCATGTTGGCTAGGTTTGATGGGAATTGTAGTCCAGCAACACCTGGAGGATCAAAGGTAAGCTGCCCCTGGTCTACAGGAATGTGTTCTGCATGCAAAGCCTGTTTTCAGGAAGCGTAATATTGGTAGGGCTGGCATATGTCCCAGACATTACCGGGATTTCAAAGACAGAATTGACACCCCGGAGGAATTTCTGAAAGATGGCGCTTTGTCCTGGATCTTAGGCAAGTCAAACAAAAAAATACTTTTTTTTTTTTTTGCATTCTTGCAAGAAAAAGCTCAACAACTTTGGCTTTTGTCTAAAAAAAATCTCAACAACTTTGGGGGTTTCCTAAAGAAAGCTCAACAATCTCGGTGTTTTCCTAAAAGAAAGTTCAGCAACTTTCAGGATGTCCTGTTTTTTACTTTTTTAAATATGGCAACCCAAAATATTGGTAACTGATATTACCCTCTTAAGCACACATACCTAGGCTAAAAGAGCAGAGGGAAGTCTCTATCAGACTGTGTTCAAATTATGGGACTGGGCCTACAAGGTGGAAGAGTGTTCTCTGCAATATATAGGTTGGGAACATATAGAGTTACTGAGCTTTGTGACAGCTGCAGATATTGGCTCAATTCCAGTATAAGAGGGAAACATGAACTGCTCTGGGAGAATGGTGTCACATAGTCCTATTTGCTTCCCAGTTCAGCTCCTACAGATGAGCACAAAATTCACTCCTTTTCTTCCCCCTACTCCCAGGATTTCCAGAATCTTGCCCTGTTCCACCTCTGCATGTGCACAGAGACAGATACACACAGAGAGAGGTGGGGGGTTCTGCAATGAGCACTGCTTTGGCAGTCCCCACTGTGGTGCAGAATCTATGCAAGCAAACTTTATTAAATAAACATGTTTTTAAAAGTCATGGGGTGGGGACCTCAACCACACACTCTTTACCACTTTTGGAGTGCAGATGTGTGCGGATGACTCAAAAAAATAATACCCAAATGCAATGTAACCGTGCTGTTCAAAAGACCCACATCTAAGTTCTCTAGTTTTTCTGCCTTGTATGTTAGGCACAAAAAAACTGTTTTCATTTCTGTCTTTTGTTTTTTCCTCATAGAAAAATAATGTGATCCAGAAAGCTGCTTTTTTAAAAAACACACACACACACTCAAAAGCTTCATATAAAAGCATTATTCAAGTGCATAACTTCTGCATTCATTCAGAAATGCATATGGCATTTTAAAAATAACATAACTTAAGGAAAGTAAGGGCTTGTCCCATATAATGACTGTTGGAATTTTATTTGCTTGCTAAAGTAACTTCAGATCAAGCAACGGTCTGTTCAGAATTCTGTATAGCAGTTAACACTCCTAAATTGTTGAGCTCAATTTTATCAACAGCCAAATAACTTCATTGTAATTATGGAGTCCGTTTTAGAAAATGAAGGAACACCGACCTCACCTCCAAAGTGTTCCCATATTTCTTTTTTATATATACTACTTGTATGAACAATAACTTGACTCTATAAGAGTCTTAAGAGTAGTCTTTTTGACTTTAAATGAGATTACTGTAGAGGATGGCATCAGCCCTAATTCAGGAGGAAACAGTTACACAATCTGTGTCTGCTTTGTCACTTGAATCACAAAACACAAAATGTTAAACCATGCTGTGATTATAATGAAGTTCCTTCACACTAGGTCTGCATACTTGAACACTCTCACAATCACATCTCAGGAAGAGTGGCAGTCTGAAGATCCTGCTGCAGTTGTTGTTACCTGAACCATGCTGTTCTCTGGAACGGGGGTGATGGTTTTTAAGTTGCAGCGGACTTGCTCCAAGCAGTAAGGAACATATTTGTCAAAAAGGATGGTTAGATTTGCTCTTTCCGTCTGTGCTTTGCGAGTTTCAATCCAGCTAGTCACGTATCTGTGAAAACAAACTTATTTTAGGGTGCTTCTCCTTCCCTTAATCAATTGCTTTTGTTTATTATGTTTGAAAGTGGGTTTATGAGAAGAGCAGAGGATTGTTCGCGGGGCTGCCTAGTGCTTTAACTGTATGTCCTTAGCTTGGTTCGGCCTTATTTTAGTTGCTGAAATGCCTCTCCGAATTACCTTGTTGTTGGTGATCCGTTTCCAACTGGTTTGGCCTTGTAGTACAACTGTGACTAAGTTACTGCTTCTTTTGCCTTCCCAAACCAGTGGCCTCCACATATTTTGGACCCCATCTCCCAGCAGCTCCAACCCCTATGACCAGTGACCAGGGGTGATGAGAGTCAAAGTCCAAACAATTTGGAGGGCTCCTGATTAGAGAAGGCTGCTTGATTCTGTTCCATGGGTGTGTTCTTCTGCATAGCTGTCAACTGTCCCTTATTTGGTGGGAAACTCCCTAATCCCAGCGCAGTGTCCCGCTGCTGTTCCTTACTGATGATGTCCCTTAAATTTCCCGGGTTTCAAAGGAAGCAGCTCCTCTCCCTCCCTGCCTCCCTGCCGGCCAGGGAGGAGGGAGGCTCCAACTGTGTTGCTTGGCTGCGTTGCTCACCCAATAAGGAGTCTAAGAACGACTGGGGGTGGAGCTTGCATGCCTTGTGCCGATCAAATCGGCTGTGTTGCCTGGGGACTTGCCTTTGCTCAGCGCTTCCCAGCGGAGAGGTGATGGTGGTTTTCCTTGCTACACCCCCTTTGCCAGTTTGCTGCGCTGTGGAAACCACCGCTTGAGGCTTCGTTTGCCTGCTGGGCTGGCTGGGCTTTCTGCCTTTGGTTTGGGAGCTGGTTGACTAAAATCCCTTATTTTGACTGCTGGTCCCTTATTTTCGAGGCTGCTGGTCCCTTATTTTCAAATCTGTAAGTTGACAGCTATGGTTCTTCTGTCAGTTAAAGTTTAGGATTTTAAATGCCGTTTTTTTACCCCTAAGACACACTCTCCCTCAATCTGCCATCTTTCAGATGTTTTGGACTTCAGCACCCCTCATCCTTGGCCATTGGCCATGGTGTCTGAAAGGAATGAGACTGAGAAATGCTGTTTTCCATGGATGTTGAGGGAAATAATAAATGTAATTTAGAGAAGAAGAAAAATTGCCACTCGCGTGCCATCACCTCCACACCAATAAAACTTTTCTCTCTGAGCTTTCTCCAATTCTCCCAACGCCTGGCATTATTATTTCACCCCTCTTCCCCATTGTTTACCTATAGGATCTGGGGTTTCCCCTTGACCACCCCAGACACATTTCCTCTCAGTGTGGGTCATCAAACTTTGTGGACCAGTGGGCACATTTTCACCCGCAGACACTGAGTCAGCAAGCCCAGTTCTGGGCATTCCCCCTATGTTCTCATACCCTGTGTCTCCCTAGAAAGTTGCCTTCTTCACACTAATGGTCTGGCACCAGTCCTCCATATTTTCAGATAGAATTCTTTCCCAGTCCTGTCTAGATATGCTAGGGCAGTGTTTCCCAAACTTGGGTTGCCAGCTGTTTTTGGACCACAACTCCCATCATCCCTGGCTAGCAGGACCAGTGGTCAAGAACGATGGGAACTGTAGTCCAAAAAAAGCTGGAGACACAAGTTTGGGAAACACTGGGCTAGGGACTGAACCTGGGACCTTTTGCCTTCAACACAGGTGCTCTACTACTGAAATATTCCCTTTCCCATATTGGAGGATGTCCCCATGGCTCACATGGGCTATACTACAGCTCTAGTAGCAGCACCAGTGCATTGTGGCTCCAGTGACAAGTTCCTTTGAACAGTACTGATCAGCTTAATCTCTGAGGAAACAGCTGTCCACTCAATACCATAGAGTATACAGCTGGGCAGATGGCAGCTACATTAACAGAGCATTCAGCAAGCTGTTTGCTGAGTTAAGAATGGGATGTGGGTGGCGCTGTGGGTTAAACCACAGAGCCTAGGGCTTGCCGATCAGAAGGTCGGCGGTTCGAATCCCCATGACGGGGTGAGCTCCCGTTGCTCGGTCCCTGCTCCTGCCCACCTAGCAGTTCGAAAGCACGTCAAAGTGCAAGTAGATAAATAGGTACCGCTCCTGTGGGAAGGTAAACGGCGTTTCCGTGTGCTGCTCTGGTTCACCAGAAGCGGCTTAGTCATGCTGACCACATGACCTGGAAGCTGTATGCCGGCTCCCTCGGCCAATAAGGCGAGATGAGCGCTGCAACCCCAGAATCGGCCATGACTGGACCTAACGGTCAGGGGTCCCTTTACCCTTTACCTTTATAGTACAGCAGCAAATGAGATCATCACTACCATAGGAACAAGCATGGCCATAGGCATTTTGGACAGCATAGGTCTGTTGTCCGATCCAGCAGGCATCTTCATATATTTTTACTGGCCCCAGAGTTGCTGGCTCAAGGTGCACTGAACTGCCATTTGCTTGTTAAATGTGTATCTTGCCTTTCTTCAAGTTCGCTAATGAAAGAGCACAAAATGGGTAATATTGCAAAGGGCACATTAGAAGTACAAAAAGCAAGGGAGGTACTCACGGACTCCAGCCTAGGTCCTGCGTATTCACATAGAGGATGCCAGCTCTCGACACAGTGGCTGGAGTTGCTGCCCGGAGGTGGCTTATTTCAAACACCAGCCGCATGGAAGGTGTTAATGAAATCCGTTCGTTACTTGCTAAAGTCAGAACCTAAGCACAGAGTCATTACAATTTTATTGCAGTAGGTATTTGCTTTTCAAATTAAGTAATTAAGGTTCTGTTGTGGTTTCTTTTAAAAAAAGTAAGAATCACAAAGCACATGTTCAGCTATAGCTAATACACAGGAATATGGTTTTATTTTCCAATGAGTGTTATTTGTCAGTTTAAATAATATCCCTTATATCTTTATGGATATCTGCCGTGACATTCAGGAAAACAGCAGAAGAATGAACTCAAACACTATCCAATGAGAAGATCTCTTGCATAAGACACATTGAAATGAATGAAAGTGATACTGTGCTGCTTCAATTAAACATGTGCAGGAGAACTTCCCATTGGACTGTCCTTAATTTCTTCGATGTTTTTATAAAGCCATGTTAATCGTCATTTCATTGAAAAGCCAACTGATTCCCTATCCACTTACCCAGCAATAATCACAATGGACAAAAAGGTAACTCTTCTCTGCAATTTTGTTTTGCTGGCCTTACACAAAAGGATTCTTTATTGTCAATGGGAATAAAATCAATATAATATCTTGATTCATGGAAAGAAATTTATGTTAGGGATGGGTTGAAAAACAGCAAAACAAAAGGGATAACAATAGTAAATCATCATGAAATCAAACCTACAATTTATGAAGAGAAGAAACTATGAATTAAATCCCTTAAAATTGAATAAGCCAGCAATGGTGTGGTTTCAATGCACATTAAACAAAAGTTCAGGCAATAAGGGGGAAAAAACTGGCTATTTTTCTTTCCAAGATGCTGTTCTTTGGTCCCTTGAATTAAGTAAAGCAAAGTAAATATTAAATAAAGTAAATTAAATAAAGATGAAAATGTTATATTTTACTAAATCAATGTACTGCTGCAAATGCAAAAGTAAACTGAGGCTTTGTATTTCACACAATTATTTTAAGGCTAAAGTGGTTGGAAAAGAAATAAATTAAAAGGTGTTGTTGCCAGCTGCTAGCAGAAAGGCTCTAAGAGATAGCTGTTCAGATATAATGCTAAACCACAGTGTGGTATTGCTTCTGTTCTGTCATCTCTCCACATGTGCTCTGTTATCATCCTACCCTTCCTTTTACAAGGGAAACCACAGTTTCCCGTGTCTGCAATGGGGAAACCATGGTTTGTTTACAAAGCATAACTGGATGCCATGTTTGCCTGTTGATTTCCAATTCCATCTTAAAGGAAAACTGGTTTATGCAAAACATAATTTGCCTCCTTTAGAAGAAAAAAAGTAGCAAAATATGTTTGCTGTGAAACAGGAAGTATCGGGGGAGAAAGGAAGGGAAGGAAGGGTTTTTTTTGTTGTCTTACTGTAACACCAATATCATGCCTTGGCAATATATCTGAACTGAGCTAAAGAGAAATGATGTTTCATCTACTACATCATTTAACTATAATCGAAGAGAGAAATTAAACTGTTTTTTCCCAATCCTTCGCAAGACAAGAAATCCAAACACATGATTCCAAACACAAACTTATCAGGGGGGGGGGAAATCATGTATTTCAAGAGTAGCGATAAAATCGCGAGAAGTGGAAGGAATTTGGCTGTGAGAATGAGGAATGTTTTATGGCAAACTGGAGAAATAGGCCATACAAGATATGTTGTAGATCCCGTGTGCTACAATAGAGCAATGGCCCACAGTGGGCCTAGATAACCTGTTTCAGTGTGATCCATTTTTATCTTCTATGATTGTACTTGCCATCAGGTGCTATTCTTCTGGTGTTCCTAAGGGGCGGTGCAACGCTACACATCCCCTACTGAGTACTTTAGCTTAAAAGCTACAATAGAGTCCTTAGAATCTAACAACAAGAGCTATTCTAGGAGCTGGTTAGGAAAATGTGATTTAAAGGAGGTTTCCAGCATTGTGTGAAATTAGGGCAAAAAAAAAAAATCACCTTTTCAATTTGCACAAAGTATCTCAATTCCAACAGTTTGCTCTCCTGCTGTTGTATCCATCATAAAGAAAGGCCAGGACGCCGTGGTGAATAAAGGTGACATTTTAATCAATGGAGATTAATACATACGGGGGAAAAAATACAAAATGATTCAGCTTTCTGCTCCTCCCACTTCCAAGGTTGAACCATGAACTTTCCACTTTTACTCATTTTAGTTAAGGAGACATTCTCTCTCTCTCTCTCTCTCTCTCTCTCTTTTACACTAAATGGGTGTTGGGGGTAAGTCTAGGTCATGTGGGTTTAGATCTGCTCTTTATTCCAAAATACATAATTCTATTTTGGATGCTATTGGTATCTTTAAACCTCGAATTATATCACAGCACATCCGTACTGGGTCTATCAATGAAAAAATTATTTCTCTATTAGCACGGTCTACTATAAGCAGGAGCCTTGGTCAATGTCGTCTATAGGAAACGGTTGTAAGTGTTGGTATAATAAGGCCAGAAACAGATTTTAGGTTTTTCTCCACCGAGTTTTGATACAATAGAGGCATCATTGCCCGCAGTGTGCTTATTCTTCACACTTTTGTCTCGTTTAAGAAACAGTCTTTGGAGGTCTTATGTCAATTCAAAAACTAGCAAAACCTTGTTGAGTAGAGATAGTAAGTGGGCATCATCAGGGATGCAACATATCAGGATTACAGTCTATCTTTCCACTTGCAGTGTCTGAAGTGGCTTGCAAATAGAATAAAATTAACAATTCTCACCTACAGATGCAAAAAAACCCCCAAACTATAAGCTCTAGATTAAAAGAGGTATTGACAGGAGAACAGCGACATGGCCAGCTAGGACTGGGAAAATAACACAGATTTGACACCTAAATAATAATAATAATAATAAATTTTATTTATATCCCGCCCTCCCCAGCCGAAGCTGGGCTCAGGGCGGCTAACAACAATAAAACAGTACAGGTGAATAAAACAGAAATCAGGTGAATGCTTCCTGTGAGGCAAAACCAGGCCCTTTAACACTACTGTACAACCTATCTTCAGGAGCTTGGGGTGAGAGGCACTCAAAGCAGGCCCTCAAAAGATTACCTCCAGGGGCACACAGGCAAAAGCAGTCCTTCAATGGTCTTCTAAGGTATCCTCATGTCTGATGCTTTGCAGTCTCTATACTCCATCCAGACAAGGAAGAAGCATCATGAGAGTTCAAGGACACATTCTAGCCAGGTAAAAACACGAGGTGGGTAGAAGGCCAGTGAAGGATTTCAAAGGCCAGATAAAAATGTTTGGAGGACTGTATTTGTGTCGCACCCCCCATCCAACTGAGCCTGAGGTTCCCCACTCCTGCTTTACAGGAATCTAAGATGGATGCTACCACAACAATTGATAACCATGTTCAGGCTAACATGCCTTTCCCAACAGTGTTCAAAGCTATTATTAAGAGCCAGTCTTCGTCTGTATGATGTATACAGAAAACCAGGGCCAGATTTAGGTTTGATGAGGCCTTAAGCTAGTGAAGGTAATGGGGCCCTTTCTGTGTCCAGCTGTCCTTTGTCAACAACAAATTGTCACTGTTTTTTGTGTTGAATATATGCTATATGGTAATTTATGGACCTAATAGGAATCCTTTTAATGAGGGTGAAAGAGGAGAGTGCAAAATATGGCCTGAAGCTTAACATCAAAAAAACTAAGATCATGGCCACTGGTCCCATCACCTCCTGGCAAATAGAAGGGGAAGAAATGGAGGCAGTGAGAGATTTTACTTTCTTGGGCTCCATGATCACTGCAGATGGTGACAACAGTCATGAAATTAAAAGACGCCTGCTTCTTTGGAGAGAAGCAATGACAAACCTAGACAGCATCTTAAAAAGCAGAGACATCACCTTGTCATCAAAGGTCCGTATAGTTAAAGCTATGGTTTTCCCAGTAGTGATGTATGGAAGTGAGAGCTGGACTATAAAGAAGGCTGATCGCTGAAGAATTGATGCTTTTGAATTATGGTGCTGGAGGAGACTCTTGAGAGTCCCATGGATGGCAAGAAGATCAAACCTATCCATCCTTAAGGAAATCAGCCCTGAGTGCTCATTGGAAGGACAGATCCTGAAGCTGAGGCTCCAATACTTTGGCCACCTCATGAGAAGAGAAGACACCCTGGAAAAGACCCTGATGTTGGGAAAGATGGAGGGCACAAGGAGAAGGGGATGACAGATGGTTGGACAGTGTTCTCGAAGCTACCAGCATAAGTTTGACCAAACTGCAGGAGCCAGTGGAAGACAGGAGTGCCTGGCGTGCTCTGGTCCATGGGGTCACGAAGAGTCAGACATGACTAAACGACTAAACATCAACAACAAGGTATCTAAAGCCATTTGCACATAACAAAATATTTATTTTATCAAAGTGATTGTTGAACTGAAATACAATTAAGAAGAAGTATATTAATAGCGAAATACAGGTGGGGCCTATTACTGACATCATAGGAGCCTACACCAAAAAAACACTGTTGCTGTATGTCAGTTTTATTTTATTTGGTTTTTATCTTTTATTTTGGAAGTGTACATCCAGGTGTTTTTTTCCTTTAAATTTTGTTGGGGCCCCCAAGAGAGTGGGGCCCTAAGCTATAGCTTGTTTAGCTTATACGTAATCCCGCACTGCAGAAAACACTGTACATATTTCGCAAATAGACCAGAAGAGTATCTCACCTGCTCATCACAGCCATGTTAAAGAATGTGATACACACCTTATTGTCATCCATGACAGTGTTGAGTGACTCAATCCACATAGGATCAATGTCCCCATCCAGCACAATCCATTTGGGGCCGTCATGCGTGATGCTAGACAGTTCTCTCATCATGGAAGAAAACAAGCCTTCAAAATGATGAAAACAAAAATTCTTTTTTTAAACAACCACAACAACAAACCTGTATGTGTTTGTATATGTTTAGATGTGCAATTTTATTAAGCGTATAATGATTGGAAATACCATCTTTCCACTCCCTTGTTGAAGGGTGAAGAAAGCCAAAAAGTTCATCCGTTGTGACAGCTTTGGGGTTGATATCATTCCATGCTGGCCTCAGCTTCATATTTGAGTAAGTCGCGTGTAGTGTCTTTAATATCTAAAGGAAGAACATTTTATCATGCCAGTTGTTTCACAATCAAGGGGTAGCATCAGTTAAAAGGCATCCTTCAGAATTACAGTGGTGCCCCGCAAGACGAATGCCTCGCAAGACGGAAAACCTGCTAGACGAAAGGGTTTTCAGTTTTTCAATGCGCTTTGCAGGACGAATTTGCTATGGGCTTGCTTCGCAAGACGAAAATGTCTTGCGATTCCTGGGGTTTTTTTTCCGCTCCCCACCCCCTTTTTCTAAGGCACTAAGCTGCTAATAGCCTTTTAGCAGCTAATCCGCTAATCTCTTAAGCCTTTAATAGCCGCTAATAGCCGCTAAACCGCTAATAGCGCTAATCCGCTAATGGGCTTGCTTCGCAAGACGAAAAAACCGCTAGACGAAGAGACTCACGGAACGGATTCTTTTCGTCTTGTGAGGCACCACTGTATTTCCTGTTCCATGTGCAACAGAGAAGTTAACCTGAATATATATCTAACAATATCTAACAGGTAACTGCAGTCAGTCATTACCCCCCCCCCCCGCGCTAGTTATATTTGTGCAATATATGTGTTTCACACCTTCACACTTTACATCTTAGGCCCACTTCCTTAAGTGTGCATGTCCTCAGTATACCTATCCATAGGTTTCCTTCCTTGCAGCACTAGTGATAGGTCTTCAGCTTTCCTCAACCCTGACATAGGACTTCAGTTTTATGTGCTCTGCTCCTACATATGTGAGGAAATGCATACATACAGTGGTACCTCGGGTTAAGTACTTAATTCGTTCCGGAGGTCTGTACTTAACCTGAAACTGTTCTTAACCTGAATCACCACTTTAGCTAATGGAGCCTCCTGCTGCTGCCGTGCTGCCGGAGCACGATTTCTGTTCTCACCCTGAAGCAAAGTTCTTAACCTGAAGCACTATTTCTGGGTTAGCGGAGTCTGTAACCTGAAGCATCTGTAACCTGAAGTGTTTGTAACCCAAGGTACATCCAGGATATAAATATGTAACCGGATTTGGGGGGAATGAAAACTGATGAAGTTGACATGCCCCACCGACACCAGAATATCAACTTCACTGAGACTATTGAACACAGAAGTCAAAGTGGCAAACATCTTGTAACCTGCATTACCGATTCATGCTCTCTTTATTGCTATTTGTTTGTTGGAGAAATGGGTGTATTCTTCATTTTACCTGGCTTTTCCCTGTTCCAGCATTTCCAACCACAAAGACCGAATGCCTGACAGCCAGTAGTTCTTCTAACTGCATAACCTAAAAAGCCGTTCAAGAAAATTAGGGTGGGGTGGGGTTTGGAATTGATATAATGGCGAACATATTTTACAGGCATAGCTATGTATTAAGAAAACTATAAGAATGAAGGAGACGAATCGGAGAACACTTTTCTTTCCCATTTCAATAAACACCGGTCCTATTTTATTCTCTCATTCCTTAAAAAAATTGCCCCTGTTTTACTCTGTTCTGCCGCAGTTGTGGAACGTATTCACAAAGACACAAGTCAGATTTTCACTGGGGGTGTTGGACATGCTCTGTGTGATTTTACTACTAAGGGCTGAAAGAATGGAGTCAATAGCAGCATCAACACTACATTGTCCAGAACTACATTGTCTCTGGGTTTAGATTAAAGGTAAAGGTAAAGGTACCCCTGCCCATACGGGCCAGTCTTGACAGACTCTAGGGTTGTGCGCCCATCTCACTCAAGAGGCCGGGGGCCAGCACTGTCCGGAGACACTTCCGGGTCACGTGGCCAGCGTGACATTGCTGCTCTGGCGAGCCAGAGCCACACACGGAAACGCCGTTTACCTTCCCGCTAGTAAGCGGTCCCTATTTATCTACTTGCACTTTGACGTGCTTTCGAACTGCTAGGTTGACAGGCGCTGGGACCGAACAACGGGAGCGCACCCCGCCGCGGGGATTCGAACTGCCGACCTTTCAATCGGCAAGCCCTAGGCGCTGAGGCTTTTACCCACAGCGCCACCCGCATCCCGGGTTTAGATTAACAATGAACAATAGGACCATTCCATTAGGTTTTGGTACTTCTGCAGCAGGGAAGGCATATGGATTATGCTCTGTTGTGAAATATTACATTGAGATTAGACACAAGTGCTATAAGGGGTTATGTTGGATGGTTAACCTGTGACCTTCTACATCAGGGTTTCCCAAACCTGGGTCTCCAGCAGTTTTTGGACTACAGTTCCCATCTTCCCTGACCACTGGTCCTGCTAGCTAGGGATGATGGGAGTTGTAGTCCAAAAACATCTGGAAAGCCACAGGTTCCCCACCAAGCCAGCCCAACGTTGATCTACAAGCCCAAACCATCTGACATATTAATTAAATTATTATTATAATTATTAATTAAATTTCTATACCACCAAACATCACAGGGCGGTTCACAGCATAAAAATTAAATGTGCAACATAGGTTTCGCTATATTGTCTCAGCACATGTCTACTTAAAATATAAGTCCTACTGAGTTCTATGGAGATTGCTCTCAAGTAAATGGATACAGGGCTGCAGCCTTGCTGAGAGTATTGAAAGTCGTTTGGTAGTTTGAGTTCACTTGCAGCCAGTGGCGTAGCGTGGGGGGTGCAGGGGGGCCGGCTGCACCGGGCGCAACATCTGGGGGGGGCGTGCTCGCACTCGCAGCTCTCTGCCCCTACCTGGCTCACTCACTCTCTCTCACTGCAGTGCTGGCTGTGCGAATCCGATCCGAGCCGCCGGGTCGCCGCCCACTGTGGAGGGGAGGGTGCCAGGTGTGCGGTGCGGTGCGGAGAGAGAGTGAGGGACTATCTGGGGGAGGGACAGTGCAACGGGTGGGGGGGCGCAAATTACTTGCCTTGCCCCGGGTGCTGACAACCCACGCTACGCCACTGCTTGCAGCGTAATAAATAAAAGATTGTTAGAAGGAAAGGAATGTCATTAATATCATAGAATCACAGAGTTGGAAGGGACCATGAGTATCATCTAGTCCAACCCCCTGCAATGCAGGAATATGCAGCTGTCCCTTACAGGGATCAAACCTGCAACCTTGGGGTGATCAGCACCATGCTCTAACCAAGTGTTATTTTTCATTCCCTATTACAGTAAAACAAAACTAAATTTAAACACAGCTCTTCAGAGGTCACTTGCTCATGCTTTCCTCCCACCAAGCACCTGCAGAAGACACAAGGGACTAAAAGGCTAAACTCTGAAAATCTATTTTAGGGAGCTTGGGAGTCATAAAGGGTCGTGATTTATTGCTAATTTTGCTGCTACTGCATCTGGGCTGCAGATACTAATTGGTGGCGTGATGCTTATGGAATGCCCTCTCCCCCAGGAGATTAATCTGGAGGTGGAATAGCTTTTAAATGCCAGACCACGATGCCTCCAATTTACCCAGATATTTTGTTTTATTTCAGTTCGGTGTCCAGAACACTTTTATGTAGGCTGAGTTTGTTCTGATGTCTTAGGGAGCAACCCTAACCCTCTGATTTGTGCTGCTAGAGGGTGTTAGAATACAGAGGCAGGGCCCATCCACCAGCAGTGGGAGGCGGGGAGAGGACCTCTGCCACCATAGAGGTCCTCAGTGTGGTCATGGAAAGGACAATAATGCCACCAATTTGGGAAATGGGCCTGCTGGGGAGGGGACTTAATGTGTTGCTGTTTCGTTTTACTTATTTGCTTGTTTTTATCCTTATTTAATTCTGTGTACTGCCCTGAGAGGGACGCGGGTGGCACTGTGGGTTAAACCACAAAGCCTAGGACTTGCCGATCAGAAGGTCAGTGGTTCGAATCCCCAAGACGGGGTGAGCTCCCGTTGCTCAGTCCCTGCTCCTGCCAACCTAGCAGTTTGAAAGCACATCAAAATGCAAGTAGATAAATAGGTACCACTCCGGCGGGAAGGTAAACGGCGTTTCTGTGCGCTGCTCTGGCTTCGCCAGAAGCGGCCTAGTCATGCTGGCTGCATGACCTGGAAAAACTGTCTGTGGAAGCGGACAAATGCTGGCTCCCTCAGCCTGTAAAGCAAGATGAGCGCCGCAACCCCAAAGTCATTCGCGACTGGACTTAACTGTCAGGGGTCCCTTTACCTTTAAGTGCAGTTAGGACTGCATACATATGTGGAAAGTTGTAACCACAGTCTATAATACTTATCTGATATAAGCAAAGAGAAGAAAGGGTGACCCCAAAGAAATCTCACGCTAGGCGTCTATCGATATTTCTAAGGTATTAAAAAGGACAAAGAGAACAACATTTGCTTTGCTTCAGTGAGGTTTAAGTAAAACAGGCTTCCTTAAAATCAAATTATAGCACGGCGATAAGGGGATGGAATAGGGCACTCACTCTGGTGACTCAAGTGTATCATTTGCTCAAAGGGCAGGTAATGATGAGAGCAGGAGTAATGAATGCATACTTGTTCCTCCCTCCTCTGTAACCCCGGGAACCTGACCAGTTCTTCCTCACCTCCCAAGGGTAGAAAAGCCAGTCTCCTTACTCATTCCATCTTGAACTTTACTTAGGACAAAAGCCGATTTAGAGCTAATGTTAACTTGTGTGTGTATTGATGATCGGGATTCATGTCTAGCAGAGGCTAAACAGAGACTAAAATGTATTTTGTTTTTTATTTTAAAAAACTCTTTAAGCTAAGTTTTAATAAAATCCAGGGCATTGAAAGCTGGACATGGGTGCTAAGATGGGCAGAGCATTACACACCGTGGGATTATTAAAGGTAAAGGTACCCCTGCCCGAACGGGCCAGTCTTGACAGACTCTAGGGTTGTGCGCCCATCTCACTCAAGAGGCCGGGGGCCAGCGCTGTCCGGAGACACTTCCGGGTCACATGGCCAGCATGACATCGCTGCTCTGGTGAGCCAGAGCCGCACACGGAACGCCATTTACCTTCCCGCTAGTAAGCGGTCCCTATTTATCTACTTGCACCCGGAGGTGCTTTCGAACTGCTAGGTTGGCAGGCGCTGGGACCGAGCAACGGGAGTGCACCCCGCCGCGGGGATTCGAACTGCCGACCTGTCGATCGGCAAGCCCTAGGCACTGAGGCTTTTACCCACAGCGCCACCCGCGTCCCATTGGGATTATTAGTGTGGTTTAATTCCCACAAACTAGAATTATTTCCCGATATTGAAATAGAGACATTAAAAACATTGTGGCCGCTTCTAACAAGGAAACAGGAAGCCCAATGCTTTCGCTTACTGCTGAACCTCGTAATAGTCGCAGCCAGATGTTGGAACCTACAGGCATCAAACAACAGTGATCATTATAGCATTCAATCACCCCATTTAGAATGTTCAACAAGCTAAGCAGAAAGCCATTATTTCCACCTTCAGGATAAAGTTTTCCTCGGGCTGCAAATGGAGTTCTGCAATGGACTGGCGCACCAGCTGTTCCAACTTCAGATCCCTTTTCCGTGGAACTTCCAGCAATGGAAACAAGTCGTTGATCAGGCCCAGGAATATAGGGGCATCATTAGTGACTACCTTCGGAAGATTAAAATCCCTGAGGGCTCTCATCAAAACCTTCAGAAAAACCAACATGACACTATAATTAAATGAAATAATAACAAACCATAATATAAGGCATAAAATTAACAAACATTATGAATTAATCATACTTAAACAATTACAACCCATATGGCTTGTTAAACTCAATCTGCTACCTGCGGTGACATAAGACTGGATCCTGTAAATTCAATGCTACAACATTTCCCCCTCCCCACCATCAATCACGGAGCAATTATTTAGTGTTGTGATTGAGAAAATGGTGTGCTAAAGCCGGCATTCTTGTGACATGGGTTAGGTACATCGTGGGGATGTCTGCCAAATTCTCTGCCTTGTTTAATAACCACAACATTGCATTTAACATACACAGGTATATTTCATCCATTTAGACACCAGTTAAGCAACAGCCCAAGGGACGTGGGTGGCACTGTGGGTTAAACCAGAGAGCCTAGGATTTGCTGATCAGAAGGTCGGCGGTTTGAATCCCTGCAACAGGGTGAGCTCCCGTTGCTCAGTCCCTGCTAAATGGCGGGGCTCGTCTTGCTTTATTGGCCGAGGGAGCCGGCATACAGCTTCCAGGTCATGTGGCCAGCATGACTAAGCTGCTTCTGGCGAACCAGAGCAGTGCACAGAAACGCCATTTACCTTCCCGCTAGAAGGTACCTTACCTATTTATCTACTTGCACTTTGACGTGCTTTCGAACTGCTAGGTTGGCAGGCGCAGGGACCAAACAACGGGAGCTCACCCCATCGCAGGGATTCAAACCGCCAACCTTCTAATCGGCAAGTCCTAGGGTCTGTGGTTTAACCCACAGCGCTGCTCTCATGGGTCACATAATAATAATAATAATAATAATAATAATAATAATAATAATAATAATAATTTATTTGTTCCCCAGCCACTCTGGGCGGCTTCCTGCAAAATATTAAAATACAATAATTCATCAAACATTAAAAGCTTCCCTAAACAGGGCTGCCTTCAGAAGTCTTCTAAAAGTCAGACAGTTGTTTATTTCTTTGATATCTGATGGTAGGGCGTTCCACAGGGCGGGTGCCACTGGGCAAAATGCGGGGGGGGGGGGAGACACCCCCCCATGAGATTATACTAAAATGAGATTATATTAAATTTGATTAAAAGGACTCAGTAACTGATGAAATCAACAGTTCTTTGAGAATTAATCTTTCTTAAACCTTATCAAGTGAATGAAGATGAAAATAAGGCATAGGGTAACCTGGTCTTCAGGTTTACTTTGGTCTTCTCGTTTCAGTGATCCAGCCACAACTAAAACGGATTTTATAGCTCTAAGACCCCAGTCATAATGATCCTACAAACGAGAAAAAAACCATCAGTAAATGCCTCTTTTCCCCACAGTTTGCATAGCTTCTTTGACCTCATACACCAGACCTTTAAAGCATATGCAAAGCGCGCGCACACACAAAGAATCCTGGGATTTGATCAGTAAACTACAGTTCACCAGGGAACAATTTTTAAGATTCCAAGAGGGCATAAACAAGTCAATTAAGTGCATTCTATTTAAGGGAACAGTCCACAGCGCTGTCTTCAATGGGTGTTTAAACGCTCATCTTCTCTTCCCAGGGTACTCATCATAGTTCAGAGAGATGGGGTAGGGGTCATTAAAGCAGAATTCTCAGCATCCTCACACAACTGAAATTATATAACATAACTGTTAAAGTGAGACGAGATCAATGTAAGTTTGTAGCATACTGTGGGTAGGCCCAAGACTTTTCATTTGGGCAACATAATCAGTACCCATCATCTATGAAACCATCTTTGAATGTTTCACAGCACAAGTCTACGCAGAAATAGGTCCCATTCCATTCAGTGAGATCTACTACCAGGCAAGTGTATGCAGGATTGCAGCCTTAGAGTAAAGGCTTCCTCATGCTCACTGATAACCCTTATTCTACGGAGACCATAAGCTTAGTTTACGGGAATATATATGCGGGCCAACCATTCTATAAATGCACTCTAATTTAATAGTTAGTATCACTCAGACCGGGGACGTGGGTGGCACTGTGGGTTAAACCACAGAGCCTAGGACTTGCCAATCAGAAGGTCGGCGGTTCAAATCCCCGCGACAGGATGAGCTCCCGTTGCTCGGTCCCTGCTCCTGCCAACCTAGCAGTTCAAAAGCACGTCAAAGTGCAAGTAGATAAATAGGTACTGCTCCGGCAGGAAGGTAAATGGCGTTTCCGTGCGCTGCTCTGGTTCACCAGAAGCGGCTTAGTCATGCTGGCCACATGACCCGGAAGCTGTACACCAGCTCCCTCGGCCAATAAAGCGACATGAGCGCCACAACCCCAGAGTTGGCCACGACTAGACCTAATGGTCAGGGGTCCCTTTACCTTTACCTATCACTCACACCTTCATGCTTCCTAGCAGGGGTGCCAACTTGAATAAAATTGGGTGGCCTAGGTAAGCCCCGCCCCATATAACCAATCACATGATGTGGTGCATACCATTTGAATGCTAATGCCCATCAACTTGGGGGGGGTAGCCCCCTCAAATATTTTATGGGTCAGCCCCTAGGAGCTGGCTCCTATGCTTCCTAGAATGATCCAGTAAGAGACTTAATTAGCCAATCAGCATTGTGTCCTATTGCTTAATTAAATAATGAAAGCAAAGTTCTTGGTACAGCTATACTAAGGATTACGATGATCTTTTATGCATTGCCACATAATCATTTTAGAGTGCTAAGACAACTAATGTGTAAAAAAGTAAAATTGAAAACCCTGCCCATTCCCCAGATGCTACTGTGAGCTTAACATTTCCACAGATTCACCATGGAGGCGTGTTGCACGAGCAAAGTGTAAAAATACCAAAGAGGCATGATTAAGCATGTCTGATGCAGTTCTCAATGGTTAGTCAAAAATTAGACAACTCAACGTGTGTGGGCAGAAACTGTAATTTATAAATAATCACATTCTGATGTAGAAGATATTTTTGGCATTGGACTACAATCCCCTGGTTTAAAAATACTTACAAACCCTTTTCTTCCATTGTCCTGATTTTCCCTCCTGAAATGTTGGAGAGAATGTTTTCCCTGGCCCACTGATGCCCTGTTTTTGGAGCTGCCCATGTAGTCATGCTAAGTCTGAAGTAGGCCAGTGAAATCCTGCCCATCTTTCACAGAAATGAATTAATTTTTAGTTACACTGAGAAGTGTGGAATGTGTAATTAATGGACTTAATTAAATCAGGAACCACCTAATGTATTTTAAGAGCTGTTGTTTTTCTTAATGGGTATTCAAAGAATGATCCTTAAATGCACAGTCAAGGGTTGCTATTATGCTTTAATGTTTTATTGTGTAAGAAACCTTGAGGTTCCCTTCAAGGGTGAAAAAGTGCAACACAAATGTAAAAATAAAGAAATAACTTGCTGTCCTTCAATTTTATTTTATTTTGGTGTGGCCCCCAGTTCCTGGGCAAAGCATATTCAAATTTTAGGTAATGCTAAGCTGAATTACTTGAGACTGACTTTCACAAATGTGTCAGAATTATGGTCTGTCTTGCCAATAATAACAACTAATAATCTAAATTAATAAATGATATTCATTGCTTTTCCAGCTACCTAAAGAACTGTAGAATTAGCATTTCCCATTTCACAGTTCTGATTAAGACCCCTAGATCCTTTTTCAAATGGACTACTGGCAAGCCAGGTGTCTCCCATCTTAGATTTGTGCAGCTGGTTCTTAAGCGCCTAAGTGCAGAACCTTACATTTACTGAAATTAATTTTGTTAGTTTTGGCCTAGTTAAGGTTAAGGTCATCTTGAACCCCAGTTCTGTATTCTGTGGCATTACCTACCCCTCCCAGTTTGGTGTCATCTGCAAAATCCTCCTGTTTGTACATAGACATCCATCTTTGCCGTAGAATTTCCCCTCCCTCACCTTACCCCCAAATCTGCTCCAGAGGTTTGGGTGGAAAACCAGAACAAATGTTGGTGGGCCTGAAAGGAGCAGCTGAAGTTCCATTTCACTAGTGGAAGTCCTTGTTGAAGCTATGTAACTTGGTTGGATGTAAGCCTTTGTCTACCATGTATTCTTAGTATAATTTGAGGGTTGTATTCAACTGACTTTTACTCAGAGTGGACCCACTGAAATTAATAAACCTAAATTGTTGTTGTTGTTGTTTAGTCGTGTCCGACTCTTCATGACCCCATGAACCAGAGCACGCCAGGCACTCCTGTCTTCCACTGCCTCCCGCAGTTTGGTCAAACTCATGTTAGTAGCTTTGAGAACACTGTCCAACCATCTCATCCTAAATTAAAGGTAAAGATAAAGGCAAAGGTAAAAGTAAAGGGACCCCTGACCATTAGGTCCAGTCATGACCGACTCTGGGGTTATGGTGCTCATCTTGCTTTATTGGCCAAGGGGGCCGGCATACAGCTTCCGGGTAATGTGGCCAGCATGACTAAGACACTTCTGGTGAACCAGAGCAGCGCACAGAAATGCTGCTTACCTTCCCGCCAGAGAGGTACCTATTTAGCTCCTTGCACTTGGACGTGCTTTCGAACTGCTATGTTGGCAGGAGCAGGGACCGAGCAACGGGAGCTTACCCCGTCGCGGGGATTCAAACTGTTGACCTTCTGATCGGCAAGTCCTAGGCTCTGTGGTTTAACCCACAGGGCCACCCGCGTCCCAACACTGTCCAACCATCTCGTCCATCTCGTCCTAAATTAGCTATGGCCATTAATTTCATGTGTCTACTCTTGAGTAAAATTTAGCTGGATACAACCCTAACGTATTACTTTTTCAGACATTGTTGTTTTAAACTGTGTTGTAGTTAAATGGTTTAGATAGATCTAAATGGTTT
Source organism: Podarcis tiliguerta (assembly GCF_965153285.1). NCBI lineage: Eukaryota > Metazoa > Chordata > Lepidosauria > Squamata > Lacertidae > Podarcis > Podarcis tiliguerta. The sequence goes on from NC_139534.1 coordinate 21,634,291, forward strand.
AAATAAATACATAAGGTATTTATTTTATATATAAAGGTATTCAGTTACTAGCAAATTCAGACTGAACTTCAGCTACCTGTTTTGAAAGAAGTTCATGGCAAAGTTTGTAGAGGCAAATGAACTTTCTAGAAAGCAATCGGGCATCCACAAATCCTTCCGCCACCAGCATTATTTCACAAATAAGTTCGAAGTCTGGAATCACCATTGCACAGGGTCTGTGGAAATTAATATAATGCATTAAACTGTGGAAAATTTACAATACAGGTCACAAATTACTGCACAGTCCAAACCTTGGATCTTCCAGGATGGGATCCAGTGGGGGAATCCATTCTTTTGCTTCTCTACCTCAGCCAGTCTCCTGCTGACACAAACCTATTCCTTACATCTACTGAACATGCATTTTTATATGGATTTTTAAGATAAAAGTTTATGGAATGAATGGAAATAAAATTGAATGGATCTTCTTTTTTGGCAATTATTCCTAACCAAGTAAGATTGTTTTCCATGAAAACGGTCCTAACAGTGAGTCCATAAATGACTGTGGAGGCCAATTCTGGATCCACACGTCCTTCCACAGTGGGGACATAGGTTTCCGGGTGGGAGTTGATCACGGTGATCAACGTTTGCCAAACGTTCCTTCCTCTTGGCATATAGAAGAACACATGTAAAACATGGACCAGAAACAGACTGATTCATTTAAAAACAAATTTTAAACATCAGAAATAAAAGATGTAAAATAAATGGGTTGGATTCAGCATTCCTTTTCTGCACAAAGCAAGTAACCTGTGCTGATAGAAGGGCTTTGTCATGACCCCATAGTCTAGCCCTGACCAGAACAGCCAGTCAGAGGCCATAGAGTCACCAGCTGAGGTTCCAGACCGGGGTCATGACCCTGATCCTGGTGGCCAGGAGCCACTAAACCAGAAGCTGGTTTGTCCGCTGCTAGGTTGGCAGGCGCTGGGACTGAATGACGGGAGCGCACCCCGCCGCGGGGATTCGAACCGCCGACCATGCGATCGGCAAGTCCTAGGCACTGAGGTTTTACCCACAGTGCCACCCACGTCCCAGGTCATTATATACTTACCGGAAAAGAGCTTTAAGGTTTTCTGGAAGTTCTGTTCTTCCTGCATAACCTGGATTAAGGGTTATGAAGATCCCCACGGTTGCTTTCAATTCAATATTCTCACCTAAAAAATTGAATCTGCGGAAGTGTGTGAGTGACACTGTTACAAGCCTCATACGTTAATAATGGGTGGGAAATAAATAATTAAATTTTGGGAGTGGGGAAAGGGGGAGTCTTATTCTCAGCCTACCTTTTCTTCTTGTGACGGATGGCATCCTGAATAGTTTTAACCTGAACGGCAACGACAGACAGCACCTCCACAGAAATGCGGTTGAACTCATCAAAACACCCCCACACGCCAGTTTGGCACAAACCTTTGTAGATATTTCCAATTGACTAATAATGAAGAGATGGCAGACAGGAGGGAAAAAATAAAAAATAAAAATCAGTGGCTGAAAGCTAAGCCGAAATTACTGAAGAGAGTTTTTGATGCCGAAGCAAGTTTAAAAACAACTGCCTTTGTTCATTATTTTAAAAATCTTTCCTGAAGGGCAAGCTATAAATGCCACAAACAGATAAACAAAAGGCTAAAGGAGGAGCTCATTCTTTTACTTGGAGATCTCAAGGCAGCATTTTACGTTTTCCTTAGGATGTAGCCTTGTAAAAAGGATGATATAAAAGGAACAACATCACTTGATATACATAATCTAATCAACAATGCTGACTAAAAATAAATAAATTAAAAATTAGCCATCTCTCTTTACCTTCTTCCCTTTCTGTAATGAAAATGCCCAGATGCCGGAACTGTGTGTTGCATATAGCTCCTCACTACATAACTACAGTCATGTTAGCTTTGAATTAATGAATTTGGTAAAGAAAAACAATACAGATGGATAGATCCCATCCCACATTCTTCCTGCACCCAAAAGTTTTTAACTGTAAGCTGCCCTGGAACTTTGTGCTGAGGTGTGTCTTATAAACAAATGTGTGTTTCTGGATTCTGTTGGAAGCAGCTTTCATGCCACTGCCAGTAATAGATGAGTTCACCAGCAGATGAATTCTGAATTAAGGACTTTGGAAAAGAAAAAGACAGGGCTATATCTAACAACATACTATCCTTTCATAACAAATGTTCCTGGCTGAATTCTCAATGTTGTATCATATATATTGTGTGTGTGTGTGTGTGTGTGTGTATGCAAGTCCACTTGAGCCACTGATCTGCAGGGGGCCAGCTTTTCTAATACAGTGATACATTGATTTTAGAACAGCTTAGTTTATAAACAACTTGGAAACAGAACACTGCAAACCTGGAAGTAGGTGTTCCGGTTTGTGAACTTTGCCTTGGAAGCGGAACATGTTCCACTTCCTGTTGAGTGTGTTCCATTTGTAAATTGAGTCCCCCGCTGCTGATCAGAGGCTTCCTGTTGAGTCTGTCAGCTGTTGAGTCCCAAGCACCCACACAACACAGAGCTATTGCTTTTGCCCTTTTTTGTGTTTTTGTTTGTGTGGCCTTTTCGTTTTTTTGACTGTGACTTGTTCTTCATTTTATGCGACTGACTTGTGACTGTGGCTTGTGACCTTGTTTTTGTGACTTGCTTTTGTGACTGTGTGGAAGCCAGTTCAGATACTGATTGATTGATTGTGTGACTGCAGAAATGGATAAAAACCCCCCATCCAAACAATGACTATCATCAATGCACATAAGGAAAAAAAATTAATTTTTATCATCTACAACACTGTTTTATTTTATAGTATAGTACTTTGATTATTGCTTTCATTTTATGGATCTATGGTCTCTTTAGATAGTAAAATTCATGTTAAATTGCTGTTTTAGGGGTTGTTTTTAAAAGTCTGGAATGGGTTGATCCATTTTGGATTACTTTCTATGGGAAAGCACACCTTGGTTTTGGAACGGACTTCCGGAATGGATTAAGTTTGGGAACCAAGGTACCACTGTATGTTCTCTTCACTGAATAAACACCACACCCAAGCCTATACAAACGTGATGTGCGGTGAAGGGGATAAGCTAGCCACTGAGGGAGCGGGCGCAGGCACTTAACTGAAGAAAGGCACAACACAGAGCAGGATACTTTCTAGTGTAAAAGCCTGCACTGATGCTTTGTTCTTTGTTGTCGGTGCAAGTCCAAGATGAGCTGGAATGAACTTTAATGGAAGACTTGCCTTCTTCACACTAACAGTGAGCTTACTTTGGGTGAGGCCTCTAGCTAGTGCAGATTCCAACGTGTTGGTTCAGATCCAAATGTAGGCATCTGTGAATGGAAGGGCTAATTCTACCTACAGAAGGCTTTTGATCAAGTGGAAGGACACAAGCTTTGTCTGACTGGTCATGTTGTGCGGATGCCTGATTATGATCTTCCAAAGCAACTACTCTATTCCAAACTTTAAAATGGAAAGTGTAATGCTGGTGGTCAACAAAAAAGGTTTAAAGACTGTCTCAAGGCAAATCTTTAAAAATGTAGTATAAACACCAACAATTGGGAAACACTTGCCTGCGAGTGCACCAATTGGAGAACAGCCTTTACCAAAGATGTCAGGGGCTTTGAAGACACCCAAACTCAGGATGCAAGGGAGAAACATGCTAAGAGGAAGGTTTTCTTGGCAAATCCACATCATGATCAACTCCCACCTGCAAACCAATGTCCCCACTGTGGAAGGACGTGTGGATCCAGAATTGGCCTCCACAGTCACTCATGGACTCACTGTTAAAACCATGTTTATAGAAGACAATCTTACTGGGCTACAAGTGATCACCAAAGAAGAAGACAAACTTGCAAAAGGGAGGGAGGAAGTGATTTCCATCACCAGCCACGCACTAACCCAGCAGCCCTCCACTGCTTCCAGGTGTCTCCCTCAAACCACCACAGCAGATTTTCAGATGCTGAAGGGTGACGGAGAAATACGATGAAATTGCTTCTCCCTGCCGCTGGCCCCTTCTGCTTTCTGAAGGTTTTCTGACCAGAACTCTGCTCAGTAGAGGCTACCATTGGTGGTGGATTCACAAAACTACTCCAAAAGTTTCCCAACCCTGTTTTCAATAAGGACTGGACTCTAAAGATGACAATTTGCAGTAACATCTATTAGGCTCTTGGTTATCTGTGGGCTGATCTACAGGCCAGAAAATCTCTCCAAGCACAGGTACTGCTGCCCATCTCAGTTTCTCAGGGTTCATGGAAGGAAAATGATTTCCCTCAATTCTCCATTACTATTTACCACTCTATTAACAAAGCTAGATGCAAATGTTTTCATGCTTTGTAAATTTTTGGAATTAATTAACAGAATTCAATTAACAAGACCAGGGGTCTACCTATTTAATTTTCATACTCATATGATCTCTATTATCATCACATTCAAATCACTTTAATGTATGTATCTGCACATCAGTCCTATGTGCTGGGTTGCTTCACTGAGTTATTTCGCACATGTATGATGCTGCACCAATTTAATTTTTTTAAAGCACTATTTCAATGAATGCTACTTGAGCTATCGGAATACTTATAACACCATTACTCCACAAATTTGAATATGGTTCATGATATTATTCTGGTTAATGTTATTCCAGCAAAAGTTATTATGGCATCATTTCACACAGCTATAGCAGAGAGCATGTTTCATTTATTAGAACGGTGCACTAGCAGTTAAAATCCGGACCTCACAAATGTTGTAATATTAGAATAGCGTGTATTTTATTATTAATGCCTCGTTCTGGGATGGCAGGCTACTGGACAGCCCCTATGGCAGCCAAATATGCACACCTTAAAAAACCCCCTAGCACATAAACCCAAGGCTGAACTTCTTGCATGTCTTATATGCAGTGATGCCCTTTGGAACACGAGATAGGACAGCACACATGTGCAGTTGAATCTTATCTTCTGATGTAGCTAACCTCAGTAAAAAATAATAATAATGGAAGAATTAGCCAGTTATCTGAAATGTCAACTGTGTCAACTATACATGTGACAGTCCCTTCCATGCCTGCAAGCAAATTGTATTGACAAGAGGTGCTCATCCATCATATCACTATGTAAACGGGTGACCATTTGATCTGAGTGTCTTTTTAATCCTTAATTAGAGGTGTTCATAACAGTAGCCCTTGACTTGAAGAATTCATAATTATATTTTTGCTTTTTCTTCTTCTTTGCACTCTCTGGGTTGCATCCATCGATAGTCCAACTCAAAGTAGACCAATTGAAATTACAGTGATACCTCGAATTACAAATGCCTCAGGTTACAAACGCTTCCGGTTACACACTCTGCTAACCTGGAAGAGTTACCTCAAGTTGAGAACTTTGCCCCAGGATGAGAATGGAAATCGTGTGCTGGCGGCGCAGCAGCAGCAAGAGGCTCCATTAGCAAAAGCACGCCTCTAGTTAAGAACAGTTTCAGGTTAAGAACGGACCTCCGGAATGAATTAAGTTCGTAACTAGAGGTACCACTGTAATACACACAACTAACTTAGGTCAGTTAATTTCAATGGGTCTACTCTAACTAGCATTAGATACAACTCATTGAAACCTTCCCTCTCACACAAAATAAATGCATTAATAAATATTAACACTTTTTATTTACACATGTCATATTTCATCATTCCAAGACTATTTACAGATGCTAGTCATCATCCAGTTTGTTAATCTGCTCTTGACAAGAATAATTTTTTAGGCAGTAAATATTTTAAACAAAAACCAGTACCTTATAATCCATTTGTTCAGAGCAGTTGAAAACATAGACCATCATTCCAAGAGAACGGCCTAAGTCCTTGGTGGTTTCTGTTTTTCCTGTTCCTGCAGGGCCTGACAGGGCACCACTCATGTTCAAGTGAAGAGACTGTGTCAGTGTAATATAGCATCTGTAGAAACAGAAGCATAAGTTGCATTCTGACATGGGGTTTCTTGCATTTGTTTTACTGGCTATAATGCTAGCACTTCTAACCTAATTTTTAATGTTCCTTTTTATAACAACAACAACAACAACAATTTATTATTTGTACCCCGCCCATCTGGCTGAGTTTCCCCAGCCACTCTGGGCAGCTCCAACAAAGATTAAAAATACATTAAAATGTCACACATTAAAAACTTCCCTGAACAGGGCTCCCTTCAGATGTCTTCTAAATGTCAGGTAGTTGTTTATCTCTTTGACATCTGGTGGGAGGGCGTTCCACAGGGCGGGTGCCACTACTGAGAAGGCCCTCTGCCTGGTTCCCTGTAGTTTCGCTTCTCTCAGTGAGGAAACCCCCAGAAGGCCCTCGGTGCTGGACCTCAGAGTCTGGGCAGAACGATGGGGATGGAGACGCTCCTTCAGGTATACTGCACCGCTGTGGGCCTTTTAATCAATATACCAGTATACTGCCATGTCACAATACATTTTAAATTGCAGGAAAGAACTATATGCTGGTATATTGCCACCAATTTCTTCAATGCAAAACTCCCAGGATTTACTGAGTTGGGGAAATTGCAAACAAAGTTTCTTTTCCCCCTCCCCCCACTGGAAACAATTAACATGGAAAGGATCACTAATCTCTTTCTAGATTCCAATAGATTTCTAGAAGTGGTTTTTATGCTGTGTGAAAGATCACATAAAATGCAATGAACAACTAAGCGAATGTCGTGGAGATCAAATAAAGTGCTGCCTGAGCCCAGTCATATTTCTGTACATCAGAAAAGGCTGCAGAAGAATCACATTAAAATCTAGCCAACAATGCAGATGAGCAGGAATAAAGAGTACCTGAATATTATTAGGCCCTAGTAAAGTAACTACCATATTGTATCATTCTTGCCAACCCTGGCTACAGGGAGCTCTCCAGGGTTCTGTTCAGTGATGACTCACTTTGGATTGGACTGGACCTCTGAACTGACATTAATCTTCAAAACCTAACAGTTTAGCTCAACCTATGAGGACCCTGAGGACCTTACTACCACCACTCCTCCAGGAAGCCAATGCAAGGGAAGGCAGGAATCTACTAGACTCCACATGTTTAGTACGTTAAACTTCTCTGTTCCTCTTTCTCTACAACTTGCAGCGCTTAGCATGTAGTATAAGTCACCTGGTAAACATGGAATAAATGAAGTCTGTCAATTCATTTGTACAATCAGCACTTATTTGTATGTTATGCGAATTTTGAAATCCAGTAGCCCATTTAGTCACATCTTGAGAAACTGAGGCTCTTCCAACCCACTCTCATTAGCATCCGCTAACCTAGATCCCAGTACAGTGGTACCTCAGTTTAAGAACTTAATCCATTCTGCAGGTCCGTTCTTAAACTGAAACCGTTCTTAAACCGAGGCATGCTTTCCCTAATGAGGCCTCCTGCCGCCGGTGCCCTTCCACCATTCGGCTTCTGTTCTTAGACCGATGTAAAGTTCGCAAACCGGGACACTACTTCCAGTTTTGCAGAGTTCGTAAACCAAATAGTTCGTAAATAGGGCTGTTCTTAAACCGAGGTACCACTGTATTATCTCCTCACATTACCCTATGCCAACTTTCACCTGGTCCTCCTCACAAGCCTAGAGTTGTTGTGTTATCACTAAGGCCCTTGTTGGTAAGGTCTCAGGTGGAAAAGAATCACAATACTGGGTATTTTAAATTGACAGCTTCATAGTTATTATGGACAGTAATATAAGAGTGCATTCCAATCAGAGGTAACACCAAGAAGCAAATGGAGAGGTCACTGTGTAGCAGAGGCTGCAAATGATAAAAGCCCAGATCCAGAAACAACAGGATGGGACAATCAGGGAACAACTAGTAGACTGTTTTATTGCTAGCAAATTACTATATGTGCACCTCCCAATTTATTATTACTATTCCTTGTTTTACTAATATTCACTGTGCTTCTAGATGGAGGGATCTTTCAGTGTCAGATAAGCCAACTCAGAGTGCCTCACACACATAATCCAAAAGGTGATTGTGGTGAACTCCATGTTTATCATAGCTAGCCCAAACAGCTGGCCAGGGCCCAAAAGGAGCAACATATTGCTAGGGTTTTCTATGGAACTCTTCCACCAAGTATGTTCCACCAGACAGAATTGATCACCAAAGGGACTTCTATTAATGGTGTAGAAACTCATACAAGGTATAAAGCAATAGAACAATTTTATTATATTTTTCTCCAAGGTGATTTATGTACAGTGGTACCTCGGGTTACATACGCTTCAGGTTACATACGCTTCTGGTTACAAACTCCGCTAACCCAGAAATAGTACCTCGGGTTAAGAACTTTGCTTCAGGATGAGAACAGAAATTGGGCGGTGGAGGCGCGGCGGCAGCAGGAGGCCCCATTAGCTAAAGTGGTCTTCAGGTTAAAAACAGTTTCAGGTTAAGAATGGACCTCCGGAACAAATTAAGTACTTAACCCGAGGTACCACTGTATTTATTTATTTAAAAAGAGATTTGCATACTGCCATGTGATTTAAAAAAATCAAAGCGGTTTACAGCAATAAAACCATAAATAAAAACGATAAAATAAATGATAAAAGCAGACATCAATTAACAACTGTGGAAGGGTATATTCTTAATTGCCTGCATAGACTTCGTGGAATAGAAAAGTTTTAAAACTGGCACAGAAATCATCTGTTGACTCACTAATCCACAACAGCAAAACTAACCATATAAAAAATAACTTTATCTGTGCAGATTTCCATGTTGATTAGTGCTAGCCTCAACCTCTAGTTGGAATCCAACAGGATGGGTGGAAGGGCACAAAACAATATCATTTGTAGAAAACAAAAACTGCACTTGGTTTACAACAATTTCTCCTCAAACTCTTCTTCCGTAGGAGGAAGCCATTGGCCTAAGCACGTCCCAGTAGCATTAATTCTACTCACTGTGCTGTACTACACTGCTAAACATTTACCGATAAGTTTGACAAGCTTTCCCCCCCTAACGTTTCCTCCTTAATTCCTCTTTCCAAACTAAAAGTGTCGTGTATGAACTTTTGGTGACATTTACTCTTCCCAAGGCCCCGTCTTGGCCTTTCCCCTTCCACCATTTATTCAGCCTCGGTTGAGACAGCTTTCTAGGATTCCTGCCACTGACATTGTTCGCTAGCTTGAAGAAATATCTTCTCCTATTTACCGCCCTGTGGTCTTTCATCTCTCATTCTAGAAGGCCCCACCAGGTCCTCCAGCTTTCTCTGAATCCTCTTCTTCCTCATTAGTCTTCTTCTCCGCCCTTGATCTTCATCTCCTTCACCTTTGTGATTGTCTTTTGTGTGCTCTCTGATATCTTTGACTTCCATAAAACCTTTCCCCGTAGCGCTACCATACTTTTGCTTTTTTCTGTGACCATCTCCACATGATCCTCTAACCCTACAGTACTTCTTATTATTACTGTATACCTGTTCTCCTTGTACTTTGCAAGTAGGTCTGCCTCCATTGGCTTCTGAAGGAGTGGGCTATTTCCTTTGTCCTTCCCTGATCACAATGCTCTACTTTTTTTCCTTAAACTCCACAAGGTGCCCTCCTTTGTTTGTTCTTGCATGCCCTCCTCCAGCACATTGATCCTATGCCTTTACTAAGATCTAATTGATCATGTCACTCTCTGCCCATCTGGTGAAATCTAAGTGGCCGGCCTTTCCTATCTTTTTTTTAACCAGCTGTTTCTGTCATGTACAAGAATGTTATTGTTCTTTTCAAAACTTTTAAAGTTTCTCTCTCTCTCTCTCTCTCTCTCTCACACACACACACACACACACAAACGGGGAAGGATAGGTGAGGGATTCAGTTATAGCTAGGTGGATAACTTCATTGTTTAAAACCCACACACCCCGATACCTTTCTCTTAGAGGCCATAAGAAATGCCTTAACATATTATAAAGAATGGGAAAAAGTTTCTCCCAATGCACAACTTTGAAAGAAGCATGGAACATTATCTACTTTATGCATTTTTACTGCAGAGAAAACGAGAGCTTTTCTAGCAATTATGGAAATGTAACTTTTCTGCCTATAGTCAGGAGTAGTATGAGAAGGGCCATGGAGTAGGTAGAAAATTCACCACACTAAATGCTGATGGTTAAGAGAGAACTTTCCTGTTGCTTTGGCTCCTGTTACCTGTCAAAATAAGAGCTCTGTGAAACTTGTACAAAGCATAGAAATCAGAAACACCTAGCTTAGCAGGAAGATAATATTCCCCAGCATATGTGAACAACACAGATGTTGTTCTTAACATTATCTCCAACTAATTCCTTTGTGTCTGAGAGCATTTGGTGAACTGGGTTAGCCTAAATAAACAGCCTATGAACATTAAAAGCTTGCTGGTGGATGAATTTCTACTAAGACAGTCCAGTTAAAACAGTTATAATCTGAAGGAGAAAAGCTTGGCCCTTGGATGTGGCCTCTGATTGCACTGAGGTCAGGATAGCAACTTTATCTACTTCTAAGTCAACACCACGGCAAATTCCTTTAGGTGACTGAAAGAGGTGCTTCTGTTAAATGGACACTTGGCCACAATAATCCAAGGCCACAGTTCAATTTGAAATTTCTGTAGTTGTGTGGTTTTTTTAAGCATCTATCTGTAGAGAGTATAGTTAAAGCTATGGTTTTCCCAGTAGTGATGTATGGAAGTGAGAGCTGGACCATAAAGAAGGCTGATCGCCAAAGAATTGATGCTTTTGAATTACGGTGTTGGAGGAGATTCTTGAGAGTCCCATGGACTGCAAGAAGATCAAACCTATCCATTCTTAAGGAAATCAGCCCTGAGTGCTGACTGGAAGGACAGATCGAGAAGTCTCCCTGGAAAAGACCCTGATGTTGGGAAAGATTGAGGGCACAAGGAGAAGGGGACGACAGAGGAAGAGATGGTTGGACAGTGTTCTCGAAGCTACCAGCATGAGTTTGACCAAACTGTGGGAGGCAGTGGAAGACAGAAGTGCCTGGCGTGCTCTGGTCCATGGGGTCATGAAGAGTCGGACACGACCAAACGACTAAACAACAACAAACAACACCTGTAGAGATCCATTTAAGACTCGGTGAATCATGCCACATGTTCTTGCGTTCGGTATTTCAAAGCCTATAATGGCCATTGAGATGCTTATTTATTAAGAGCTCATTCCTGTATATTCACTGAGCCAAGTCTGAAGGGAAGAGTAATCTGAAAATGATTATGGAACAATACATTCAAACTTGAGCACTAATGGGGATCGTTTCCTGACATGGAAAATGGGTTTGCTTGGAGACAGAGCAAATGAAGGGAAAACATTTAATCAGTGATTATCTTTGTGGTAGCTTGATCTTCACTTCATCAACACAACCTGCCCTTTATTATATTTTTCAGAAATCCTACCTTCTTTTAAATGAAGGCAGAAAAAAGAATTAGGAAGATCTGGACAGCAAAAAAATAAAATAAAAAATGCCTCACAGTCCTCTTGATCTTATTCTCAGTTCCAGCAGTTTACTTGTCTTTAGAAACCACACACAAGATTTTGATTTTCATGTACGCAGGCCTGAAATCTAGCCATCTATGGTTGTGTCTGGTTTAGATAATTATGACAGGACCTGAGTCTCCTAATAAATCAACACCTAGAAAACAGGTGTGGACATCATCTTCACTAAGCTTCAGCACCATCCAACTGTTATCAAAACAGGTACCCAAAGTACCCACAAAAACTTGTTCCCATATGCAACCCTATCAAAGATTGGTCCATTCTGTGGCTTAGACCCTATGTTGCCCTTCCACAAAGGAAACACACATTCCATTCACTGCTGGCTCAATTTTTCTCTAATTTTCTCACCACCTCCCACATTCTTCCAGTGGAGCAGATTTTCAGGAGACAAGAGAGGGCTGCTGGAGAAACTGGCAGAAATTACCTGCCTGCCTCCCACCCCTTCCTTCCTTTTGGAGCATCTCATGAGCAGAGCTCCACTCATGGCAACTTAGCATCCAAAGCCATTATCTTTATTTGTATCGTCTCCCTTTCACACATCACCACAATGGCTCAATATGCCATTCTTCCTGGAACATTTCCAGATCAGCAAAATGTAGGTAGCAAAATGGCATGGAAATTCTCAATGCCAGGCAGAAAAACAAGTGCCACATACTACATGGTATGTTGGAGGCATGCATCACAATGAGGCTTTTACAAGCCTGGTAAAGACAAAGTTTGACCAAACTGCGGGAGGCAGTGGAAGACAGAAGTGCCTGGCGTGCTCTGGTCCATGGGGTCATGAAGAGTCGGACACGACTAAACGACTAAACAACAACAAAGTGTAAGCTATCCCCCATGTAAGATGATCCTTATGAAGGTTGTGAGAATCAGCTTTTTCTTACTGGTGTCATGCATCAGATAACACAGCTTTGCAAAATATCCTGTCTCTTGGAGATGTTGTCAAAACTTTCTCCTGTCTTGACTTTTTTATTTTTTAAAAAATCTTTCCTGGAGCCAATCTTTATGCCCTGATCTCACTATTCCCGGCCCCCCTTCATCTTCTGCAGAAAAGACGCCAGAAAAGAAATATGCTTTTTGACGCTAGGCGGGCCAACCGTGCCTGTTTAGAGCACCTAGGCTGTGCCCTCCTTTGTGTTTCTGTGCGTATGTGTATCCCGAGTACAAAAGATGCCGATGCCTGTGGCAAACAAATCTCATTCACTTCTTAGAAGCTTATTTCCTTGCCTGATCCTTACACAAAATGGTAAATTAATAGGAATTTTCCATATTTTCATGCCACTTGGCAGCTTGATTATTTAAGTGCTTACTCGGTGCATTGAAAAAGAAACCCTAATCACCCCTTCAAAGTACATGGCTCCACACAAGGCTTCCCATGTCTCAAAATACAGAAGGATCATCATCACCATCATAATAGCATGGCAGCTGTGCTTTCTGCTAGCCAGGAAAGTTAGTCCTGTATATAGCAGACACACCTCAGCTACTGTCTGCCATCTGCCTAGTTAGCAGGCAGACAGCCACAGGAGGAGACAGAGACAGCTGCTCCCAACAATGCAGAAAACATCAGTACTTCCTTAAAGGCTCTGGCAATGTGGATAAACAATTTCGGCGGAAAGAATATTCAAAATTGCTGCAGATTTTCTCCCTGCAACTGTTATTATGCATTGCACCACAACAAGATGATTATGTTCAGTGGAAAGCGATTTTTATTCAGCAACTGTTAAAAGAGTTCTGCACAGGCGCTTTCTTTCTTTTTAAACAGAGTGCCAGATAACAAGTCTAAAGGACCATTGTCCTGGACAAAAAAGCATTCATTCCATGCTAAAATAATAAAGGGATGTTCTTTTTTTCCTTTTTTAAATGAAATACACAGCTATTATGGACCAATTCAGCACTGCTTCTTCAGACCCGATGATCAACATTAAGAAAAGACAAGGAAACCTCCTGAGTTCAGAGACGGGGAAGCTCTCTAGATGTCATTGGACTCCCAAGTCACCTTTGGCCATGCAGGCTGGGAAGGAGTCTGGTGGGAATTGGAGTCCAACACCATCTGAAGTTCCACAGGCTCTCCATCCCTGGTCTGTTTTAAGCAGGGAATTGCAAACATTGCCCTCCTCTCTGAATATCCACACAGTCCTGGACCTTTCGATATTTTATTCTTACATGTTCACTGGCAAATCATGAGATCGAGAAGAACCTCTAAGAGGATGGAACATGAAGTCCTACCACCTACCTCTCTTACAGCCACCTCCCTTCAACCAGTTTCAATGCGGTGCTCACCTGTCGGTCAGTGGCGTAATTACAAGCCTGGGGCTGTTTGGATTTGGCTTTGATATCCCGCTTTATCACTACCTGAAGGAGTCTCAAAGCGGCTAATATTCTCCTTTCCCTTCCTCCCCCACAACAAACACTCTGTGAGGTGAGTGGGGCTGAGAGACTTCAAAGAAGTGTGACAGCTGCATGTGGAGGAGCGGAGAAGCGAACCCGGTTCCCCAGATTACGAGACTACCGCTCTTAACCACTACACCACACTGGCTCCAAGGTATTTGTAAAAGTACTGAAACTGAGCGTCACAAATGTTGGCAAAGCACTTGCTCTGCTCCTCATCCCACCTACCACCTACGTCTCTTACAACCGCCTCCCTTCAACCAGTTCCAATACTGTCCTCACCTGTCGGTCAGTGGCGTAATTACAAGCCTGGGGCTGTTTCCAAGGTATTCGTAAAAGTACTGAAACTGAGCGTCACAAATGTTGACGAAGCACTTGCTCTGCTCTTCGTCCCACCTGTGGCGCAACTGCGATAGCCAAGTAAACGCCTGTCCGTTGGAAACCTGAAATGTAAAGAGCAAGAGAGCAACAGGTTAATAGATGTTTCCGGAAACAGCCCAAAGAGTAAGGAGAGAAAATGGTGGTCTGGACTGCAGCCTTTCTGGCCGCAGTTGCTTCTTGCGCTGGCTGAACATAATCCGCTTTTGAAACTCCCCTGAATTTCAAAAGCAGCTTATCAAGTGCAGGGCTGCTATATAAGAGCAAGGGGCAAAGGGATCCTACTGCCCCCACAGAGTTCCCTGCATGGAGCCCGGTGGCCTATAGTTTAATGTAGAGATAAAGGGGCCTCTAAGCTCCTTGGCCTCACACTTGAAGCTTAAGTAGGACCCAGCCACCAAGCAGAATAAAACAAAACACTCTTTGCATACGTTTATTGGGCACAGCTATTCAATTTACCTCTTGAAACCATCAGTTGGTTCTGCAAAGGGCAAGCCAGTGACAAAGCTCAGCTACTTTTCTCCATTTCTTATATTCCTTCCTTAAAGACAAGCTACACAGAATATATATTGCCCTCAACAAGAGCTCAAATGCTTAGCACCTCGCATTGCGGTAGCCTAAACCACTAGAGCCGTGTTTCTCAACCTGTGGGTCCCCAGATGTTGTTGGACTACAACTCCCATCATTCCTAACCAGCATGACCAGGTCAGGGATGATGGGAGTTGTAGTCGAACAACATCTAGGGTCCACTCTGGTGAGACAGTCTGCGGGCAGATGGAGCTGATAAACAGCTGCCCTGGACACAGAATTGACCTGTGCCTCCATGGACAGCTGTGAGTCCAAAATGACTCCAAAATGACAGGCTGCGCACCTGGTCCTTCAGGGGCACAGTTACCCCATTCAGGACCAGGGAGTCCTCCACACCCGCCCACCTCCTGTCCCCCCAAAACAGTACTTCTGTCTTGTCAGGATTCAACCTCGATCTGTTAGCCACCATCCATCCTCCAACTGCCTCCAAACACTCACACAGGACCTTCACCGCCTTCACTGGTTCCGATTGGAAAGAGAGGTAGAGCTGGGTATCATCCACATACTGATGAACACCCAGCCCAAACCCTCTGATGATCTGTCCCAGCGGCTGCATGTAGATGTTGAAAAGCATGGAGGAGAGGACAGAACCCTGAGGCACCCCACAAGTGAGAGCCCAGGGGTCTGAACACTCATCCCTCACCACCACTTACTGAACACTGCCCAGGAGGAAGGAGCAGAACCACTGTATAACAGTGGCCCCAGCTCCCAGCCCCTCTAGATGGTCCAGAAGGAAGTTATGGTCAATGGTGTCAAAAGCCATTGAGAGATCCAGCAGAACTAGGAAACAGCTCTCACCTTTGTCCCTAGCCCACTGGAGATCATTGACCAGTGCGACCAAGGCAGTTTCAGTCCCATGATGAGGACTGAAGGTTTAGACTACAGTGCCACCCAGTCCCTATAAGAAGCTGCAAGGTACATGCCCCTCCATCCAGTCTCTACTTCTCTCAGCATCTGCTACCTGAAGAAGCTGCATCACTCTGCCTAGTAAGAGAGCCATTCCTCAGTGCAGCCTACTGAGAGCATCTTGCTCACCCACCTCCCTAAAAAAGAAAACCCAAAGCTGTAATTGCCTTCTGCGTGCAAGACATGAGCTTTACCACTAAGCTGTTAGTACACACACATTTTGAGTGAGGCCTAGAAGGAGCTTTTAAGTTATCATTGACGTCTTGCCGGGTGGGGGGTGGGCAGCCAACAATGCACTAAAAGAAGAGAAGAGAAAGTGCTCTGCCAAATTAATATCCAATCATAGTATTTTATACAATTTAAATCGCAAAGCCAGCTGGAATAAATGCACATTTTCATGGTAACATTTAACAGGTCTGGGACAGATCACGGAGAACCTGCTGTCACTTTATAGCATACATTTTTAATAAGACACTTTAAACATTTGGACAAACACACACATATCTATATATATTTAAATAGCATTTTTTCAACTGGTAAATGCAATTATCTTCAGTCCTGAATCAAAAGAAAAAGGACAGAAATTGACTGGATCAAAATATTCTGTCATCATTATACATAAGCAACCCGAAATCTTTTCAACAAATGAAATTATTCTTTATCTTATGCTTTTAAAAATGCATTAGGGTAATTGCTCTGCAACAAATTACCTTCTGTGCTATAAGCTTGGCTACAACATCTCTAGCATGTACATCAATTGTGCATATTGTCATGATCTTCTGACGATCTCCAGGGGTGAGTTCCCCTAACAGCATGTTTATAAGGGCGTTCAGTTGAGCAATCTGCAAAATAATTATATTTCAATGGAGATATTACACTGCGAAGGGGAAAAAACCTATTATATGTCAAGTGCTAAATGGAGCAGTTCTGGTAGCAAGGCATACTTATTGGTGCTTTTAATCAACGCAAATAACTTTTGCAAACTAATAGTGGTATTGTTTTCTCGTAATTGTAATTTGCTTCCTTAATAACAAAGATACACTTTTCAGCTAGTAGCCATTTATTCCAATATGAATTAAATACTGGTGGGCAGACTCATTTGTACTGCATTTGCTTTCGTGTTCAGTGTGATGGAATTGTTAAGAGGTTGAAATGTAGCACATATCATACAGCATTTTAGAAAAACAATCCGTAATAGCCAAACTGTGCTTTGTTATTTAAACTCCTTTATCAAGATTAAGGGGGGGGATTGTGTTCATTTATTCTGCTGCATTAGGAGTACAATCATATGCTTAAGATCTGAAGGCTGAGGTGCTGTAGAATTGGGCAGAAGCCTATCATGTCAGTGGAATGCCACTCCTGTGTAGGAAAAAGGGAGAAATTAGATTCAGTTTGCATTTAAAGGTGAACAAATGTGTCTGATGACTGTCTGCTACTACGAGCGGCTGTGGTGGTGGTGGTTAGGGAACTGTTCTCTATTGTCTGCACTGTAGCTTCGAGTCCAGGAAGTCCCTCTCCTTTGCAGGCAGGGGAAAGGTGAGTGGAACCATCTCTCTTATCCCTCTGGTAAGGCTTAAACTCCCCTCTCCTGCTTCCTAGTCCCATGCCCATTGCAGAGCACTAAACAATGGCTGCTATCAGGGTGTATCTGCCGTTGTTGCATATCCTTGGCGACTAGGCAAAAGAAGTGTATGGAAAAGAACTGTATGGAAGTGAGAGCTGGACCATAAAGAAGGCTGATCACCTAAGAATTGATGCTTTTGAATTCTGGTGCTGGAGGAGACTCTTGAGAGTCCCATTGACTGCAAGAAGATCACACCTATCCATTCTGAAGGAAATCAGCCCTGAGTGCTCACTGGAAGGACAGATCGTGACGCTGAGGCTCCAATACTTTGGCCACCTCATGAGAAGAGAAGACTCCCTGGAAAAGACCCTGATGTTGGGAAATGATGTTGAGGGCACAAGGAGAAGGGGACGACAGAGGATGAGATGGTTGGACAGTGTTCTCGAAGCTACCAGCATGAGTTTGACTAAACTGCGGGAGGCAGTGGAAGACAGGAGTGCCTGGCGTGTTCTGGGCCAGGGGGTCACGAAGAGTCGGACACGACTAAACAACTAAACAACAACAACAATAAACTGTCAGCAGCAAAGGCTATTTCTGGGGCTGATGCTGGGACATTTGTGTTGCAAGCTGTGTGTTTTGTGGCACATTACACATGCTCCCCTTTCGAGGTCTATTGCACTTGCCTGTTTGCGATTGTAATCTTTCAAGGCCGTTTCAAAGCCTTCCTCGAGCCGGTCAAAAGCCATTCTGACATCAGCTGCCCACCAGATTTGACTGCTGGTTAAAGCCACTTGGGCCGGGAAGTCAAACAGCCACTGGTCTCGGGACTTATCCTCGTAGGCTGCCACAGCTTCCATTATCTTCTGCTTGACTGTCTTGTGCATGGCCTCCTCTAAAGAGCTTAACCAGCATTCTGCCTGAAGCATGTAGACAGGTACACCAATATTATGGAGTCAAGCAGTAGAAAAGCCCACTTCTTTTTAACGTGCTTTTGTGCCTCTTTCATACAATGTATACAGACAAAGGAATAGAAGGGAAATCAGATATGTCCTTAGTCTCAGTAATTCCTGCATGCCCTCCCCATTCACCCCCCTGCGCTCGACAACAGGGGGAGCTCCTCTCGAATTCTGAGGTTCTAGGACTCTGTGCTTTTAGGTGGTGCCTATCAATGACCTTTCACACAAGGTCCTGTTTTTTGGAATGCCGAAGGTTGCGTGAGATTGCAAGTTCCTCTGCTTTCCTTGGACCTAGACTTCCAAAAGCCCTTAAAGAGATGCAGGAAGAGGCTGCTGGCAGGCTGATAAACACAGTACAGCGGTACCTCGGGTTAAGCACCTAATTCGTTCCAGAGGTCTGTTCTTAACCTCAAACTGTTCTTAACCTGAAGCACCACTTTAGCTAATGGGGCCTCCCACTGCCGCCGTGTGATTTCTGTTCTCATCCTGAAGCAAAGTTCTTAACCCAAGGTACTATTTCTGCATTAGCGGAGTCTGTAACCTGAAGCATCTGTAACCTGAAGCATATGTAACCCGAGGTACCACTGTATTAAAAACATATATATATATATATTAATTGGTTTTCACATATTACTTACAATACCAATGTACCAAAGCCAACACCATTTCCTCCCCATCCCCCCATACGTTTACATTTCTATTTCCTCAATCTATCATATTATTCTTTTCTCCTTCCTCCTACTTCCCTCCGCCCCCACTCGATTTCCTCCACATTATACAATTTACAATAATCTTTGCATTCTACAACCTTCTCAAATCATCTATATATTCTTATTATCTTTCCTTATTAATTTTTCTTCCAACCATGTATTAAAAACATATTGGCTACGCTTCCCAAACTGCTTCTGACCTTCCTTTTATTTTATTTTTAAAATAAAATAAAATAAAATACATAAACAAAACAAAACAAACAAAACAAAACAAAATACTTGATTTGCACTGACTTGCTGTGGACTTTGCTAAGCTAATTGTTCTCAGCTCCAGATCCAGATATGATACCCTTCTCCTGGCTTGCTCTCTGCCTCTGGATTTACCTGCCCCTTGCAGAAACAGGGCTCCGAGAAGGCCACAAACTCTCCTTCTCTGCTGTACATCCCTATGGCCATTTGTATCTCAGTGTTTGTGTCCTCTTCAAATTTAAGGTCGGCCACATTGTCAAAGAGCTTCACCAAGTGCCTGGTAATCTGTTGACCAGGTTTACAAAGTTAATAATGTTATGGCTTCAGTTTGCCGCCATCAAGAATTAGCAAAGCAAACAACGTCAGTGGGAGAAGAAGAAAAATACCTGCTTGGGATGCGTTCCTTTAGAGATGATTTCTAACAAATCCACTGCAGAGACAAAATAGAATCTTGGAAAGGTGAGTCTCTTGGCATCTAAGTAATCCGCTAAGGATTTCTCACAAAGCGTGAGCCTGAAAAACAAAGTCCACAAATGTAAAAGAAAGAAAGAAAATGATTTCGAACATAAATTAGAATTGCCAGTGAGGTAGTCACTGGAGTCAAATACAGTGGTGCCTCTGGATGCGAACGGAATCTGTTCCAGAGCCCCATTCGCATCCTGAAGTAAACATAAGATGCGACTGCACGTCTGTGGGTTGCGTTTCGCTGCTTCTGTGCATGCGCGTGACGTCATTTTGAGCATCTGTTCATGTGTGAGCGGCGAAACCCGAAAGTAACACACTCCATTACTTCCGGGTTGCCGTGGAGCACAACCCGAAAATACCGTATTTTTTGCTCTATAAGACTCACTTTTTCCCTCCTAAAAGGTAAGGGGAAATGTGTGTGCGTCTTATGGAGCGAATGCAGGCTGCGCAGCTATCCCAGAAGCCAGAACAGCAAGAGGGATTGCTGCTTTCACTGCGCAGCAATCCCTCTTGCTGTTCTGGCTTCTGAGATTCAGATTATTTTTTTCTTGTTTTCCTCCTTCAAAAACTAGGTGCATCTTGTGGTCTGGTGCGTCTTATAGAGCGAAAAATACGGTACTTGAAGCTATTTCAACCCAAGGTATGACTGTACCCATAATCTATCTTGCAGAAGATAAATTGCTGGCAGATCACTGAGTGGTTGGCAGGAGATCAGCAAAGGTTTTGATTTTCAATTATAGCAACAAAAAATCTCCCCTCCTTTCCACAAAAAGGGATTTTAGAACCCTGTTCAGATGTATACTTCCATAAGTAAGCCTTAGATCCATTTAAGTCAAACCTTTGTTGAAGAACTTCCAGTTTTCCAAGTAATCCCATCTGGTTTGTTACTTCTATGACTTTTTTTGCCTTCACCACCACAGCCATAAGTTCCTGAACAACCAAGAGGGAAGAAAAGCAGAAGGAAATGAAAATAATATTTCAAAGTGGGATGGAGCTTCTTTTTGAGAGTTAACAGGGCATTTCAAGCGGAGTGTTGCATTTGCATAGGGGAGAGGGTAAAATCTCTGCTCAGCCATGAATGTGAATTTAAGACAACCTGGCTAAGTCATATTTAGTCTGAAAAAATATGTCTGTTAGGATTACCTGCTTTATGTGGTTAATTGTGAAAAGGGATCTGGGCAAAGAGGTTGAATAATAGTAGTAGTAAGTGATGCCAATAAAGGTATTTGATTTGATTTAGTAATAGTAATAGTAGTAATTGGTTCCAAGGTGGGATACAAAAAAAAATATTAATTCAGAATTTTAAAGTAATTAAAACAAATTAACATCACGGGAATAGAGTGGGTCCAAAACACACACATCTCAAGTGTGAGAGGCCAGAGTAAAGAGATGCATATTCAGCATTCAACTTCATTATACAGTAGTTTATTATTATAATAGTAACACAGCTTTGAAGATGGTCTTTAAGCTGTCACCAGATCAACATGACTACCCCTTGGAATTTGTATTTATGTAAGAAACGTGTCACATTAAAAACTTGAAACAAAAGCTAGTTCTGTCCGTTATATAAAACTATTTCTGCACAACTGCTTGAAAGTGACTCTTGATGACCAAATGTGGCCAGATGAGTGACAATTTAATAGCCTCTAAAAATTCAGCAGCTATAGAGTTTAAGGGAGATAAAAATTGCAGGCTTCTGGTTCCTTAATGGCGGCAGCCCCCATGGCAGCGGGAGAGTGTAGGCGATGGAAAAACAAGGATGATAGAGGGTAAATCATTATTGCAAATTTCCCCCAGGGGCGGGGGAGGGGAATGGGCTTCACTAGCAGTCTGTCTTGTTACCTGGTTCTCGCTCTGGCATGGAATGCAGGGGCCAGGGAGGCGCTGAGTGCAAAAGCACTTTGCCTGGCGAATACCCTCCGACACCACCGTTAAGAAGAAAAGTTTCCCCTGTTAATTAGAGCTTAATTGGACTAAAGTACATGTGCATACCAGAAGAGATGAATTACAAACTGCAGAACAAACCAACTGCAAGGACTCTAAGGTCTGAATTTGAGATAAGTCTTCATTCTTTTCTCTCTCACATAGTTTGTGGAGAAGGAAAGATTGAGATGCTTGTTCATACCTTGAAATCCTTATCAATCCCCTCAAATCTTTTAGCATCTTCTGAAAGCTGCTTCCGTATATCCTCAGAATTGGTGAAAATACTCTGGAGATGAGCCCAGGTTTGCTGCACTTCCAGCCACAGTGAAATTACCATGTCTGCTACCATTAAGATCTTTTGCCAGCTACTGACCTCCACCAGGAAATATTCCACATATTTACTCATCAGGATGTTCTGAAGCAGCACCTGCAACAATATTTGAATACATCCAAGTACAGTATTTATTAATTTGCAATTTATATTTATTGGTTGCCTCTTAAAATGATTTAACTAGGTTCTATAATATATATCAAATATAAACAAGGGCAGGATCTACATTGATCTGTAAAACTGTTATTAAATGTAACGTTATATAACTCTCAATGCAATTTTCCACTGTCGAGGGCTCACTGCTCTACAGCGCCCTCTGGTGTCACATTTTAATAACACGTTTCTAACGTTACAAATGACCAATGTACATCCGTCCAAGGTTAAGACTAGGAGTGGATGCGTCTGTCAGTTTTGTTTTCTCTCTGCTTCTCATTTTTCAAGTTTACTATTTGCCCCATTTCCACATTTAAGAAGTCCACATGAAAATTCATATAGATTTTCATGCACATTTCTCCCAATTTATGTATTTTGTGTGCAATTTTGGTCTAATAATACACACTCCCACAAATATTTTTTGCTAATAAACTGTAGTTTTGTAGATAATATTCACTTTCTGGTGGGAGAACTACAGGACAAAATTCAGAGAGGTGAACCTTTTGAAGGATAGCTGTGTTTCAGTTCACTTACCGATTCTGGAAATTTTGCATTGAAACAGTATTTCCTCCCATCCCTAATTTAAACAATGAGCATTATTTGGGTTACATTCCTCTTGCCACTCTTCCCAGAGGACCACCAAGATGGTTTTAGTGACAAAACCAGGCCTGAACTCCAACTGAAATGGAGCTAGAAAATCAGTGTCCTCCATGGGTAACTAGGCCCAGTTCCCTAACTCTACCAGTCACCCCCTTCCTGCTAGAATGACAAGCAAAAACATTTTGTCACACGATCATGACCAAACACCAAGTCCACCTGCCAGAGTCCAAATTACTGAAATTCATCCAATAATATGGGACTAGACAGCATAATGGCCATCTCCACAGATGAACTGCAAGAACTGTGGAATCTAAGTTGTGGTGGATGCAAACAATTGTACCCTCAAAATGACTCTTACATATGTCATAACATGCTACTGAGGGCTCTGCTACACCATCCAAAGGGCCAGAGCTTAAGAGGCCTCAAACCACTTAAGGAAAGGTCCACTGGGAAATATTGAGATGGTGGCAATGGTGGCTAATGGAAAAGAATTAATTCTTCAGCACCATCACTGCTGCGGAACAAGGCTTGAAAATGAGTTTTCCTCCCCTTGTATTCTAGTTGCCTCTCAACTCCTTTCATTGTCCTCAAATTGTCCTGCACCAAAGAATTGTATTGGCTCTGCCTAGCAGGGGAAAACTCCAAGGAACAATTAACAATTGCCCAGATCACCCTGCATTTCACAACCATGCCAGCACAGGAATCTCACAAAGCTCTTTAGAATCCACCAGCCTCTGTAGGGATGGCCTGTCTTAACAGATCCCTCGCCCTGCAGAGGGAACAAACTGACACAAGTCAAAAACTCAGCAGGAAGTCGTCTGACTATGACAAAGGAGGAGTTGCAAAACCCCCACTTTAGACCTGCTACTTGTCTTGGGCTGGTGATATATTGGGGTGGTCCTATGCCAGTCATGGGAGCCAAACACCCCATATCCAAGTGGTCTCAGCATAAACACTGAGATTCCCCCAAGACAATCGCCCTGGGACTCCTCAGCAATGAGACCACTTCAATCAGCTCAGACTGGGACTGATGAGCAGCTGTGAGAAGAATCCCCAGCACATTCTGCTAACACAGACACTCCAGATCAGCACATAAACAGACCAGGAGCCTGGACAGAGAGGGGGAGGGAGAATTTTTATACACCAAACCCTCCATCCCAGACCCTCCAGCCTGTTCTGGTGCTGAACTGAGTGCCAGGAGGGCATAATAGGAAAGACGAACTCCTCTGAGCTATTCATTACATAATGCTTGTTTTAACTACTATGATTATGAAGAAAAGTGGGACCTGCAACCATTACTGTAGTGCAAAGTACTACTGTTCAGTGTCCTGGTCAGCCATACCCATCTCCACAATATTCTATAGTGGTACCTTGATTGTCAAATGGCTTGGTTCCCGAACGCCACAAACCTGGAAGTGAGAGTTCCAGTTTGCGAACATTTTTCGGAAGTCGAACGTCCAGCACAGATTCCATGGCTTCTGATTGAGTGCAGGAAGCTCCTGCAGCCAATCGGAAGCCGCTCCTTGGTTTTCGAACCATTTCGGGAGTCGAATGGACTCCCACAATGGATTAAGTTCGACAACTAAGGTACCACTGTATTCTATTTCCCCTCCCACATGGTTTATGGTTTCTGCAAGTCAGCCAGAATTTTATGGTCACTGAGTACCTTCAGTCCTCATTAGGTTATTTTTTTTGGGGGGGGGTCTCCCCTTACATTTTTTCCTAAGGGTTCTTTTTTGTAAGCATCAGCAGTCATGCCTGAACATCAGATTTTTTTCCCCTGAAGCATTTGCAAGCACTCCACTTAACTAGTGTGTGCTTAGTTTACTGAAGTCAACCTGTCAATAACTTGACACAGTAAAGTAGTGACTCAGCATTTAATTACTGCCAGTTTTCTCAACCCATGGCATCATTTTTTTGCAGTGACAGCCTCATAAAAGTCATTCTTGTGAACGGGTCCAGAATGCAATTTGCATCAATCAGTTCAATGAGAACACACTGTGGTTGTGCTTTTTTAAATAGCCGTAAGAACTGCAGTCCCTCTAAACCGCCATTGATTCTAATCAGTGCATTTTTTCTGGGGGTACACAGGGGTACACATACCCCTAAACATTTGGTGAATCATTGAGGGGCAGTATTTCAATATGAATAGGACAATGAGAGTACCTCTAAACATTTTTTAGGGATGGGGAGCACTGATTCTAATGATTCAAAAGAAATGGAAAGCTTGAGCAAATTGTTTTTTTTTCACAGCCAGTGGAAAATCACCACAGTATGTGCCTGCCATATCTGAACGGAGAGTTTATTTCAGAGATTAGGGGACATCAAAGAGAAAGCCCTCCTCTAAGTTGCCGCAGGATGAACACCTGCAGCATAAGTAATAGTTTTGGGTACAGACCAACCAAACTGGAATGTGTACAAATTATTGCCAGTTTCTGTTTACCTATAAATGTTGTCATCACAGATTAGCTAAGTGTACCAATTAGACTGGAATATTTTGTTTGTTTGTTTGTTTGTTTGTTTTAAAAGCTTTCCCCCCCCCCTTCTCCCTCTGAATAACACTTTTGATTGCGTTTCATTGCGTTTTTTAATTGTTTTTCAATTTGACTCAAGATTTTGAAAAGGCAGGATATACAAACAGATTTTAAGCTCCTGAGATCAATTTCATGTTTAGTACCTCCCAAAAGAAATGCCGTCAAAAAGATGTTGAAAAGTGTGGTGGACCCGATAGAATCAGAGAACAAGAACCAATCATTCATGTAGGACATGGGTAGGCAAACTAAGGCCCAGGGGCCGGATCCGGCCCAATCGCCTTCTAAATCCGGCCTGCGGACGGTCCAGGAATCAGCATGTTTTTACATGAATAGAATGGGCCCTTTTATTTAAAATGCATCTCTGGGTTATTTGTGGGGCCCGCCTGGTGTTTTTGCATGAGTAGAATGTGTGCTTTTATTTAAAATGCAACCCTGGGTTATTTGTGGGGCATAGGAATTTGTTCACTCCCCCCCCCCCAAATATAGTCCAGCCCCCCACAAGGTCTGAGGGACAGTAAACTGGCCCCCTGCTGAAAAAGTTTGCTGACCCCTGCTGTAGGATGTGTGGTGCCAAGTGTAGAACTATGATCTCTTGCAGATAATATGCATTCATAAAGATCCACTGCATTTTAAAAATTTGTTTTGACTTGACAAAAATTAAAAACTCTGGAAAATCAGGGGGGTTGTGATGTGGGTTAAATCAATTTAATATCTAATATAAAAAACTATTTGCGTTGTATGTATTCTTAAAAAGTGCATGGAAATATTAGAAGGCATTGTTTCTGTTTAAATGAACTCTCACGGGATCCCATCCAACGACTTACAATCACGCTAATGTGGTTCATCCACAGAACTTCGAAGTCTTCCCTGAAATCACTGCAAAACTGATCTCTTGCTCATGCCTATTGTTTGGAACAATAACGGGTTATGTCCTTCGCATTCAACACAATACATCGACTGCTTCTGGGAAATAAGGGCTAGAATTGAAAAGGCCACACACACAAAGTTCTGCATGGGCCTCCAAAATGCTCAGAGAGTTGGATTAATGACTCTAAATAGTTGGCAGGCGTGCTACATAATGCCTTGGAGAAAACATTCAGAGCAAGCCATCACCTGGTTGTCTTCTAGTGTTTCTATAAGGTTTTCATCGGATTTCAACAATGGCGTGCCTGTGCTGTGATGTTCTTCATAGGAGAAATCCATAACACCCCATGTCTGATTGATTTCCATGAGTGCCTGTGGAAAAACAAAACAAATCGGTTCCACGAGTGCAGTCCTGGTCCTGTTAACACTATATGCACATCACGCCCCTGACTTCAGTGTCATTAGGACGGTTGACTATTTCCTACGAAAGCAGCTGCTGCTTATAATACATTAACTGTGGCCTACTTTTTCTATTGCCATTTCTTTCACAGCTTTATCCACAATATGTTTCACTTCATCTTCTACCCTGTGGAGCTGGAGAGCTAAAAGGTCCCCTAGTGTAGTGTCTTCGTTCATGACAAAGCAGACCTGGGAAACGAAATTGAAAAGAAAAGTCATTTGCAGCTCAGGATAAGATATGGCATTTGTGTGCACACAGCTCCAGTGTACGCAGCCAAAAAGCTATACCCCTGTCGCAGCCATAAGTTGTTGCCAGTGTCTTTTCCGGACGGCAGGGTTCTGAAGTTCATTCACAGCTCTCAAGGAGGTTAACAAATTCTTAACTGTTGACTCTAATCCCACGTATACATGCCAAGCACGTATTCCTTTATCCAAAGTCTTCATGTCCTGTGTGGTACAGAAACAGTGAAAAGCAAGCAAGAAGCAAGCAATGGGAGACAGATGTAAAACACAAAAGTTGCTTTCAGAAACTAAATGCTTAAGCCAGGCATAGGCAAACTCAGCCCTCCAGGTGTTTTGAGACTACAATTCCCATCATCGCTGACCACTGGTCCTGTTAGCTAGGGATGATGGGAGTTGTAGTCCAAAAACATCTGGCGGGCCGAGTTTGCCTATGCCTGGTTTAAGTTTTCGGTAGGCCAGATATCATCCAAATGTAATACTTTGGGTGGGGGCATGTATTGCACAATGAAGATCCTTTGCAACTGCAATGTTCCCTACTAGAGATTTGTTCAATTGACCAAACAGGGGGTGCTCAATGCACTGACTGGGCTGGGGGGCTGAGATCAGAGGTGCCATCTTCCGAAGAACATTGAGGGGGCCCAATACTATGTTTCCTTACATCACTTTGCATCCAGTTCTGCATTTGGCCTCAAACAATGAGGGGCCCTGGCTCCCTAAAAATAAACACTGAGAGGGCCCAAAGAGCCTTGGCCCCCAGACAGGCATCTATGGCTGAGATTGTGTCCATTGCTCCTGTCCCCTCATCATTCACAGATTGTCCAGCTTTTCCACAGAGAGTCTGCATGCAGACAAAATGGACGCACATAGCCGTTGGTCCTGCAATCTGTGCCCAGCAAAAATGCAGAGACAGTTCTGTGCAGGGGCAAAGCTTGCACACACATAACTTGTATCTTCATAGGCTGTGTGTAAAAGAGCTGTATCAGTGTGTGAGGCCATATGTATTAATTTACAAAGCCATAGATATAGATGATAGATTAGATAGATAGATAGATAGATAGATAGATAGATAGATATAGATAGATGATAGATAGATGATAGATGATAGATAGATAGACAGATAGATAGATGATAGATGATAGATAGATAGATGATAGATAGATAGATGATTGATTGATAGATGATAGGTAGATAGATAGATAGATGATAGATAGATAGATAGATAGATAGATGATTGATTGATAGATGATAGGTAGATAGATAGATGATAGATGATATAGATAGATAGATAGATAGATAGATAGATAGATGATAGAGATAGATAGATAGATGATAGATAGATAGATAGATAGATAGATAGATATAGATAGATAGATAGATAGATAGATAGATGATAGATAGATAGATAGATGATAGATAGATAGAGATAGATGATAGATGATAGATGATAGATGATAGATAGATAGATAGATGATAGATGATAGATGATAGATGATAGATGATAGATGATAGGTGATAGATGATAGAAGATAGAAGATAGATAGATGATGATGATAGATGATAGATAGATAGATCGATAGATGATAGATCGATAGATAGATAGATCGATAGATGATAGATCGATAGATAGATAGATAGATAGATAGATGATAGATAGATGATAGATAGATAGATAGATAGAAGATAGATATAGGTGACAGACAGACAGACAGACAGATAGATAGATGATAACATTTTGTCAGATAGATAGATAGATAATCAGACAAAATAAAATATGATCAATTCATTTAACAGGCAAATTTTATAAGTGCATACCATTTAAACACATCTCAGTGTTTAATGCAGTGATCCCAAAGTAGGGGCTTCCAATCAAGGCTTAATTTGAGGTTGTTGTTGTTAATAATAATAATAATAATAATAATAATACCAGATTCTCCCTCGAAAGGATAAATTGGGATTCAAAGAGAGTGGAGAATGGCAGCTAGCATTTTGATGCCAATGGCATGATGCACACACAGCAAATGAGTGTGGGCTCATTGCATGCATGAGGAGCACTGATCCCACAATCAACGCCTGTCTGGAAGCACCCCACAGCTCAAGACAAAAGGACAAGAAAGCTATTATCTACTCTGCAAACCTATAAAGCAACTCTGCAAACCACTTTCAACTTTCTTGGCTTCCGGCAAAGAAATGTTGAAATCGTAGCATGGTAGGGGTGCTTGCGAATTCTCTGTTACAGCTTGCCAGCCTTGACAGAAGTCAGCCCCTGGGGTTCTCTGAGGGGGAAGGAATTACTGTTAAACCAGTGTAAGTAAGTCTAGCTGAGAGTTCTCATGCCTTTTCTCTGCAGTGCTTCTCAGGCACTAGGCACCACTTCAGTTCGAGAACCAAAAGTTACTGTATACTCTACTGCATGCAAAAAGATTGGTTTGCCAGCTCAGTTAAGTACAGTGCATGTAAATACAATATAGTAATTTGGAGTATTTATCACCTTTGAAAATCTTCTAAGGTCCACATCCATTTGCTCAACATTTATTTGTTTCCATGGAGTTTTCATCCAGTCTTTAATGCTCATCTGTAGATAGGAGGAAAGAAGAATCCCATAACTTTTATTTTTTGCAGCATCTTAGGATGCAAAGAGAGTTTTCAAGCTCACCTGTAGGTTCTGTGTATAAATATGTATAATGTACAATGCATACAAAATGATTTTCAAAATCTGAAACCTACTGAGGCTGAAATCTAATCTAAGGAGACATGTATTCTTGATTCTGTGCACTAGAAAGTCTTGCTAGCTTTTTAAGGGAGAGAAAACATTGTCCAGAAGATTCATATTCCAAAGGCATTACATCCCCACAGAAATTCTCTTGCGTTCAACAGAAAGCCCTCTCATCTAAACCTGGAGAGAGGAGGTTGATGTTTTAATCATTTGCTAGAAAGCCTCTCTTCCCCTGCTCCAAATTCATTTGTCCGACTTGCTATCATCAGTCATACTTGGTTAAGAAAAGGAAAATGTATAATCAAAAAGAATTGTTGAAATTCTGTCTGTTCGTTTCCTTGATGTTCATTAAATGTTAAGATCAATGTGCCATTTCGGGTTTCGGTAGTGGGGCAACATTCAAAGGTTTGTCTTAACCTGAGATTAACAGTGCAGGGTTTTCTCACCAGTCAAGATGGCTTAAATGGGGCTTAGATGGGCTAAAGGTAAAGGTAAAGGGACCCCTGACCATTAGGTCCAGTTGGGACCGACTCTGGGGTTGCGGCGCTCATCTCGCTTTATTGGCCGAGGGAGCCGGCGTTCATCTTCTGGGTCATGTGGCCAGCATGACAAAGCTGCTTCTGGCGAACCAGAGAGGCATGGAAACACCGTTTACCTTCCCGCTGGAGCGGTCCCTATTTATCTACTTGCACTTTGACGTGCTTTCAAACTGCTAGATTGGCAGGAGCAGGGACCGAGCAACAGGAGCTCATCCCGTCGCGGGGATTCGAACCACCAACATTCTGATCGGCAAGGCTCTGTGGTTTAACCCACAGCACCACCCACGTCCCGTCTATGGGTTCCGAGGTGCAGCCTCAGTTGCAAAACAAAACCAAACAAAAAACATAACCAGTATATTTTAAGTTTTGTTATGACTACTTTTCATATTTAACCAGAGCTCTGACAACTCACATGTATGTGGTTTGAAGCTACCTGCCCCCTCCCTAAATGACTCCCTTACGTTATCCTAGAAGAGAGATCTTAAGATCCAACCCAAACTTTCTTTCCATAAATGGAACAGAGTTAATCTTCACCAAAGCGGGCTTTCGCATCTCCCTTTCCTTCTGCAAATCACAGAACCCTGTGAAAGTCTACTCGTTGGCAATGGTAGAGATTGATTGAGGTGAAGGGGCTACAAATGAAGGTGAAATGTGGTGGACATTTCTGCATTTTTGTGAACAGAGGAACACATTAGTGCCAGTGCCAAATTATATCTTTCATACAAACTGTTTTCAGTTTGTTATTCGTCATGGATTACACAGATGGAATGTAGAGTTGATAAGCTGGCTCAGGCCTTCCTTGACTCAGTTGTCAACTTAGCAACCCCCTATAAACTGATTCTATAGAAATAGCAGCAGCAGCAGATGTACATGAACATCTGGGCCCTTGTAGTGGTGGACTGCTCAAGCAACAGCTTCATCATTTTCACTTTTACATTGACTGACAGGAATGACAAATTGCCAAAAAATAAAAAATATCATGCTCATTGAAATGTCTGGGTTTCCAAGTTTTCATTTAGAGCATTATCTGTACGCTGGTTCTCTCGGCCAGTAAAGCGAGATGAGCACTGCAACCCCAGAGTCGTCCATGACTGGACCTAAGGGTCAGGGGTCCCTTTACCTTTAAGAAACTGTCAGACTCAGCATCTTATAGTCTTATCTGCTCATAAAATAAAAATTGCCAAAGATGGAAGGACAAATGATGAAACAATACACATTTTTTAATGCTTCTTTTCTCTCCCCCCTTTTTTTAAAGCAAAAATGGACTCCATCAACGGACTAAGGAAACACATTGTACTGAATTAAATGGTTCCTTTCCTATGATGGAAGGACTATTCTATTGTAGAAAGGAACCATTTGCTTCCATCTCAGGTTATGCATTTATATGGAATGTTGTATAGGGAAAGGAAAGGAACATTCTCTCTTGAGTTTCTTTTTTCCAGGTTTAGCACTGACACTCGTTATTTCCATTCGTGGTTGTTTTTTTTTTATGTAAACAGACTTGGAAATGACACAAAATGGAAATCCTAGGATCATTAGAGACAGAAGATCATCAAATAGAATATTGATGTGCATCTCTAGCATCTGGTTTTTCTTAGCATTGTTCCTGTGTGTTTTATTCATTTTAGGCACATGTTCATAAATAATTTAGCATTGTCATACATGCACTTGCCACATGGCACAAAGCAGAAATAGAATGGAATTAATTTTCAAGGACATATTTTTCTCCCATCAGAGGAGCCTATTTCAAGCTCATTCAAACCACAACAATCCCCATCAGGAAATTCTCTTTTATTTTGTCAGATGAGGGATACAACAAGTAATTTCAATGCTTTCAGCTTTGTCATCATTTTCTGGGATCTATGGTAGCAAACTTCCACACCTCCCTAGATTTTATTTTATTTTTGTAGTGATGAGGAATAGCAGAAGGTTCCATATTCAATCCTCAAATCTCTTGATTAAAGCAAACTCAATAGGGCTGATGAAGCACGCTACCTGAGACTGTTTAAGAACTGCTGTATGTCAGAAGAGACAAAAGTGGGCTAGATGAAGCAGTCACATGATTCAGTAAAAAACTGTTTTGTGTGCCCACAGAAAACAAACACAAATATGAATCTGTTTTGATCTATGGATGGGTCAGTAAGTGTGCCAACATCACCCCCACTGTACATCGGGGTGGGCTGTGTGGAGAGAGTCTCTTCCTTTAAATTCCTAGGAGTTTATCTCAGTGAAGACCTTACTTGGAAAATCAATACAACCCAGGTGGTTAAGAAAGCCCAACAGAGACTCCATCTCCTCAGAGTATTGCGAAAGAACAATGTCAATCAACATTTGATGATCTCCTTCTACCGGTCCACAATAGAAAGTGCCCTTTCAAACTGCATCATGGTGTGGTACGCTGGTTTGAAATCAACTGATAGGAAGTGCCTATAGAGGGTGGTGAATACAGCACAAGCTATTATGGGCTGTCCTGTGAATCCGCTGGATGAAATAGCGGAAGAACGTTGCCTCAGGAGAGTGAGGAAAATTCTCAGGGAAGATTCACACCCTGGCCAGCACTTTCTTGATCTCCTGCGCTCGGGCAGAAGATATAGAAGCATGATTAGTCGTACCAACAGGGTAAAGAACAGCTTCTATCCGTGGGCTGTTAGGCTGCTGAATGAAAAGATAACAACAGGGCAACTGACTTTCAGGTTTGGTGGGTGTGCGTCAGTAAACAAGGGGAATTAAGACTAAGAGAGCTGAGTGAGGAGTGCTCATGTAATCTCACTGTATACAAGTTGTACAAGTGACAAAGTATTTCAATTCTAAATTCTCTTGAGGATGAGCAATTTGTTTATTTAATTAATAAATTTAATATGCCACCTGATGGGGGAAACCATTGTCAAGCCTGATTGGCTCTATCCCTGTTCTTATTTTTGAAGTGTGATATCTAAGGAAAGTCTTTATTCTTTAGACACGGGAAGAACTTTTACAAACTCCAACAAACAGGTTCACAACAGGTTCAGAAGCAATGGCTAAACCATAGATTGTGAGTGGACTTCTGACATGTGCTCATCTCTCCCTCCTTCTAGTGTTCTCCGCTTCCTGGTTTGAGCAAGCCATAGTTAGGAACCACAGTATGAAATGGCTTTCGGTTTCTGTTTTGGACACCAACTTTGGTTTGTTTGAGCAAAGCAAGGGGACAGGAAGGAGAGCATCAGGGCACCAGAGAGAAGGAGGGAGGCAGATCAGCCCAAAGCCACAGTAAGCCTGAAGGGGTGAAGTGTTCAAATTGCTTATTGACTGTCTGGAAACAGACTTGCCTCATCAACAGATTCAAAAAACACCAACAATTATAAAGGGATAAATGGTCATTGATGGGGTAGGTGAATTTGGATTGTGATCTGGTATGCCTGTGAAGGAGCTGACAAGAGGCTGGTTTAGTTTCTCAATTACTGGCTAGACGAACGAGCTTGAATGCACGATATCATCTTGAGTTTTGGGTTCTTAGTAAACTCCTTTTACTATTTTGCTTTATTCCTTATCTCCATAAACTTGTTACTGTTTCCATGACCCAGCAGGTCACAGACACAATCAACACAGGACCCACCAAATCACAAAGTAATCTTGTACCACTTCATTCTGTCCACTCTGAAATAACATCCCTTTAATGCAAATGGCAAAAGCAAGTCCTTACCTGGACAAACACCACCATATCCCAGACTGATTTAAGCAAGATGGCATCAGTACGGCACTGTTTCAGCTGCTTGTATTCTGGCACACTCACTTCAAAAAGCTTTGCAGTTTCCTGAAGCAGTTTCATTTCTGTCTCTAGTTTTGCAATGTCTTTATGAGTCTGCAAGGACACCATTTTGAAACATATTATCAAGCAAAAGCACCAGGTTTTTGCTTACATGTTCACAAGAACCTGGATATATGGATGTCTCTAATGAAGACACTGCTTCTGATGTTCTTTGATTTTGATAAGTATTGGTGAAACACATTGCTAATTTTTTAGGGGTAAATTCTAGAGAAGTAAAAGATTACACTAGATCTGAAGAAGAGTGATTCTTCCATAGGAATTCTATCCAGGGAATAATCTGAGTGTTTGCACAATGTGAAATTCCCTCTTCTTACAAGAGGCACTGACATTGCTACTGTTTTGGTGCCTACTGGGAAGATCCAGTTTTCTGAGTGCATGTTCTGGAAGTTGGGCAATAGGGGCAGTACAGGATTCCTTTTGGTGTACCGACCTCCCTGCTGCACCAAGGATTCCCTGTCTGAGCTGCTTCAGATCGTGGCGGATTTTCTCCTGGAGACACCTAGTTTGGTTGTCCTAGGGGATTTTAACATCCATGCCGACACGACCTTACAAGGGGCTGCTCGGGACTTCGTGGAAAGCATGGCCTCCATGGGGCCGTCCCTGAATAAGTTTGGCCCAACTCATAGTCATGGACATGCCTTAGACCTGGTGTTCACCTCTAGTGACGTGGGTGATCTGACATTAAGTAAAAGTGAAACAAAAGAAGTGCCATGGTCAGATCACTTCCTGGTGCAATTGGACTTCTCCGCGACCCTTCCCCTCTGCAGGGAGGTGGGACCAATTCGGATGGTCTGCCCCCGCCACTTAATGGATCCAAATGGTTTCCAGAGAGTGGTAGGGGATGCTTTATCCCATGTTGATGGCCTTTCAGCTGATTCCCTGGTGGCCCGCTGGAATGCAGAGTTAACCAGGGCTATCGACTGTCTGGCTCCGAAGCGCCCTCTCCGATTGCATGGAGCCCGGACGGCCCCGTGGTTTTCTTCGGAGCTGAGGGCAATGAAACAATCGTTGAGATGGCTAGAGCGTCGGTGGCAGAAAACTCACTCCGAATCTGACCGGACACAGGTTAGAGCTCAACGTCGAGCATACCAAGTGGCGATAGCGACGGCGAAGAAGACTTCAGATGTCAAACGATAAATAACTACCTGACATTCAGAAGACATCTTATGGCAGCCCTGTTCAGGGAAGTTTTTAATCTGTGATATTTTAGTGTATTTTTGGTTTCTATGGAAGCCGCCCAGAGTGGCTGGGGAAACCCAGCCAGATGGGCGGGGTACAAATAAATTATTATTATTATTATTATTATTATTATTATTATTATTAATATAATAATTATTATTATTAACTTGGCCCTGCCTTTGACAGCAGCCTAATGCAGAGAATCAGATAAGATACGCATCGCTCACTACTTTTCTCCATGCCAGGAAAACATTTGTCTGTCAAATATTTGTGCGTTAATGACACAGGAACAGCCAATAAAAATGCCAGAAAAATGTAGCAGTTTCTAGTTTCTCTTAAGTGTGACTGAAGTGTCTAATCCAGAAAAAAATGTTACCTTGTCCATGCATGCATATGGATTCGCAGCATCAAATCTAAAGATGGCTTCATTTTTAAATCTGTTTCTGAACTCTTGCTGTTTAACCTGAAAGACATAGTACACACACAAACACAAAAGTTGAGTTTCTGAAAGGTTAAGCAGGTGATCCATTAAGATGATGCCATAACTTTTCCTTGGCTGCTATCCATTAAGTACGTTCCATCCCATGAACCCTGAATCATTTCATTTAAGTCCCCTTGAATTTGCTTAAAACTTTATTTAATACAGCCTGCACAACCCCGACACAAATCACATCGCACATACATTTAAAACATTCCCGGTGGATAAGCATAAAACATTTAAAATCTACATTTGATCTGACAACAGTGGCAGGCACCATGTTTGAAGTAGAAACAGATTAGACATAATTGAAGATAAAGAGGACGCAAGCATCATTCCCACTTTTAGGTGAAGTGGGCTTTAAATTATCAGATTCATCCGGAATATATTACCAGAAACATTGAATTGTTATCTTTAGACAGCCTTTTCTAAGAGTTTACAATTTCTCAGTTCAGTGAAGCTTGCCACCAGCTTGTTATCGGAACAAAAAACGAAAAATCATCCGGTTCACAGCACAGAACTGATCTCACCTCAAAAAGTACACATTTTCTTCTGATAACAGACACTTCATTGGACTGTAGAGGAGCCACTTCATGCTTCACAGTGAAGGCAATCTTTTTAAGATTCTTCCACTTTTCAGGTAATTCCTAACAACGCACAAACCGATATTGTTTGTTCGTTGGCACATCAAGTCAGCAAACCTTCCTTTCACAAAGGGTTGTACACATGTCTTATTTTCACTTTCTTTTTCCCCCTACCCTGGTACATTTGTACCTTTTACTCTCATTATCCTCTGCAATTGTAGACTCATTGCTCATAGTAATTCATAAAATATATTTTTTGCATTTAAAAAAACAACGTTTAGGTTCAACAGTCTGCATCTCAGTAAGCTTAATTTATATTCAGTCTGAAAATGAACTCAGCATCTCCATTGCCTGCCACATAGTATATGGCAGGTACTGCTTTTTGTTTAAAGAACAGCAGAACCTACACTTTCTTACCCGTGAATATTTGAATATACAATAAGTCGCCCACATTGTCAATATCCAAGTGGCATTACAGTTCACTTCAGGTATTCGATATTTCTGTTAAGTTATGGCCTTCTCGGTAGTGGCACCCATTCTGTGGAATGCCCTCCCATCAGATCTCAAGGAAATGAGTAATTACCGTATTTTTTTGCTCTATAAGACTCACTTTTTCCCTCCTAAAAAGTAAGGGGAAATGTGTGTGCGTCTTATGGAGCGAATGCAGGCTGGGCAGCTATCCCAGAAGCCAGAACAGCAAGAGGGATTGCTGCTTTCACTGTGCAGCGATCCCTCTTGCTGTTCTAGCTTCTGAGATTCAGAATATTTTTTTTCTTGTTTTCCTCCTCCAAAAACTAGGTGCGTCTTGTAGTCTGGTGCGTATACGGTATACATCTTGCTTTTTAAGGTTTAAGGTTTTACTATGTTTTTATATATGCTGGAAGCTGCCCAGAGTGGCTGGGCCAACCCAGTCAGATGGGTGGGGTATAAACAAACAAACAAACAAACAAACAAACAGGTGGACAACGCACTGGCTCCACCATCACCCACACTGGTATTTCAGTCACCATCCATATATATGGTAACTGCCTGAAGTGGGACTTTTCTGTACTAGCTCTCCATTTCAGAAGATTTCCCTCCAACTTAGGAGACCTTCAGGAAGGCCAAAGCAGAAGCTATACTACTGAGCTTTGACTCTTTCCCAGCTTGGAAGTTTAGAACAAACCACATACAACAACACTGAACCAGTTCTGAAACCCGGGCCATCACAAAAGGAGAATCGTTTCCCTTACCCATGTAGCAGTGCTTCCCTTGTATGAAAAAATGGAGCTGGGTGTTTTTCACAGATTTGTGACACCAGGCTCCAAATATCCATATAATATCTCTCAATAGCTTCATATAAATGTGCGGGGAAAGATGGAAGGAACCGACAACGCAAATGCCATGGGGTTGAGAAGACATCTCCAAAAAATGGTACATCTGCTAATGGTCCTTAGAGACAAGAGTAGAACCAAAGTACCCCAAATTCCTAATAGCCACACCAATAGGATACCATGGTCAGTGGTATCAAGAGCAACCAACTGATCAAGGAGGACGAACATTTGTCCCATCATTTCTAGGCTGAGAGGTTTTTCTATTGTCCCACCTCTTTCCCCAGGAAAACCTGTGCTCTACTGCTAAATTGGAACAAACACCTACTGGGTTTTCTGCAGATTGACGTTTATTCTGATTCAGCAGTAAACAGTGGGTTTTCCTGGGGAAAGTGGCAGGATAAAAGAAAATCCTCTCAGAGCCCATGCCTAAAAATCACAGTACAAATGGAAATAAATTAAAAATTGAAAAATTGTCCAGTAGCACCCTAGACACCAACTAAGTTTGTTCTGGGTATAAGCTTTCATGTGCATGCACACTTCTTCAGATCCACTGAAACAGAAGTCACCTTCTGCGGCGGAAGCAATTGATGTAAAGATCTAGTGTGGTATTGCGTCCATCAAGAGGGGTCCATATTGTGGAGTCTCTTTTTTTGTAACATTTTTTTTTATGGCAGTTGGTGGTCAATGTTCTGTTCATTGGTGGGTTGGGAGGGTGGTAGCTGTTCCCCGGTAGGTTGAGAGATGTTGTGTTGTGAAGATGCTGTTTGTTCTTCTTTGTCTTGTTCTTGTGTGTGTTGAAAGTACTCCCCCAGGCATAGACGGCGGAAAAATGCTTCCAAGTCCCTGCAGAACTGAATACGGTGTATCTGAAAAAGTGTGCATGCACACAAAAGCTTATACCCAGACCATGAGATTTATAGGATGTATGGCTTTGAAGGCGAATGTACTAAAAATGATGTATAGATGGCATTTGACGCCAATAAAATTGGCTAAAATGTATAGAGAGAGAGACAGAAAATGCTGGAAATGTAAGGAAGTAGATGGGGATTATTTTCATATGTGGTGGTCCTGTGACAAGGTTAAGAGATTCTGGGAATTAATTTACAATGAACTTAAAAATATATTCAAGTACACTTTTCCCAAAAGACCAGAGGCATTTTTGCTAGGTCTAGTGGGAAGAGAGATTAAAATAAAAGATCAGAATTTGTTTATGTATGCCACAGCCGCCGCAAGAACTCTACTGGCCCCAAAATGGAAAACACAAGATTTACCAACCATCCAGGAGTGGCAGGTGAAGATGACAGATTTTGCGGAACTTGCCAAATTGACAGGAAGGATCCGGGACCAAGAGGACAATTGGAGTAAATTCATTGAATATTTAAAGGAGAACCACAAAAGTTTAAAGACACTAGCAGGACTGGAATAACACCTTCAATGTAAAATAGTAGAGTTATGACAATAATATATGCAATAAATATGTGATGTATATACCAGCTGCAGGGAGGGAGGGAAGTCAAGACTCAGCAGAGTCAAAGGGATTATATGGTGATAATAAGGAATGTTGGGGAAAGGATTATATGAAGAAAATAAAAAAAAATCATTTGAAAATAAAAGCTTATACCCAGACCAAACTTAGTTGGTCTCTGAGGTGCTACTGGACAATTTTTAAATTTTTTATTTGTTTCGACTGTGTCAGACCAACATGGCTACCTATCTGAATCTAGTATAAATGAAAGTAATCATGGGATAAGGGGAGTGAGGATGAGTGCAGAGTCACAATTTTTACAGGTTTAGAACCAGAGGTAAAATGCGGAAATACTGGGAATGTTATACCAAGGGTGAATTGGAGTGTTAGGTACTAGAAGTCTGAGAAACGAAATCTGCAAACAGATAAAACCCCTAGGAGAGATTTTTAAAAGGGGAGGGGTAAATAGATAGATGGAGTTAAGGAGAAGCAATAAAAAATAAAATACAGTGGTACCTCGGGTTACAGAGGCTTCAGGTTACAGACTCTGCTCACCTGGAAGTACAATGGTCCCTCGGGTTGAGTACTTACAGTGGTACCTCAGGTTAAGTACTTAATTCATTCCGGAGGTCCGTACTTAACCTGAAACTGTTCTTAACCTGAAGCACCACTTTAGCTAATGGGGCCTCCTGCTGCTGCCGCGCCGCTGGAGCACGATTTCTGTTCTCATCCTGAAGCAAATTTCTTAACCTGAAGCACTATTTCTGCGTTAGCGGAGTCTGCAACCTGAAGCATATGTAACCTGAGGTACCACTGTAGTACCTCGGGTTAAAAACTTTGCTTCAGGATGAGAACAGAAATCGCGTCTTGGTGGCAGCGGGAGGCCCCATTAACTAAAGTGGTGCTTCAGGTTAAGAACATTTTCAGGTTAAGAACGGACCTCCAGAACGAATTAAGTTCTTAACCCGAGGTACCACTATATTAAATAAGATATTGGCATCAACTTTGTTCTAAAACTTTAATTCCAAAAGGAAAGGTTAGTAAAAAAACCAAAACTGTTGCAGTATTACTGAGCCCACCTTTTCATAAATATCTAGTTCTATGCATAAATCTGCTGGCCTTCTTTTTTTGTGTTGTGTCATTTCCCAAGAAATGAAAATATTTCATGCTTGGTATGAAACTTGGAAGCATGTCAGCTTGATTGGCTTATTTTTTCTGTTCTAAATTCTCATTTATTTTAAGTACTTCATTGAAAACATGTTGCTGCTTTTTTACTATGGAAATATTGTCTTTAAGGTGCAATTTATAGGCAGAAATGTCTTTGTGCCCTCATTTATGGATTCATTGTCAGTAGATTGCTTATGTATATTAAATTCTCAGGCCTAGTGAATGGATGACAATTTTTGCATCCTATAAGAACCTGTGTTTTCAGCAATGACTCACCTTGTGAGATGGCCCTGGTTTCAGAACCAACTCAGGGCTGCTTTCTAGGGTTGGTTCTAAACATAGGGCAGTAGCCAATGTTATATATAACAGTAGATAGTATTAGATGTAAGCAAAAGGCTGGGCTAGATGAATCCCTAGCCGGAATTAAGATTGCCGGAAGAAATATCAACAACCTCAGATATGCAGATGACACAACCTTGATGCTTGGCAGGGGGTTGGACTCGATAGCCCTTGTGGTCTCTTCCAACTCTATGATTCTAAAGAACCTTTTAATGAGGGTGAAAGAAGAGAGCGCAAAATATGGCCTGAAGCTCAACATCAAAAAAACGAAGATCATGGCCACTGGGCCCATCACCTCCTGGCAAATAGAAGGGGAAGAAATGGAGGCAGTGAGAGATTTTACTTTCTTGGGCTCCATGATCACTGCAGATGGTGACAGCAGCCACGAAATTAAAAGACGCCTGCTTTTTGGGAGGAAAGCAATGATAAACCTAGACAGCATCTTAAAAAGCAGAGACATCACCTTGCCAACAAAGGTCCATATAGTTAAAGCTATGGTTTTCCCAATAGTGATGTATGGAAGTGAGAGCTGGACCATAAAGAAGGCTGATCACCTAAGAATTGATGCTTCTGAATTATGGTGCTGGAGGAAGTGAGAGCTGGACCATAAAGAAGGCTGATTGCCGAAGTATTGATGCTTTTGAATTATGGTGCTGGAGGAGACTCTTGAGAGTCCCATGGACAGCAAGAAGATCAAACCTATCCATTCTGAAGGAAATCAGCCCTGAGTGCTCACTGGAAGGACAGATCCTGAAGCTGAGGCTCCAATACTTTGGCCACCTCATGAGAAGAGAAGACTCCCTGGAAAAGATCCTGATGTTGGGAAAGATGGAGGGCACAAGGAGAAGGGGACGACAGAGGACGAGATGGTTGGACAGTGTTTTCGAAGCTACCAGCATGAGTCTGACCAAACTGCAGGAGGCAGTGGAAGACAGAAGTGCCTGGCGTGCTCTGGTCCATGGGGTCACAAAGAGTCGGACACAACTAAACAACTACAACAAGTATTAGATGTTAGTGGTTGGCAGGGCTGCACAGGCAGGGTAGCATTGCTTACCTGGCTTCTGAATGCTACGCATTGCTGTTGGTTACCAAGGGCAGGCAGGCAACGTGGAGATCAGCACAGCAAAGACAAATGCTCCTTTCGCCACGTCCACACTGCGCCAAGCTCCCCACTGCCTCTCCCTTCTTCCTCTGCTGGTGTGTTTGCAGATTCAGGGAGAATAAAAGGAAGCACTTATTCACGCAATGAAAGATGCAGCGAAGGTCTTCCAACTTGGATGGCCTTACATGGGGATTAGACAAATTCATGGAAGATGTGACTACTAGAGCCCATTAGTCATGATCATGGCTTTGTGACGCCTCCAAGTATCAGAGGGGGAATGCCTCAGAATACCAGTTCCTGGGTATTGTGAAAAAGAGGGGGCCTATTTTTGTTCATTCTCTGCTTGTGGGCATCTAGTTGGTCACTGGGAGAACAGATTGCTGAGACCAAGTGAGCATTTGGTCGAATCCAGCAGGGCTCTCCTTAATTTCACTTCTTGCCTCTGATCTCACTGGGACCTAACATGCTGAGAAGACCTCTGTAAGCAGCAAACATTATTAAACTTATTTTTATTATCAGTTTCTAAATATTATGTATTTTGTGGTTTTATATTGTGGTTTTATGTTGTAAATGCCCTGAGACCTGTGGGTATAGGGTGGTATACAAATTTAATTGATTATTATTATTGTTGTTGTTGTTGTTATTATTATTATTCTCCACCCCCATCGTTCAGCCCAGACACTGAGATCCAGCGCCAAGGGCCTTCTGGCGGTTCCCTCATTGTGAGAAGTCAGGTTACAGGGAACCAGACAGAGGGCCTTCTCGGTAGTGTCGCCCGCCCTGTGGAACGTACTCCCTTCAGATGTGAAGGAAATAAGCAGCTATCTTACCTTTAAAAGACATCTGAAGGCAACCCTGTTTAGGGAAGTTTTTAATATTTAATGCTGTATTGTTTTTAACACTCGATTGGAAGCCCCCCAGAGTGGCTGGGGAAACTCAGCCAGATGGGCGGAGTATAAATAATATATTATTATTATTATTATTATTATTATTATTATTATTGAAACTCAGCAGAAACAACAGCAGTTGAATTTTTACCTCAAGTTCTGTGTAAATCTGCTCTGGTAGCTGTTGCCCATAGCTTCGCAGCAATTCAGCCGTCGATTTTAGAGGCTTGAAAATATCTTCAATGGATTGTCGGTCGCGGATAGCCATGAGGTGTCCCATTATTTCAACCAGAAGCGCATAATCTCCTTCATTCACTTTCTTAGCTAACCCTTTTTCCGTTTCATGGATGAACTTGCCTAATTCTGTAATGCTAGAACAAGGTTATGATGTCAGCAACTAACGCGTACAGAGTTTGCTTCTTTCACAGAACTTCATTATACTTTAAGGACCTTTCCAGACCCATGTGCACACGTCCATTCAGCTGTTCTACACCCCTCCACACGCGTCCCCCATCCTCCAGGCCAATAAGAAGCATTATCACAACTCTAGAGTACATGCGAGCCAAGCAAAAGTACTCAAAGAAGGAACAGAGCGGGGCTGGCAAGAGGTGTTGCCTGGGCAGAGACATTGTGGCACGGGGTGTGTGTGTGTGGAGTATAGGCCTGGAAAGAGTCTCTAGAGGTGCCACCTTTGGCTCCTGGTCTTGAGGTTCCCCAGTGAGAAGCTTCCATCTGCATGTTCATTGGCTTAGCGCACAGGGCTGTCCACTGACATGCAGCCTTCCACAAAGCATGTTCTCCTTCATAGAGAGCACGTGTTGCAGTGGGGGCCGCCAGGACACTCCAAAGTTGTGGGGCGGGCTAATT
Source organism: Podarcis tiliguerta (assembly GCF_965153285.1). Lineage (NCBI taxonomy): Eukaryota > Metazoa > Chordata > Lepidosauria > Squamata > Lacertidae > Podarcis > Podarcis tiliguerta. The sequence continues at coordinate 21,677,493 of NC_139534.1, forward strand.
GATCGTTGGCCACTGATGCAATTGGGCTTCCCTTGTTGGGAAGAAGTTAATGTTGCCATTTGTTGATTGACAGCCAGAAATGCTAAAACTCCTTGCACGAGGCTAGGGCTTCCTCTTTTCGCCCGTGCATTGGATTGCCCATCCCACCCCCCCTATATTTAGGGTTGTTTGCTTTGACCTTGCTATGCCTGTCATGGGGTCATCTGCTGTTGGGGCAGGGGCCCGGTAGGAATTTTGTCCATCTGGCTGATTGGCTGGGGCCATTTGGTTTTTGCCTACTGCTTAGCAAATCCGTCACAACTTGTAAGGTTGTGGTTAGGCATTGGTTTATGGTTTGGTTGGTTGAGGGGCATGGATTGGCTGTGCCTGCCCCTCTAATGCTGCTGCTGCAAGGGATTCCGTTAAAGGAATCGGGAGCTAACTATTGCTTGTCCACCCTGTCAAGGGGGCTCGGGCCACTGCAAGAGCTCCTGGCTGCATTTGGGGAGGGCTGAGGGCAGGTTCCCTGCTCCGTCGCTACCCCCAAGTGTATTCCCCTTTTCTGACTTTCACAGGCGTGCGGAATGTCAGTCTGGCCCCACCGTGGGGGCAGATAGTCGCAACCAATGCCTAAGCAACCACTCACATGTTTGTATTTTAATAAAGTTGTGGCCAAAATTATGCCAAAAACCTTACACAAAAAATTTGGTGTGATGTGTGAGTTATTGGGGTGGCCCTGGAGACCTCTACACACAACAGTTGTAACCCTACATAATTGGGGTTCTGGCTCATACAGAAGTCTGTGTGTATATAGCCTTGCCTCCTGCAGACATCCACACTCCACAAACCACTCCACAGTCTTGGTTGACCACAAACTTGACATGAGTCAACAGTGTGATGCGGCAGCTAAAAAAGCCAATGCAATTCTGGGCTGCATCAATAGGAGTATAGCATCTAGATCAAGGGAAGTAATAGTGCCACTGTATTCTGCTCTGGTCAGACCTCACCTGGAGTACTGTGTCCAGTTCTGGGCACCACAGTTCAAGAAGGACACTGACAAACTGGAACGTGTCCAGAGGAGGGCAACCAAAATGGTCAAAGGCCTGGAAACGATGCCTTATGAGGAACGGCTAAGGGAGCTGGGCATGTTTAGCCTGGAGAAGAGGAGGTTAAGGGGTGATATGATAGCCATGTTCAAATATATAAAAGGATGTCACATAGAGGAGGGAGAAAGGTTGTTTTCTGCTGCTCCAGAGAAGCGGACACGGAGCAATGGATCCAAACTACAAGAAAGAAGATTCCACCTAAACATTAGGAAGAACTTCCTGACAGTAAGAGCTGTTCGACAGTGGAATTTGCTGCCAAGGAGTGTGGTGGAGTCTCCTTCTTTGGAGGTCTTTAAGCAGAGGCTTGACAACCATATGTCAGGAGTGCTCTGATGGTGTTTCCTGCTTGGCAGGGGGTTGGACTCGATGGCCCTTGTGGTCTCTTCCAACTCTATGATTCTATGATTCTACATCAGAGGTGTGGCCAGGGAAGCTGCACAACATCAAGGCTGGTGCCAGCAGCAGACCCCTGCTTCTTCTTCACTGCAATTAACCCACAAAAGGACGTATTTAAGGACCATTCAGCAGAGCAAGTCCTTTGTACAAGATCATCTGCGATTCTACTTTGCTGGGATCAAACTCTTTATGGTGGTTCTTGTTTGGCTTTGGTGATGCTCCATGGCCTTGTTTCTCCCCTACTCAATATTTCACGAAACGAGGACCGTTCCACCCCCCGTTTCAAAAGATGTAGAATTCAAAAGCCTTTTAAAAAGACATCAAAGATGGCTTACCTTTGGGCTACGTAGTTGAGCAGATGCTCCTGAAACATCCAGCTCCATTTTTTAATAACATTCATCACAGCTATCTTAAAAGGCTTAATATCCACCTGAAACCAGCCATTAAAAATCTTCTGGTTTTCAAACTTGCTTACTTCTTCATGCAGGGCTTCATAAATGCTGATCTTAAAGAACAAGATGTGATTAAAATTCTGGTGTTTTAATTGGAAGAGCAAAATCGTGTAAATAGCTTAATGGAACACAACTAACAGAGGCAGATGAAAAGACCTTTAAAAATGACAAAGTACCTGTTGTTTAAAGTGATTTAACTGTGGGGAGCATTTCTGAAGTTCATAGTCTGCATATAATTCCAGCTCTTCAGTACGGAGAAATCGCCCATAGAGAAGGAACTGCTTCATAAATTTGGCTTTATCATCCATCCATAAGTGGCTGTATTTCCTAAAGTAGCTTTGATATTCCTGAACATTAACAATGACCGAGTGCACCCTGGTCATGATTTCCCGGTGCATTTTATCCAGTGTATCCATCTGGTCCACATCATCCTAAATGTGAAAATAAAACCAGAGAGAGTTGGTTCAATGCTTTTTGAGAGAGAGAGAGAGAGAGGGAGGGAGAAAGAGAGAGAGAGAGAGAGAGAGAGAGACTGCAGCAAGGCCCCAGGACAACTGAAAGTATATACAGTGGTACCTCGGGTTAAGTACTTAATTCGTTCCGGAGGTCTGTACTTAACCTGAAACTGTTCTTAACCTGAAGCACCACTTTAGCTAATGGGGCCTCCTGCTGCTGCCGCACCGCCAGAGCACGATTTCTGTTCTCATCCTGAAGCAAAGTGCTTAACCTGAAGCACTATTTCTGGGTTAGCAGAGTGTGTAACCTGAAGCGTATGTAACCTGAAGTGTATGTAACCCGAGGTACCACTGTAAACTAATCTCATGGTTTACAAACACATACTCTGGCTTCCATCACAGTGTCCTGTTGTGCCAGAAGTGCTTTAGTCATGCTGGCCACATGACCCAGAAAGCTGTCTGTGGACAAACACTGGCTCCCTCAGCCTGAAAGCAAGATGAGTGCCGCACCCCACTCGCCTTTGACTGGACTTAACCGTCCAGGGGTCATTTACCTTTGCCTTTTACTTTACACTAAGCTGAAATATGCCTTAGGCTGCATTCCTATACTCACCCAGAAATAAGTCCCACTTAACTCAATGGGGCTTACTTCTGAGGGGACACACATAGGATTGCGCACAAATAATTACATTACGAAACAAGTGTCAGAGGCCACACTGCAATTCTCTTTTAAGATTCCAGTCTAGGCTCTCAGCCCCAAGAATCCTTTGGCGTGCAATTTCAGATGTGACTACTCACATAATCCAAAATGCTGTTCCCATGGCAAGCTGTTTCTAAGTGGCAAAAAAGAGAGAGCTAAAATCCGATGGAGAGAAAATGATGCCCTGCCCCTAAGGTATATACCAATGAGATTTGAGTGGAAGGCTTTCAATAAATGCAAGACTAATTAGTGTGTCTGGATGTGCTCACAATTACACACACACACGCTTTTTAAGTCTGAAAAATATTCCAAACTTCTTCAGCTATTATGAGCATGCATAGGTAAGGAAATGGAATTGTTCCCATTTGACTTTGGCCTTACCTCCTACATGTGTTCAGCATCACCAGCAAAAGAGCCTACATGCCTCCAAACTATATGCCCTTTAGCTGTTGTTGGATAACTTGTCTACATCATCATTTAGACCAGGGGCAGCCAACACAGTGTCCTCCAGATCTCATAGAGAATCATAGAATCATAGAGTTGGAAGAGACCACAAGGGCCATCGAGTCCAACCCCCTGCCAAGCAGGAAACACCATCAGAGCACTCCTGACATATGGTTGTCAAGCCTCTGCTTAAAGACCTCCAAAGGAGGAGACTCCACCACACTCCTTGGCAGCAAATTCCACTGTCAAACAGCTCTTACTGTCAGGAAGTTCTTCCTAATGTTTAGGTGGAATCTGAGTTGTTGCTAACTGCTACCCTCAGCCTTTTGGGCCCTGTTATCAGAGGCCACTGAGAGCCTTTAGGTATTGTTGTCTAGGTTCCCACCCCTACCCCAAATAATAAAACTAGACAGTTTTAGGCATGGTTTTGAATCGCATATTTGTGCATGCCCATGCCTCTTTGGTTACAAAAAGAAGCTGTGGGGGATCCCCAATTCAGAATGGAACCATATAGCAGGGGGACTTTAACTTTTTCCCCACCTGAAGCTACTTCAAGGGGAGGAGCAATTTTCAGCGAGAAAAGGGTGGTAGAAAGGGGTTAAAACCCATTGCCCTGAGATGTGGTCCCAGCTGCTTTTTGTGAGCAAAGAGATGAGGTTGGCTGCAAGCACATTTTTTTTCAAAATCTTGCTTACAGTCACATCATGTTTGATTCAAACACACATTACCATTAGTACAACCCAGTTTGCTGGGTGTCTCCCAAAACAGAGTTTACCATTTTGTTTTATTTGTAATGGATGCCAGCGGTGTCATATTGGCCAAACCATAGCATCATAGGTAGAACATCAAAGGTAGAACAAAGCCAAAGACTATCATTCAGTCAATTGGATGGACAATATAACCTTAGTTGAAATGGCTGTTTAAAATATTCAGTGGTTAAAGAAAAAGATAGTAGATACATTGGTGATTATACCTGATAAGTGTTATGTCCAAGATGCTTGGCAACTCTGTTTATATTTGATGCAATCAGGTAAATGTTCTGGATTAGGCCCTCCACAATGTCAGAAAAATTGCCGTCGACAGTGTGCTCCAAAGAAGGCTTAAAAGTCATTTCGTTGTCGTTAAGGATGAGCTGCGCTTCAAATAAGGGAGCAGGTTTTGAGGTTGTCTCGGTGTTTTCAACCAGATACTGAAGAGAACACTTGATAGCTTGAAAGAGTCCATCTGAAATCATGTGGTCTATGTATTCAATGTAGGCTTTCCATTCATCAGAAAGAGGATCTGCCTGAAGCAAGTTCTGATTCTCCTGGAGAAAGCAATTTGCCCGAAAATGAGCAGCAGAATTTAAAATTGAACTCCCCAACACCGAATTTCCCCTATTCCAATTAATTTACTTCTTCAAAAGTGAAAGACAACTCTTTTTGCCGTTTCCTTTTTTTCTTTCTTTCAAGGAGGAAAAGGTCCCCGCTATTTACAACATAATTGCCCGCCTGGTCACTCAAGTGTCCATTGAACAATGCTCTAAAATAAAGGACAACACCAACGCAGGAAGTCTGAGAGCTACAGAGGCTATGCAAGCTGTAAATCTCTCATTTTCCTTGTTTCCAGCAGCACCTCTGTCTCTGTGATTTGGTGAGCGCATTTCATCCTAACATCAGTGTAATGGTTCTAGGGGTTGCTCGTGCGTAAGTTGCCGGCACTCCTGTCTAGGTTACCTGGATGAACCCTTTCTGTCTGGACAGCCTCAAGTTTTGTGGCTGCCTCGGTCGCTGGCAGAATCCGTCAGTGGGTGTTTCTTGAACCTCTTCCAGCATAAAAGCTGTTTGACACCCAGTCTTCTCCTTCTCTCCCTGCGCGGAAGTCTTCTGTGCAGGGAGGGTGTGGGCAGCGGAGTACCCGTACTCTCTCCGCTGGTCTCCGGCGAGGAGTCCTGGAGCCACCTCTCCGATTCCCCCATCTGCCCCCCTTCTCCACTGGTGTTACGCTGATTTCCTTCCCCAGTGGATGGGCTGCCTCTCTCCCTACTGGGACCCTCTCCGGCATCCCTCTGGAGCCTTCTCTCCGCCTCCAGCTCCGATGGCAGTTCCCTGACAATCAGTGATGACCAAACCTGGCCCTCCAGCTGTTTTGGGACAACAACTCCCATCATCCCTAGCTAACAGGACCAGTGGTCAGGGATGATGGGAATTGTAGTTCCAAAACAGCTGGAGGGCCAAGTTTGGCCATCGCTGCTAACATGAAAGCCTAATATGTGATCACAGGAGGGTAAACCAGATGAGAAAGAGGAGAAAGGAATGGGAATCCGATATACTTATTTTATTTTATATATAATTTATTTATTAATTAAAATTCTATACCGCCATTTATCTGAGGATCACAGAGATGTTTACAACTATATGTCCACTCAGACTGTTGTAATACCTTCATTTAAACTCATTTAAGCAGCCCTGCAAGCTAGGCTAGGCTGAGAAACTGTGACTTCTCCAAGGATACACAACGAACTTCCTGGCAGGATTTTAACACCCTTCACACCATGCTAAGTAAACCAACTTTCTGATCTGCATACTTCAGTCTAGGGCAGGAATGGGAAACCTGTGGCCCTCCAGAGAGTTCATTTATTTATGTTTAACAGAATTTGTACATCACTTAATCATAAAAAACCTCTCTAAGTTCAAATAAAATAGACATTAAAATTATCAAAGTTAAAAACAAGGTGGTCTAATTGTTTTCCAGAATATAAATATTTTTTTCAGAAAATTTTCTGGAGGGTGTTGGGGGGGAGGCAATAAATTACATATTACCTGAACCAATTGGTGGATCCTGGTGCTCATCTCTTGCACTGATCCATATAGCTGGCACATTCTTTCATTGTTATCAAGGCACAGCAGTGGACAAGTGACACCAGTTTTCCGCACAAGGAACGAAGTTTCACTCAGTCTATGCAGCAGGTTCTGGATCAACCCCACATTCTCCTTGGCTTTCTGGAGCCTGCTGCCTACGTTTTCAACGAGTTCCCTGGTTTCTTCGATATAGTCCCACAGTCTCTCATTTCGCCAGGTCAGTGTGTCGAAAGCAGGCTTTAACTGCTGGTCGATTCTCCCAATCTCGTGCGCTATGAGCTCTGCTTCCTCAGGCAGAATTGTCCTCTGCAACTGGTTATATTGTCTGGTGATTAAATTTAAATTTCCAATGTACTGAGGGGGAAATAATAATAATAGTAATAGTGTCTATTATTCAATGGTGATTTAACGGAGACGTAGAGTGAATCATTCATCATAATTTAGAGATCTCTCTACCATCAGAAGTATAATAATAATAATTTATTATTTGTACCACTCTGGGCAGCTTCCATAGAAACCAAAAATACACTAAAATATCACACATTAAAAACTTCCCTGAACAGGGCTGCCTTAAGATGTCTTCTGAATGTCAGGTAGTTATTTATCGCTTTGACATCTGATGGGAGGCCGTTCCACAGGGCGGGCGCCACTACCGAGAAGGCCCTCTGCCTGGTTCCCTGTAGCTTTGCTTCTCGCAATGAGGGAACCGCCAGAAGGCCCTGAGTATACTCAGAGCCCTTGCATGTGAAGACTGATCCATTCCTTCCAATGGAAGGAACAGAGCTGTACGAGACAAGGGGCTTATCCACACTTGTCCAGCTACTTTGCCCCGGGGAATCCCATGATTAACAGCTGAATTGGAGAAAAAGTTAATCAGGTTTTTCTGTCGATGGATGTTTGCTGCAATTTATTGGATTTCACCGGGGGGAAGCATTGAAGAAAGCAAAAAACAAAACAAAACCCAAACATCGGACAAATGCTTTCTAAGAGGGAAATCTTTAATATGATTTTTTAAACACACACACACACACACAGAGAGAGAGAGAGAGAGAGAGAGAGAGAGGTATGGTCTCCATGCTGACTTGCATGTTTAAAGTTAGTTTGGCCCCAAGCATGGAGTTATAGATTATAGAATCATTATGACCGTAGAGTTGGAAGGGACCACGAGAGTCATCTAGTCCAGGCTTCCTCAACCTCAGCCCTCCAGATATTTTGAGACTACAATTCCCATCATCCCTGACCACTGGTCCTGCTAGCTAGGGATCATGGGAGTTGTAGGCCAAAAACATCTGGAGGGCCGAGGTTGAGGAAGCCTGATCTAGTCCAACCTCCTGCAATGCAGACATCTTTTGCCCAACTTGGGGCTTGAGCTCATGACCTTGAGATTAAGAGTCTCATGCTCTACTGCCTGAGCCGTCTCAGACAGCCCTCCCGAAAAGGCCACCATTATTTTAACCCTTCCCCTGATTTCATGTGACCTTGATGTATTTATTTATTTTTGTAAGTACTGGGTAGCAAAGAAGATACGATCTCTCAACTGGACTGTTTATTTCCATTGTTGTGTGAGTACATGGTGCTTAGAAACAGGTCAACCTACACCCATTTCAAGTGGCCAATCAAATAGCTAGCCCATCATTACAACACCATGTCCCAGGCTCTTCTAGAAGCAGGAGGCAGGAGGAGAAATGTACCAATTTAGTGTAACCACATTGGGATGTACTGAGCCCAGTCACCTAAGCTCTACAGGGGATGCCAAGAATTTTCACACCAATCCCCCACCTAACGCTGTCAGTCCCTACTCCATGTTCTGGTAGGCCCCTTAGCAAGTTCTCCCTCCTGGAGTGGGCTCTCCTCTTCATCCTTGCTGCTGTCACTGTTGCCCATTCTATTGCCCTGTCTCCTTAGGCCCAATCCACACAGGTGCCCTGGCTCAAAGCAAGTGGAAGATACTGCTTGACCTCCTTCAGGCCAGTGCTCACTTGCGTAGAGAGGACAAGTAAGCAGGTTGCGACTGTGCAGAAGAGGAGAAGATGCAGCAGCAGTGATAGGTGTTCCAAGGATTGGTTGTGCCTCCGTTTCCTCCTGCTGCTGGGATGTGGAACCTCTACCTCTCTCATGTTCTACATCAGTGTTTCCCAAACTTGGGTCTCCAGCTGTTTTTGGACTACAATTCCCATCATCCCTGACAATTGGTCTTGCTAGCTAGGGATGATGGGACCTGTAGTCCAAAAACAGCTGGAGACCCAAGCTTGGAAAGCACTGTTCTACATGCATCACTGAGCCAATCCTGTACATGGTTTTGGTCCTTTTTGTCCACACAAGCACAAGGAGCAAGTTCTCTTTGGTGTCTATACTTCCAGTTCAGCACCAGATTGCATTCTCAGCACTGGAGGAAGCTGCTATTCCAAACACAACCCTACTGGATAACATTTGAGTTTGTGATGGCAAAGAATCCCACAGTCCATTAAGACATCTGCAAGCTCTCCCGCCTTCTGTGAATTCTTGGTCTGAGAAGCCCATTTTCCTACCAGTGCTTTTATAGGAGGAATGAGAGAGGAATAAAGGGGCTTCCCCCCACCCCCAGGTTCTTTTCTCCAGTACCTTTAGAGAAAAGGAAAATGTGGAGACCCTAAATGTAGTTGAAGTGTTCGGTCCTCCCGCCCCCATTGTAATTTGAACACTGCTATTTTGCTGTCAATAGAACCGCCAACTAATTCAACAGAGAAGAGAAGAGGACCCTTTGTATTCAAAGGAACACATATGCGTGCAGTAAGACTGAAATACAAGATTAACTACAAACTGCAATATAACAACCATCCAGCTGACAAAATAATTAGGAAAAAATAGTTGTGCACTCTTTGCTTTTGGTTTAGATAGTTGAAGACTCAAACAGATTACTGCAGTTATGTCAATTTTCTTCCATTTCTTTATATTCGCACACATCTTTCATAGGGAATCGCTTCTATTTACCTTGTAAAGGGTTTCTCTCTTGGAATACAATTGCATGGCAACCTCAGGTATATCAGGGTGTTTTAAAACCTCAAGGTATTTCACTTCCCTGAGGACGGCAGAGAGCTGCAGGAGAAGATGTAAATGGTTTTGTCATGTTGCAAGAAGCTTCTTCAAAACTACCGCACTTCAAGGACACTCGTGCAACTTCCTTCCAGGTGTACCATAGGACATTTTAGTTCAGATGCCAGACAGATCCTCCAGGTGCTCTACAGTGGTACCTCAGGTTACAGACACTTCAGGTTACAGACACTTCAGGTTACATACTCCTCTAACCCAGAAATATTACCTCGGGTTAAGAACTTTGCTTCAGGATGAGAACAGAAATCGTGCAGCGGCTGCACAGCAGCAGCAGGAGGCCCCATTAGCTAAAGTGGTGCTTCAGGTTAAGAAAAGTTTCAGGTTAAGAACAGACCTCCAGACCGAATTAAGTTCTTAACCCGAGGTACCGCTGTATTAACTGTATTACTAGCGATGTTGGATTGTTGTTGTTTTCTTTTTGGTTTTTGGTGTTTTTTTTAAGTCTAACTTGTGTAAAGGCAAGACTCCAGGTATTGCTGATGGTTGCAGGAACCCCGTAAACCCTTGCTGGAGAATATAAGCAACAGGAAGTAGGGGAGTAATGGCCATCGACCACGCACCAGTATTTCCTATGGGCCCAGGAGAGGGCTCAGAATCATGAGTGCAAATAATTCTGAGGCTCCTCACCAGACTGAAGGTTGTGATAATCATCAATGCTATTTTTCTAGAAAAAGAGGTGCCAGAATTCACTGTGAATTGGTGCCTACCTGAGAGATGCCGGAACTGAGTTCTGGCTGAAAAAAAGCCCTGATCATCATTCCCTGACGTCCCCAGTCTTCCTGCCTGTCTCCTGAAGCCCATAATGAAAGTTCATAATGACTGAAATGACCCTAGTGTGGTAAAGGTAAAGGTAAAGGAACCCCTGACCATTACGTCCAGTCGTGACCGACTCTGGGGTTGCGGCGCTCATCTCGCTTTACTGGCCGAGGGAGCCAGCGTACAGCTTCCGGGTCATGTGGCCAGCATGACTAAGCTGCTTCTGGCGAATCAGAGCAGCGCATGGAAACGCCATTTACCTTCCCGCCAGAGCGGTACCTATTTATCTACTTGCACTTTGACGTGCTTTCGAACTGCTAGGTTGGCAGGAGCAGGGACGGAGCAACGGGAGCTCACCCTGTCGCGGGGAATCGAACCGCCAATCTTCTGATCAGCAAGTCCTAGGCTCTGTGGTTTAACTCACAGGGCCACCCGTGTCCCAACACCCTGCTGTGAGTTGATGCCAAATGCAGTCTTCCACGCCTCTCAATCTGGCCTTTGTAATACCCCTCATTAGCCCTGGGTTCGCGCTTCTTTAAGTGCTTTTGATGGTTGGGATGTGTTATTGAACTGCGATGATGTATTTTGCTTTCTGGGGTATAGGATGGAGAGGGGTACAGGGGTAGAAACTTTTGGCTTTTGCGTGGTTCAGATGCATCCTACTGTACAAAGCTAAAATCTGTTGCTACACCCACTTTTGCCTCTGGCCCTGCCCACACCATGCATGCAGCTCCTCAAAACGGAATTGCGACCCTCCACCTCAGAAAGGTTCCCCACCACTGGTTTAATTGACAAAGGTCCGTATAGTTAAAGCTATGGTTTTCCCAGTAGTGATGTATGGAAGTGAGAGCTGGACCATAAAGAAGGCTGATCGCCAAAGAATTGATGCTTTTGAATTCTGGTGCTGGAGGAGACTCTTGAGAGTCCCATGGACTTCAAGAAGATCAAACGTATCCATTCTGAAGCAAATCAGCCCTGGGTGCTCACTGGAAGGACAGATCCTGAAGCTGAGGCTCCAATACTTTGGCCACCTCATGAGAAGACTCCCTGGAAAAGACCCTCTATTGGAAGACTCTTTTGGAAAAGATTGAGGGCACAAGGAGAAGGGGACGACAGAGGACGAGATGGTTGGACAGTGTTCTCGAAGCTACCAGCATGAGTTTGACCAAACTGCGGGAGGCAGTGGAAGACAGGAGTGCCTGGCGTGCTCTGGTCCATGGGGTCACGGAGAGTCGGACACGACTAAATGACTAAACAACAACAGTAAAGAACAAGTTGTCTACTTTACCCTTTCATTAAAGTTTACTTCAAACAATCCACAGTCGTCGTATCTGAGAATTGGTTGACCGAGATGTGCTTCACAAAGGTGGCTTAAATCTTGTGCCCATGTGGTATAAATTTCCTCATCGTGTTTATCCAATAATTCCAACATTTTCTCACATTTTTGGAAGACAAAATTGGTTTCCTCTGTCTGCAGAATCCTAGAGAGAGAAAAAGGATTTCCTCCTCCTCAATGTCATTTCTAAGTACACAGTGGAAGGTGCTTTGGGAAGTGGTTTAAGCCCTATTGTACAATTTTTATAGCAATACTTACAGATGATTGATGCGCCTAAAATGTGTTCTGTGCTTCAGCAGTCTCTCTCGTAACTCCTGAGACCATTTTAAATTGCCTGCAGTCACTGGCATGTTTTTATGAAGTGCATTGCTTCCATCCCTTAACTTAAATAAACAGAAACTGTTATGATGATGGACTGTCAATACACCATAAGTAAAACCTGCAATAAAACTCAAAAATGATCCCATTGGAACTGAATCCAAAAATCTCCCACTGAAACAGGTTCTAGTTTGCAAATTCTAAACAGATTGACGCAGAATTAAAATTCCCAACGGGAATAAGCGAGCCTTCCTTCTGAATACATGCTATTGCCATACTTTTCTGTGTATAAGACACCCCCATGTATACAACGCCCCCTCTTTTTGGGGACTCCAAATACAGAAAATGGGGGGAGATTGCCCAATTGTTGAGCGTTTTTTGGGCTGAAGATCACTCACCCGCAGGAACGCAACAGCCAATCGCACGCACATCAGCGAAGCCACCAATCGCCTGCAAGCTCGCTGAAAGCAACCACCAACCACCCGCCCAATTGCCACAGCGCCCAATAGGCAGTGGACGTTACAGCACCCACCAATCACCCACAAAAGTGCCACGGACAATATCCTGCTCGCGGCAGCCCCACCTCTCCACTATCTGTGTATAAGACGACCCTAGGTTTTTAGCAAAACATTCTGATAAAATAGCCTAGTCTTATAATCGGAGTAATATGGTAAATATTGAAGAACTACTCTTTTAAGAATCCTGTGCTGTGATAAAGAATACCATACATATTTGTTGAAATGTATGGTAATGGTCAAGCATAATATGAGCTGAAGCCCAAGAACACCAGAGGGCTGCAACTTTCCCACCCCTTCTATAAATGCTATAAGACTGATGAAGTAATGAAGTCACTTAAGCATCACAGACGGCTGTGTGAGTTTACAAGCCTATATTACATCACAGGCTTGATAAAGAAAGTGATGCTCCAGGGCTAGAGTTGCTCTGTACGAGAATCAAGTCCTGTAGACCTTTGATAAAGCAGGCATGTCCAAAGTCCCCTTTGGGGGCCTAATCCCTGTGGCAGTTTATTTCCTGGGGTAAAACTTCAATCTTAAAAAAAGCTCAGCAACTTTGATCGGCCCTCACAAATGCTCACTTTATCAAATCTGGCCCTCTCTGAAAAAAGTTTGGGCACCCCTGGGATAAAGGTTTGTTTACATTTATATCACTTATTCCTAGGTGGTATACACAAGGCTCCCAAGCCAAGCTCTGAGCCAGCTGCTTGCTTTTGAAAATTCTCAATTACAATTGGAAAGAAAAAGAAAAAGGGAACATTGTCTGTTTCTCTTAACATTTATTTTACTTCTACTCAAGTTTTTAAAAATAAAAATAAATAAATATTATTTTTTAAATGCCTGAGCTCTGGGCTGTTGGCATATCTCTCCCCCTGAGATGTCCCTGGAATGACCTTGTAGATGTTCAGAAAAGTTCTTCTGCTGCCATAGCCACCATGGGGGATGCAAAGATTGGGGTTGACCCAAGATATTGGGGCCCCAAAATGCTGCTCTCCTCCCCACCAAGGAAGAAGGGGAAGATCTACATCAGGAACAAGCAGGGGGGGGGGAATCTACATCAGGATCGGCTGCCCCTGTAGATTCTACTGCCTAAGGCAGTAGACTCACCTAAACATATGGATGGGCCAGTCCTGGGAACACAAATGCAATGGTAAAAACAAAATAAGGCGGGAAGGTTAGAAAAGGGGGGGGGGGAATCTGTCCACCAGCATTTCTCACTATCCTGAAACCTATTGAAACTTACCCCAATGGAAAGAGGGCTACCCAATTCATCACAACCTAAAAGCACATTATTGGAAAGAATCTTATGGGCATTCTAATTGCCTCCAGACCCTGTGCCTACCATATATATGCCAGACAAGAGTTGTATAAGTTGGAAATCTATTCATAGAAACAAACTTTTTCAGTGTGTCCCCTCCCCCTTCAGTTTGTACTAAAACACAAAGTAATGAGGTTATTCTTGACAACACAATAGCTAGTCACCAAGGAGAAAATAAAATTAATGTCTCTGTAAATAAGTAAATAACACGAAATAATAAATTAGAATGCCAAAGACTGTTACCCACTTTTTCTATTTGATTGTCAAAGATTTGCTTGCAGCAGGTAATTTCCTCATCAAACATTGAAAGAAGAACAGCAACGTTTGGATAAAAATGAGAATAGATGACAGGCCTTTCCAGAAGTTTTCCAAATATCTGCAAAATCTTGAATTTTAAAAAAGAAGGTAACTGAAGCACGTGTGTCAATTTTCATCTCTGTTTTAAAAGATGCTATTTTAGGTGGTTTTATAAAAATTATAAAGGGCAGAATAATTTCTTTATCTGTATTGTATATTCTGTTTTAACAGATTGGCATTTATGTGTTAGCCTTCAAAGATTATTTCAGGTAAAATTATTGTATGGGTTTAAAGTGAAATCACTTTGATGACTAAATTCTTGTCTTTACATTCCTCCACAATCTGTTTAGTAGAGTGTTTCACAAGAAACCAGCTATTAAAAGAACAAGATTCTCCTCTCATTTTTTTTAGGGCCTCACCTGGGACTGAAAGAAATGCATCTCTAAAAAAGGAAAACCTAGAAGGAAAAAGCAGATCAGAAAGAGACCTCTGGACTATACTTAAATGTTTCAGTTCTGATCCCTGAATTCATTGATAGCCCAATTTGCTTGGTATTTTGTTTATTTATTTATTCTATCATTCATTAAATTTCTATACTGCCCTTCATCTGAAGATCACAGAGTGGTTAACAATATAAAAACACAAAAATGCACCCCATAACAACAAACAAACAAAATTAACCAACACCCCCACATAGTATTTTTATTTATTTGTTAAATTTGTAAGTGATAAACGGAAGAGCAGTTGTTTGATACACATAAAAGAAGTTATATGATGGCCATTGAACCCTGATTACTGTTTCAGGTACAAATAGGGTTGCTTACAGTAGAAATGAGGAATCTGTGCCCCCCCCCCAGATGTTCTTGGACCACAGCTGCTATCACCCCTGACTTTTGGCCATGCTGGCTGGGGCTGATGTGACTTGGAATCCAACAACACTCAGAGAACCAAAAGTTCTCCCATCCACGAATTACAGATTCTATATAGCTTCCTGCAGCAGTGTTTCTCCGAGGTCAAGAGTTACAGTAAACATGATGATGGAGTTGTGTGAACTATGAACAACTATCTGGCCTCTTTTAAATTTTAGCAAATAGACTGGGACCATACCTGAAGGAGCAGCTCCATCCCCATCATTCAGCCCAGACATTGAGGTCCAGCGCCGAGGGCCTTCTGATGGTTCCCTCACTGCGAGAAGCCAAGTGACAGGGAACCAGACAGAGGGCCTTCTCGGTGGTGGTGCCCACCCTGTGGAATGCCCTCCAATCAGATGTCAAGGAAATAAACAACCACCTGACTTTTAGAAGACATCTAGGGAAGTTTTTAATGTCTGCAGTTTTATTCTGTTTTTAGTGTTCTGTTGGGAGCTGCCCAGAGTGGCTGGGGAAACCCAGCAAGATAGGAGGGATATAAGTTATTGTTGTTGTTGTTGTTGTTACACATATCCTCCAACATTTCTCTAATGAAAATAGGGACATCTTAAGGAAAAGTGGGACATTCTGGGATCAAATCGGAAACCTGGACAGCTTCTGTAAATCCGGGACTATCCCTGGAAAATAGGGACACGTCGGTGGTCTGATGGCATGAGGAGGGTAGGTGGGGGGGGCCTCTTTTGTTCTGTACCATTTCCCCCCACACACAAAAAAACCTCTACCAGCTGCTATGTGTTCACTTAGGGAAAATGTGCTCATGTATAGGTTTTCCTCACAGTGAAAATAGCAGCTTGGGTGGATGTGGTTTTTTCTGGTAAAATGGCATCAGGGGATGTTGTTGTTTAGTCGTTTAGTCGTGTCCGACGCTTCGTGACCCCATAGACCAAAGCAGCCAGGCACTCCTGTCTTCCACTGCCTTCCGCAGTTTGGTCAAACTCATGTTAGTAGCTTTGAGAACTCTGTCCAACCATCTCGTCCTCTGTCGTCCCCTTCTCCTTGTGCCCTCCATCTTTCCCAACATCAGGGTCTTTTCCACGGAGTCTTCTCTTCTCATGAGGTGGCCAAAGTATTGGAGCCTCCGCTTCAGGATCTGTCCTTCCAGTCAGCACTCAGGGCTAATTTCCTTCAGAATGGATAGGTTTGATCTTCTTGCCGTCCATGGGACTCTCAAGAGTCTCCTCCAGCACCATAATTCAAAAGCATGAATTCTTCGGCGATCAGCCTTCTTTATGGTCCAGCTCTCACTTCCATACATCACTAGGCATGCGGGGATGCCAAACAGCTATTTGCACATTTGGATAGGAGCCAGAGAGTTATTCAAGCATCTCCACCCTCACATAGGCCTAGCTAGGCCCTGAGCAGAGGCCAGTACAGTCATGGTGGGCGCAAAGACTCGGGGCGCCATAAGGGACACCTCAAATATGCTTACAGTGGAGTGAGACAGGCAGGGGGAGCTGAATTTTCGCACCACACAGGGCACCACTGAAATTTCAGGTGCCAAGGTCTGCTTCTACCCTAAGGCAGGAATGGCGAAGCACAGAGAGGGAGGGGAATCTGGGTACTGCATTGTACTTAAGAGGTCACTGTACAGATTGAGAACACACAGCAAGCAATTGCGCTGTCGTTTTGAATTCTTTGAAGAGCCTTCTGTGTGCAAGGTCAAGAAACACAGCCATCGAAAAGTAAAATGCAGATCTCTCGTGGGCAAACTCAACAAATGGAACCAAAAAGTTTACAGAAGTGATTTTATATCATTTTCCTCAATAGCACGGTTGCTTTATTTGAATACGAACAGCAGCAGCTTCTCCTGGCAGTTGTGGTTAAATATCCCATAAAAGCTAACTCACTCCCTACTATTGTGAACTGTCTACTCTCTCATGCTGGCAGCCCAAATTACAGCATTTTATTATATTGCATCTTTGCTGTGTGTTTTATTTATCTCTGTTGTGCCTTCCCATTTTTGGCATCAATTCAAGCGCCTTTACCTGCATCCCCCTGCTGTTTGTCCTTCTGGCAAACTGTTGTGTGCCTTTTACAGTTTGTTTTGTTGGGTGTGTTTTTTTTATTAGTCGTTCCTATTTTGTCCCCCCCCCCCTGCTACAAAATTTGTCAATCTGGATTCACAGACAATTATGCTCTATAACGTGCCCATTATGCGAACATCTCACCCAAACAATCAAGGAATATGCCTCCCACGTAGTCCTATAAAAACAGTACTTTTATTCAACTGAAATCCCTGCCCTTTCAAAGCTCTCAGCATCCATTGAGCTGATATTTCAGATAAACACATTTTTTGCCTCCTGTAACTAAGAGGAGTCTATATAGCAAAACTATTGGATAAAGTGTTGAAGCTGACACAGAGAGGACTTGACTCAAACTCCTTTTCAGCCTGAAGTCTTATTAAAATAATTGTGTTCCTATACTGGATTCTGATTTTTAAATCCTAATTCCCCATCATTTAACAGGACTCATTGGGCTGCTGGCGGCATGGGGAATAATAATTCCTGGAGGGCTACTAGGCCTAGGTACTCAGGGACATGGACCCCATCTGCACTATGCATTTAAAGCAGTATCATACCACTTTAAACAGTCATGATACCCCCCATCCCAATAATTTTGGGAACTGTAGTTTGTTATGGGTGCTGAGAGTTGTTAGGAGACCCTCTATTGCCCCCACAGAGCTAAAATTCCCAGAGTGGTTTAATAATCAATGCTTTTTCCCAGGGAACTTGGTGATCTGTAGCTCTGTGAAGGGAATATGGGTATCCTAACAACTCTTAAACTATAATTCCCATGATTCTTTAGTGGAAACCACGAGTGTTTAAAGTGGTGTGATACTGCTTTAAATGTATAGTGCAGATGAGCCCTTATCCTGTGTAATCTTTGGATCCAAACGCCCATGTCCCGCCAATGTATAATGACATGACCATGGAGAATCAGAAATTGCCTGAGGTAAACATTTTTTAAATGATTTGTAAATATAAAAATAAAGAATGGTTATGAGTGTAACATTGCTGTGTTCATATATAACTGAGAGGTGATCTAATGAAATCTGCTATTTTGAATACAGCTTCTTGCTTACTTATCACAGTTGCAAAGCCTTCGACCTCTTGGTTTTTATATTAGAAAAGTGAGATTCAAAATGTCAGGTTTTGATAGGCCAGTTTAGGAACATTCTGCGGGCTCTCATTGGTCCAGCATTACAGGCCAAGGAACTGTCAGAGATCAAGGCAGTGAGGCAAGTCAGTAAGGCCAAAATGTGACCTGGTGGTCAGTTGTGGTAACAGCAACAGAAGAAGAGCCCAGGAAGAAGCTGAAGAGCCGAGGTCACCAAGCAAGAAGCTGTGAAAGCCAGCAAGGAGAGGAATGCTCCAGAGATAGTTCTCCAGGGTAGCATCTGGCCAGAGTGACCTCAATTGGCAGTTGGCCTTGGGAAGTGCAAAGAATTACGAAGAGGAAATTGTACCTCTTCCTCTTGGCTGTCCTAATATCCGGGTCACTGGCCAGAAGGAGGACTTCATGGAAACTGAAGCAATCCTGCTAATGAAAGACTGTCCGCCCCAAGAGACAGAGAGCCCATTTTGAGTGACAGCTGAGGGACTTCTCCTGAATCCTGACCATCTTTCTAGGAGAGCTAACTTGGAATGGAGTTAGGAAAAGGGTCGTTGACATATGGGACGCAATTTAGGAAAATTTTAAAAAAGAAACTGTTTCATTTCCCTAAATTACGTCCCGTATGTCAATGGCCTATGCGAATTCATTTAGAAAAAGAAACTTAAAGATATTGAGAATAAAATATCATAATGTGCTGTGCTTCTGGAATGTGCCTTCTGGCAGTGCAGGCAGTGATTTATGAGGGAGTAAGTGGCCTTGAATAGTCAGTGCACAGGCTCATAAGGGAATCCAGGCTTAACATCTTTGGCTTCTTTTCCTTTGGGATTGTAAAGAATGCTATAAAAGCATGATTTGGTTTGTCATCGTACTGAGACACTGCCTGCATCCTACCCTTTTCTGACTACTGTAACAGGTCAAGGGACTGGACTGGAAGAAACAGCCTTCTAAATTCCATTGGATTTTCACTTGGTTTGGGATCCATAAATTCATTATTAGGTTTTCGGACGAAAATCACTTGGCAGCTTCTTATATCTCGGTTTCTGTCACAGAAACATTTCTGAAGGCGACTCCCGCAATAGAGATTATTGCAATAATTCCTCTCATGAGGTTAACCCACAGGTGCCTGCTCCTGAATTTCTGTCAAGCGATCATATTTATAAAACTTCTCCGGTTTACAGTATCTATTGGGAGAATTATAGCAGGCTACAGCATTCCTGTGATTGTAAATCATAATACTGTGGTACCTCGGGTTACAAACACCTTGGGTTACAAATACCTCAGGTTACAGACTCCGCTAACCCAGAAGTAGTACCTCGGGTTAAGAATTTTACCTCAGGATGAGAACAGAAATTGTGCAGCGGCAACGGGAGGCCCCATTAGCTAAAGTGGTACATCAGGTTAAGAACAGTTTCAGGTTAAGAATGGACCTCCGGAATGAATTAAGTTCGTAACCAGAGATACCACTGTATGAGAAACAAGCCTCAACCAAGTTCCTTAGCGTTACAATCTGCCATCTAGAAACATCACTCTCAAACTTTGATTTTGTAGTTGCATTCTCCTACGTTTGGTGAAAACTGAACTTCGGGGAACATTTTTCTGTCCTCCAACAACACATTTCTCATGTAGTTTGTTCTGTGTTCCGCAGTCTGTTCATAAATATACTCTTCCTGTTCCATTATAAGTATCCTTATCCTCTCGCTTGTCCTCTTCCCCTGTTCCTGTGGGGCACCATGGAGATGTAATTTTCTCACTTCTCTTTTCCTACTGTCATCCTATTCACCCTTTGCTCTGCCTCTTCTCCAGTGCATATGTCAAGTCTTTTTGTCCTACCTTCTTGATTTCATGATACATTTATTTCTATGTTTATTGTATTTGCTTGGATGTTTTCTTACAGAGCTGATGGTAAAACTCTCCTGTCTCAGCAGGAAACTGTTCCTCACAGCAATTACACCTGCTGTCTTCCTTTTCATTTTCCTTCAGCTTTTGATGAAATTGTATTTTCTGAAACCCTATGAATTCTCTTTCAGATTCTTACCTAACTCAGCAATTCAACCACCCCCACCCCACACCCCTCTTTTTCATCAGCTTTTCCATTTTGTAAGATATTTTCCTAATTTTCTCATGTGTAATACTTCTCTCCGATACTTTATATTTGGTTTCCTCCACTGTACAGATTGTCCCTTTCCTTTAGGTTTTTGAAGGTTTTGCAAAAGATACAGGCACACAATTTCTACTGACTTAAATAACCCCCATTGACTATAATGGGATTTGTGTGGCTAAATCCCATACAACTCTTGAAAAGCACAGGGCCTCATGGTTTAAGATTTCACCGCCCTCCCTTCTTTGTAATGCCCCCAAATCTCTTCTTTATAGCTTTTAAAAAAATGATGGTTCTGCTTGCTTTTGTCTTTGACTATTTGAAAAATTTAAAAGAATATGGGCACAATCTCTCACAGTGGGCAGAAGGTTGAATTCGGATATACGGAACCTGACTTTAAATCCAGGGCAGCCATGAACTCACAGGGTGGACTTTGGAAAATCTTACTCCTTCTGCCTCAGCTTTTCTGTTTGTAAATGGTCATCTTATTATAGCAGTTCAATTTCATACTGGTCAAAATGGATGTCTACGTAACACAAAGAGTCTATGGATACACAGAACAGACTTTTTGTACCTAACATTGCAAGAGAACAGGAAACAGAAGCTGGTTCTCAACATTTAATGAAAAGACTAATTCTAACATTTGTTGTGGGGTGGGGTGGGGAGGATCAGCAAAGATGGCCTGGGAAAATAAAGCTAAACTAAAAACAAACAAACAAAGAGTGTTGAATGTTCGGCTTTAGGATTTTCTGTTTAAAAAGTCAAGGGCTGAATCTGTCTCCATAATGCAGTTCTTACTGCTCTTACCAAGAGCCTTTGAAATCATTTGTGCTTGGAAAAAACAGAATTAACCGTACCATACACTCAAGTATCTGATGCTTGCCAATGTAAGATACGAAATGTGGGCCTTAGTGGAAAACAAATATAACAAATAGGCTTACCTTGAAAACTGATTCTAGTCCCTTTGGCTCTTGAAAGGCAAAATTTAGTATTGTTCCCAACCGGTTATCAAAGTCATTAATCTGCTGAATGTATCTTTTGTAGTCAGACAGAAATTCCTGCATAGGAAACATGAGCATTAACACAAGGTGAAAATATTTGTGTAGATGGCATGACTGACTCATTTCTTTCAACTGAAACCCCACCATGCCAAAATAATCATGTAAGCCCAGGCATCAGTTCAGACACCATGTTTTTACAGACACCAGGGTCATCCTGTGCCTGTATATGAGAATAGGCAGTTGTCTAAGCAGTGGTCAGTTGTTGCAGAAGGTGGACTGCCCCAGCTCTAGTGGCAGGAGCAAAAGGGGCTACACATTTATTGGGGAGCCACTGAAATCCAGTGCTTTGTTTTAGGAATAAGAGAGAAAATCATGTGGCTCACATTTTAATACACACTTCTTAAACCAATATATTAATTTCAACAGACAGCTGCATTTCAGTTGACATTGTTTTGAATTTTGCAATGTAGTTAAAAAGTGTATGTTGGGGGAAAGCACACTGCTTCCATATACATGTGTTTTCCCTAGGAGGAGCAGGGAGCCCTTTTTCACAATATATTTACCAGGTTGTTGTAGTCCAGTGGGTCATATTTACTTTCTTGAAGGACCTTCCAGCTTTCATGAAATTCTTCATTCATGCAGTGAATCTCCTCGCTGAAAATCCTTCCTCTCAGGCCCCCAATCTCAATTTTTTCTAACTTGAGAAAGTCAGTAGCTGATGTAAAAAGCTCCTTTAAATTAAAAGACAAGTTAGGGATCTGATAGGACTTATAGAACACTTTTAAACCTTATAAGGTTTACAAGCCTATGCTAACATTTAATCCTTTGTTAAGCCAGCCTTACAATGGATTTTGAAAATTCAAAAACACACTATCTTATGATCAATTATGTACATTAACATTTATGTTCTTTATTATTGAAAGGTTTCACATCTCCTTTCTGTAAAAATGTACCCAGAGCATCTTAAAGTCCTCTGTTCTGTAGCATGAAAGTTATTGTTTTAAAATCTTAAAAGAACGAAAAACGAAGCAGAAACAAAAATACGCACTTCAGCATTTGTGTGCCAAGTGATGGCAAAA
Organism: Podarcis tiliguerta; assembly: GCF_965153285.1. Lineage (NCBI taxonomy): Eukaryota > Metazoa > Chordata > Lepidosauria > Squamata > Lacertidae > Podarcis > Podarcis tiliguerta. The sequence continues at coordinate 21,699,716 of NC_139534.1, forward strand.
TATTGTGGATGGGGTACGGAAATATAATACAAGTAGAGAAGATCCACCACTGGAGGCTGTTAAGAGCAAGTATTTGGCTAGGTAAATCCAATCCCTGAGACCAGAGGATTAACTAGCAGTGACATTAAATACAATCATTCCTGTAAATGAAATTTAAAATATGCTTTGAAGACCAATTGTAGCAGTCTAAATGGACACTGATCATAAACATTAAAAATTCTTACCTCAATATGCAGCAACCTCTGAAGGATCTCATCCATCCTAGAAAACACCAGGTGAGATGGAAAGTCCCACGGCTTCACACTGTGATCATTTCGATGATCGCAAACAAGCTTTTCTTGACACGTAGAGAATGTATTCTTGAACATTCTGAAGGTCTGTATTGTTTGCTTTATTTTTTCCAATCCCTCTTCCAGGTCCATCGTGAAGATCTCCTCAGGGAGTAGAAATGAGAAAGCCTGTTTCGGCAGAAAAGATCCAGCAAATGAAAACTATTTTTAAAGCTGTATTTTGAAATCTTCATCTAACATGGGATTTCAGCCATTCACAATATTATACTGCTGGGACAATTCTCCAGCATCCTTTTAACCCCAAGACACAAGGGCAGATTCTGGTGGACCAGAATTATTTATCATTCTATTTCAGTAATGATTAAGGCGATGCTTTTTTTGTGACTAAAAGTCACCAAAGGAAATGTGCAAGGATGCAATTAAATGCTCCCCCTCCCAAATTAGTCACTTCACTTGTTTCATTTTCTTCACTGTTCACTTGTTTGCTCTGCAGTCATTGTCATAAATAATTTGGAAGTAACCCGTTCATTTTCATTATTCACATCCATTTTCATTTTCTGTTTATTTCAATGGGAGATGCAGAGTATTCTGCTGCCTGTAATCTTGGTGTTTTCCATCCAAATGGCGTGACATCTGCAGATATTATAGTACCTCTCCAAAACATCAGACCTGCCAAATTTCACCTTGATAGGGTAAAGGTTTCCCATTTACAAGGTTACACTTTTTAATGAGCGTCCTGTTGCTTTCAGTGGGAAATCCAGCTGCTCTTCTGCTTCTGTATTTCATATCCTATTTGTATGAGAATCTTAGGCATTCTGCTACCTTCTAAACCAGTCATGGGAAACATGTTGCTAGACTACAACTCCCAGGGAGTGCCTTCCATCAGTTTTGGCTGGTGGCCCAGCTGTGCCAATGTCAGGACAGGGGTAGCCTAACTTACATGATCTATGCTCTCCAGACCTCTAGGTTACATTGCTACACCTTATACATGGGGCTGCCTCTCAAGATGGTTCAGAAACTTCAGCTGGTGAAGAATTTGGTGGCCTGGTTGCTCACCGTGGCAAAGCGTGTTCTCCCATAAATGAGAGCAAGTGTTGCGGTGTGGGCCACCGGGCCAGGCCTCTTGTTGCCAGGCAGGTTAATAGTTGTTGCTTGGCATTGTGATTGAATAACCGGGTTGCTGGGGCAAATTGTATGTTGCAAATTGAGTGGGTGGAACCATAGTCTTTAAATATTGGTGCTCTCTGGTTTCTCTTTCTCTTTGCAGAGTGCATCGGATCACCTGCCCGCACGCCCTCTTTTCCGGTTGACCTTGCTTTGCCTGTCATGGGGTCGTCTGCCTTGGCGCAGGGGCCTAGTAGGAATTTTGCCATTTGGTGATTGGCTGTGCCTTTTGGTTTTTACCTACTACTCAGCAATTCGTCACAACTTGTAAGGTTGCGGTTAGGCATTGATTATAATATGCTGGTGGTGGAGGGGTCAGGACAGGCTATGCCTGCCCCTCCTATTGCGCTGAAGGGAATTCCGTTAAAGGAATCCTGGGGCTTGCCATGATTTCGTCCAATCGCTGTCATGGGACCAGGGCCGCCCAATCCCTGTCATGGGAATCCTTGTCATAGGACCGGGCCGGCAAGCTTTTGGGGAACTGCTGGGGTGAGTGGCATGGGTCCGACGCTTAGCTCAAATGACCCCCAAGTTTTACTTTCCCTTCTACTGGCTACTGATCGGACCTCGGGATGTCAGTTCTGTCCCAGGCGGGGGGACAGATAGTCATAACCAATGGCTAAACAACCACTCACTGATTTTGTATTTTAATAAAGTTGTGGCCAAAATAGTGCCTCAAAACCAAAACTAAATTACGTGTTATGTGTGAAGTTATTTGAGGGGTGGCCTGGGGACCTACACACGCAAGACGGTTTAAACATATAACACCAATCCTAGTCTGACTGTACTGGCTGCCGACAGTTTCTGGGCCCAATTCAAAGTGCTTGTTTCGACCTGTAAAGTCTTAAACTTCTCAGGACCACAATACCTCAAGGACAGCCTCTCCCCAAAAGAACCGCCCCAGATTCTGCAATCATCATCGGAGGCGCTTCTTCATGTGCCTCTGACACGTAAGGTTTGGAGGCTGGCAAGCTAAGCGCAGGCCTTTTCTGTGGTGGCTCCCCACTTGTGGAATGCTCTCCCCAAGGAAACTCGCCTGACATCTGCATTACGTATCTTTAGGCACCAAGGAAAAACATTCCTATTCTTCCAGGCCTTTGATTGATTAAACAATCTATGGCCTTTGAAACTGCAGGGAGGGGGGACACATTGGTTTTTATTTGTTTTAGGGTATGTATTTTTGCATTTTTATATTGTAAGCCACTCTGTGGTCTTTGGATGAAGGGCAGTATAGAATTTTAATGACTAATAATAATAGCTGTCAATTTTATAATTTATTTTAATGATTTTATTACCTACTGCCATGACTTTTCTTGTGAGTTGCTGTTTACAGATAGTTTCATAAGTAAAAAAATAAGATAAATCGCACTGCGTTCCTCCCTCCCAGTAGAAGAAGAAGAAGAAGAAGAGTTTGGATTTGATATCCCGCCTTTCACTCCCTTTAAGGAGTCTCAAAGCGGCTAACATTCTCCTTTCCCTTCCTCCCCCACAACAAACACTCTGTGAGGTGAGTGGGGCTGAGAGACTTCAAGGAAGTGTGACTGGCCCAAGGTCACCCAGCAGCTGCATGTGGAGGAGCGGGGAAGCGAACCCGGTTCCCCAGATTACGAGACCACCGCTCTTAACCACTACACCACACTGGCTTTTGGTAACCTTTTGGTGAACTGTACAGCCTTTCCCAGGATATTTTCAGGGTGTGTGTGTTTTTTTTTTAATTATTATTCCACTGGAAAAGTATGTGAAAATAACAAAACAGGTAAGAAGCAAATTAATTTTTCATTTGAATTCTTATTCATTTTCACTGCTAAAACAAACAAATGGGGTCATTTGTTTCATTTTTCATTTATTTAAGGAGTGAGTGCGTATGTCTAATTATTGCGCAATAATCAACTAGTCTGGCCAGAATTTCATTATCCCAGTTGATTGCCTTGTATTTGCATATGATAGGACCCCTTTTAACTAGAGCTGTCAGCTGATTAAATAAATCTTAGTTGACTCATTGTATGAGTTTCAGTCAATCAATCAATCAATCAATCAATCAAATTTGCATGAGTAAAAACAATAGTTCTGAAGCAAAGAGAGTCAATTGGCTTGGATCCAAAGGAGGATGAGCAGAATTCCATTTGCACAGCCCTCCCCTCTCTCCCACCCACCCACCTTCTCATTTATGTAAATGACAACTCTTGCCGAATCTGTACTGCGGGTGAAAAACAGGACATGCAACCCTGAGGCATAGCCCTTGTATGCTACTCCAAGCGATGGAGGTCATGCAGCAACAGCAGCTGCTAAATCACAGCTGGGACCAGTTCGCAATGAATCATAGCAGGACCCACACAAGCAAGTGCCTTGGGAGCACACAGGGCTATTGATAGGCTTGCAACCTCCAGATGCGCACTCAAGACAGAGCCAAAATTCATCCGGAGAGATGCTGCCAATGATGACGAGTTAAGAGTCGGTATATTTGTGGCTTCTTCCATTTACATGATCCTGGGGGCGCTTCTCCAGGCTGCTCCAGTTTATACAAATTACGGTGACGCCATGTGAAGGCACTAGTTGAAACGAATGGGGATTTTTGCAGGAGTACAGGAATGTGAACCAGACCCAGGTCTCTTTGATCTAATGGTGTGCTACAGGCAGAGTGGCTCCGGTGCATGCTCTGAGCTCCCCTGCCTTTAAAGCAGTTTCCAGTCATTTCAATACAGAATCTGCTCATTCAGCGCTCCCATTCATTGGAACAGGAGCTCCATCTGGGTGTTGGCACATTGACGTCAGATGATGGCCTTCAAAGATGAACGCAAGATTTCTAGCCATTTCTATTTTTGCAATAGAATAGAATTTTTTGCCTCCAGTCTTCCCAATAACTGTTGTTGTCTTAAGTGACAATGGAGTGCGCCTCCAGGGGTGAGCTGTATAAGAAGCACCAAAGAGACTTCTCCAGGACACAAGCTTGGGCACTGTGTATGGAGGTCCTGGGAAGCCCAGACTGTCGTGCCCCTCGGGGGGGGGGGGAGGACTTGAACACAATGCAGAGTTCCCTTAATGAATGTTAGAATGACATCGGATTGAACGTAAAAGGTTATTAGTAATAAAGTGGTGAAGGAGTACAGAAAATTCAAAGGTTAAAAGGTGTAAAATTAAAAGGCTTTAATTTGTTAAGATATTAAGGAGACTAAGATATATTAAGATATTAAGATCAAGACAAAAATTAGGTAAGATAGAGGGAAGGGATTTGCTGATCAAATATATGAACTGGAATACAGTGAAGGGAGGTGTGGGGAAGTCTGGGAAATAAGTAAATGCAAGGAATATTATGAAATGGAATTGTTTTTATCTTTTTCTCTTTTTTTTCCTTTTTGTGTTGTTCTTTTTGTCGTTTTGTATTTTTGTATTTTTGTATTTTTCTGTTGTTTTTTTCTTTTATGTAAAAACCTTAATAAAAAATAGACCAGAGGTAATTGCACTTCATCCAGCAGAGCTTTACTGCTACTGAAGGCAAATGAGCATAATAGTCACAAATCCAATACATTCAGGATTGGCACAATCGATAAAAATCCAGTTGCAGCACTTACAATAAAACTTACAATGACTTATAATAAGACTAAACCTTAACACTATAGCATAGAGAAAGGTAAGTTCAGGCTCTTTCTGGCCTTACTATTAATAGTCAGCGTGATATTGACAGAAAGATAACAGGACCATTTAAACCAGCTGTACTCGGCTTCTCAGAATATCCCAAACAAGAACCTTCTGCCTGTTTCTTTCACGTAGAAAGAAAACTTTCCAGGACACTTTTGAATTCAGCAATAAGAAATATCTCTACACATCAGAGCAATACTTTCTGTACTAAGAAATGCAAACTGACACGGACAACCCCCCCATCTCAGCCTTGCTCATATGGTCCAAAGGACAGCAGACCAATGTGTTTGGCATCAGCTTGGCTGCAGGAGTTGCCAGAAGGAGGTGTACAAGGCAGCGAAGGTTTAGATTTGGAGGTTTCCCTTCTCCTTAGATGGGCTACCATCCCAGGTTGATGAGCCCCATCTGCCCCTCACTCCCCGCTGCAGCATATGCAGAAACTGCCTTCTTGACCACAGGACCCACTGTTGGTCTTGTCCACTCAACCCGCCTGCCTTGGCATGCAGCTCGCTGTGGGTTTGAGACCCATCAGCTAGCCTCACCTGGTTTATTCAGCCAGTTGAAGCAGTTTCCAGGGGTGTGGTGGCTGTTTCATGCTGACAGCTTCCAGGAGCCACAGGTGAGAGCTGAGAGCAGGGTGAGCACCAAAGGTGGACAGACTAACCCAGAAGGAGAACACTATGTCCCCCAAGAGAGGCACTACCCCTCCCCTAACACCCCATAGTAGTTAACTCTATACAGCAGAAGTGAGCGGCACCAGGGCCCACACTCCCTCTAGATACTGCTGGCCGCCAGTTCCCATCATCCCTGGCCATTGGCCATAGTGGCTGAGGATGATGGAATTGGAGTCCAGTGACTGCTTGAGGGCAAATTAAAGGTAAAAGATAAAGGACCCCTGGACGGTTAAGTCCAGTCAAAGGCAACTATGGGGGTTGCGGCGCTCATCTCGCCTTTCAAGCCGAGGGAGCCAGTGTCTGTCCAGAGACAGCTTTCCGGGTCATGTGACCAGCATGACTAAACCATTTCTGGCACAACAGAACACTGGGAAGGAAACCAGAGCACACAGAGATGCCATTTACCTTCCCGCCGCAGTGGTATCTATTTATCTACTTGCACTGGCGTGCTTTCGAACTGCTAGGTTGGCAGGAACTAGGACAGAGCAACGGGAGCTCTGTCAGAATCGGGGAACGAAAAGCCAGCTGGCTCAGTCCCAGCTGGAGAGTCTCCCTCTCAGCCTTGCCGCTGCGGAGATCCATCAACCTCTGCTCCTCCGATGTGCGTCTGTGACTCAAGCTGAGCAGGCATGAGCACACATTACTCAGCAGTGTAAACTGTGCAACAGATGAAGCTTGAGGCATGGACACATACTAAACTACGCATTTATTATACATAAATTAGGACAAAGAAAACATGGCATCTCTCCTTGCCATCTCCTCGGAAAGAGACTAAAAACAAAAGCAACACAGAGCGGAAGTTCTGCTCACGGACTCCAGCAATCTGTGCTGGAATGTAAACAGACAGGTGACATGCAATAATCCCACACATCTGCAGCTCGGGAGGAGTGCAATCCCAACAAGCTCACCCCGTCGCAGGGATTCAAACCACTGGACCTTCTGATCGGCAAGCCCAAGAGGCTCAGTGGTTTAGACCACAGCACCACCCATGTCCCCTTTATTGAGGGTGAAAGGGCACAGGGCTAATATTGCCTTAGCTACATTTGGACGTCCACCCATGACACCATTCGTCAGTTTGTTGCAAACCGATTGCCATGCCTGTCATCTTCTTAGCATAGATGTTCACACACACACACACACACTTCACAACATCAATTGTCTCTGAAACAGGATGGCTGCAAAATGTTAGCAGTTTCCTCCGGGAATACCCCTGCTTAAAGTTTTATTATTGTGCATGATGTTCACGACATACCCTCTTTATTTACTTATTTCTCCTCTGTCAAGAACTTTCATGGCATTGATCTGCTACCAAGAATAGCAAAGGAGCTAAATTGTTTCCCTAAAAAGAGGGGAGAAACACAGCAATCAGCAACAATTCTAATGCTGAATGCCATTTGATGCAAGTCTCAGCTGCTTGGCATCAACAACACTATGCAGGCAGTCGAGGGTTAAATTTGAATGGCTCTTCTTCTCTGGCTCTGCAATGCCAAGATACAGCAGGGATTCTGTGGATAATTTTGCATTCCATATGTGCTGCGTTTCCTGTGCACGCAGGGACTTAAGAGCAGTTTCAGACTCGCAGCTAGCTTGGCTTCCCTGATTTCTGTCAGTTTAAGCCTGCCCTCTCCTGTTGTTCATTAGTTTTAAGAAGTTTGCAGTTTCGTATGCAATCACACAGAAGACAAAGCCAACCCAAAAGGCAATGGAGGGAAGAAATGAGGATAGTTTTACAAGTTCCGTTCCCCACTCCCTATTTTATTTTCCCCTCTGCATAGTGCCTCCAATTGCAAAGAGAGGTTCCTATGAGACCGTATCTATTTTTTTTAAAAAATAACACCTGGCTTTTACCTGGCTTTTATAGAAGCTCTCTCTGTTGCTCATTTTTATTGCATGTGTATATATGTGTATTTGTGTGTGTATGTATAGAATTCAAAGTATTGGTGCTAACTTCTAAAGCCCTAAATGGCCTTGGCCCTGTATACCCGAAGGACCCTCATTGTTCAGCCCGGACACTGAGGTCCACCTCTGAGCCTTCTGGCGGTTCCCTCAATGCGAGAAGTGAAGCTAAAGGGAACTACATAGAGAGCCTTCTCAGTAGTGGAACCCACCCTGTGGAATGTCCTCCCATCGGATCTCAAGGAGATGAGCTAACTATTTACCATAATTTTTGCTCTATAAGACTCACTTTTTCCCTCCTAAAAAGTAAGGGGAAATGTGTGTGCGTCTTATGGAGTGAATGCAGGCTGCGCAGCTATCCCAGAAGCCAGAACAGCAAGAGGGATTGCTGCTTTCACTGCGCAGGGATCCCTCTTGCTGTTCTGGCTTCTGAGATTCAGAATATTTTTTTTCTTGTTTTCCTCCTCCAAAAACTAGGCGCATCTTGTGGTCTGGTGCGTCTTATAGAGCGAAAAATACGGTAACCATTAGAAGACATCTGAAGGCATTCCTGTACAGTCATACCTCGGGTTGAAGTTGCCTCAGGTTGAGCATTTTCGGGTTGCGCTCCACGGCGACCCGGAAGTAACGGAACGCATTACTTCCAGGTTTCGCCGCTCACACAGACGCTCAAAATGACATCACATCCATGCACAGAAGCAGCAAATCGCGACCCACGCACGCGCAGACGTGGGTTGCATTCACTTCATGATGCGAACGGGGCTCCGGAACGGATCCTGTTCATATCCAGAGGCACCACTGTATAGGGAAGCCTTTCAAAGTGTATTTTTTTATTATTATTACGTTTTCATATGCATTGGAAACCACCCAGAGTGGCTGGGGCAACCCAGTCAGATGGGTGGGGTAAAAATAATAAAATTATTTTTATTATTTTAATTAATTAATTAATTACCACCGCAAACTGCTTGTATTTGTATTTTAATATTTTGTTGGAAGGTGCCCAGAGTGGCTGGGGAAACCCAGCCAGATGGGCGGGGTATAAATAAATTATTATTATTATTATTATTATTACTTTGCGTGGTTGCCAACGCCTTACAAATGGTATATAAATGTAATATTACATATCAGGTTGATGGGGAAATGGGTTGCTTGCCATTGATTGGAAGGCAAACTTCTACCATTGCTGTTGGCTTTTTCGCACCTGCTCACCTCACCTGTGGGTCTGGAACACCTCTGATATAATATCATAACAATGTTAACTATATGAAATTCTGAGCCAGAGATATCTATGCAATTGAAGAAGCCAGTGTTGCTCTGTGCATTTATTAAGTGATGGAGCACATGAAACGGATGGTTCAGAACAGCCTGGAAACAAGTGTGTAAGTGTGTGTGTGTGTGTGTGTGTGTGTGTTTAAGAAAGAGAAAGATGGGAGCGCACATGGAGGCATACACATAAACTTCTCCATTTTTTAAAAAAAAGGATCGGTATTGGACTCGACATAAAACATAATGAATTTATAAATGACCCTCCAAATCATATACCGTTTATCACTGCTTTATTTGTGGATCTCATAATAATGTGTGTCCCCACCCCCACCCCAATGCTATGTAGTTTGCATTTACATTATTTACTGTGGATCACATAATGAAGTCAATGAAGGCACTAGGCATAAATCAATATATTGGATAACCATCTCTTTAAACCTCTCTGGTTATTGTGGTTCCATATACTTGAATCTGTGCATTTCTTACAAGAGCTTGATGCAGCCAGGTGCATGGCAAGATATGCTCATATTATCCGCAACTGTACAATTATTTATGGGACGCGGGTGGCGCTGTGGGTTAAACCACAGAGCCTAGGACTTGCCAATCAGAAGGTCAGCAGTTCAAATCCCCGCAACGGGGTGAGTTCCCGTTGCTCGGTCCCTGCTCCTGCCAACCTAGCCGTTCGAAAGCATGTCAGAGTGCAAGTAGATAAATAGGTACTGCTCTGGCGGGAAGGTAAATAGCATTTCCGTGCACTGCTCTGGTTCGCCAGAAGCGGCTTAGTCATGCTGGCCACATGACCCGGAAGCTGTACACCGGCTCCCTCAGCCAATAAAGCGAGATGAGCGCTGCAACTGGACCTAATGGTCAGGGGTCCCTTTACCTTTACCTTACAATTATTTATAACTTCAGAAATTTGTTTTCTTTGCTCTATGCTACATTCTTCTGGGATTCTTGACTTTTTAGACGATAGCTAGAGATACAAACACTCAGAGATATAAATATATATCAGGGTAGTCATAGATCAGGTGAGGGAAACCTTTGGCTCTCCAGATGTTGCCTTACTCTACAATTCTATGGTTCCATAACTACAACTCCCAGCTGCCCCAGAAAGCATGAGCAGCTGTGAGGGATGGTGGGAGATGCAGTCCAACAGCATCTTTAGGGCATCATTTGGTCAATCTCTGGTCTCCACATACTCACTACCAACTTCAGTTGGTTTGCCAAGCATGACTGCTCCCGAACAAAAATAGCCTTGCCAAAGCGGTCCATACACTGGTAACTTCACAGCGATAGCACCCATCCTCTGGAATGCATCCATCCCACAGGTAATTTGTGAGGCGGAGACAGTAATGGCCTTTCCAGAACCCTTAATTTTTATTTCGCTGTTTTGATCACTGCTGAGTTTTATTTGAAATATATCATTTTTGCTTTGTTCTCCCCACCCCTTATATTTGATTTGTCCCCTATCTTATTTTATGTAAGGGACATAGGTGGTGTTGTGGTCTAAACCACTGAGCCTCTTGGGCTTGCTGATCGAAAGGTAAGCAGTTTGAATCTGCATGACAAGGTGAGCTCCCGTTGCTCTTTTCCAGCTCCTGCCAACCTAGAAGTTCGAAAGCACATCAGTGCAAGTAGGTAAATAGGTACCGCTGAGGTGGGAAGGTAAACGGCGTTTCCGTGCGCTCTGGCACTTGTCACGGTGTCCCATTGCGCCAGAAGCAGTTTAGTCATTCTGGCCACATGACCCGGAAAGCTGTCTGTGGACAAACATTGGCTGCCTCAGCCTGAAAGCGAGGTGAGTGCCACACCCCATAGTCGCCACAACTGTCCAGGGGTCCTTTACTTTTACATTTTTTAACCCCCCCCCCCCATTTTATGTCATTTTTAGGAAATTTTACTCAATGTTATTATTGCGTTCTTAATGTTATTATGTAAGCCTAGAGATTTGTTTCTATTAAGTGGTATAAACCCAGTCAGTTGGGCAGCATATAAATTAATAAATTGATAATAAAATTGTGAGCAGGTATATATACACAGAAGGGACGCAGGTGGCGCTGTGGGTAAAACCTCAGTGCCTAGGACTTGCCGATCGCATAGTCGGCGGTTTGAATCCCCGCGCCGGGGTGCGCTCCCGTTGTTCAGTCCCAGGGCCTGCCAACCTAGCAGTTTGAAAGCACCCCCGGGTGCAAGTAGATAAATAGGGACCGCTTACCAGCGGGAAGGTAAACGGCGTTCCGTGTGCTGTGCTGGCTCACCAGAGATGCAGCTTGTCACGCTGGCCACGTGACCCGGAAGTGTCTGCGGACAGCACTGGCTCCCGGCCTATAGAGTGAGATGAGCGCACAACCCTAGAGTCTGGCAAGACTGGCCCGTACGGGCAGGGGTACCTTTACCTTTTTTATATATATATACACAGAGGGAGTGAGAAAAGGATGTCATACGAGATGCACCTTTGTCTTGATCCCTTCTTATTTTTCAGTAAAAAATATACGATACACACAGATACACACACCCCAAACTGTGTATATGGATGCATACTCTGCGGTCTCTCTGCATTAAGCAAAGTGAAAAGATCTACCATATTTTTTGCTCTATAAGACTCACTTTTTCCCTCCTAATAAGTTTGGGGAAATGTGTGTGCGTCTTATGGAGCGAATGCAGGCTGCGCAGCTATCACAGAAGCCAGAACAGCAAGAGGGATTGCTGCTTTCACCGTACAGCGATCCCTCTTGCTGTTCTGGCTTCTGAGATTCAGAATATTTTTTTGTTTTTGTTTTCCTCCTCCAAAAACTAGGTGCGTCTTGTGGTCTGGTGCGTCTTATAGAGCGAAAAATACAGTATTTGTTGGTGAAGGCTGTGTGTACTCTCACAGACTATAGGGAGGGCAGTGGGTGCAGACCTCCATTCCCATCAGAATATGCATGCAAACAGTTCAATAGCTTGGCTGTCCAGTTCAATGACTAACACTGTCCACATTGGCTGCATGTATGGGAGCCACACACATATTTTCCCCCCTAAAGCACAGCAGGAGAAGAGATCTAATAATAGAAAACCCAAAAGACTACTTATAACCTAGAGTGAGAGAATGGCACTCAACTTTCAAACTCCAATTTTGTAATGTAAAATTGGTATTCCAAAAAGAGCAGAGGTTAAATATATTGGCTTTTGCTCATTGCAGGCAGTTGGCTAGTTGACTTGCTAGGACCCTATTGGATTTTATCCATCAAAGTTACCCAAAATCATTTGTCACACTTGAAAATCTTGATCGTAAATCTCTCTATGGAGTTTAACATTTTTACACCTGTGCATTTATCTTGTTATTTATCTTTTATTATCATGAACTTCTTTTTTTAAAAAAAAAGCAAGTCAGATTACTAGATTCCCAACCACCTGTGCCGCAAGAATAGACAAGCTACTTTAATGAAAGCATTCCAATACTAAACGCTCAAAAGTGATATATTGGCAGGCGATACAAGCATTCTTTTAAAAAAGCAATGTTGGCTTTTCAGCGAGGCAAAGCACAACTTGGACCAGCAAAGAGAATATGATTAAATAGTTTGTGCACACTAACTGGGACCCATAAAGTGCAACTTAATATGGCAGATGTCAGTATTTAAATCCTTTATCAAAGAAACATATAACTTGCTAACTGAAACGTGTAAAGTACATTTTCCTTACCCTGTCAATTAGAAGATTGCAAAACTCCTGTAGCAGGACAACAATTCTGTTGGCGAAGCAGTAGTATTTGGAATGGGTCCAGATCAGACAGATGGTATGGAAAAGGGGAGCAATGAGACGTTCAATATTGGAAAAGCTGGATTCTTCCAAGTAGGCAATATAGCATTTCAAAGGGCCCAGATACAGGCAAATATCTTCAGCTTCAGAAACCGCTGAAAATAGTTTAAAATACTTTCAACATCATCGTCGTCATTTTATAGCCACTTATCATCAACAGTTTACATTTCAAGACATCATCCAGGTACATAAATATAGAATAAACACAATTTTAACCATTTTTAAAGAGAAAAGAAAACTCAAGAACATAGATACACAATACTACACAGTATCAACAGATGTAACAATAATAATCACAATATACAATTCTAAGGCAGGCATAGGCAAACTCGGCCCTCCAGATGTTTTGGAATTACAACTCCCATCATCCCTAGCTAACAGGACCAGTGGTCAGGGATGATGGGAATTGTAGTCTCAAAAGATCTGGAGGGCCAAGTTTGCCTATGCCTATTCTAAAGTATAGAGCATGGGTAGGCAAACTAAGGCCTGGGGGCAGGATTCGGCCCAATCGACTTCTAAATCCGGCCCGCAGACGGTTACAAGAGTAGAATGTGCCATTTTATTTAAAATGCATCTCCGCGTTATTTGTGGGGCATAGGAATTCGTTCATTTTTTTCCTTCAAAATATAGTCCGGCCCCCCACAAGGTCTGAGGGACAGTGGACCGGCCCCCTACTGAAAAAGTTTGCTGACCCCTGGATTAGAGAGATTGGGATGGGGGAGATACAGAAACCCTGAGGTACACACACCTTAATAGACATAAATCAAGTTCCTAAAAAACTTACACCCTCCAGGCAACTATTTTAACAGTCTTTCACTTTCATCCACCACCCACACAACCGTTACAGCTTCAGCAGGGTTTACTTGTGCTCCTTACACACAACAGCCAGTGATCATCAAACACACCAATTGCAAGAACAGCAGTCAACAACCAATAATAATCAAACTCACCGCACTCCAATACACCCAGTCCACCCCTCCTGAACAGGTCTCTCCTACCACTTCTCCCCTGCTCTCTTCTCTCCCCTCAGGATCACAGGTGAAGCAAGTTCCTATCATCTACTTCCAGCAGTAAGTTTGTCCAGGGAATGGGGAGAATCACTTCCACCTGTGTGAACCTTCACTAGATCTTAAGCTCTTCTACAAAGCGAAGCTTGCCAGATCCAACCCAAGTCTGTGTGCACTATGCTTGTCATCAGCCTGTTACTGTTTGAGGCAGTGTGTTAAACTAAACACATTTATTGCCTGATTAATCAAAGCAAAATTAATAGTAATATTCCCATCAGATGTCAAGGAGATAAGTAACTTAAGAAGACATCTGAAGGCAGTTTCTACTGTTTTATTATGTTTTTCTAAATGCTGGAAGCCACCCAGAGTGGCTGGGGCAACCCATTCAATGTGCAGGGTAGAAATGATGGTGATGTAGTAACCTCGGTGGCTCAGAGTACTTTTGACCAGCTTTGACTGGTAAGATGGCTATGGCCATTTCTGGACTGGGATAACCGGACAACTGTTGTCCACGAGCCAGCAGCAGTGGAGTACAGTGGTACCTCGGGTTACATATGCTTCAGGTTACATACGCTTCAGGTTACAGACTCCGCTAACCCAGAAATAGTGCTTCAGGTTGAGAACTTTGCTTCAGGATGAGAACAGAAATTGTGCTCCGGGGGTGCAGCAGCAGCAGGAAGCCCCATTAGCTAAAGTGGTGCTTCAGGTTAAGAACAGTTTCAGGTTAAGAATGGACCTCCGGAACGAATTATGGTAAGTACTTAACCTGAGGTACCACTGTAAGCTGATCGGGCGCCTGGGGCAGTGCACGTGCCCAGCACCAGCCACCCGTGGGGCAGGGCCAGCTAGGGCAGGCCGCTCCGTGGGCCTCCGAGAAGTCAGCCTGCCTCCTCCCTCTCAGCCGCCCTACAGCTGAGGGGGAGGCAGTGGGCAGGCTGTTTGGGCAACGCGGAGCCTGCGCGCACCCAAGCCACTGTGTCTCTCCCAGGAGAGACATGTGGCTCGGGCATGCTGCAGGCCCCACGGTGAGTGCTGCCCGCCATTTTGTCACCCCCCTCAGAGGTGACACCCGGGGCTGCCCGCACCACTGCACCCCCCTTCCTCTGTCCCTGCAAGCTAGTAAACCTCCAGATGGGATAACTGCACTGCATTCTTTGTCCTTGAGAGGCTGTCCTTGAGAAGATGCAGCTGGTATAAATGTAGAGGCTCAACTGCTCTCTAGAGCAGCGTACCACCAATATGTTAGTCCACTCACTGTTAAAAGAATTGCACTTGCTGCCAATTTGCTAACAAGCTAAGTTCAAAGTGCCGGTTTTCATGTTCAGTTGTTGCTGTTGTTGTTGTTGTTGTTGTTGTTGTTGTTATATCCCAACAACGTTTGACTAGGTTACCTGGAAGATTGCCTCATGCCTTAGGTAAGGTAAGGGTAAAGGACCCCTGGACTGTTAAGTCCAGTCAAAGGCGACTCATCTTGCTTTCAGGCCGAGGGAGCCGGCGTTTGTCCACAGACAGCTTTCCAGTTCATGTGGCCAGCAGGACTAAACCACTTCTCGCACAACAGAACAGCATGGCGGAAGCCAGAGCGCATGGAAACACCATTTACCTTTCTGCCACAGCGGTACCTATTTATCTGCTTGCACTGGCGTGCTTTCAAACTGCTAGGTTCGCAGGAGCTGGGACAGAGCAACGGGAGCTCATCCCATCACAGGGATTTGAACCGCCAACCTCCTGATCAGCAAGCCCAAGAGGCTCAGTGGTTTGGACTACAGCACCACCTGCATCCCAGGTGGTCTGCAGGCAGATACCATCTTATTAGGGATCCAGTACTTATGCACATTCAGCTGCCTAACAGCGCCCAGATCACCAAGGACATCACAGCTGCAGAGATAGGAAAAGAAGAGTCTCCAGCTGATACTCCTATAGTGTGTGGGATAGGTGCCCTAATAAGATGGTATCTGCATTCTTTGTCCTTGAGAGGCTGTCCTTGAGAAGATGCAGCTGCTATAAATGTGGCGGCTCAATATTTGTTGTAACTACAGTTTATTTGTTCTTATTCTTCTCAAGGACAGCCTCTCAAGGACAAAGAATGCAGATACCATCTTATTAGGGCACCCATCCCACACACTATAGGAGTTGGGCCTTAAGTGTTGTGGCTCCCACCCTTTGGAATTCCCTCCCCTTTAATTTTTAAGGTTCCCTCCGAGTACCGTAGGTTAGAAATATTTAAGAGATTTACATGCATATAAAGCCTCATACCTTCTTCAACTTTTAAGGTGAGCTGCTTAAAGCCAGGATAATAGCTGCTTCTTTTCCTGTTTAGAATCTCCGTTACTTTGTGAACCTTTGGGTTTTGCAGCTGCAAAGAGACAGCAGATAACACTCAATATAGATCCTGACTCCTCTGCTTAATTCTTTTCATAAGGAACATCTGGATATTTCAGAACCATAGAATGCAGCTGCTTCAAGTTCCTCTCTGAAGATTCCCTGGCTCAACACTGTGTTGAAGTTACTTTAATTCTCAGAGCAAGTACTGGCTGAAGTGATGGCTGTCCAGTTTCAGATCACTTTTTTTATGAAGGGTTGCTGAGAAGCTGGACCCATAGCAGCTGGGATCTTCCTTTTTATAAGAGGAAGGTCCAAGCAGGGTGAGATCCAGTTTTGATGTAATGAACCACTTGGGATGGGTGAAATTAAAGAGTCCTCCTGATAACCATTTGTCTCTTTATACCAGGGTTTCCCAAACTTGGGTCTCCTGCTGCTTTTGGACTACAGCTCCCATCATCCCTGACCATTGGTCCTGCTAGCTAGGGATGATGGGAGTTGTAGTCCAAAAACAGCTGGAGACTCTTCTTTTCCTATCTCTGCGGCTGTGATGTCCTTGGTGATCTGGGCGCTGTTAGGCAGCTGAATGTGCATAAGTACTGGATCCATTTCCCTCTCTTGCACCAACCCCCTCCATGTGGCCCCGGGCACTGGCAACCTACACTATGTCACTGAGAGGAGACAACACCTGAGCAGTCTGACTTGGTCAACGGCAGCTTCCTACTTACCATACCATGCACATGCCTGAAGTTACCGATTGGTTTCAGTGTTTTAACATCTCCTGCTACATCTGTCTTACCTGCTCATAAATTCCCAGCAGATTTTCCTTTTGCTGCTGCCAAAATTGAATTTCTGCAGAAGGCCCGGGGTTTTCTCCCTGTAAAATCAGCTGAGCTGAATCCAACCTTAGCACATCAGATATGAGATGGGTCCACTGAACTACCATGGTTTCAACTGTATACAGCAAAGCTGTTTCTGTGTAATGTGTCCTACGGTTTAAAAAAGAAAGAAAGAAAGGGAAAGAAGAAATAGAAATTCAACACTGATCTTGGAAACGTGTAGCCGTTTAATTTTATCTTCTATTATTTATACTTGGTGACAGTTCAGATTTCATTCCTCCGGTTACACGGGCATGAAAGTGAGACTTTGTATTAACCATTAACAGGGTAAATGCACACAATAGCAAATAATAAATTAGATAGATAGAGCCTCAATCTTATATCCACTAACCAATTAAACTTAATAGGACTTATGAGTGGGCATGTATAGCCAGCAAGCAAGACATGTATAGGATTGCTCTATAAACTGCACTTCTCACTTATTGCATCTTGAAAGTGTGCTATTATAGTTTGAATTGCTCAAAGCAAGCCAAAGCCTAGGGCTGGGTGTAGCATTGGAATGCAACTGTCATCCACCCACGCTGCAATAATTTCAAAGGCTTGAGCATAAAGGCATGCATGCATTTGAATGCAGTTGTTCATTTACATTTGGCCCAACCACTCGTGCCTAAGTACAAACATGAATTGGGACCAATGTTGTGCCATTCTGAGGCTCCTTTTTTTAATGGCTCACTGCTGAAGGACACAAATTGGACTAATAAAACCCAATAACAGCCCATCAATAGAAGCTGGAATAATATGAGTAAGTAATCTGTCCTTGGCTGCAAGACAGAGTTGATAGCTATGTACAGAAATAGTACAGGGTTCACATGAAAGCAACAACAGTGCATTGAAAGCATGTGTGGGGAGATTGTGGGGCTATACCTCAGCCCAGTATACCTGAAGGAGTGTCTCCACCCCCCTTGTTCAGCCCGGACACTGAGGCCCGCTCTGAGGGCCTTCTGGCGGCTCCCTCACTGTGAGAAGTGAGGTTACAGGAAACCAGGCAGAGGGCCTTCTCAGTATTGGCACCTGCCCTGTGGCACGCCCTCCCATCAGGTGTCAAGGAAATAAACAACCATCTGGCTTTTAGAAGACATCTGAAGGCAGCCCTGTTTAGGAAAGTTTTTTAATGTTTTAATGTTTTATCACTTTATTGTGGCTTTTTCGGCCGTGGCTCTGATCTGGTGGAACACTCTGTCACAAGAGACCAGGGCCCTGCGGGACTTGACATCTTTCCGCAGGGCCTGCAAGACAGAGTTGTTCCACCAGGCCTTTGGCCAGGGCACAGCCTGACTCCCTCCCTCAGCAATCTTCGCGGAGCTCTGGCCCAATGGTTGCCAGTGGCTTGAATTAATTAATTTTATAATGAATGATTTTAGAGTGTTGTTTGTGCTGTACTTTTGTACTGTTTTATTGTTGTTAGCCGCCCTGAGCCCGGCTTCAGCTGGGGAGGGTGGGATATAAATAAAAATTATTATTTATTTTTATTATTATTATTATTATTGATGATATGTTGGGAGCCACCCAGAGCGGTTGGGGTATAAATAATAAGTTGTTGTCCTTGTTGCTGTTGTTGTTGTTGCTGTTGTTGTTATATCCCAGCAACAACCCAGATGCTGACCATTCTCACAGGTAGCAACCATGTAAAGATTCTCCCTCACTAGGGGAACATAGGTACATAGGTACCTCTATAGATCACTTCACACAGCTGCCCAAGGTCCAGCTGTTGGGGAGACATGACTAAAATGTGTATTACTGATATGGTTGCAGAGCTAGCCACCATGACCCCACAACCCCCTCAACATGTGCTTTCAATATATGAAGACTATGGCAGTGTACATGAGTTTGACCAAACTGCGGGAGGCAGTGGAAGACAAGAGTGCCTGGCGTGCTCTGGTCCATGGGGTCACGAAGAGTCGGACACGACTAAACAACAACAACATGGCAGTGGACACACTATACCTTTTAAAGCACATTCTTTCCCTCAAAGAATTCTGGGCACTTGTAGTTTATCCCTCACAGAGTTACAATGCCCAGCGACCCTTAACACAACTACAGCACCCAGAATTCTTTGAGGGATGCGCTTTGAAAGTATGTTAAGGATACATACGCTTCCTAAATGTGAACCCAACGCAAATACTTACATTGCCACGTCATCAAAATTTTCTGTCAGTGTGGGGAGGGGTAGGTATGTCCTCCTTGCCACGTGCCCTTGCAGAACGTACACCGTGTTTTTGAGCATCTCAACATGCTTCCTTGCATCCTCCAGCACTACTCTGGGCCAGCCGCAGAAATTTTCCGGGTTGGAAAGAATGACCAACAGAACCTGTCATCAAGCATAGAAGTAAATATGTCTGAGGTGTGGTCAGGGCCGGATTTAGGTTTGATGAGGCCCTAAGCTATGGAAGGTAATGGGGCCCTTTATATGTCCAGCTGTCCTTTGTCAACAACAAATTGTCACTGTTTTTTTGCATTGAATATATGCTATATGATAATTTATGGACCTAATAGGTATCCAAAGCCATTTGCACATGACAAAATATGTAGGCTAGCAGGCCTCCATTACTTACATCAGGGGTAGGCAACCTAAGGCCCAGGGATCGGATGCAGCCCAATCGCTTTCTCAATCTGGCCCGTGGACGGTCCGGGAATCAGCGTGTTTTTACATGAGTAGAATGTGTGCTTTTATTTAAAATGCATCTCTGGGTTATTTGTGGGGCATAGGGATTCGTTCAATCCCCCCCCCCAAAAAAATATAGTCCATTCCACTACATGGTCTGAGGGACGGTGGACCGGCCCACGGCTGAAAAAGGTTGCTGACCCCTGACTTACATCATAGGAGCCTACACAACACAAAACACTGTTGCTGTATATAGGCTTTATTTTATTTGTTTTTTATATTTTATTTTGGAAATGTACATCCTGGGAGTTTTTTCCCCTTTTATTTTTTTTTGGGGGGGGGGGCCAAGAGAGTGGGGCCCTAAGCTATAGCTTGTTTAGCTTATAAATCTGGCACTGGGTGTGGTCAGAAACCTGAAACCTGAGAGAGATGTTTTCATTGATGCGAAGTCCTACCAAATAATGTGCTGCTGCGGTTTTTGTTTTTCCGTAAGAGAAAGATAACTGCAAACCATTTCCCCCTTCAGCTTTCTTTCTTTTTGCAAATAAGCATTAAATTTGCTGAGCCACTTAATCAAACAAATCTCATTTTAACTATTCAGCAAAATATTTGCTAGCTGATGACCTATATTTGCAGGTATAGCTAATTTTGGCAAGGTAGCCAGAAAGATAAGATGGCCCTCTCAGCATTCTTTATAATGAGCTCCTCTTAGTTCACCAAAGACACCTCGAAAGAATTTAAGGAGCATTAAGTAGATAATGTAAGTTTCAGTGGACCCAATAGTTAGCCACTCACCTTCCAAGCCTGCTACCCAATTAAATGCAGGTATGTGGAATATGGAAACACAGGGAAACAAAAGCCATGTTGAAATTTTTGAATATAATCAGTGGCATGCAGTCACATCTTTTAGATTACCTGGCTGATGAGAATGGGAACTTGGTCAAGAAGTCGAGAGGAGACCTCTCCCAATTCTATCTCCTGCTTGTAGCCAAACTGGGATACTTTGGTTACTGTCCTTTTCCGCAAAACATAGAGAAGCTTTGTTTTCCAAGAAATCGGTGTCTGGGGGACAAATAAAACAAGAAATACCAGCCCTTAAAACAATTTAAAACATTCTGTACACATTTAAGAAAGCTGCACTGTTAAGTCTGCCCTTGTTGTCATAATCATGAGAAAGTGGAGCAATCTATACAAAGCTGGGAAAACCCAGATTATTATTGTTGTTGTTGTTGTTGTTTTAGATTTCCCAGAGTTGTGCAGAGTATCAGATGAATTATGGGGATCTTACTGCAGCAGGATAATAACAGAAACACAAACACTAACTTGACTTAATAACCCTCCAACAAACAGCAGAAATAATGTGTATGCATTGTTCATGCACAACAATTTGGTATAAGAAAGTAGGAATACACAAATGGACATTTCCCAGTCCCCAGTTTTGCTGTATTTAGTTGGTGGATTAATACATACATTTGTCAAAAGCTGCTGTATATATCAGTCTCATCAGCTTTTTTATGTCAGCGTATTTTCTTGACACCCAACTCATATAGGACCTATATGACCACCATAGTCTTTCAGATCAATGGAACAGGAATGTGTTTGCTTGCTCAGACATGTGCATAGGCAGAGGGCCTTCTTGGTAGTGGCGCCCACCCTGTGGAACACCCTCCCACCAGGTGTCAAGGAGATAACTAACTATACAACTTTCAGAAGATATCTGAAAAGGGAAGTTTTTAATGTTTGCTGTCTTACTATGCCTATATATTTGTTGGAAGCTGCCCTGAGTGGCTGGGGTAACCAAGTAAGATGGTCGGGGGGTATTATTATTATTATTATTATTATTATTATTATTATTATTATTAGATACACACCCTTTATGTATAGCAGCATAGTGAAGGAAACTATTTACCTTCCTGCTGAGATATGAAAAATGTTATAAAATAGCAGAACAATCCTAACCATGTCTACTCAGAAGTAATTCAATGGGAGTTACTCCTCAGTAAATGGAGTTAGGACTTTATAGGGCCCAAATTCATTTTTTCAGTATTTGCCACCATGCCATTCACCTTTTTGTAGTTCAGTTAGGGCATCAGAATCACACACACACAAATAAAGGTTTGGAAAGGAATCTTCATAATATTTCTCCTCTATATCCTGGTCAACATTTCAGCAAAAAGCTCACTTTATTCTTGAGAGCTGCCTCCTCATAACCACCACATACCACAAAGTGGTATAAATTATTCCTATCCTCCTCTCTGAGCTTCGCACATCTGGAAACAACAGCACCACCAAGTCCTTTAATAATTGACTCCTAAAGTGAATGACCTGTCCTTAGCTCCCCAAACCCACAGCTCTTTCCACTTCTGAACACGCCAACACTTTATGTATTTTGCTCCTACCTGCCCATCACCTGCATACAGATTGCCCCCAGGGCCGGTGAAAAGGACCAGCGAAGGATGTTGACCTTCATCCAAGAAATCCAATAAAAGTCTTTGGTTCTCCTCTGTCGAGACGAAGCGATTCCACTTTTCAGCCTTCAGCTTAAAGGACTTGAAAGCCTGCTCCTTGATGAGATCGATGCGCTCATCTTTGGTCAAAGTAGAATTCAAGTTGAGGGGAAGGTTTAGGGCAGTGTTGGGGAAGGAATCAGAGCTGCTGTGGGCTGCCGATCCCAACATGCTGGATCTTTCTAGCCGACGGCTGTGGCTCAGGGGAGAAGGAAACATTGTACAATGGCGGCGCAGCGAGGAGCTGTTCTCTCTCTGCAGGACAAATCCCAAAAGCCGGCACGTCAGTAGCTTCCATGACAAGGTCTACTGGTAGGGGTTATAAATGCCATGCTGTTCTCAGAGGCTTCCAGACAGCAAAAGCAAGCAAATGGGTAGAATAGCTTTCAAACTCCTAAAAAACCAAGTACGATCCTCCTTTGCCCACCTATGCAGTGTCACCTACTCCAAGAAAGGCACAGCAGTAAATGGATCTTCCTTGTGCGTGAGAGAGTGACAGCTGAAATGCGAAAGGCCTTTTGGTAACTGCAACCTGAGCAAAACAGCCGCCTTGGGTTGCACTGTTTCTTTTATAAGTATGGGGTCATTTGTTCATGAACACAATGGAGAGGCCTTCTGCTCGACGGTGGGTAATTATTGCAGGATCCTCCTGCAAACAGAAAGCCAGGACCACGCTGAACCCATTGCTCAGAGAGCTCAATAAAAGTTTGAAAAACCGTCCTGTAATTAGGTGAATCGGATGCACAATGCGGCAGCTAGACTGGTGACTGGGAGCGGCTGCCGAGACCACATAACAGCGGTCCTGAAAGACCTACATTGGCTCCCAGTACATTTCCGAGCACATTTGAAAGTGTTGGTGCTGACCTTTAAAGACCTAAATGGCCTCAGCCCAGTATACCTGAAGGAGCGTCTCCACCCCCATTGTTCAGCCCAGACACTGAGGTCCAGTAGCAAGGGCCTTCTGGCAGTTCCCTCACTGAGAGAAGTGAGGTTACAGTGAACTAGGCAGAGGGCCTTCTTGGTAGTGGCGCCCGTCCTGTGGGACACCCTCTCTTGAGATGTCAAAGAGATAAACAACTATCTGATTTTTAGAAGACATCTGAAGACAGCCCTGTTTCGGGATGTTTTTTATGTTTGATGTTATATCGCACTTTCAATATTCTGTTGGGAGCTGCCCAGAGTGGCTAGGGAAACCCAGCCAGATGGGCAGGGTATAAGTAATAAATTATTATTATTATTATTATTATTATTATTATTATTACACATTTAAAATGGGGTGGAGAAAGGTTTGGGGGGCAAACAGGGCTCTGCTAATGAGGGATGCATGCAGCTCAGGTCAAAATGTACGCTCTTAATCTTGGCTATTAAGCCATCAAGCATAACTGCTGGAAACCAACACAGACATGAATATTTGCACAGGGGGCAGAAATTTCAGGACCCATTTCAAAACCATTATTTGTCACATGCGTATCAGTCTTTGCATTTTCATGAGCAAAAATGCCTTTCATCAGCAAGAACTCACACATGTCCAACAGAAAAATATGCATCCCCATTCAATAGTCAAGTTACAGATCCCAGAACAAATTTAGGCTGCGATCCTATATCACTTCCCTGAGAGTAAGCCCCACTAAACTCAACAATACTTCCTTTTGAACTGACTTGCACCATAAACCAGGCATTGTTCTCTTTTCAGTATATTGTTCTCTTCTTCTCAGCCCTGGCCTGAATGCTTTTCCTGAACCTACAACCCGAGTGCTTTCTCTTTTGAAATTTCACACAAAATTCCAGAATTAGGTGTTTTGTGTCAAATTATAGGTTCCTCAGCAAACACCTTACCTCTTTTTTTAAAAAAAAGCCAATTAATTTTTATTAGTTTTCCAAATTTTAAACAAATTAACAATTTGAGTTGAACACCAGTTTAAAAATTGACTTCCCGCCCTGCCTCAAAAAATGCTTTTTTCCCCCTCCCTCCTTTGCTGCTCACAGTAAAATACCTTTTCTTAATTTCGAATACTTTTCCATCCATTCCTGTTTCCATCGACTGTGCATGTTCAATTCCTGTTGAAACGTTTACCTGACCATTTCCTCAATTAATCAAATAGAATTAATCTTCCTTCATTGATCCATCTAAATCATTATTCATAATTTTAAATCATATATCCTCTAGTACAGCTTAAGTAACTTGATTAAGCAAGTGTCTTATCTCAATGGTTGCAATCATGTGAATACAATTGTCACAGAACAGGTGTACATGATTGTATAAAGGTAAAAGTGCTCCCTGCACTTAAACGCTTATTCCTACTTAGTAAGGCACAGACCTTTGGGAAAGATACTTACATTGGGTAACATCTTGGGGATCCTTCAAACTAGTATTTTGTGTGAGGGGGTATATTCTGTAACATGTCCTTAAAAAAAGAAATTAATTGATTTTTCAAATATTATCATATATTAAATGTATGCCACATTTATGCCACAGCAACTCAAAACTTAACAATATTTTAAGCAAAAACCAACCATTTAACAATAACAAATAACCTTTGTTGGTTTTCAGATTTTAGAAAAGAAAATGAAAAAACTTGTAAAATACAAAACATAATGTAATGAAACAAGAGGAGGTCATAAGCATATTGTACACCTTTCATATTTTTCAAGGGCACCAGTAAACACCAAATAAATAATATTGTTCCCAAATGTTATTTGTTTGTTGTTGTTTTTTACATCAGAACCATATATTCCAAATGTCCAACAAAGATTGTTGTAATTGTTCCAAAGTGGTCTATGAAATAAAGTCTCACCATGTTGCTTGAAATTAAACTGCTTTTGCTGTATCACATAAGAGTTTGAAGAAGAAGAAGAGTTTGGATTTGATATCCCGCTTTATCACTACCCGAAGGAGCCTCAAAGCGGCTAACATTCTCCTTTCCCTTCCCACCCCACAACAAACACTCTGTGAGGTGAGTGGGGCTGAGAGACTTCAAAGAAGTGTGACTAGCCCAAGGTCACCCAGCAGCTGCATGTGGAGGAGCGGAGACGCGAACCCGGTTCCCCAGATTACGAGTCTACCGATCTTAACCACTACACCACACTGGCTCCACATAAGGCTCTCGCATGCGGTGTTACTTTTTCTAGTGTCCTGAACTGCTGGCCTACATGGCAAATAGTCAGTATGTCAGTCCAGTATGCCAGTTCAGTCAGTCCAGGGTCAATCCATGTTTCCAAAGCCCAAGCAGAACCACAGTCCCACAGAGATGCTGGAAAATCCAAGCTGAGGCCTATCAACATGGGCAGTTGAGGAGACACAGCCCTCAGCTCTGCTTCCCTGTTGGACTTTGCAGGCTGATTGCAGCACCTGGGCCTGATGAGGCAGGTGACCCTCACCTGCTCCAAGGGAGGAAACACACCCCTCCTGCCAGAGCTAGTGAGCCCCAACTGGCCAGCTAGGGAGATGGGCTGTGAGCCCTTGCCTGCCTCAGCCTCTTGGAGCACCCCTCCCACTGCTCCCCCACTGTTCTCATCCTGATGCAAAGTTCTTAACCTGGAGCACTATTTCTGGGTTACCGGAGTCTGTAACCTGAAGCGTATGTAACCTGAAGCGTATGTAACTTGAGGTACCACTGTATTTTGGAACTGTACTTCCAGTTTTTCTCCCCTTTAATTTTTTTGGGGGCCCCCAAGGGAGTGGGGTCTTAAGCTATAGCTTGTTTAGCTTATATGTAAATCCGGCACTGTACTGTTTAACTGAAATGGATCCCGAATTGGTTTTGTTGCATGGGATAGAATCCAGTCATCCCCTAACCCTGCACAAAGCCCTGTTGCGCTGTTTATTTCTGAGAGCTTGGCAAGCAGCTGGAAGCAACAGGAAACTCTGAGTCACAAAGAAAGGATGTCTGAAGTATGAGATGCTATGATCATGCACAAAGTGACCTGCCATGTCTGTGACGCTAAAATTCAGAGAGGAACTACTCTTTTCTAGAATCCTTGTACTGATTATTGGGGATGATTCCCTAAGGTTGTTTGATTGCAAATCCATGTAATATTTTGCCTTTTCTTTCTCCATATTTCTGTCAATTATAATTTTTTTTTTGCCTTCTGGGATCTTTATTAAGCTGAATATTTTGTGAGTTGATCTAATTACCAGCCTGATTACCAAACTGCTGAATTTCAGTGTGTATATTTATTGTCCCTATTTATCTGAGTCACTAACTTGCTGCAGAAAATTGGAACAACGATAATTTTAACAGTTTGCCTTATAACAATACAGTATCTGTCCAACAAGTTTTTCCACTTCAGCTCAGCATTTTGAACTTATGTACGTTTCTGGGTCAGTCTGCATGTTCCCCACTCAAAAACAAACCTAATAGAAAAAGAGTTAAATTTGCTGCAAAACAATGCTCAGAACTGGAAAACTTAGTTGGAAGAAAATGTCTAACATATTCCATTCTGAAGCCATCTTCGGGGCAAGGAGATCTTACTTATTGTGGTGGCTTTCAATCAAAGCATGTTGTTTGTTTGGTTTTAAAAAAACCAGAATGGGGGACTGGCATTGCAAAAGGTTCAAAACAGATACGGGGCTTTACATTATTATACATAGTTCAATCCAACAACAATAACAAAAACTAAAGAGAGGAAAAGAAAAATTATGCATGTTAATCTTCAGAGTTCTTTTTCAGCTGTTTCATCTTTTTCACAAGGTTCAGAAACTGTTTCAAGGGGAGATGGACCAATATATAGTGACTGTAAGCCTGTGTTCTCTGGAAATCACTCGTTCACAGGCCTAGCAGTCTGCCAGAGCATTCATTTTGCACAACCGATCAACTTCCTGTCCAAAGTGTTGCATAATAATATGAAAAAGCAGCGCATGTTGATCTGTTCCCTTTGCACAGCTGCCACTAGGTCTTCACCCTGCTGATGACACAATATGTTTGGTGAATTCCCCAGAGACACAGGCAATTTTATCCTAGCTTTTAAAAAAACAAAACAATCAGGGGCGCTTTTTTCTTCTTCTGTTTTCCATTATTCTGTGTCCCAAAAGCATTTTCTGAAAATGGCCGTATAATAAGTAATACTATATGTAATATGTTGTATGAGATCTCCTGCAAATATCACATTCCCACAGTAATACAGAAGCAGCACTCCAGTGTGCAAATCCGTCTTAAATCGCCATATTGATGTTTGCAAGTGTAAACATCAGCTATTCTGCCACTTAGGAAACTCACGACTTGCAGAGTGCATAGCTATTTGGCTGGGTATTGCAGACTCCATGAATAGCCAATGTTTACACAGTACTTAACAGTGCATAAAAAACAGCCATGCACCAAGACCCGTGACCTACCCTCTTCAAATAATTTCTCCTTTTATAAACATATGGCTCAGCCCAATGCCACATCAGAATGTGTATTGCAAGCTACCTCTGTGACTTCTACATTACATTTGCTCGGCATCTTCTAAACTTGGCTCAGAACTTATTTCAAAAGGTTAGCTTAATTCTCAAGGGTGATGTTGCAAAATGGCAGCCCAACCTCCTTTCAAAGCTTCTCACAGTTATCAGCAACTCTTTACAAGGAATTAGCACGGTATGGTGTTGTAGACTAAAAACTAGCCCAAATAAACCAAACTCAGAGCTGCATAGGGAATTAGCCTTCCGATCAGTAGATCTGATAGGCTGTCGAAATCGCACTATGTTTGTTTTTAAATCAGCGAACGTTACAATCAAAAGAGGCCTTGAAGGGCATCTCGTCAAACCCTCTTGTCAATGCAGGATCTCCAACGGATGATGAAAATACAGCATCCCTCATGGGTGGCCTCCCAGTTCCTGCTGAATTGCTCCCAGCGAAAGAGAGCGCACTGCTGAACAGCTCTTATCATTTGGATGTTTCTCCTAAGGCGGAGATGAGGAAACTGTGGTCCTTCGGGTGCTATGGGACTTTCTATCAGCCTCAGGCAGCATCAGTGATGGCCGGGGTAATAGAAACTCTGGAGGGCCACAGATTCTCCACCGCTGCATCAGGTTTTGCGTCTGCATCCGGGTGTCCGCTGCTAACCATTCTTACTGTACCATTTCCAGGAGTTCAAAACTGAGTGCAAAATAAAATAATAAAAAAAGGAAAAGCCAGCTCCCCTAGTGCAAGTTATTGATTGAATGGCTCTGAGATTTTAACATTTTAAATTAAACCTATATAATAATGTCATGGACTCAGTCTGAGTAAGTACATAATAACGTGGCTAATTAAAAAATTAGAATTAATTAACCTTTTCAAAAAAAAGTAGCCCATTTCAGTGCCCCAGGTAAATATTCAACTAATTAAAGTAAAAATAGGGCCAGAAACAAAGCTATTATTTGCAAATGCATGTTTTGTGCAACGGGGGCTCCTTCAGCGCCATTCCAAGCTGTTAAATAATTATATATTTAGGACACACTGCCTACATCAAAATTGGTATGAAAACATATGGAAAATCTGACAACGTACCACAGTGCAGTTAATTATTAATCACAGCACCTCAGCTATTTCACTCCTTTACCTTTTTTCAAAAAAGGAGGAAGGGAAAGAACAATCGTATTAAGGACTAATCATCAGCCCTGTTTTTCTTCGTTTTTTGTGGAAACCAGGATCACATTAACACATTTTAAAATTGTTAGCACCATTCAGCGACGCAAATTCCACACCCCTGGGGCTGTCACAAGTCCCCAGTTCCTCTCTCGAGATCACAGGCTGCTCAGCAGTCTAAGTACTATAGAATCCTAATGCACAACATGACAGAGAGGGATTGTACACCAAAGGGACAAAATGTACCTTCCCTTTGCACTGTGTGTTTTGTGCTTCCGCCTGACTCACAAAGTTCTGCTTGCCACCAGCGCCGCCATTTTGTCTTCCTGTAGAGCACTCTTATTTATTTCCCCATTGATAGCAACTCACGCACTTTGGTGGCCTTCTGATTTTGGGAGGTGAGAGTCCATTTTGCCTCCTCTCCCCTTGCTGCCTAAAGCTCATTTAAAAAGGTAAAGAGACCTCTGACCATTAGGTCCAGTCGTGGCCGAATCTGGGGTTGCGGTGCTCATCTCGCTTTATTGGCCAAGGGAGCCGTACAGCTTCTAGGTCACGTGGCCAGCATGACTAAGCCGCTTCTGGTGAACCAGAGCAGCGCACAGAAACGCAGTTTACCTTCCCACCAGAGCGGTACCTATTTATCTACTTGCACTTTGACATGCTTTCGAACTGCTAGGTTGGCAGGAGAAGGGGCCGAGCAACGGGAGCTCACCCCGTCACGGGGATTCGAACCGCTGACTTTCTGATCAGCAAGTCCTAGGCTCTGTGGTTTAACCCACAGCGCCACCCGAATCCAAAGCTCATTTACTTCATCTTATAAAACTTGATGGGAGATTTTAACAACTGTATCTGCTCCCAATTGCACAGTCGGCTTTGATTTCTTTATCCCATTAGACTACGAGGCAGGAGTGTGACCTACGTGGAGCTAAAGAACAAATCTTATTATGGCGGATGGTTGGGTGCATGGAAGTAGGACAGACATTATCTGCTCACATGCATACTTCCCAACCTTCTGGGATGCCTGTTGGCCGACACTATTCCATCTATGGTTGGGAGTGTTGTCTGTTGCCCCTGTAAGCACTTTTAACAGCAATACACTGGTTCATGTTCTTACACAGAGCCTAATTTTTTTACTGTATGCACCTCAGGACTGGTAGTGATTTGTGCTTCAATATAACAACCTCCTGAGCATTTCAGCTTCCAATCAGGCATAGAACCTGGACAAACGATGCAGATACCTTGATGAAATTGAGGGTTCAGATCTGGCCAGTGCATCAATATGAGGCCACCTGAGAGAAGGTGGCATAATAATAATAAGCAGAGACATCACCTTGCCAACAAAGGTCCATAAAGCTACAGTTTTCCCAGTAGTGATGTATAGAAATGAGAGCTGGACCATAAAGAAGGCTGATCACCTAAGAATTGATGCTTTTGAATTATGGTGCTGGAGGAGACTCTTGAGAGTCCCATAGACTGCAAGAAGATCAAACCTATCCATTCTGAAGGAAATCAGCCCAGAGTGCTCTCTGGAAGGACAGATCCTGAAGCTGAGGCTCCAATACTTTGGCCACCTCATGAGAAGAGAAGACTCCCTGGAAAAGACCCTGATGTTGGGAAAGATGGAGGGCACAAGGAGAAGGGGACGACAGAGGACGAGATGGTTGGACAGTGTTCTCGAAGCTACCAGCATGAGTTTGACTAAACTGCGGGAGGCAGTGGATGACAGGAGTGCCTGGCATGCTCTGGTCCATGGGGTCACGAAGAGTTGGACACGACTAAACAACTAAAAAACAACAATAATAATCTCAAATTATTTTAACTTCCTAGAGATTTATTGCTCAACAACCAACTTGGCTTGGGAAATTGTGGAGTCATCCTGTGATTGCACAGGCCGAAGTGAAAAAGGTCCTAGATCAGAATGTAGACACAATCAATGGAGATAATGTGCAACACCCTGGAGAAAGCAGCCAACTAGAAAACCTACCTTAAGTGTATCTCAAAAGGTTTTCAACCTATTTGTGTCCACGGCTCCCTTGACCAACTACATTCTTTCTGTGGCACCCATGGGGCTCTGGAGCCCAGTTATGCCACCCCTTGCCTGCAGAGCTGGCAACTTCTCACCCTTTTCCAAACACCCACCCTTGTGATGTGTTCCCTCAGCCTCCTCTCCTCTCTCATTGGGAGTCCTCAGGGCAGCCGCAGCTGTCACCTCTGGTCTCTGAGCTGTCCCACAGGGTCTTGGGAAGCACCCCATCGTCAGCCCACGGGTACCATTCGCCTCGGGGAGTTTGAAGCCAGGGCTGTTGCAACAGACAGCTGTGCAACCCTTGGGGAGGCAGAAGGCATCAGAGAAGCGAGGGAAAGAGGGAAAGAGGCCAGTGTTGCCCACGGCAACCCTGACCATCATTCAAGGCACCCCAGGGTGCCACACGGCACACTGGTTGAAAACCACTGGTGTATCTCATTAGTGTTTTTGGCTTGCGTAAAAAGGTAAAGGGAACCCTGACCACTAGGTTCAGTCATGGCCGACTCTGGGGTTGCGGCGCTCATCTCGCTTTATTGGCCGAGGGAGCCGGCATACAGCTTCCGGGTCCTGTGGCCAGCATGACTAAGTCGCTTCTGGCGAACCACAGCAGTGCACGGAAACGCCGTTTACCTTCCCGCCGGAGCGGTACCTATTTATCTACTTGCACTTTGACGTGCTTTTGAACTGCTAGGTTGGCAGGAGCAGAGATTGAACAAAGGGAGCTCACCCCGTCGCGGGGATTCGAACCGCCGACTTTCTCATCAGCAAGTTCTAGGCTCTGTGGTTTAACCCACAGCGCCACCCGCGTCCCTTGAAATACCTTTTCAATTAAGATACGCTGCTTTAAAAACATTCAACACACCTATCAGGAGTGAACATAGACCAATGACACCAAAAGGTATGGGAAACTGCCCTACTAGAAAAGTTAAACAAACTTAAATGAGCATGGGGACAAGCAAAGGAGGATACAGTGGTACCTCGGGTTACAGGCGCTTCAGATTACAGACTCTGCTAACCCAAAAATAGCACCTCGGGTTAAGAACTTTGCTTCAGGATGAGAACAGAAATCATGCTCCGGTGGCGCAGCGGCAGCAGGAGGCCCCATTAGCTAAAGTGGTACCTCAGGTTAAGAACAGTTTCAGGTTAAGAACGGACCTCCAGAACGAATTAAGTTCTTAACCCGAGATACCACTGTATAAGCAAAGGTTATATCCAGACCTACTGCCTCCCTTTGCAGATAGGTCACAGATTCTGGTAAATATCATTACTGGCTCAAAGTCAAGCTATTTCACCAAGCATTTTTATTTTTATTTTGCCCAGAATGTATGTATCATGGCATGTCAGAGACCGTGTGGCGGTGCCAGTTGTATGTACTGGTGCCCCCAGAGTGATCCCTAAAGAGAGGCTAAAGAGGTGATCACCTTAGGGCCACCAAATTTCTGAAAAGGTTTCAATATTTTGTGGTGAAAGGCCCATTGAAAACATGAGTAAAGAGTTCATTCCAAAGCAAAGTATATAACAAGAGTCTGTATGGCTACATTTGGCAACACTGCTTAATTCTCCAAGTGAATAAGGTGTGAGGGAAGAATTGTGTGGGTCTGTTGTCATTTCAGGGATTAGTTCCGTTGGAAAACTGCAAACACACATACCGCAACAGGTCATTTTTCATTCTTACGGAAAAGGCCAAGAAAAACCAGAAATCCCAAGTCAAAAGGAAAAAAAAATAGTGTTTTATTAACTACCACACTGTTATAATACATTTTAAACGTACAATAAGGTAGCCTTTAAATTTGAGGTGGTTTGAACAAATAAACAGATTCCCAAATGTTTGTAAATAGTGAATAGGTGTTAATTATTGTTCTTTTCCTTGTAAAATGGGCAGCGCACTTACAGACTGGCTATGCAAATTATGTGTGTACATTTTTTTTCTATTATTGAAAATATAAACAGTAATTAAAAAATAAAAAAGAATTCAGCGTAATAAAAAACATATATGTTTATCACTTAAATGTACTGGATACATACAATTTAAGGAAGAAGCATAAAGGAAAGATGTGGACATTTAAATGTAGAGCTAACCAAAAGCTTGGCAGAAGAAAGCGTTGTAAAAACCCTTATTTCACTATTGACTAATATTAATATAGTTTGGAGTACTGTCCCTGTAGGATTGATTTCTATTATTTGCATATGTTTGTTCTTTAACTGGAAATTTACATGATGGCTTTTAAGGCCCTGGCAGACAGATTTTTTTAGAGACAAGATTAGATAAAAACCAATGTTGAAACGGACACCCCTTAGTTTTTGGTCCTCCAATATTCAAGAAAAGGGCACCTTTAATTTTTGCTTCACCACCCAAAATGCTGCAACCTATTTTCTTTTAAGCCTTTGAATAATTTTAAATATTGGTTATATTGTCCAAATTAGTTACTGAAAGAATATTAACAATACATTATTTTGGCAAAATTAAACCTTTAAACATGGCTTTTCAACAGGATTTAAAAGGTAACTATCCCTAGAGTTCCATGTTAAAATGTACTTCTCAAAATCTTACGAGAGTTATGCTTAAAATATTGTACATAGTTAACCTAATTAAAATAATTAGCTTCAAAATGACAACTTGATGAGCTAAGTAAAGCCTATACAATGAAACATTTGCTTGGAAACTTGATTTGTCAGTTATGCATAATAAAAATTCCAGTCATCAAGAAAATTACAAAATTTCTTTCTTTATCATAACATGATTTCTTTCACCAATCAACTTTTATCTTACAATAGATAAATACCAACATGTTCTCATTTTTACACTAAACCACAAAGGATTGATGCATTTGATTAGACTACCATTTCCATCGTTAAATTTTTTTTTTATACAAGTTGGTAAAATTTAATCTCTTCTAGATTCCAAAAGTACCTACAAAACCCATGCAATTTTACCATTTTAATATACTATGGAATATCATACAAAGTAAGGCATTTCAGTGTCATGTATAACCAAGTTACTGTCAATCCAAAAATTTTTGCACATCAATAAAAAGATATCTAAGAACTTAGGAACAATATTCTTCTCACTACTGTATAAAAATAACCACAATTAATAGGTATCTTGTGTAATATTTATTCCATTGTCTCGTTTCCAGAAACAGTAACAAGCTGTAAAGGTATTTCAGCGTTGGTAAGAATATCTTGATTGCTGGTGCCAGAAGTGTTAACAGTCCCTATCCCTGAAACAGAACCTTGTTGAATATTAGCAAGGATAAGCGTTGTTCCGCCCGCAGTAATCAAAGTATCCTCCGGCGTTGCTTCTACCGAGGCCAGCACTGTACTGCTAGCGTGAATAGCCTTTTTATTTTGATGCGTTTTAATATGTTTGGCAAGATGGTCACTTCTCATGAAGCGCTTTGAACATTCTGGGCAGACGAACTTCTTTTCACCTGTTGAAAACATAAAAGTCAGAAGCATTCACACAAAATACCGTCGGGCACATTGTAGCCAAAAGCTTCAGCTTATCTCAGATTTGCTTCTTGGGTTGAAAACTGTGCACTGATTTAAATGCACCGTTGCGAAAAGGAAGCGACAGTAGGCTAAATTTTGACAGGCAGTCAGATGTTAGCAGCAGTGCTTACAAGCCATATTTTAATCTGGATTGGTGTTTTGCTCTCCCTCCCCATCCCTGCTGACAGGTGCGAGTCACACAGAGTAAGTGAAGCAAACTCTTTATTAGAAAAACAGGATCTGCACAGGGCTGCCAGGTCTTGCCCCATGAGGCAGTTGCGTAGACTGGAGGTCCCTGCCTTCTCACAGCTGCCTAAATTCCCTCTTCTCCAGGGTTTTCCCTAAGCAATCTGAGATGGTGCTTGCATGACGCTAATTTATCCTCCGCCCTCTTCATGCCTCTCCTGGTTCTGGGCCACTAGCAGGGACAGGAGCTTGTCACAGCCGCAGGAGGAAGCACCTGTGCCTCTTCACCAGCCAGACTCATGTCTCTTGGCCTTCCTCATCCCACTTTCCTGTTTCAGCTTCTGCCTCTGATTCCGGACTGCTCTCTGCCACAGACTCCCCCTGCTCACTAAGCCCTGTTACCACTCCAGCTTCTGATACCTCCTCCTCCCAGACTTCTCCATCTGACCACTCATGGGCATCCCACCACCAATTCCCTGGGGCTCTGAGCTGTCTTGCCATGGGGGTTCCCCAAAGGGTTCCTCCACACCATTCCTCTGCATCCAACCAGTCCACGATATCCGCGCCCTCAAAAGGAGCGCGCAAACAAACAATTGTAAAGACGCCAAACGTTGGTAACCTGTATGTGTCCTCCTGTGCCGCTGTAGCTCATCACTGCGGGTGAACCTTTTGCCACAGAACATCCAAGTACAAATGAACGGACGCTCTCCAGAATGCCAGCGGAGGTGAGCTCTCAGGTGCGATGTCTTCCCGTACACTTTCCCGCAACCAGGTATGTGACAGATGTGCTGTTTCTTCTTCCCCAGATTGGTGCCTCTGTTAAAATACGAACCGACACAAAGGTTCCTCAGCACAGGCAGACACATAGGGACAGTTTGCTGAACTGTAAAGAGGAGCATTCCAAACATCTTGGTACACACATTTACAGGGATCAATGGCTCAGAAGCCGCAGGGGCTGTCGCCGCTGAAACTGAGAATCGTAACACAAGCCACACCCCTCAGTCAGTCATTTGTCTGCTCGCACCGACAAGTACCAGAAGCAACATTCCCCACAGCTACAGGTGCTGAAATTAATGAGCTCCCTCACTTTTGCCTCATTTATTTTAAAGACATTTACCACGCGGGAAGTCAAGAAGTGCGTACCTTCCACCCCCTTCTTTACAATTAGGACAGGTGCAAGCGACTCTTCGCAATCTTTTCCCTTCTTGATGTGGCTGGTCCCCTTCCTCGTCCACCACCTGCACTCTCAAATGTGTCAGATCATTGGTATTCAGTGTAGAATCACCACCAAGCTGCCATTCTTCTGGATCAGGCTCCTCTTCTTTAATCCTGATATCTAAGGAGAAGAAACACAGGGATTAGTTATCTGGCCTATTAAAAACCCAAGGAAGCAACACATAATGATCTCATCCTTTAACGTACTTAGCACTATGTGCATGCCAGTTAAAAAGTCAGGTGCTTTTACTACCTGCCATTGTTATGGCTATCTACGCCCCTGTTGCCCATTCTGCATTTAAGAGTCACGATGATGAGCCACAGGTTTCAGATCACCAATATGGAGAAGTTTCACAACACCATTAAAAGTTCTTTCTGAGGGGGGGAGGAAATACATGCTATATATGCACACCGTATTTGACTTGCTATAAAGGTTATTAAGCCACCCAATATGAAATTATCAGGGGGGAAACTGTTAATTATTTGCACGTAAATGCCTTTTGTTGAAAGCAGAATGGAAATTCAAAAAGGCCGAAAGAAAGTTTCAAGAATGCTTGTTTAAAACAACCCTGCAAATTGCGCTTTGCAACATCTATGGGATGTGAACACAACTGAAGTGGGACTGTCTCTGCCCAAACAGCTGTTTTATACAACACGGCATTTCAAAAGTACACGATTTCAAATTGGCTGACGTATGCAAGCAAAATCACATACTGCAGGTATCTTGAAATTAGATCGAAGAAGTCGTCTTGAACCAGTACTTGCAGCAACAAGGATTTCTGGGTTCCAGGGAGCAGGGTTGGAAACTCAGATATATAAGCTAGGTGCCAAATGGCTCCTTAAACCAAGGTTGCAGTCACCAAAACAGTATGTCTAGTTAACATTTTTGGGCAAGACGGCAAATACTTTTCAATGACTGTGATTGGTTATCAGTTAAACATCTGGCTAGTTCAGATGACAACCTTGAGCTAGCTTAAGAATTTTGAGAACTTAAAGAAGAAAAGTCACTTGATCCAGGGACAGTCCACATATATATTGGCCTATTCCCATCTCTTTTTCTTAATGGTGACACGGACCATACATAATGTAAGAATATTCACAACTGTGAGCAGGGCAGGGGGGAGAAGTGAAGACAAGCTACAACAATTAACTATAACACTCACTGCTCCTGCTCAGGCTGCACAGAAAAAGCATTTTGGTTCCTGAAATTCATTCCAATTGTGCAGATAAAATACAACTGATAGAATTCTACAGGATGGGGTATTAGTGTGTGAAAACAAGTCAAGATCCAATGAACCCCCCAGGCATGCACCTCCAGTTGGTGGTGCCCAGGCATCTTCACTTGGTTGCAAGTGGCAGACAGTCAGATGCAAAATGCTCCTGGCGCCTGGCTAATTTCTAACACTGCTAGGGAGAGCAAGGAAATGCCAGAAGCCAAGCTAGCTGAATATGAAATCGCTACTTCCTGGGAAGATACGGCCAAAGCAAAGCTGCCTCTATGGTTGTGGCACTCGCACTCGTAAAAGAAAGGGCAACTTGCATACATGCAAAGTTTGCTCCTTGCTTCCTATATACTTCTTGTGCCTGGTATTTTCTGTTTAGCACCTGTTCAATTCTTCCCTGCTAACTGAAGATTCAGAACGATGTTAAACCCCAGCTTAAGGCTTTATCAGTGATGACTGTGGGGTTGAGCTCTACTTCTTTCATGACTCTGCACCGTGGAGTTGGGGAAGAAGTGAAGATTAAACCAATGCTCATCCAATCCACGACAAAGCCAAACATGGGGAAGTTATGCTGTTGTTACTCCTAACGAAGAACAATAATGTAGATGCCAGTAGCAGGTTTTCGGTTGTGACAATGCCTAGATTTTTCAACCCAAAAGGCTTTTTAAAATCTCACTGACAAACCCAGGCTGTTCCCCTTACTTGCATTTATAAGCAGTAAGATAGCCATGAGACTATTTTTTGTCTATTACCAATCATATTTACCACTAGCCTCAGATGCAGCTTCCTTGATAATGCACTCTCTGCCATTAAATGTCAGTTGCTTAGTAAGTTACTTTCTGCAACTCAAAGCTGCTGAAAGTTTGAAAAGCACTCAGAAATAAAAATCATTCTAAGAGTACTGCTAATTTATGGTACCATTTGCTAGCAAATGGCCCGCAAATGGAAGAAAAATTACAAACTGACAAGAAACCAAGTCCAAGAAATATAGCAGCAATAATTTTGGGGAGGGGCGAGGGATAATATAATTGTTACAGGCATTTGTTTGGTTAACATATGGCAAACGGGTCCACCTCAATCTCTTACCTAGAGAGGCAACCAGTGCTAATAATCTTCCTGCTTGTATGTTTGGTTTTGAAATGAAAACGTCCAGAGATGGTTCAAAAATCAGATACTCGGGCTGTTTCTTCTGCAGTGCAATTCTATATACTGAGAAGGAAGTTCCATTTTATTCAATGGGGCTTAACTACCAGAGAAGGGTGCACTAAATTGCAGTCTTAGATGTGTCAACAGAAGTCCTCATGTAGGCACCTAAAGTGTGCTAGTTTCTGATTTTCTCTTTGTGGGACAGTTCCTCACATTTCGAACATGGCCAAAGAAAGCAAAGAACTGTTGCTCTATCTCCTGAATTTGCCTTAACGCCAGGTACAAACTACTGATATATGGCCGCCACCCCATAACCCCGTAAATAAAGGGAAAGACGTAATGTGTCTTGTTCCATTTATTGTTTGAAATATAAGAGTGGTTCAGATAAGCCATAGCCCAATAAAAGTTAAAAGTATTGATCAGGGGAATAGATAAAGCAGGTTTCAAACTAGAGCAATTAGGTAAAATTAACATTTGCTCCTATGCAAGTGGGTGCAGAAATACTATTCTAGAGGCAAAAATTCACTTTCCTTCCTCAAATTGTTAAATATTATTAAGAAAATTCTGGAGATGCACTATTGGTGCGGGCAAACAGCTGGGACCCAAAATATAGCAATCCTAGGCACACACCAGGCTTCTGAAACTTATCTTCTGACTGCAGCTGTTTTGTTTGTGCTGATTCAAATAACGAGAAGGAAGACCTGAAGTTTCAGGGGTGGTTTTTCAGATGCCACGGAAGTGTAAAGAGAGGCTCATCCTGTGTGGCTCGAAATCCGCTTGCACAACAAACATCTGTACATTTATCACATACTACGGCCACGCTCATTTATTTCGCAGTTTATACCTTGGGGGTCAAGGCAAATCCAGGAGATAAGAGCAGCCATTCTTTAAAACTTCATTGCTTTATTTGGCCAGGGTCCCAAATTATTGCATGCACTGAAGTTTCCCATGGGACCAGAACAGAATGTAGCATGTTGGGAGGGGCTATAGAGGCAAGGGGAAAACCAGCAACTACTGTGGAAGCATCTTGGAGGCATATATGAACCTTGCCATTTATTTCACCTTCTGGGCTGTCTATTTGTCTGTCTGTCTGTCTGTCTGTTTATAAAAAGGCTAGATCTTTCAATCACTAGTAAAAGCTGTGCTTCTCAGAAGGTACACCTTGCAAGGGACATAGACGGAAACAGGCAACGCGAAGTCTAGTGCCGCTCCTCGTGCCTATGAAGCTGTTTTCTTGCTCGGCCAGCCTGCGCAGACTTCTGAGTCGCCCCTTTGCTTTACAGGCAATTCTTCTGGTAAAATTTAGCCTTACTGCTGTTATCTCGTGGCCTTATGATGTCCAGGCTCAGATTTTTCAAAAGATTAAACTGAAAGGAGAATTTCACTAGGTGTTGCTTATTTTCATCGTGCTGCAGAGATCCTGTCAAACGATTCCCTCCATACCTTATTCTTAAAGGTACTGGTACTCTCTTTAGATTTGGACCCGGCAATGCTACACATCTTGGGCTCCCTGTTCATGTTGCTCCCTTGCCTATGCACTACCTAGAAATAGCTCAAAGCCACAGCAGTACCTAGGCCCCGTATAAGCCCAACTTTGAATATAGCCTTTTTTTCCCCTAGCCCTATGTCTCTACTAATTATTGTAGCCCTTTAGCACCATTTTTTTAAATAATTAAAACAGGCCCCCAAATAATAATCACTTCCCACCATGCTAAATAGGGACGCGGGTGGCGCTGTGGGTAAAAGCCTTAGCGCCTAGGGCTTGCCGATCGAAAGGTCGGCAGTTCGAATCCCCGCGGCGGGGTGCGCTCCCGTCGTTCGGTCCCAGCGCCTGCCAACCTAGCAGTTCGAAAGCACTCCCGGGTGCAAGTAGATAAATAGGGACCGCTTACTAGCGGGAAGGTAAACGGCGTTTCCATGTGCGGCTCTGGCTTGCCAGAGCAGCGATGTCACGCTGACCACGTGACCCGGAAGTGTCTCCGGACAGCACTGGCCCCCGGCCTCTTAAGTGAGATGGGCGCACAACCCTAGAGTCTGTCAAAACTGGCCTGTACGGGCAGGGGTACCTTTACCTTTACTTTACCATGCCAAATGGGCTCTTCACATTTTGCTTTCTGCATTTGAGGGCAACTACTAAGGAATTTAGAGCTGTATTCACTTACAAACCCTAAATAGATGTAAGACAGAGGAGTTTAGTGAATAGTTGGGTGCAGCAGGTTCAGACCTATAGGTACATCTATAGCATAACCGATAGAATTGTGTTTGTCTTGAGACAATAAAGACAATTTGAAATTAAACAAAACACTGTATATTTTTAAACAGTCCCTATTCCGTGGAAGTAGCATCCATACTTGTGAGGTTCTGAATCACAGAAATTTCCAAATCCAGAACTGGGAAACAGATAGCAAATCAGGGAAACCTATGCAAAGGTCCATGCAAGTGACTACTGCTTTGAATTAAGTATTCTAAGCATTGAACTGAACATTTATACCTTTCCAGGGTTAGTTTGGTCAACAACTGAGCAAGTACTTTAGATAATTAACTATGATTGTATGACCCTTAACTGGGCAGGATGGGAGGGAAGGAAGGAAGCTACGGTTGGTGACAATGTTTACCCTCGTCAATGGAAGTTGTGTAAAGCTGAACCAAGACTTGACAATCATGGCTGATTTAAGCTAGGCTGATCACAAGACCACCAACAATTTAGTACAGTAATACTTCCTTTGATTGGCTAAAGGCATCCAAGAACTCTTTCCTATCAATTATATAGTGTCTCCTGATAGCCCGTTATCTCAGCTCATTTCTGGAAAAAGTCTTCACACCAATAGCTTATGGTGTTTGATCCAAGACTGGCACAGAAGCACCTATAGTTGCTACTGGAGGAGCTGTTAGCATAAGGGGAGAAAAGTGCCCCACTTATGCTAGTGTTAGGGGCTGCACAGTATTACAGTCTTGATCAAAGGATTGATTTCAATGAGTCTGATCTGCTACAGAGGATTTTTGACTATCCCCCCACCCGTGCAGCCTAAAGGGATGGAGGACTCTCCAGAGCAACATGGGAGGTGATGCTCAGGGCTGCAGGAGGAATCAATGAAAATTATTTCCTCCAACTTCCTCAAGTGTGAGCCTACTCTCGATGGAGATCCTTCTGCGACTGGAATAAGGCCTTCGGTTTTTTTCGAAAGGGCACATCTGGATCCAACCCAATGTGCACATTTCATTCTTAAGATAGATCAAAGAATGAGACAGTTTGCAATTCTTTCCACTTGTTGTTTTTACCCTGATTAGAGTTCTTGTTAGAGGGACGCGGGTGGCGCTGTGGGTTAAACCACAGAGCCTAGGACTTGCCGATCAGAAGATCAGCGGTTCAAATCCCCGCAATGGGGTGAGCTCCTGTTGCTCGGTCCCTGCTCCTGCCAATCTAGCAGTTCGAAAGCACGTCAAAGTGCAAGTAGATAAATAGGTACCGCTCCGGCGGGAAGGTAAACGGCGTTTCCGTGTGCTGCTCTGGTTCGCCAGAAGTGGCTTAGTCATGCTGGCCACATGACCCAGAAGCTGTATGCCGGCTCCCTTGGCCAGTAAAGCGAGATGAGCGCTGCATCCCCAGAGTCGGCCACGACTGGACCTAATGGTCAGGGGTCCCTTTAACTTTACCTAGAGTTCTCGTTTCAATTTTCCACCCAGAAACAGCTCTATTATTGCCTGCTATTGCTCCAGGAATGCATACTTACACAGGACAATAATCAAGCAAACAGCAACGTGCAAAGGGTAGGGAAGAGATTAACATTTCATTTGTAGAAAAATTATTTACACCACTAATAAGTTTGGGTTGGCTTAGTTCTTGTCTCTATACTAGTGCTGGGGGACACCAACATGGCACGGGGGGGGGGGGGGGGGCACACTAACCAAGGCCTTTCCTTGTGCCCACAGCATCCCTTTCTTGTGCCCCTTCAAATCTCCTGGCTTAGTCACAGGTAAGCTTTTGCTCCTCACCTGTGATGTCCCCTCCCCTCCAAAACACCCCTTATGCCAAAATACAATTAGGTTTGAAAAGAGCCTTCTTTCCCTAGCTTTCTCTTGCACACACCTCTGTCCAAAAAGCCCCCCATGCCAAACATTTCACTTGAAGTAAGCATTTTTATTGGTTGCAGTGGGCTTTATAAAAACCTAATTGTTGCAGTGGGGCATCTTCCTGGAGTTTGCAAAGTCCTGCAAGTTGCACTCTGCAGGACATTCACTTCCCATTAGGCCTGAAAAAAGCCAAAATACTTTGTTCAAATCTAGCTGCCAGGAGTTTGGGGGGGGGGAGAGAAAGAGCATGCGGCGTGCAAGCAAGCATAGTTGCAGGGTGAGCATGTCTGTGCCGCTGCAGTCTGTATGCATGTTTGGTGCCCACGGCATTTTCTTAGGTTTCCTGCTACATCGCACCAGGGAGATCGTCCTTATTCTTTATTTTGAACTTCGTTTTCAAAGCAGTTAATGCAATATGGAAAGAAATGACCACATTTCCCAACTACCACTTAATGAGGCTCTTTGTTTTCCACTATCCAAAATAAGAGGTGGCTCTGACATAAAAC
Source organism: Podarcis tiliguerta (assembly GCF_965153285.1). Taxonomy (NCBI): domain Eukaryota; kingdom Metazoa; phylum Chordata; class Lepidosauria; order Squamata; family Lacertidae; genus Podarcis; species Podarcis tiliguerta. Next base: position 21,742,187 of record NC_139534.1, read on the forward strand.
ACTACTAAATCTAGTACAGTTGTTAAAGAAAACACTATGGACTATCCTCGTAACTGCAGCTGGTTTATACGGCAAAGGGATATCTAACATTAACTCAGCACTGAACTTCCATCCGTAAATGATCTAAGTGTTTTGCCGATATATGTTTGCTAGGCACCTGCAGAGAATTCCAAATTCTACCTATCTGTGCATATCCAGGCCAATAGCTATACTGTTAGGAGGCATTCAGAAGAAACGGCTTTAACTGAAGTGCATGCAAGGGCTGGAATATGCCCAGTGGTTAGCTTGTTTTAACTTTCTTTATATAAATGAATGGCTTTGTAATATTCTGCAGAGTTTCTAAAGTGGTTTGCCATTTGGCATTGGGGGTGGGCAGGGGCTGCTAATCTAGAAACAGAAGCCTGGGTTCCACCGGACATGTCTTTCTCTAGCTACTATTTACATATGCAAAGTAAAACAAGAGCCACAAATCAACTAGGGGTTCATTTCTTCATATTTAACGATCTTCAGCCTCTAACTGAATTCTCAAGGGGGGTGTGGGTTATGTAAGCCGTGCAACTCAGTTCATAAGGTGACTGAGAATTTGTACAGTATTAATTTCTCTGGGTTGTATCTAATTGTGGAAGGAGTAAGCGTCTTTGACCTAGCAGAGACCCCAGTGAACAGAAGGGGGTGGCAAACTACAGTGGTACCTCGGGTTACATACGGTTCAGGTTACATACGCTTCAGGTTACAGACTCCGCTAACCCAGAAATAGTGCTTCAGGTTAAGAACTTTCGTGCTCCGGCGGCAGCAGGAGGCCCCATTAGCTAAAGTGGTGCTTCAGGTTAAGAACAGTTTCAGGTTAAGTACGGACCTCTGGAACGAATTAAGTACTTAACCTGAGGTACCACTGTATACCAATATCTCCTTCAGTCTTCCAAATCACCTTCCTCTAATCCCCCCCCAAAGCAAATTTGGGGGAGGGCAGAGAAGCTGAAGGGAAGAGGAAAAGAGAACTGGTAAATGATTCCCCTCCTTCTATTAGCACAGGGCTTCTCAAACTTGGGTCTGCAGCTGCTTTTGGACTACAACTCCCAGCATCCCTAGCTAGTGGAACCAGCGGTCAGGGATGACGGGAGTTGTAGTCCAACAACAGCTTCAGACCCAAGTCTGAGAAACACGGCAATTAGCAAAAACATTCACTGGATGGAGAGGAACGAATAGATTCCACTCTTCAACTGCAAGAGAATTGTCTCTCTGCTTATCAAATTGGAATGTCTGTGGCCCTGGCAAGAGTACGTAATTGATTTGCTCCCACTCTTAACCCAAATTATTTTGCCGCTGTACTGAAAGCCAAGAAACTGAATTGTACTTTTGCCAAAACTCAAGCCTTTGATCAGTAAATGAACCCATTAACCACCAGTGTTTCCTTCTGGATTTAACACCTTCTTCCTTGTACAATATTGCACATTCTTTGGATTCAAAATTTACACTACAATTTGCACTGCACTTGCTTAATGTAGTACTGCCGACGGAAAAAAACTGCAGTCTGAACCCATGCTTCAAAATTTGCATATAGGCTCTGGTACAAGTTTTGGCCTAAGTGTTCTGTAAAAGCCAGCAACAAGTATTGCGAAGTTTGAGTCTCAGCAACTCTTCTGATATCAGGCTCATTTTCAAAACACGCTGAAGCTGCTTCGTAAATCAGTAGAGCAGCTAAGTTATATGGCAGATCCTAAACTGGATTCAAAATAGCATCATTTGTATTGTTTAGCCCAATTGATCTTCATCCGTCAAAACTTGTCCAAGGTTTTTTGAAACATGGCCTCTGTACTACAAGCCAATGAACAACTAACCTTATCCCGTGTTGTCTTGCCATTGTTATAGATCTATTAAAAAAAGTACTTCATACAATTAGATTTATAAAGTAAGTTACTAAACCATGGGAGACATTCAATTATATTCACTGGTGGGAAAAATGGTACTTGCAGTTTCTCTTAGTCCCCCCCCTCCAGCCCCCATTGGTACCCCATAACATCTTATAGAGGGTCCCTCCACTCCTCTGGAGAAACCATCAGCAGAAGCCCACTCACGCTTATGTTGCATCTCATCTCTGACATTTATAATCCTTTGAAACATAAAGTTCAGAAAAATGAATTTCAGACATCGCGGACAGTGATATAGCCAGTTTAAGGAGGACAAACTAGAACTTAACATTTCAGAAAGTGAACTATTCCCAGCTGTTGCAAAAGTATTTCTTGGGAAAATAAGCAGCACAAAGTCTTGTACACTTCCATGAACCCCCCCAAAATATTGTGAACCTTTATCAATGTTAAAAGCATTAAAGGGACTAGTTTCGCAAAGACGCGTGATAATGATATAAATACCTGCAGGACTGTCGGCATTTTCTCCTGAGTGCAGCTGAATGCCACCAGAATCTATGGAATTTATTGTAACTGTCTGTAGATTTGGCAACTGAGCAGTACTTAGGCTAACAGGAGTCGATGTCAAGCCCCCGCTTGCTGCAACTTGGCCCAGAGTGAGCGTCTGCACAGGGGTCAATGTTATTTGCTGGCCAGGGGCATTCTGCAGCTGCAAGTTCTGCAGGTTCTGCACTCCTTGCACTTGAAACGTCTGCCAGGTTATCTGGCCGGATGGGGTCACTGTCTGCGCCTGGATTAAAAACGTCCCAGGGTTCAACTGAAGCTGAAGATTCTGCAGAGCCTGTTGCGATATACCTTGGCCAGCTTGCACCCCATGGATTGTCTGCTGCGCAATACCTTGTACAATTTGGGCTTGACTGGTTGTTTGCTGAGACTCCTGAAGCTGTATGTGCTGCACAATAGGCTGTGCTGTGGAGACCTGAATATTCTGAGCCTGTGTCTCTTCCGAGACAGATGTTTGGATATAATTTCCCTGAAGATCAGAACTGTGTACTTGCCCAGTATTAGTAGACAGGCTGTTTGCATTCTGCTCCAATATACTGGTACTGTCTATAGTTACAGGCAGTTGTGATGAAGAAGATGTTGGCACAAATAAGTCTGTATCGGTGGTGGTTTCCGTCATTTCAGGAGAAACCTGTTCAGCAGTCCTATCAGAAGTGTCCGAACTATCCATCGCCTGCGAAGTACTTATCAAATGCCCGTCGGCGTTAATGCCTGCAGTCATGGTTTGAGAACCACTTAGTCCCAGAGAATCTAGATCAACACTATTGATGGGAACAAAAGCAATATTTCCCGGCAGTCCAAGAGGAACGTTAGCAACTACCTGTGCTTGCCCAGGGAAAGACGAACTGCCAATGGTAACCCCTTGGACTTGGCCAGTCTGTGATAATATATTCTGAATATTACTAGAAGATGATCCAGAGGCAATGATGGTTTGATTGGAGCCAGGAATGATTTGAATTTGACCGGTTTCTTGATTTACACTACCGTTGTCAGAAGAGGCTGCAAAACCAAGCTGGACTTGCTGGCCATCAGCTGTCTGAATCTGGGGTATTACTTGATACTGGACATTGGGCACTGCGCCGTTTGACGAATCCGATCCAGATGCAACAGAAAATATCTGTTGATTCTGCAAACTCTGTAGGGGAAGAACATATTGCCCACTTGAAGTTACTGTGGCGGTCCCCGGGATCTGTACTATATTGCCAGCTTCATCTTTGATAGTTGTTGGCGTAGCAGACAGCACCTCCCATCTATTTGGAGTTCCTGCTAATTGTACAGATGACAAATCCCCTGCCTGAACAGAAGCAAAAAGAACAGAAAATCAATACATGTAGATTTTACATGTTAGATTACATACAAACTGTACATCAATACATTGCAAACATACATGTGATTTACAACTTCCATGCAACCTGGACTCAAATGCACTTAGAACTAATTTGCCTCAGTAGGCCTGAACACACGCAGCTCTGTGCTGCATTGTGGCCTTTAACTACCATTTCAACACACTGTTACACTAGTCTAGTACACTGAAGGTTAATCACCGGACAATCAACGGTTGAAGAACATCAAGAAACTCACGTCAAGTATTTTATCTTTTCGACACCGGATCTTCCAATGCTAATTCATTGTGCTGATCTTTGATAAAACCATTCTAACAATTTAAGTCCCCGCCGTACTCCAGTAAATGTGTCATACATGAATTTTAGGTTGGTTGCTATGAGTTACATGAATATACATACATACACACAGAGAGAGAATTCAGTTCTCATGGTCAAAAGCATATTTTGCATGTATAAAATATTTCCCCTTTTCTGTCCTCCAGCCCCACCTCTTTGAACTGAGCTGGATGCCCCTCTACACAGCCTTTAGAGTCAAGGGCTACACAAAAAAGAACTAATGTACAGTGGTGCCCCGCAAGAGGAATGCCTCGCAAGACGGAAAACCCGCAAGACGAAAGGGTTTTCCGTCTGCAGAGGCGCTTCGCAAGACGAATTTCCCTATGGGCTTGCTTCGCAAGACGAAAAATGACGAAAAAAATTGAATTTTTTTTTGCTCCAAAACCCCTTATTCTGAATCACTAAGCTGCTAAAAGCATTTTAGCAGCAAAACCGCTAATCCCCCACCCCTTAAAAAGCCGTTTTTAGCCTTTAAAATGTCAATAGCGCTAATAGTGCTACTCCGTCAATGGGCTTGCTTCGCAAGGCGAAAAAACCGCAAGACAAAAAGACTCCCGGAACGGATTCTTTTCGTCTTGCGAGGCACCACTGTATATATAATTGACCCAAATATACTCGAATAAGAAACAAGAAGTGTTGAAATTTTGATATAGAACCTTATTTTCACATTGTTAACGCCTGCTAATTCCTAGATGCTTTACGGGAGCAATTCTATCCACTGTGGCAGAGTGGTTGAGGGGCCGTTGCATCCCATGGTCTTCCCTTTCCACGAGGGCCTCCTTGTCGCAGTGGCAGAAAGCTCAGCTGCCATTGTTCCTCTGCCAGCTGTACTGTGACTGCAGTTAGGGAGCTGGGGAAGATTCATGTCAGGGACACTATAGATTGACAGGCCTGCCCATTTCCAAGAGGTTGATTAGAGAAGAAAACCTATATACCATTTACTGTACAGTCGGACCTTGGAAGTCGAATGGAATCCGTTCGACTTCCAAATGTTCGGAAACCAAGGAAGCTCCTGCAGCCAATCAGAACCCGCGTCGGACATTCAGGTTCCAAAGAAAGTTCGCAAACCGGAACACTCACTTCCGGATTTGCGGCATTCGGGAGCCAAGGCGTTCGACTTCCGAGGTACGACTGTATACGTTTACAATTTACCATATACATTTCTGGATGAAATGTAGTTCTATTTTTAGAAAGCAAAATGCGGCGCCTTCTGTGCCCTGGCTGGCCCAAGCCCAGCAAGGCTTAGGAAGCGGCAGTTTTTCTGTCAGACACCCAACCACACCACTCACCAGGATTGCTCTGCCCAATGTTTCATGGAGAACATGTGCTGATCAGCACTAGAAGGTGGTAATAATTCATTTTGGAGATTATGGAAAAGGAGTACCAAATTAATTCGTGACAGACAGAAAGCATTTACCACGTGCTATCATTTCGGCTTGAAAGATACTTAACCTTCTCTACTTAAACAGCAGCAGTGAGACTACAACATAACACTTTTCCAAGTATCCCCGCGGCATTGTGGAATGTTGTCCTGACTTGGATCCTAGCTGATCAGATGTCTTAAATCATCTTAGCCGCTTTTCTTGTCTTCCCAATGCGCGCTTTAGAAGTTAAGGAGGTTTGAGATAATACAATCAAACTGTTTGATTGCAAAATCAAAGAAAGCTTAGGCAAAGTAATAGCGAAGGAAAAAACAAACAAGTTTAGCACAATAGATCTAAAGCTTAGTTACATTGCTACAGCATCCTAATAAATAGCTGCTGTATTCATTAGAATGCTAAGTACTCCAAGAACAGATTCTGAAGCAGCAGCAGCAGCTGCAGCTCAACCACTGAAGTGCTTCGAAGGACAGGGTGTTTTTTTCGGTTGCAGCACCTACCCTAAACCCTTGCAGAGTGAGGTCCATCAGGCCCTATTGTGGCACTGCTCCAAAAGGAGAATGAAGACCTGACATGTTTTAAAGGCCTCTGGTTAATTGTGAAATTTTTGACGGCTCAGTTATTTTTGTGCTGTTAAGATCCCTTAAATTAGTTTGCACATTGTTAATATTAATTTCAGTGAATAAGGAAGGGAGGTTAGGTTTCATTCTGTTTTTACTGGAGAAGTAGGTGAGATAGAATTGTTTAAAAGGATGTCGTAGAAAACAGACGACGCTCAATTTTCAAAGGCCCAAGTCTCCACTGTTATGAACTATTAAAGTTCACATTACAAACGATCCATTTCAGATCATTTTCCGAAAAGGATTGGCAATGGACAAGACTGGAAATAATAACAAACCATTTCTGGTCTTAGCCATCTGCCACATACTTATTTCTTTAATTTCAGTATGCTTCTCTTTCTCAGCCCCCAGTCAGAAGGCGGGCCTCTCCTTTATAAGGGCCCCTTCCTGCACATTATTAGGTTGTCCTTTTTTTATACTTCATGCACCGACAACAAAAGTCAAGAAAAGGACATGTGCTTGAACAGGGAATCTGCTCTCTCTCTCTCTCTTGTGCTCCTTACAAGATTTCAAACATCCCAGGGACACCCTGTGCTCCAAGGAGCAGAATGACACTTCCTTGCGCTGAGCAGCAGCCATAACGCAATGGTTTCATCATAGCTAAGCAGAATAAAGCAAAGCTGTAGAGTGCTGTGATATCAGAACACTCCAGCTAGTCACACACCTTCCAAGACTTCTTGGATCTTCTCAAGTGTCTTTAGTGCTACATCAAACATCGGATATGGCTACCAACCCACTGTATCTTAAAAGTATGAAATGGCTCAATATTTTTCAGCAGATGAATAAACAATGAATCAGTTCTCACACAGGTGAGATACAAGTCCCAAGGACTTCCTGTCACAAAGGATCTGCTCGCATGCCTCTTAACCAGGCATAGGCAAACTCGGCCCTCCAGATGTTTTGGGACTACAACTCCCACCATCCCTAGCTAACAGGAGCAGTGGTCAGGGATGATGGGAATTGTAGTCCCAAAACATCTGGAGGGCCGAGTTTGCCTATGCCTGCTCTTACTAATCTCAACGTTCTGATGAATTGTTTTCCAAAAGTCAAGTATAAAATAATGGAAAAGAACCAGTCAGTCAGGGACAGGTATCTTATACAGCAAAGCATTTTGTTGCCACTTCTGAACACAAGGAATTGTCCTTCGTTCCAACTACAGTTAAACAAACTAGGATGAATCCTTGGAAATAATCCTGGTTTTCTTTCAACTAACTAGTCCTCAAAGATCGGACCCTGCTGCAGTCAAAGGTGAATCTGAAAACTTTCATTCTTCGCCTCTTCTCATGTGAAGGAAGACAGAGGCGTGTGTGAACCTGGGAGTCACCATAGCATGTTCAAGCAAACATCTGAACCAGGCCAGTAAAAGAAATTTATGTTAAGCTCAGTTAATTTGGAGTGTAACTGGACTTTGTTCGTGCATCTTTTTAAGCGGTGGAGCGCTAAGAAAAAATAACTTCAAAAAGAAAAGTGAGAAGCCATTCTTTTTGGAAATTAAGTTTTGAAAACTTTTTGCACAGGGGTTACGTTCCGGATCCCAGCATGCATCAGGAGGGCCTGCATAAAGTGTTCCTTTCTGTCCCTTTAGGGACGTTTTAGTGATATTTTCAGGTCAATTCCGGGTTCAGTGCTGTGCGCGCATGATCACGTGTAAACAGGTTGTTGCCTGTACTCAGATTTCTGATTCTTAAGTCTACCAGAGATACCAGCAGTCAGATTTAAGTTACCTACAGCTCCTTATGACAATACGTAATTTACAAAATGCCTACATATTGCCACTATACAATTGGGTTGTGTACAAAGTATTGCATTATTACAGTGCGCTGTAAACATCGTTAGATTTAACCTCAATACTGAATATATTTAATTAGAAGTAAATCCCACCAAGTTAAACAGAACTTAACTTCCCGGTTAAGTGTTCTTCAAAGCACAAGCACAGGGAGCTATTTATATAAACACATTAGTTTCTCTTATAGTTATGGTATACAAATGCTACACCAGTACACTTATAATATTTCCAGTTCATAAAAATATTGTCTTTCCCCCTATCATCAACAAGTCCTACTTCTGAAGATCATTCAGTTTCAGAAACAAAGTACTGATTTCTAAAACTTCGCGATGTTATTATTGCTACCGTCGCTCAGGCTTTTGCTTACATTTTCAGTGGAACATTATCTATTCAAACAAACAGGAGGGCAGCCTACGCAATTGCAGCAAAAAGCTTATCGCGGGTTTCAAGAAAGGCTATGCACCTATGTAAAAGTTGGCATTTATTACACAGTGAAGCGGTTCTGTATCAATATAAGATCCGTATTAAATCTTCTATAATTTGGGATCCTGCAAGGCATTTCGAGAATCAATTATTGGGAAATCCCCTGCTCCCGATTGTACAATAGCACAAGTCAGTTGGCTCCAGGGCAGCAGGAATACTCTCGTGCAAAACCTCATACAGCATTATCACTGACGCTCAGGGCCAAGTGAGCAGGAGGCACAATGCTCATCAAGTCTTGAAACACGAGCAAAAAGTGCCCTCCCTTCGCCACATGAGCTTTTTTCTACCTCATTCCAGATACTTCAAGCCGCAGAGCTTTCCTCCTTGTTAACCCACCCACCCCGACACAAGATAATCCTTTTAGCTTATTGCATCCTAGGAGACGGGGGAAGTGAAGCTGCAAGATTCACACCTCACCATTTTTCTTTTGGGAAGTCCCCCCAGAGCATGTAGAAACTCTTACCTTGTCTCTTTATGGATCCTTCTCCTGTACCCTACTTGGTGCCCTGGGGCACCCAGTCTTCTCTTAGAAGGAATAAGGTGGGGCCGAGATGATGAATTTGGAAATCCCCTTTCAGCTTTCATCTAGCCTTGCAGTTTACCAGCACAGTACAATGCAATTTTTCTATTGAACTGACTGCTGAAGCTCAGGGTTAGGTGAGCGGGAAACTATGCTGCATGGCAAATACATGCCATGAGGAACATGTTCCCTGTCCCCAACTGCCTCCTCCAGTTAATTTTTTTTTTTAATGTTTGATGTCTTACTGTGTTTTAATTTGTCGAAAGCTGCCAAGAGTGGCTTGGGTAACCCAGTCAGATGCACGGCCCATACATTTATTATTATTTATTTGTTCTAGATACAGGTAGGCAGCCTGCTGGTCTGACGCAGTCGAAATATATTTTTAAAAAATTAAAAAATTGTCCAACAGCACCTTAGAGACCAACTAAGTTTGTTCTCGGTATAAGCTTTCATGTGCATGCACTATTCTTCAGATACCGAGAACAAACTTAGTTGGTCTCTAAGGTGCTACTGGACATAATATATATATATATATATATATATATACACACACACACACACACACATATATATATATATATGTTGTTGTTGTTACACTATTATATGTTAGTAGCTCAAACAGGCCAGTTCTGTCCCCTCCTTCCTATCACCCCCACCCCAATTCAGCGGACACCCACAGCACAATTTTAGCCCTGGTTATTTAAATGTACAAAATCATTTGGTTCAGCAGATCTGGAAAGTCCTGCAAATATACACAAGCCAGAACACTGTTTGTGGATGTTGCCATTTCACTGCCAATCTGATAGGAATGGGACCACTAAGTTCACCATTTTAAAAAAAAAAAAAGTAGAACTACAGTCAGGGACACCTAACAGTGCTGTTTGGTGATCAGTTCTGTTATTTACGCACCTTCTGAAAGCTCCTCTTGCTGTGTTATGTACTACTCAGGAACAAGGATGGCTGTCAGCCCCAGCCTCTTAAAACGGGAGGTGAGTTGGTTTCTGGAGAAAGACTCATTTCTTCCTCACTCAATGCTATGTCTCCACGTAGCACAGAAGGAACATTTACGACATAGGGCACATACTCCCCAGCCGTTATCCCTATGCCCTTCTGAGATGCTATATGTTGTTCCAGACTCATATAGCTTCTGTTCTCCCAGTTACCACCCTCAGCATGGCCAACCATGTTTTGGGGGGTTTATTTACAACCTTGTATTGCTGTGAATAGCCAAGGGAACCCCTAAGCATGCAGAAACCCCCACTATGCGTGTGAATTGCTGCCAAATATTTAGATGCAGGGCCACAAAGTTCAGTATTTGGAAGAATGGTAGTGATGCAATTCCAGGGGAATCAGTAGAGACCCTGGAAGTTCAAAAAGGTTGTACTCTTTTGCAGAACTGGCAGAGAGACCTACGTGGAGATAATGTTTAGAATGGGGCGATAATTTGGGCTTGCTATATTCAGCACAAACTTCCAATTTGCTATTGTTTGACCAATTCAGATACACCAACTGGCCTTGTTCGCATGCCACATTAAACCACCACTTAAAACAAAGTGTAGTTAATAGCAATACTCTCTCATTCCTGATGTCATGCCAGAGATAAGCCAGTCGTAGGCTGACATGTCATCTAAAAACCACTAGAAACAAACAAGGTTTGTCCTTGGTTCTAGGAAAACAAACCATAAAAGAAATTTCAGATGATGCAACAAATCAGACTTGGCTTGTTTTGTCTGTGGTGGATATTCAGCACTGGGAAAGAAATACCATGAGAACTTTTGAGTAGCAGGCACCAACACATTTCCCTTTCACATCAAATCATAACTCGTTTTCAACTATTGTGATGTGTTAACTAGGAATCAGAAGTGGTCACATGAGGAGAGAGAACCATTTCAAATCCTGTTCACAATGGCCGAACTGCTGTGATACCTGAACTAGACTTTAGTGTAAAGCACACTCTACAAAATTAGTCCTAATTAAATGGCAAGGAAATATTAGCATTATATCTGCGGCAAAATTCTAAATTCCGGAAGACAATTCTCATAATTGAACTTCCTGTTAAATATCTGAAGCATGGCTAGACTATAGTAGTCTAATCCAGAAATCAACTTTGCAAGTTACTAGGGTGAAGTCTAAAGTAAACTGAATTTGGGGATGCAAATATTGTGACTTGATCCTCGCTGCATTGGAAAGTTTGATAAGAAGTTGGACATGCATAATTTAAATCTTAAAAGGCTTGGGGGGAACCCAGTTCCTTTTTCCAATTATTATAAATGCTGACAATTACTTTTAGCGACATCTCGTTGTGGATGAGAAATTTGTGGTAGGTGGCTTGCTTTCTTATCTGAGTGTGTAAGAATGTGTTTGCAATTTCCCTTCCCATTCACAGGAGAATTCATTGATACCAGAGATGAGACACAAAGATGAGATCGTTTTGTTGCTATTTAGTTAGCACTTTCACTTGCAATGATTCATTTCGTTAAGGAACATTCCATTAAATGCCATTAAGGAAGTATCTACTCTAGAAGATTCCTTTCAGGAAAATTCACGCCAATGCTTCTCTTCTCCAACTATTTTCATCTACTGCCATTATTTATATATTTGATATGTAGAAATACCATCAGAGGTCTCAGAATTACTAGTATTACGAAAAGCACAAGAGAACGCCATGTGTGATCAGCTACATCCTGGATTAGTTATAGTTGGAGAAAGGCACACTGAGAGAAATGGTTAGAAAAAGGGGTGGGAACCATAATTCTAGTCTGGATCCGAGGCCTCTCCTCTTTGGCCCTGCCTACCCTCAGATGGAAATTAGGCTAAGAAAAAAGCTCCTATTGGTGCCAAACTACCATTCAGAGAGGAGCTATTGAGTAAAAAGAGGTATTCCTTACCCATTTTTTGCTTTGGCCATGACATACAGTCAATAAAAGGTACCAAACCAATTACCACCAAGGGAATGTGGCTGTCAACATAAAAAGGACGCCCACCACTTGATTTAAACCATTTATCCAAACATATAAATATTTGCAGGGAACCATAACATTTTGTGGAAAGGTCTTTTTCATTTGTGCTCTTTTTCACTCTCCTTTTTTTCTGTCTCCGTCTCACATGCCTGCTTCTTGCCTGCCCACATTTCCTGTAGCCAATTCCCAATTACCTTTTAAAAGCTCATCCCATTTATAAGGCTAAACCATTATCAAAATAAGTGTTTTAACGTTACCTGAGTGCCATTTTAGATACTGTTTTAATAAATTTATTGTAGGATGGAGAATGTGAAAACCTTGCTTCAGGCTCTCTGAGAACCAGAGACTACATTGCTGCATTATTTTTCCTTTGCGTCACACATTTGGAAGGACACAGATGAGCAAGTTAAAATTTGGCTCTATTCCAGGCTCTGACACTAACTCACTGAGGCTGTGGACAAGTGATTAGCTTCAACTACATCTTAGCTTCCTGGTGCGCAATGAAGATAATAAATACTTTTCGTTCTGCTGTGTGAGGCTACATTCCTTAATCCACTCACATGGCTTTTAAATGCCACGGAAATTGACAGGGCTCATAAGCACTCAAAGGGGCCACAGAAGCATACATTAAAACTAAGAAGGGACCATCAGATGCCAAATAACCTGGTTCAAGTTATCTAAGATGACACTGGAACAGTGTATGACTATTGAGTGTTTACTCAATAGTCCTGCTGAATTCAAAGGGATTTATGCACATGTATGCAAAGGACTGAATTCAAACAGTCACTGAAGCTAATGAAGGTTCTCCCATGCTATCCACATACAGCTTACCTAATCATTCTATTCCCCTCCGCCGCAATACTCATTCCTATTCACACCATAAACACTATCTAGAGAACAACCAGGAAGCCACAGAAAAGATGAAGATTTTCATTAGGCATCGAACATACAATTCCCTATATCACCCACGTACAGACGCGTTCGAAAATTAAAGAGAGTATCCATTTCTGGCAAACCCATGGAATCAAATCTGAAAGGTTAACGTAAAATGCCAAATCATCCCACCACTTAAAACTTGCATTTCAATTAACCGCCCCCCCCACACACACACTTCAAACCTGCTCCTTTTTAACAGCAAAGCACTGACATGTTGTTTTCCGTCAAATCCTATTCCTAGCAGGCACCTCTAAAAACTAGTCAGGGTATTAACCGGGCAGATAACACACAAGGAAAGAAAGCAAAGTGGTGGTGGTTTGAGTGTCAAAACTTCCCTTTTTTACACACACACACACACACACACACACACACACACACACACTGATCTGCAGTGTACTGTTAACTGCGCCCAGAAACAGCGTTCAAAATAGCTTGCTTCCGCTAGGGAGTACAGGCTGCCTTTTCTTTTCTCCTTTCCCCCCCTTCCCTCCAACCAGCCATTTTGCCCTTAAAGTGTCTTCTCGCTTCCTCCTCTCCTTCAACCCAGCCTACATTTTGTGCTGCTGCGGGGTTCCGGGGTGACAGCTGACATTCAGGAGCAGGAAGGGGGGTGGGGTGGATGATGGTTCACTTTTTTGAAAGGTGGGGTGGGGGTGGAAAGCCCAGATAGACCTCCCTTTGCCTTGGGGTGGGGAGGAGGAGGGGTGAGCGGGAGAAACCAAAGCTTCCCGCCTCTCTGCCTGCCTCCCCCCCCCACCTCCCCAAACCTGCGCCGCCGCCCCGTCAAGCCCCGTTTGAAGATGCAACGAGAGGCGCCGCGGCATTCAGAGGCTCGAGGGGATGTCCCGGTGCCGCCGCCTCCTCCTCCTCCTCTCTCCCCCCACCCACCCCAGGGAGCCCGCCCGCCCGCCCGGCTCCTCCCGGAGACGCAGGGGAGCTCGGGGACCCCCTCTCCCCGGCAGGTCGGCCTTGCGATCGTCCCTCCCCCGGGCGGGCGGGCAGTGCTCTGCGGTGTCTCTCCGCGTCCCTCCCCCCGGGCGGGCGGTCGGTCTGCGGCGTCTCTGCCTCTCTCCCCCCCCCCTTCTCCGGCAGGCCGTGCGAGCGCGGCGGGGCGGGCACTTACCGCTCCGGCAGGCGGAGAAGCGTCGTCGTCGTCGTCCTCCGGCGACGGCGGCCCGATCTTGCTGCAGGTAGCCGCCAAGAGCGCCAGCGGCGACGGCTGGGTGTCCTGGGGTGGGGTGAAGGGGGGGGGAGCGGGAGACAGGCGGCGGGAGAGGTGGGTTAGCGCGGGGCGCGTCTCCGTCGGTCCCCTTCCCTCCGCCCGCGCAGCAGCAGCAGCAGCGGCGCCGCCGCAGCCACCGAAACCCCGCGCTCGCGACGTGTCACCGCCGGGGGGTGGGGAGGAGGGGGAAAGAGAAGGGCTCCGGGCCCGAAGCCTGCTGCTTCACCCGCCCTCCCGCCTCTCACCTGCGGGGTGCCCGACTCGTCCGAGGCGTCGGCCGAAGCCGCTGCAGAGCCGCCGTTCCCGTGCTGCAGATATTCGCCGTGGGGGCCGCCGCCGCTGTTGCTGCCGCCGCCGCTGCTGTCCACGTCCAAGGCAGCCATTTCCTCTTGTTTCACGGGCTTCTCCGGAGCTGCGCGCATAACGGGGGGGGGGAGTAGTTGGAGAAGGGGGGGGTTAGAAAAAAAAAGATAGGCCGGGTTGTTTGGTGGTGCGGGGGGGGGGTTGGAAGGAGAAGTTGGGCGGTGGGGGGGGGGCGGAAAGAATCGGTCGGAGGGGGGAGGGGAGGAGAGTCACTGGCGGGCGCGCTCGCCCCCTCCCTTCCCCATCACCCCGGCGCTTGCTCGCTCGCTGGCTCGCTCCCTCCCGCGCAAGGCGAGCCCGCCCTGCTTTCCCTCTGCTCCCCTCCCTCTGTTCCCTCCTCCTCCTCCTCCTCCCTCCCTCCCTCCGCGCCGCTGCCGCCGTCCCTGCTGCCCCTGCCCCTCTTTTCTCCCTCCTCCCCCTGGCTCTGCTCCTCCTGCTCAGCCAGTGCCGCTCCAGCCACACTCGCAGGCAGACACGCGCGGCGGCGGCGGCGGACGAGCAGCAACCGAGGCGGCGGTTCCCCAACAACAAGGCCCCGTACGTACCGGTCATGGCGGGAGGACGAGCGAGCGACTTGGCAGGCGAGGAGGGAAGGGAGGAAGGAAGGAAAAGCGCTGGCTTGAACCCCGCTGGTCTCTGGCGCGCAGGCCCCGCTGGCGCCCGCTGCCGCTGCTACGGCTAGGCAGCCGCCGCTGCTGCTGCTGCTGCTGTCGCCACCGCCGGGGACATGCTTATTGTGCGCGCGGGGTTGAAGCGGCGGCGGCGGAGGTGGTTCTGCTGGTGGTGGTGGAGGAGGAGGAGGCGGCGGCGGCCTGGCTCCCACTCCGGGGTCCCCCCCCCCCACTTGTTTTGATTGACGGTGCGAGGAAGCCGAAAGGTGGAGCTTGGAGCAAAAGGGAAGAGGGGGCCCGGCCGACACCGCCAGCACCACCACTACTACCGCCGCCTTGCGCGCGCGCGCCCGCCCGCCCTGAGAGCTGGCCCGGAACTCCCGCCTCCCCCCCTCCACTTTGCTCTCGCGGCGTTCCAGGCAGCTCATTGGCTGCGGCGCCGCGCGGCCCGCGCTCTCACTGGCCCTCGCCTCCTGTCGCTCAGCCCGCTTGCGGGAGCGGCCCCCGCTCCCCTCCTCCCCCCTCCCTTGCCGAGGTGGCTTCCTGTTTGCCAGGGTTTGTGTGAGAGACAATGAGCGAGGCCTTGCTCGGGTGGGCTCGGGCTGAGGTGGGGGGGGGGGAGAGCCAGGCCGCGACGGCTGCCTAAACCTCCGGTTGAAAGGGGGAGAGAGGCCCTGAGGCAGCCGCGTCAGGGCTGTTGGCCTTTTCCCTCATGAGAAAGCTTTATAAAGCGCTTGAGGCCTGCTTCCCTCAGAGCGGTTCTCTCCTCGGGCCCTTCTCGATTTCCGTGGGAGACTCGGCGGGGTTTGAATTCTCCCTCGTTCCGGCTGCCACTCAGCGTTTTGTGACAGCGGCTCTAGGGAGGTGGAGGGAAAGTTGGAGGCTGCGCTTATGGACCGAAAACAAAACCACCCCCTCCCCCAAAAAATAATAAAAAATTCTCCAGTTAAAATGTCGGCGCGCTGCGGGCCAATCAGGCCTCGCTTGCGAATGTTTTGAAGGCCCTGAAGTGCCAGACTCGGGCCTTGTGCCTACGTGTTAATTTCATCTGTTAACTTTTTTCCCAGAAGCGGGTTTCTTTTTTAAAAATATTGCAGGCCTTAGTTCCCACGAGCTAAAAGGACATTGACTTCCAGTCTTTAGTCTCCGGTTAAGAGAGTTTTGAATATGAATGGGGCTTCGTCTTGGCGAATGATGAGCTTAGTAAAACACTTGAGTTTTAAAATTATAAACAGTTGAGCATCTCTAATTTCTCTCTCCATGGTTTTAAATAATAAGCTTTTACATTGCTCACTGTGAGTTCATAGAGCAACATATATATATATATATATATAAAATACATACCACTTAAAGCACAAAAGCAGTAATCCACATTTCTCAGTGGCAAAACTGCCATGATTATAGTGAAATTCCTTCCAGTAGCACCTTAGAGACCAACTAAGTTTGTTTTTGGTATGAGCTTTTGTGTGCATGCACGCTTCTTCAGATACCTTTTTTCTTATTTTGTTTCGACTGGCAGACCAACACAGCTACCTACCTGTAACTGTGATTATAATGGTTCTGAATTGTTCCCGAAGAAAGCAATTCCATCTCCCACTGAGATCAATGGAGAAATATCCATTGATTTAATTCTAATGGATCAGGCACTAATCCTCAAGCATTTCTTGAATTAGGATCTGTATAAATTTGTCAAAATTACATGGATGGGTTTTTTTAGATGTGTATTGGATTTTTGTTACTGATATGTGTCACACCAAAATGCACTTCAACTATAAATAGCATAGGGATTGTTTTATATATTTTTGTATAGATCCCTTGTGGAGTTTGAGGTTGGCTTGAAGGCAGTGTTGAACTCTTGAAGACATGCGTTCTTATACTGTCCATGTTTGCTAAGAACTAACTGATATTGTTAAGTGGTGCTAACATTCTAGTAAGTGTACTCACAGGATACCAGCAGCTATTTTACTATGGGGTGGGGGACTTCAGCATACAATCTGTGGTTAGTTCAGGACTTTTTGACATCTTAGTGAAAAGCATTTAGTGAGCATAATAACTGACACAGCACATGACGGGAATAAGTTGGATGCTATATGTTATGAAATACAGTCTGTTCATCAGGCGTTGAAATTGCCAGGATTTGGTCATTATGTTCTAAGTGCAGGTACAATAGACCAATATACACGAGACTTCCTCCTTTTCTATGTCTATTTGTGGCTGGCCAAGAATGGATGGTGTTCATGTTATCAGATGGTGTGCAGTTATAAAACTGATCAAAGCAGAATCATTTTTCTGTTTCAGTTTTGGATTACTTTCAGTTAAGGCAAGGGAATAGTCATGAATTCATCCATATTTAAAATATTGCATATTTTTATTTTAAAGCACAAGCGAGTTTCCCCCTTATTTTGGTTGTGGGCGCAAGAAAGCTGAAAGGAGGCTTGCAGCAGAAGAGGGAGATCTGGCTTGACAGCACCATCACCACAACTACCTCCACCTTGCCTATCAGCTCAGACTCCCCCCCCCCCCCCCAGTGCTCCTAGCGACTCATTGGCTGCAGTGCTCTGTGGCCTAGACACTTTCTGCCTCAAGCCAACAGGAAACCATGTAAATGAATAATGTGAGGTTTTTTGTACCCCTGAACATATTGCATTAACCCATGATCCTGACTTAATAATAATGTAAGCATGAAAATTAATACTGATTTATGAGACATTTTGGGCAGCTAATGTGAAAGTAGCTGTTGGGCACTGTTCATTGAACCCCAGTTCATCAGTGAAAGGGAACCGTGGACACACACAGCTTCAGAGGTTAGATGTAGTAACTACTCTCAGCAGAGGGAATACAGAAATCAAAAGCTTGCAACCAATTCAAAACACTGAAAATCTTTCCTAAAAAGGGTTGTCTTGGTAATATGGCGAACTGCCATTAGGGAAGAAGCAAGGCCGGCCTTGGGAGGGATCAGTTCAGGCCGCAGTAGCGAGAAAGGCCTTTTCTCTTATCCCAACCAGATGTATTTTCAGGAGACGGAAGAGGGCTTCCATTGATCTTAATATGTGGGAAAGGTTGTGTGGGAGAAGATGGTCCTTCAGATAGCATGTTCACAAACAGTAACGGTTAATGGATGTTTTTTACAATCTTTGAAACTGCCAAGAAAAATATTGTCCCTGGAATATATAAATAACTGTAAGCAAACAGTGTCATGTTTGCCCCAGTTTGTTCTTTTAGATAGAACTTCTTCAAGTTTGATAAAAGGTCATGGATTCAGTTTTAATGAAGAGTGAGAGTAGATTTGAATGTGTCTCTTTGTATTATGTTTTCTAGGGGACACAATATATATATATATACAGTGGACCCTCTGGATACGAATTAAATTTGTTCTGGAGGTCCGTACTTAACCTGAAAAGTCTGTAACTGGAGGCACCACTTCTGCGCACACACGCGGCATGATGAGCGCTTCTGCGCGCACGGTGAAACCCAGAAGTATACACTTCCAGGTTTGCCACGTTCGCAACCCAAAAGTTACATATCCAGAGCATTATGTAACTGTGTGTGTGTGTGTGTGTGTGTGGTGTTGTTTAGTCATGTCCAACTCTTCGTGACCCCATGGACCAGAGCACGCCAGGCACTCCTGTCTTCCACTGCCTCCCACGGTTTGGTCAAACTCATGTTAGTAGCTTCGAGAACACTGTCCAACCATCTCGTCCTCTGTCGTTCCCTTCTCCTTGTGCCCTCAATCTTTCCCAACATCAGGGTCTTTTCCAGGGAGTCTTCTCTTCTCATGAGGTGGCCAAAATATTGGAGCCTCAGCTTCAGGATCTGTCTTTCCAGTGAGCACTCAGGGCTGATTTCCTTAAGAAATATTATATTATATATTATTATATTATATATTATTACATTATATTATGTGTCCCCCAGAAAACATAATACGTACAAAGAGACATATTCAAATATATATACACACACATGCTCAAAATATCTGATTATGTGGAAAATGGCTTTAATTTTTTTTTTATTGCCTTTCATCTATCCTGTTAAAGTTTTAGTATAGTGCCTGTCTGACTGCAAATCTGTCTACGCTACTGTGCAATGGTATTGTGTTACACACCACATAGATAAAGCTGTCAAACTTGTGTTTTGAATAAATTTTCAGGATTTGATGAGTAGGGCTTTTCAAATGGGGTTGAGACTCTGCATGTCTGGTGCATGCATACTCTTTCAACACAGGAGCAACAGTTTTCAAAGGTTGCTTATAGTGATACACACTCTATACATGTATAATGTTGAGAACCACAGTCATTTGCAGATATCAAACAAACACCAAAGAACAAATTAAACTCCAGATCAGAGAAAAGGTCCAACAATGACATGAAAGCGGAGTTCAATTTTTATTTAACCAACTGAACCCTAGGCCTAGCCTGTGCTGTGGTATAGAATAATATGGAGCCATTAAAACACTTGAGCTTTGAGAGCAGCTTTCAGTACAGTGATAGATGTCACTGGCAATTCATGGTATCTGTTTCATATGTATTTTTACAGCCATCCCTATAGTAAAGTTTCATTGTGGTTTACATGAAAAGAGCCTGCTACATCAGGCCCATGGCTCACTTAGTCCAGCATCCTGTTTTCACAGTGGCAAACCAAATGCATGTGGAAAGCATGCAAGCAGGGCATGAACACAGCAGCACTCTGCCCACTTGTGACTAAAGGCAATGAGTATTCAGAAGTGGAACACAGCTATTGTGATTACTAGCCAATGATGAGCTTTATCCTCCATGAATTTGTCTGATCCTCTTTTAAAGCCATCCAAGTTGGTGGCTCCCCATTTATAGAAGGTTCTCCCCAGGGAAATTCTGCTAGTGCCTTTATTATACACATTTAGGTGCCAGGCTATAACATTCCTCTTCAGCCTGGCTGATTAATACCCAATGCCCTTCTAAATGTGTTTGGGGAGGGGAGGGGCGTTCATTGGTTTGTGTCTTTAATGTTCTTGCTTTTCTTATGTATTTCGTATTTTTCTGTCGTGAACCGTCCTGAGATGAAGGCGGGTATACAGATTTAATAAATGAAATAAAAATAACTGCTTTGGTAGTATTTGTAAATCTATATAAAGATTGTATGTTTATGTCAATTGTGGCAGAATAACAAAAGAATTTGGTTTTTTTAAGATAGGAATGGTTTGGTAGTATGTTAGGTGACAATGAAAGCTGAATAGTAAAGCCATGCCACCAGTTAAATGGGACAAAGGTCTGAAACCTAGTCCTTAGAGTGGAAAATTCATCAGCCATGATGAAACTCCCTTTGCCCCGAAAAAAATAATAAGGAAAATTAGCTAGTTGGAAAATGTAAGATAGCAGACATTACCACATTTTCCCTTATCAAAGGCCCAGTAAGGTGTTTTTGATACATTAAGTAGAAGTAATTGTGATAAAGGAACCCATATTGTTTGACATTAAACATAAGTTGGCACTGTTAGATCCCCCAACATATTTTTTAAAAAAAGCTTTTATGGGTTATTGTGAATATATTTTATTTGAAACATTTGTAATTTTTTACTTTTTTACTTTTTTTTTACAGTGGCACGCGTAATGTACGCAAATCTCCCAGCAGCCAAACAATGCCAGCCCCTGTACTGAAAGTAGTTCCAGGGGCTCAGCCAGAAAGAGGAGACGGGAAGACTTGATGCATGGCCTGTGTATATTAGTTGATGAAAAGTATAAGGATACCAGAAGTGCCTTTCACATAGACTTGTGGAATAAAATGAATGAAGAGTCAAGCACTGGAGCGCACTGTATAAATACGGAATTTGTATGAGAACGTGGATTGGGATAGTAGTCCGGAAGGTAATGTATTTTCACAAAATACACAAGGCTACCTTTGCATCTAGAAGGAAGCTGCGGCAAGCTGTACGTAGGAACAAAAAAGAAGACAAAATGGTAGTGCCGTGTGCTGAGCGATGCAACAAAATTGTCATAGTCCATCACCACTGACTCTGTATCAAGAACCAGATGTGATGCCCTTCATAATAAAAATGTATGTGTATTTAAGGTGCAAGGAACCCCAAGTCATGGCAGTATTGTCTATATATCACCAAGTGATTAACTCCAGATGACAGCAATTCCAGAGGTTCCACAAATGTTTTTCAAGCATATTCATTATGGTGCATTTGGTTGAAAGACCCAATAATATTAGAGGGCTTTCTAAAATACTCTCAGGTTTCTTACAGGCTTTATTCATGGAACAAAATTAGCCACAATAAGGGAGGTGTTTCCAAACAAGCAACAAGTGGACAGTGATAAACAGTTATTCAACAGAGTTGCCATGTGTTTGCATGCTATTCCATTTACTGAAGCTGGGTTGATGTGACAAACACACTGAAGCACAAAATAATTCAAAAGAACCCAAGGGCCTATGCAAACATATAACATAGCTCAGAAATACTGCTGTTAAAGGCTTTTGAAATGACTGTGATGACCCAAACAGATTATACCATGGACATCACTGGTGTTTTCCATCATTACTGGGAAGCAAATGTCATTTCAGGCTCAAGTTTAAAACACTATTTTAGAGGTCTGGTGAGAATGTTGTTATCTTGACAGCAATGGATTAGTTGACTCAGATACCCCTATGTTGAGAGATCAGAAATAGCAAAGGAAAGGATATTTTTCACCTAGCAAAAATTTTGAGGTGAGTCATCTTGGCCCAATATACTCTCCACCCATTTAAGGTACTAAAACAACCTTCAAAAACGCCTTTTCCTTTTGCTCAAAACAAGTACAAGCTGAAAGCTGTTTCAATGCACATGTTGGAGATCCTTACCACTTTGTATTGATACTACTGATGATACATTCTACTCAATAAAATTATATTTTTATACTTGCACATTGTTTTCGCTGTAATATGCTTACCTGTTTCCATTCCTCTGCTTATTAGTTCATGGCCTAGATCAGTGTTTCCCAACCTTTTTCTGATTGTGGCCCCCTTCCAACCTTGTTTCCTTCCTGTGGTCCCCCCCCCATGGGCGTAGCCAAATAAGTAAAAATCAATACAAATCTGAGCTTCTGTCCCCACCCCTAACAAAAATCCTGGCTATGCCCATGGCCCCTCCCCCCGTCTTACTGGTAGAAAGGTAGCTATTTAAAAGTTTTGTTTGTAAATGGCACACGTTTTCTTTGTAATTCATACAAAGTACAATCACATAAAATGATAGGAACATAATGAAACATTGAAGCAGAAAACCATAGAATCATGGAAGGGACCCCATAGGTCATCTTTCCTAGTGCATGAGGGCGATCCATCTTCCATGTATTAAAAAAAGTAAACAACACTTGCTTGACTCCACTTATTTGACACACATGGGAAAATCTACAGATACATTCCAAAAGGTGCACAGGGAGTTCTGTATATATGGGAGAATTTTAAAAAGCAAGTGGTCCTCACTGATCTACTGCAAAAATATCTTGCCATCCGGAGGAGCCCTGGCTGCCTAGATATAGCCCCACACACCCTTACTTGGGAGTAAGTCCCACTGAAAGTGTGGCTTCTGAGTAGACAGCTATTTACTAGATGCACGTCAGCAGCACCAGACTTGGCTAGGCGCTGGGGTGAATTTCGCCCCACGCCTTGCAGAGCCAGGCTGACAGTGCTGATGGGCCCTTTGCCCCTCTGCAACATCCAAAGGCCCTGATCCACTAAGCACGGGTGGATGGCGCCCTGCGCCTTGCAGTCACGCCCAGGCTGCCACTGGGCCCAGCACTAGTGGGAGCAACAAGCAGCTCTGGCTTGCCCAACCCTACCCATACCCCAGCACCGAACTTACCTGACCTGGGGGCTCTGGATTGTGGGATGCACTGGTCATAACGGGAGCCTCAGTGATGGCCCTCTCCCACTGGAAACAAACCAGGACTGCTCCAAGAAAATGCACGTGGCAAAAAGGAGCACCACACCCTGGTGCCCCCCTCCCTTACCCACTTATGATTGACCAAGCGGAGAGCCAGGACTTTTTAAAAAATATTTTTTTGTGTGTGTGTATTTTTCACCTGTGGCCCTGACTTCCTCTTCTAGAAGGAGGTAGGGCGATTCCAAGATGGCGATGGCATAGCAAGCGGGCTTCGGATCTCTGCTGATAACAGGACTGTAATTAGTGCTATTTGCTACCCAGGGAGGTAATTTTTCCTCTTTTTTTACTTCTCTACTTTTAAACTTGCGGAACACAGGTGGCGCTGTGGGTTAAACCACAGAGCCTAGGACTTGCCGATCAGAAGGTCGGCGGTATTTGAATCCCTGCAACGGGGTGAGCTCCCATTGCTCAGTCCCTGCTCCTACCAACCTAGCAGTTCGGAAGCATGTCAAAGTTCAAGTAGATAAATAGGTACCGCTCCGGCGGGAAGGTAAAGGGCGTTTCCGTGCGCTGCTCTGGTTCGCCAGAAGCGGTTTAGTCATGTTGGCCACAGGACCCGGAAGCTGTACGCCAGCTCCCTCGGCCAATAAAACGAGATGAGCACCACAACCCCAGAGTCGGCCACGACTGGACCTAACGGTCAGGGGTTCCTTTAGCTTTACCTTTACTTTTAAACTTACCAACCTACTGAGATTCTATCAGCACCTTCTTATCTATGCTATGAGGAACACCTTGGGCAAGTTCTGTGAAGCATCCTGGGCAGCCTGCCAGCTATTAACCGCCAGCTCCCTTTTATACTTTGTTCCTGGAACTCCTGGCAGTCACCCCTCTTGAAATATCCTGGGGACCGCAAGGAGGCCACATGGCCTCCGGTTGGGAAATGAGTGCTCTAGATCCTTTGTCATGGAGTATTCCTTGGATGGCCATTTCGTCACTTAAAATAGCCTTCTGGCAAACCAAACCGCCACTCCCCTTCATCTGGAATGAGAAGGTGGGACGCAGCAATTAAGGAGAAATACGAGTTTTGCAGCCCAGTCTTCCTTCTGGCGTGACTTCCCTGAAAGAAGGTGAGAGGGAGAATAATTGGAGCGCACCAGTTAAAACGAGAAGTCCTCCTCTTGCTCACAGACTCAGATCTATGTCTTCCTCCTTTTGAGCTGTTTCACGGCTCAGATAGGAAGGAGAAAAGAGATAGGGGCTGGACAATGCTGCTTTGAAGACTGGATCCAATCTGAGGGCTACCAGTTGCCAATCTCTTCTTTACATTCACGTTTTTTCATCAGGGAGGGCGACGATATGCTATGGGAGACGAAAGGCAATGAAAACCTAGAGTTGAAATAGGCGTCAACGTGAGCTAAGAAGCTATAATTGGTGTAGGGTTGTAAGGATGCCGCAATGGGCAAGGAGGAAATCGCTTATTTGAACTTCATTTCTTAGTTTCAAAAACAACCAACTTCAACTTTAAAAAAAGATCCCCTATAAGCGGAATAGGACTGTTGCCGTTCCCTCTGGCCTGACCAATTTAGAAATCGGGGCGATACAAAGATGTCTAATTTCCAATGAATGTAATGGACTGATTTCAAGTTCGGTTCTCATTATACTCTTACCTTGGGAAAGAAATATAGAAAAAGAAATCTGTTTCTAAAACATCTCGTGTGCTTATCTGCTGCTTCAACAGCACCAAAAAACAAACAAAGCATAATATAAAGGGGTGCCACATAAAACTTGCCCCAAATTTACTGCCTTTAAAAATAAAAAGTTTTGTTTTAATCTTTCACTGGTTGGATTATAATAATGATCAGCTCTGTAAGAGGAATCGCCAAATCTCACAGCAGTGAAATGAAACTACAACCTTCCCAAGCAGTTACATTTTGCAATTTTATGAGCGAATAAATACCCTCTTTCGGCACATTATGATTGTCATTCCTTGTTTGTCTTTCCTTTTTTAAAAAACTGAAATAAATCGGAAAAGAATATATTCTACTCCCCAATACTATAGTTGCAGCTTCAGTAAATGATTGCATTTGATCTCAACATCAGTGATTTAATTAAACAAGTACATTTTTATCCCATTTTAAAGGAGCAAGTACAGTAGCTTAAAGCCTTTACAGGTGTAGCACTGAGAATTTTCTTTTTAAGAGAACAATGATATTTTAAAGTAAAAAAAAAAAAAGTATTATAACTTTTCAGGGCATCTCTGCCCTGAATTATGTTGTTAACACGACACCATAAAGTATCGATTTATAGGGCAATTAATCAATAAAGAACGTTCTATCCAGAAGGGAACATGTATTTTGCTAAGTACTGTACTTCGGCCTTGCAAATGGCTATGGACAAATGTTATTTCTGTTTTAAGTACTTCATTTTAAGTTCTGAGTTAAAGAGTTTTATTTAATCATGATTGGGCAACTTGGTGTTATGGATGGCCCACTACAGCAGCTTGTACAGGATCTAATAATAATAATACAGTGGTGCCCCGCAAGACGAATGCCTCGCAAGACGGAAAACCCGCTAGACGAAAGGGTTTTCCGTTTTCAGAGGTGCTTTGCAGGACGAATTTCTCTATGGGCTTGCTTCGCAAGACGAAAATGTCTTGCGATTCCTGGGGTTTTTTTTCGCTCCCCACCCCCTTTTTCTAAGGCGCTAAGCTGCTAATAGCCTTTTAGCAGCTAATCCGCTAATCCCTTAAGCCTTTAATAGCCGCAAATAGCCGCTAATAGCCGCTAAACTGCTAATAGTGCTAATCCGCTAATAGGGTTGCTTCGCAAGATGAAAAAACCGCTAGACGAAGAGACTCGCAGAACGGATTAATTTCGTCTTGCGAGGCACCACTGTAATAATAATAATAATAATAATAATAATAATAATAATAATAATAATATTTACACCCCACCCATCCGCCTGGGTTGTCCCAGCCACTCTGGGTGGCTTCCAGCAAATACAAAAGCAAAATAAAACATCAAGCATTTTTTAAAAAATCCCTATACAGGGCTGCCTTCAGAAGTCTAAAAGTTGTATAGCCACCAGGTGCATGCAACAGACTCGCTATATTTGCTTTGTGTAGCGGCTCATATTGGTCCATGAAATAGGGAAACCTTTTGGCTCACTAAGGGGAAAAAATGTATATTCTAAATAATGATGTTACAGCACTCTACGCAGTGTTCACTAGTTGCTGAAAAGAAAGGTGTAAGGAAAGGAAAACAAGGGATAACATACCCTCCAACATTTGTCTGATGAACATTGGAGGAAGGCAGAGGGCCTTCCTGGTAGTGGCACCCGCCCTGTGGAACGCCCTCCCATCAGATGTCAAGGAAATAAACAACTATCTGACTATTAGAAGACATCTGAAGGCAGCCCTGTTTAGGGAAGTTTTAAATGTTTGATGTTTTGTTGCTTTTTAATTATTATTATTAATATTCTGTTGGGAGCCTCCCAGTGTGGCTGGAGAAACCAAGCCAGATGGGCGGGGTATAATTTGTTGTTGTTGTTGTTATACGTCCTAAGAAAAAGCAGGGCATTTCAGGATCACATCAGAAACCAAGACGGCTTCTGTAAATCTGGGACTGTCCTTGCAAAATAGGGGCACTTGGTGGTCCTGGTATAAGCAGTGGCGTAGCGTGGGGGGTGCAGGGGGGGGCCGGCCGCACCAGGCGCAACATCTGGGGGGCGCTCGCACTCGCAGCTCTCTGCCCCCTGCTAAAATCCACGGGTTAGGGGGCGCAAATTACTTGCCTTGCCCCGGGTGCTGACAACCCACTCTACGCCACTGGGTATAAGGTAGGGTAATTGTTTCTCAAGAAACTTCACTATTCACATTTAGTAGGCACAAGTTATCAGGCTTCTCAAGACTGTCCGGCAGTTTATCCTTTTGAGCCTTGCAGCTCTTTAAGTCACAATCAGGAATTTCAAGGTCCCCTTCACGGAATTTGTAACTCTTTCTTTCTGGGAGTAGCGCTTTGCTCGCAAATCACCTTCCTGCAGTTTCAATGCTAGCCGCCCATCTAAGTTCTTTCTCTCACCTTTTCCTTCCTTCCTCTTCAAGAGACAGAAGAGGGCATGTGGAAGGGTTTGCATTGTGCAGAATCTCAAATTGATCCATCACAGCAAAAGGGCAGCACATCTCAGGGGCAGAACACAACTGTGTTTGTTAAGGTGCCTTGTAAGCCAGGGGCATGCTGTTGGAAACATTTCCTTTGCACGTGCACACTCACAACCAGACATATTCCTGACTCATAATTACTAAATATAGAACTGGCGCTTTCAAAAGCATTTCATGACCCCCATCTGAAACTGTCAGGAAGAATGGTGACGAAACAGTCTTCTTCCTTGGCGATCACTCGTAGCCGAGTAAGATCGTCTTCCTCGATCTTAGTCCTAGGCTCTGTGGTTTAACCCACAGCGCCACCCGCGTCCCTTAATATATCACTTAACCTATGACAAATCATAAAGACGGTTGCCCCATTAAGAAATTCATCTGTGGTTGAAACTGAGAGAACTCTCACCTTTCTTGGTCTACTTGTTACAATCATGCTACTATAAACTGTTTACACCTATGGTGCTTGAAACGTCTTTCTCATTTTTTGCTGCTGACTCACATGCAGCACATGCAGAGCATCAAGCTACATTCTGTTGCTCTCTCCTCCTAGTCCAGGCATAAGCAAACTCAGCCCTCCAGATGTTTTGGGACTACAACTCCCATCATCCCTAGCTAACAGGACTAGTGGTCAGGGATGATGGGAACTGTAGTCCCAAAACAGCTGGAGGGCCGAGTTTGCCTATGCCTGTCCTAGTCTATAGGTGTCACTGAGGTTCTGAAATACTGGGTGCAGTTTTGGTTGGCTGCCCTTCCAATGGGAAGGGCCATAAGTGGTACAGCCTCTGGTTCTCAAAGAGGTCTTCAGACTCTGCAGCATCTCTGGGTAGGGCTAGGAGAGACCCCTGCCTGGAACCCTGGACAGCCTCTGCCGGTCAGTGTAGACTACATTGATCTAGATAGACCAATGCTCTGACTCAGTATGTCAGTTTTCCATGTTCCTAACTTTAACAGCAACACGCACCCTGCGCAGAGGAGATTCATGGTCCGCTGTTTTTATCAAAAAGAAACATTCGTCATCCAAATCTCAGAATGGAGAGCTAAAATCACAGCTAAAGCATTCCTTCTGTGCAGCAAAGCCCTGCTAGTTAGAAATTTCATGGAAGCATGTTTTTTCCCCAGCTCTCCCCCAGGAACCGTTCATTCAACACGCACAATAACGATTGTTCCCTTTACTAAGGCTGAACACAATAACCAGATCTTTATAGAGGATAATTAACAGCCAGCAGTAAGTCTTAGCATTAATTCAGTTGAGTATGAATGACTTATGAAAATTCTCTTTGCTGTCGAAATAATAGGCTATCATACCATTCACATATGTTTGGCTCTTGTGCAATATTGTATTTAATGGATTTCATAATTCAATATGAGGAATTAAATGGGCAATGATATGATTTTATGTACATTCGTATTTATAGAACTATTGATGAATATGTTTCTCCTGCTGTCTGTTCTTAATTAAATCTATCATTCATTTGTACTTGTCAGATAACTCTTTCCTGTCTTGCAATCTTTTAGCAAAGGTTTTTGCACAAGGAGAATTGAGTTACAGTGAACCAGGAGATGTTCAGGGAATATTCTGGATATTGTGGAGGTGCTGGAGCTAGGCAGGTGTAGACCTGGGGGCATGGTCTGGAGGAAAGACTTCCTTGGTCCCCTCCCTTGTAGGGCCAGATCATCAACAAGTATTTTGTTGTCCTCATTTTTAAGCAAACAGACATATATTCGCACCTCCTGGGCTACAACACGAACCAGAAAGTAATCATCAGATATTGCACTTCTCTGCATTTTGCAATTTTTATTATGTTTTTGTATGTTTTGGAAGCCACCCAGATGGGTGGGGTAGTAGTAGTAGTAGTAGTAATAATAATAATAATAATAATAATAATAATAATAATGTTCTTATCTCTTTAAAAACCCCATATTTTAGGATAACATAGGCTCAGACATACACACACTTAGAAAAAACATATGCGGTAAATTTTGTGATAAACCTAAGTGCATGTTTAAATACACATTGTTGGAGTTTTCCTTTCTTTAAAAACATGCACACACATAAAAAGGTAAAGGTAAAGGTACCCCTGCCCGTACGGGCCAGTCTTGACAGACTCTAGGGTTGTGCGCTCATCTCACTCTATAGGCCGGGAGCCAGCGCTGTCCGCAGACACTTCCGGGTCACGTGGCCAGCGTGACAAGCTGCATCTGGCGAGCCAGAGCCGCACACGGAAACGCCGTTTACCTTCCCGCTAGTAAGCGGTCCCTATTTATCTACTTGCACCCGGGGGTGCTTTCGAACTGCTAGGTTGGCAGGCGCTGGGACCGAACGATGGGAGCGCACTCCGCCGCGGGGATTCGAACCGCCGACCATGCGATCGGCAAGTCCTAGGCACTGAGGTTTTACACACATGCTTATTATTTATTGAATTTATATACCACCCTATACCTGGAGGTCTCACGGCAGTTCACAAAAAGGTCACACTATATGAAATAAAAATGAAAACAGTAATCCAATAACACTCCACCCCCCCAAAAAAGAGCCACATTTTAAAGGGTATAGG
Organism: Podarcis tiliguerta; assembly: GCF_965153285.1. Taxonomy (NCBI): domain Eukaryota; kingdom Metazoa; phylum Chordata; class Lepidosauria; order Squamata; family Lacertidae; genus Podarcis; species Podarcis tiliguerta. The sequence continues at coordinate 21,771,720 of NC_139534.1, forward strand.
ATGTTGATCGGGTCTGCCCAAGGCCTGGTTAAAGAGGAATGTTTTTGCCTGGCGCTTAAAGGTGTATAATGAAGGAGCCAGGCGAACTTCCCTGGGGAGAGCATTCCACAAAAGGGGAGCCACTGCAGAGAAGGCCTGTTCTCGTGTTGCCACCCTCCAGACCTCTCAAGGAGGAGCCTCTCAAGGGCTTATGAATGAGCATGTGTGAAATTGCAATGGACCAGAAACAGACAGATCTGTCTACTCCTCCTGTCCTGTGTTTGACATGGCTCGCATGCATAGTTTCTACACAGGCTCACCCCAAGCCTTATCCTGCCTCCCACTGCTACTGCTTTGTTGCAGCAGATGTAGGGGAAGTGGAGGTATCTCGCTGAAAAGGAACAAAGTGCAGGTCAGTGCTGCATGCTATTGTGCCCCCTTCCTTCACCAGGCAGTTGGCAAACCTCACAATCCTCTGACAGATTGCAGCTGTGACCTGACCACGCTGTGAAGCACAGTTGCAGCAAGAACGGACACAATTGGAGGAGCTAGGTAGCATCTGCCTGCAAAAGCACTGCCATTTGAAGGTAAAGGTAAAGGGACCCCTGACCACTAGGTCCAGTCGTGGACGACTCTGGGGTTGCGGCACTCATCTTGCTTTATTAGCTGAGGGAGCTGGAGTACAGCTTCTGGGTCGTGTGGCCAGCATGACTAAGCCGCTTCTGGCAAACCAGAGCAGCGCACGGAAACGCCGTTTACCTTCCCGCCGGAGCGGTACCTATTTATCTACTTGCACTTTGACGTGCTTTCGACCTGCTAGGTTGGCAGGAGCAGGAACTGAGCAACGGGAGCTCACCCCGTTGCAGGGATTAGAACTGCCGACCTTCTGATCGGCAAGTCCTAGGCTCTGTGGTTTAACCCACAGCGCCACCCGCGGCCATTTGAAAGTAGTCACTAAAAACTGGCCTGTTTTTAACATTAAAAAAACCCTCCCTATACAGTGGTACCTCGGGTTACAGACACTTCAGGTTACATACGCTTCAGGTTACAGACTCTGCTTGCCCAGAAATAGTACCTTGGGTTAAGAACTTTGCTTCAGGATGAGAACAGAAATCGTGCTCCAACGGCGCGGCAGCAGCGGGAGGCCCCATTAGCTAAAGTGGTACCTCAGGTTAAGAACAGTTTCAGGTTAAGAACGGACCTCCAGAATGAATGAAGTTCTTAACCCGAGGTACCGCTGTACAGGGATGCCTTCAGATGTCTTCTAGAGGCTTGCATAACTTACTTATCCCCTTGACTCCATAACTCCATACCCTCCTATGAAAACAGGGACATCCTACCATACTTTCCAACATATCTCCGAAGAAAATAAGGACGTCCTAAGGAAAAGTGGGACATTCTGGGATCAAATCGGAAATCGGGACAGCATCTGTAAAATTGGGACACTGTTTAAATGGGGGGCGGGGAGAAAGGCTCCTCTGAATTCTCTAGCGGGGGGACAATGACACAGGTGCTACCAGGAAAAATCAGGGAGGGTACAGAAGGAGAAAAGTACATTTCTAGGTGGGTGAACTGTATCATACATATTAAGATCTCTGAAGAGTATATGTTAATGATAGGAGTCTAACACTGACTTTTTCTGTCCCCCCTGCCCCCCCCCCTCAGATCAGATCCAGGAATAGATCCTGTGACATTTTCCAGGCCACGAAGACAAGGCAGCTCCAGTCATATAGTTCGTCCCTCAGACAGCTGACTATAGTTACAATTATAGTTAATAATGATAATAGTTAACATTATATAATTATAATAGCAGCTATTACAACTATTTCCCCATAGCAATTAAAATGTTTGTGAACATGCTGTGACATCACAGCAGTTGAGCAAATGCTTCTCCTAGTATTTAATAGGCCAAAGCATTTTCGGGTGTATAAACAATGCATTCTCTTCCTAAAGGATTTGCAATCTAAACACTTATTACATTGACTGCTGTCCCAGTTTGAAACATATGCTCTGTACTTACAACCATGTGCCACTGAATAAAATTGATTTACAGTCTATCTTAACAGTTCATGCAATATACTCTATCTCCTAACCATTTAGAAAAACACAAGGAAGGGGAGACATAAAACGGATAAAGGCAAATGGAATAGCTCTCACAAAGTTAATAAACAGGAAGCAGTGCTTTTTTCTAACTATTCAACGTAGTCACTTCACAAAGCAGAGCACAGCTCCACCAAACTCAATACATTAGTGCTTTAGGCTGCATTCTTGTGCACATTACCTGAGAGCAAGTCCCTTTGAACTCAACAGAGGTTCATTCTGAGAAGAACTGTGTAAGGTTGCCTGTTGCTGGTTCATCATAACCATCACACATTTAAAAATAACGCTTAGTCCTTAAATGGATATGTTTCTATTCTATAATAAGAAAATAAATCGCGATCCAAACATGCCACCATAAACAGCAAACGCCATGCACCATAATATTAAGGAAGTAGCATCAGGACTTTATTTCAGCTGCCCATTTAAGACCAGTCTCTTTACACAGGCCTTTTATGTTGTTTTATGGGTGTGTGATGTCCACCGCCTAAACACTTTGTTTATTGTGCGGTGCATAAGCCTATAAAATGAATGAGTGAAAAAAGGAAGCAGCTATTTTTTGTTACTGCCCTCCTTTCAGCTGACAGATTTGATGTTCAAACTGTGTTTTATTTCTGGGCTGGCTAGGTACTTATTATGGGTGGTTTTATTAATATTGTGGTTATACTGGAATGTTTGTACTGTATTTCATCTCATCACCGTGAATATTTGTGTGTGTGTACAAGCCGGCTTGGGAGACTTCTGTTCGTAAAGATGCCCTATAAATGTGAAATATGCCCAAATCAATAAAAATACCATATATTGTCATATCCTAGTTTTTAAAAACAGGTCAGGACTACTGAAAAATCTGCATCTCTTGACTACATGCAGATTGCCACAGAATAGAAAGACCTATAGCACAATCTTATGCATGTTTTTCCCCACCTTGAAGCTCCATTGACTTCAACAGGGCTGACTTCAAAATACAGTGGTACCTCGGTTTTCAAATGTAATCCATTCCAGAAGACCATTCGAGTTCTGAAACGTTCGAAAACCCAAAACTCAATACAGTGGTACTTCGGGTTAAGAACTTCATTTGTTCTGGAGGTCTGTTCTTAACCTGAAACTGTTCTTAATTTGAGGTACCACTTTAGCTAATGGGGCCTCCTGCTGCTGCCATGCCGCCAGCGCACATTTTCTGTTCTCATCCTGAAGCAAAGTTCTTAACCCGAGGTAATATTTCTGCGTTAGCGGAGTCTGTAACCCGAAGCATCTGTAATCTGAAGTGTCTGTAACCCGAGGTACCACTGTACCCGGTAGCGAGGCCTCAGGATCTTGCACTCAGTGGAAGCCACGTTTCATGTTCGACTTCCAAGGCGTGTTTGAAAACAGAAGCATTTACTTCTGGGTTTACGGCATTCGAAAACCGAAATGTTTGTCAACAGAAATGTTCAGAAACCGAGGTACCACTCTATGTGTGTTTAGCTGTAGGTTCCATTTATAAAAGACTCCATTTTGGACCTAGAAACTGCACACATTATCTAGAAACAAAGCCAGGTGGTTAGGTTGTGTAGATTTATTTTATTTTTTTCCAGAAGGAAGGAGACATTGTTTTGCTCAGTGCATTAGAAGGATCACCTCAACTGTGCGAGTAATTGCTACACAGAAAGCGATACTCACAGATGGTGCTTACAGAAGCTGAAAGAATCCACTTTTTGAGGGGGAAAACTGTGGGAGCTGACTGAGCATCAGTCCTCCTGACAAGAGATGAGGGTAGCATGAGAAACTCTTGCTGTGACAATGACCAATATCACCTAGAACCAAGCACCTATAGCATATAGCAATCTGCGAAGTACTTATAAGACCAGGTAAGATTACCTGGAGCATTACAGGAACCTGCTATCATCAAAAGATGTGTTAAATTACAGGACCCCCCCCCCCAAAAAAAAGCAGTGTGATTGTCTGGTAAGCAGAGAAATGCTGAAAATATGCTACCGTTGTTGTGAGGGAGGAAGTCGCCAAATCAAAGTAATCACAGCCTGGTTCATGAGAACATTTGGATGGATTTGTATTCCAGTCAGATTTGAGAGTCAGATTTCTGAAGTGTTCTGTAATGTTCTTTATAGCGTTCAAGTGTTGCCGCTGAATTTTTATACTGTTAAGTAACAGACCAAAAGGAATGGGGAAAACATCTTTAATATAAGTGTTTTGATTTTGCTCAGCTCAGACTGCAGTAAAACTATTGATTTATCTACACTTTGAGAAGGCTGTTGGCTGCTGTTTGTAAATTCTGTTTGCCATGCGAGAGATGGCACAGGCCAATTCACTTGGAAACACCGCAAATAGGTGCACGTCAGTCTGAACTTTCTCTGTGGCTTATCAGTGCTATTTTTCTAGAAAAAGAGGCAGCAGAACTCACCATGAACGCCTCCCTTGTTCTCTTATAATGGCAACAGCGCCCACCTGAGAGGTACTGGAAGTGAGTTCTGGTGATTTCCAGCTGAAGAAAAAGTCCTGCTGCAGATCATTGCATAAGTGAAAAGGTTGGCATAACTTAATATGACAGGAGGCCCTCCATTTTGAATTTTCCTGACCCTGGTACCAGTCTGATCTCAAAAATTTATCCTGGAAGACATTTAGAAAAATCCTGAGCTCCTCACACCTTATACAGTATAAGGATCGGCACATGTAATTCAAGCTACCATTAAAATCTGCTTAACACCTGAATGGATGCCATCATGATAATGGTGGGATAGCATGGCCAGTTTGGTCATTTTCACTAAAACCATGTTCTTTCCACTGTTAATTAAGCAAGATGAGCAAAGTGAGAAGGAAGCCAGAGACCCTGGGATACAACAGCACAAGGAAACTGTGGAAATTATAGGAACTGCTCATCTCAAAGCCCCCTCCCTTCTCCATTGGAGTGCACTGACTAAAAATAGTACGAAAACTCTAGTTTTTGAATGCTTAGTTACCTCTCAAAGGTCCAACGAGAATTCAAGGAACCCACACCTGCGTCACATTAAGGAAAGGTATACCCACCCACCATTTAAAAACTTTCTATTAGTGTGAGTTCTGTGGCAAAATTGTCCCGCTCACTTCTGTCAGCTTACGAGAATAGTTATAGATGCTCTCACTCTTTAGCTCGAGGCTTGTATGTATTGCAGGATTTTGCTGCCTGCTTGAACTGTAATGTTGCTCTCTGAAGCAGCATTTATCTATTCTGTCACTTTCATGTCCTATAATAAGCCAAACTTACTTTATGCCTTTTGTGTGGGAACTTCTTTTGGCCATAGGATAATGTCGGCAGAGAAACCAACCTCCACGGAAGGTTGCCAGGAACAGACAAGACAAGGAAAAGTCCTTACCATCTGCTTTTATTCAATATTCAACAGCACTACCCCCTCTTACGGTTGCCACTTAGGACCATCTGTCTCCGAGCTCTTTGCTCTCCTACTTTCAAGGCCCGCCAGGTTCTGGGAGATGGTGGGTCTGGAATGCTTTCTAGTGATAATGCGTCAGCCAGTTGCTCCTTCTCTGCCTCCTCCTCCTCTCCTATTATTCCCCAGCTCTCCCCCTCATCTGCCTCTGAGCTGTCGTCTCCCTCAAACCCGCTGTGTGGCTTCTTCACACAGTAAGGAAGGAAATCTTGTATGTCAATTTGTTTGGGGATTGTGAGGTTAACTTGATAAACCTGACCTGTCCACGGTTCAAATTGTGAGGGAGGAAACCCATTTAAGAGATGATGGGTGCTTGCTTAGGAATGGGCTGCCCAGTTAAAATTTTGTTTAATTTTTATCATATCACGTATATATTTTCACTTTGTTTTATTATGTTTTTTATTTTTGTAAACTCAGATAAATTGATAGAAATGTCCATCTTTAAGCCTAAAACTAGCAGTTTCTACATACAACCACCACATATGGGAAAATAAAAATATGTTTAAAAAACAACCACCACTCAGGGACATTAAAAAGGTGGTCGGGGGCAGGGGAGTTCCTGCTACCCAGGTACAGGGAATTACAAACTTCCATAGCAATTACTTTGGGTTGTGCTTGAAAGAATACAACGGTGATACAACGGTGGTTGGTTTAATCACGGCTGGAGAGGGGGAGGCGGCTTATAGGAAGGAAGTTGAGCAGTTGGGGGAGTGGTGCAGGAAAAACAACTTACTCCTTAACTTAAAGAAAACAAAAGAGAAGGTACAGGGTTATAAAGACTAGGACTAGCTGCCTGAGAAACAGTTTCTATTCAAATGCGAATTTGGTTTTAAACACAGTATAAGGTAGTCTCTATGGGAGTATATTGTATTTAATTATGGGGTGTCAGAGTTTTTTAGGGGGCTAACCAGGCTGGGATAGCTGGGATGGCAGGCTTGTTGGTTTCTGAATGTCTGATGTCGACTTTTTCAATTTAGTTGTTCTGTATGGGACAATGACAATAAAGATTCGATTCGTATCATATCGTATTGTATTGTATCGTAAGACATTGCTGCAATAGATTGCATTTTGCCATTTCCCTTCTCTTACTTTACAGCAAGCTGGGACATTTGGTACCTTGATCACTTTGAGAAACTGTCAGCAATTTTACACGGCCACCTAATTGGAGCTGCAAAATAAGTAGTCATTTACTCCTCTTATTATTATTATTTTAAAAAAAAAAAGGCAGCCAAGGTATATTCTTCTGATTTTTTAATAGACACATCATACAACATCATTCAAGAAGTCCACCCCCCCCCCTCAAATCACCAGGCCATTACAAAACTGAGTTTGCTTTGGAGCCTAATATTTAATTGAGTTTTTGCTATTAACATTTGCCGACACTCGAACATAGGAAATGTCAACACGAAGCGGTAATGCCATATAACGTAATGGATGCCTTTTGTCTATATTCTGCTGTAATGGATAGAAGACAGATGACAGCCTTACTTTTCAAATCCCTGCCATGTAATAGTATGATTTCCCCCCCCCCCCTTCCTCCCCGGTCTTGCTTCTTGACAGCCTCTCTTTTAGTTGCTGTAAAGCAGACTCCGTATTTGAGAGACTGTGTGCATCTTTGTAAGTTAAAAATGGTTTCTCTTAAATGGCCTTCAATGGAGCGGAAAGCCAGTAGTCTCCAGCCTCATGTCAAGAATTACTGTCAAGAAAGTGGACCCTGGCGCCAATTACCTTGTCCTACAAATGTTCCATATTCAAATACGAAGGCCGCTTCCCCCGCCAATTCTGCTTTATGATAAATCGAAAGTTCAATAAACTGGCTGAAACAGACTGGTCTCGTCAGAAGAAATGGCACTGCTAGCCCTGCAGCTGTACAGTCATACCTTGGATCCAGAACGCCTTGGTACTTGAACGTTTTGGCTCCCAAACACCGCAAACCCGAAGTGACTGTTCTGGTTTGCGAACATTCTTTGGAACCCGAACATCCAACGGGGCTTCCGATTGGCTGCAGGAGCTTCCTGCAGCCAATCGGAAGCCGCGCTTTGTTTTCTGAATGTTTTGGAAGTCGAACGGACTTCTGGAACGGATTCCATTTGACTTCCAAGGTACACCTGTACTTCTTAAGGGGCATTGATGAACCTGCATTAGGGTGCGGTTAGTGTTTACGAACGTATGAAGCCACCTTATAGTATGGCCAGATCATTGGCCCATCTCAGTGGCCGAGAGTGGATCTCCAGAGTCTCTGGCAGAGGTCTTCTCTATCACTTGCTATCAGTGGCGCGCAGTCAGTTGACTATGGGGACTAGGCTAGTCCCCTAAATGTTCCCGTGGCGCCTCCCTCCCAAGGAAGCTTCTGCCCAGCTCAGGGAGGGAGGCACGGTGCTCCAAAGGCTCCAAAAGTCCTCCCACCACCTTCCCAAAGCCTGCCTGACTTTGGGGAGGAGGCAGCAGATCTCCAGCATCCTTTCAGAGGCCTGTGCCTCCTTCCCAAAGCCCAGGAAGCTTCTGCCCAGCTTAGGGAGAGAGGTGCGATGCTGACACGCATGAGGTCAAACCTCCCATCACCCTTGCAAGCTGGCACCTCTGGCCTTAACTGCTCCCTATGAAAAAATTCACCACACATCACTGCTTGCTTCCTGATCTTGATACGATACGATAATCTTTATTGTCATTGTCCCATACAGAACAACGAAATTGAAAAAGTCTACATCAGACATTCAAAAACCAACAAGCCTGCCATACCAGCTATCCCAGCCTGGTTAGCCCCCTAAAAACTCTGATACCCCATAATTAAATACAATATACTCCCATAGAGACTACCTTAAAGCTAAAGGGACCCCTGATCATTAGGTCCAGTTGTGGCCGACTCTGGGGTTGCGGCGCTCATCTTGCTTTATTGGCCGAGGGAGCCGGCGTACAGCTTCCGGGTCATGTGGCCAGCATGACTAAGCTGCTTCTGGCGAACCAGAGCAGCGCACGGAAACACTGTTTACCTTCCCGCCGGAGCGGTACCTGTTTATCTACTTGCACTTTGACGTGTTTTCGAACTGCTAGGTTGGCAGGAGCAGGGACCAAGCAACGGGAGCTCACCCCGTCGCGGGAATTCAAACCGCCGACCTTCTGATCGGCAAGTCCTAGGCTCTGTGGTTTAACCCACAGCGCCACCTGCATCCCATAGAGACTACCTTACACTGCGTTTAAAACCAAAATCGCATTTGGATAGGAAATGTTTCTCAGGCAGCTAGTCCTAGTCTTTATAACCCTGTACCTTCTTCCAGAATGCAAAAGCTGAAAGAGATCATTTCCGGGGTGCGCACTATCCTGCACTGTCTGTGCAGCTTTCTTATGGCACATGGAAGCGTAGATTTGATCCAAGGTGGGAAGAGTGCGCCCAATTATTCTCTCCGCAGTCTTTACAACCCTGGACAGCATTGTTTTTTCCTTGACCGTGCATCTCGCAAACCACACACATACAGACCTTAAGTTAATACATTCTCAACAGCACCATGGTAAAATGCCATCAACAGGTCCTTTGAGAGATTCCCCCCCTCCCCCCCCGGAGGATTCTCAGAAAATATAACCTCTGCTGTGCTCTCTTCATCAGCTCTTTGCTGTTTTCTCCCCAGGTTAGGTCATCTCTTATCTCCATTCCAGAAATCAAAACACCGAGACCTGTTCCACACACTTCCCCTCAATAATGAGTGGCTGAATATTCAATTTACCATATTTTTTGCTCTATAAGACTCACTTTTTCCCTCCTAAAAAGTAAGGGGAAATGTGTGTGCATCTTATGGAGCGAATGCAGGCTGCGCAGCTATCACAGAAGCCAGAACAGCAAGAGGGATTGCTGCTTTCACTGCGCAGCGATCCCTCTTGCTGTTCTGGCTTCTGAGATTCAGAATATTTTTTCTTCTTGTTTTCCTCCTCCAAAAACTAGGTGCGTCTTATGGAGCAAAAAATACGGTACATTTCCTAAAGTCCCATCCCTTCCTCGCCAGAGGTTTAGTGAGGATAGGGTGCCAATTTGCAAGCACTGCGGCCTCAGAGAAGCAACTGCAGAACCCAGAAAAGAAAGCAATGGCATGCAGGCTGTGCACCGGACGCCGCAGCAGAGAGTGCCATAGGAACTGATGTTTGCTGTGTGTTGCATGTGAATGCCTTTTTGTGTATTAGGCATTCCCTCCCAGCAGCTGGGTGCCACCTAATTCAGCAATTCTGTCAGCACATCATGCTCTTTACAAGGGCGTTCTGACCAAAGTGCAATGAACAGACACCTTTAAAAAGTGAGAGTTGTGATTTATGCAGAAGAGATATAAACTTCTGCATAAGCTTAGACAGCTGCTTCTAATAAGCAATGCCTAGGAACCATTCCTGTGACAGCAGCGCTGATGACTATGCAAACTGTAGGGCTGGGCAATATACTGATATATCATCCAAAACCAGTTTGAAGTTGGTTTCATAATTTTTGACCTGGCAGTATATTGTGAATCATGATATGTGCACGCATGCTATGCAAAAAATCACAATGTAGGAAAAACCGTGAAGCCAGCCAGTGCTTCTCTCGATTCCTGTAGGCCCTGCTAACTCTGCCAGATTTGCTCTCCTCTGCCTCCTGTAAAGGGTAAAGGGACCCCTGACCATTAGGTCCAGTCGTGGCCGACTCTGGGGTTGCGGCGCTCATCTCGCTCTATAGGCCGAGGGAGCCGGTGTACAGCTTCCAGGTCATGTGGCCAGCATGACTAAGCCACTTCTGGCAAACCAGAGCAGCACACGGAAACGCCGTTTACCTTCCCGCTGGAGCGGTACCTATTTATCTACTTGCACTTTGACGTGCTTTCGAACTGCTAGGTTGGCAGGAGCAGGGACCGAACAACAGGAGCTCACCCTGTCGCGGGGATTCAAACCGCTGACCTTCTGATCGGCAAGTCCTAGGCTCTGTGGTTTAACCCACAGCACCACCTGCGTCCCCTGCCTCCTGTAGGAAGCAGCAAATCACAAGAGCAGGCACTGGTTTTTCTGTTGCTGGAAAACCTGTGAAGCCAGCCAATGCCTCTACATAGCTCCACCTTGATTTCAGACACTGTGATATATTGGTATATCACGATGTTTAGCTGGTGATATATCACAATGTTGAAAACCAGCTATTGCCCAGCCCTCGCCCCAAACTCTGTAGGAGTAAATAAAGTAGTAAGGAAGAAAACCTAATGGGCCAATCCACACACCTACAATAGCCTAACAAAGACTGAGCATGCTCAGTGGATATAGAATACTGACCATCTTGTGGCAGGAAAACTGGCAGGGGGGATACAATGGAGGGCTTAGCTGGCTGGCAGGAACCTTGAGCAATAAGACATCACCTGCCAACGTTTTGTTGCAAGCCCTACTTTGTAAATATTCAGGTCTGGTCCAACTTTTATCGCTTACGAACCAAAGACCTTTGCAGAAATCCACAGAGGCACAAAGTATGCAATAAATCACATTTGCAAATACAAATGCTATTTATATACTGTACTATGTATATAAAAACATAGTGGATAGGTGCCAGATGGGTTTTAAAAAAGAGTAAGCAATTAAAAAAAGCACAACAGGATGAGAAAAACAAGCAACGCAAAGCAATAAAAATAATGATAAAGTTATAATCAAATCAGGGGATCACCATGACAATTCTGTATAATCTATCTCTGAAAGCACTTTTGCACAGATCTTTGCAATCTCTGAAAGCACTTTTGCACAGATCCTTGCAACATCCAATACAAATAGACACCTTATAAATCACCAAAGAGTCAGCTATCTGTCGGAAGGTAATCTATCTTTTCAGGGATCATTTTTGAGTATAATCCCATTAGAATAGTACCTGGAAACTTAAAACAGGGGCCTGAGCAAGCATTCCAGTTCAGACAGCAGAGCCTGCCATAGATTATGGCAAAAGTACAGTAGATGCTGGGGAAGTAAAACCTCCATGCACTAGAAATCCGAGGGAGGGAGAAAGAACTAACTTGACGATCTCCCTTTTTGAAAAAAAGAGAGAAAGGACCAAGGAAGGGGGGTGGAAGGTCTGATCTGGAACTGATAGAATAAGTGTATTTATACACTCCCCCTTTCAGAAATAACCCAGATGCAAGCAAAGCCTGTAACCAGTTTAAAATCCAGATTCTCTGGGAAAACTTGCTTTCCAAAAAGATCACAAGATACGAAAAGCATTGCAGTCAAGGGTTCTTGAAAATTATCTCCTAATACCCAGTTGAAGACAGAACTAGTCCGTGGTCTCCCTCTAGCTTGAACCTCTTAGTGGGATTTAATGCTGACAAATCACAAAGGGGCATATCTAGAATTTGTTCGCTTCTGATAAAGGGGGGGGGGGGGAGAAACAAACCGGGAAATCTTTATCATCTTAATCAAAGGATCTGCCACCCTGAGCTGGGTCTGTGTCTTGTCCCTTGGCCCCGGGCGACTCCTGTGTGCGAGAGGTTAAGGGTTTGTTAAAGCATATCGGTTTTGATTAAGTGTCACACATGGTGTAAAACAGCCTCTTTATCGCCGTAAGGGGAGGTTGGGAGGCCAGACAGTGCCTTTTTGTGAGCTTCTAATATAAATTAGATGTCTTAGGTAATGGGTGGTTTTCAAACAGGATTGATCTTCTTGTGGTCCAGGGAATGTAGGTGTGTTTGGTGGAATGTCACAAAAGCAAGATTCTTGGCACCTATACTAATAGGCTGGTTACCCCCTCCTTTTGGAGAAAGGACTTGAAATGTATCACATCGGAATCTCTCTTTCTCCCCTCCCCTTTCTAACTTTTTCATTTTCTTGATGTAATGGGCAAAGGTCTATGTCTCCTTCACTCCTTTATTATTTCACTTCTTGTATCACTCAGTGAATCGCAGAGCCACTCTATCGACACTTACAACTCCCCCAAACTTGCATGAACTTAAAGATGAAGCTATTACGAAGTAGGTTGCGTTATCTGCTTTTTAAAAATATCAATCTATATATTTCTATGTATTTAAAAAAAAAACACACACACACAAGACAGACCACAGCCCCCCGCTGTTCACCAAAACCAAATGATTTCCATCCAGTGAGAATCAGAAGCACAGAAAGCGTAGAGATGGTAAGCGGTTAGAGATGCCTTGGAAATAATAACTCAATGACATCTCTAAAGGCATGAAATGCAAGCGTAATCTTTATGGAGGAGGTATTCCGCCTTGCTTTGTGCAGACAGTGGCCGTGGCTATAAGCATAAACTCAGCGGGAATCCACAGTTCAGAAACTTGACCCTAGGACCTGAGAAAAGGAGGTATGTGTTGAATAAATGTCTCTTTTATAACTTACCAATATGATACAGAGCATTTGGGGGCGGGGTGCTTTTCTATTTATGAGGGAGGAGGGGGAAGAACAAACAAAAGACATCTGCTCAAGAGTTGCAAACATGCCTGTGAATGAGAAATGTAAACATGCTCATTTGGAGCATGTGAATAGCTAACTTAATGGTGCAATCCTATGCATGTCTACTCAGAAGCAAGTCCCATTTACTTCATGGGCCTTGCTTCACCTCCCTGGGTGTACTGGCCTTGAATTCCGATAGGTCTCTTGCTTGCCTGGATAGTGTCTATCTAGAAGCAACAGAAAGGTAAAGGGTAAAGGGACCCCTGACCATTAGGTCCAGTCGTGACTGACTCTGGGGTTGCGGCACTCATCTCACTTTATTGGCCAAGGGAGCTGGCGTACAGCTTCCAGGTCATGTGGCCAACATGACTAAGCCACTTCTGGCAAACCAGAGCAGCGCACGGAAACGCCGTTTACCTTCCCGCCGGAGCGGTACCTATTTATCTACTTGCACTTTGACATGCTTCCAAACTGCTAGGTTGGCAGGAGCAGGGACCGAGCAACGGGAGCTCACCCAGTCGCAGGGATTTGAACCGCCAACCTTCTGATCGGTAAGTCCTAGGCTCTGTGGTTTAATCCACAGCACCACCTGTGTCCCTAGAAACAACATAAATGTAATGTAATGTAAAATATACATCAGGGGCTCCACCCACTTTTGCCTTTGGAACCACCCACCACTAAATATTGCCCAGAAGACAATGTAGCCCTTGGGTGACAAAAAATGCTTCCCATTCCAGGTGCACAGGATTAAAGTCTGCTATAATTTGTCATTTTGGATTTTCACTTGGTGCCCCTCTGCTTATTTTTTATTATTACGCCAGGGAGGGATGTCAGTTATTTCTGTCTGTCTTCTCTGTGTTAGAAGTCAAGCCCCCAAGTCCCCCTTCTTCAAACACTGTTGTGCTTTGAGAAAAATACATGCCAGATAATAGCTGAAAATATAAGATGGTATTGGGTGAACATGCAGGTTCCACTATCTGCTCACTGGTTGTGCAAAAAATCAAGTTATCTGAACATAAAGAATTATGTCCAAACCTCGCTTTACACACTGCAGATTCAGATATCCAAACAGCCAGAGTTTGCCCACTTCCTTGTTTGTGCTTTTGCTGGTCCGCGGCAGCCATTTTCAGGCAGGAAACCATGGACAGAAGGAGGGAGGAGAGACTGGGCAAATCAGGGAACAGGAGAGATCAGACATATCAATTGTGTCTTTGTCTCTCTTTTGCCGATTGGCTGAAGCTATTTCAGGAAGAAACCATGGAGGGAGTGGGGGGGGGAGAGATCACAAGATTAGGAATGCTGTCATAGGACAATGGAAATTGCTAGCTTGTTATAATGCTCAGCTAGTAAGATAACCTGAGGATTTATTATTTTTAAGGATGGGGGAAGGTGTTTGTTGTTTTTAAATGAATTGCAGCACATCAGAAATGAATAGATCTGTATATTTTAAAAACAAATTGCATATCCTCCAACATTTCTCCGATGAAAATAGGGAATCCCATTCCATAATGATACTTTTACTATTTATACCCCACACATATTACTGGGTTGCCCCAGCCACTCTGGGCAGCTTCCAATATATATAAAAACATAATAAAACATTAAACATTTAAAAAAACCCACAACCCTTCTTTATTCAGGATTGCCTTCAGACAGCTCAGGGCGGGGGTTAGATAACTCCATCCCCTCCAACATTTCTCCAATGAAAATAGGGACATCCATGGAAAAGTCGATATTCCGGGATCAAATCAGAAATCAGGACAGCTTCTCTAAATCAGGGACGTCCCTGGAAAATAGGGACACTTGGAATATCTGAAATTGAGCTGTTCGTTTTTCCACCGTCGCATTGCAAAACAAAAGGATTTGGAATCGTCTCCCATTTTCCTTGTACGGAGTTCAAAACTATATGGCAAAAAATGTATTATTTTACAAAATATGATTCTCTTACTATATCACAAGAGGGTAAAAGTTGGGTAGAGCTGTGGGGATCAGGCTGTAATCCAGATCTCGCAAGTAATCTAAACATAACAAAGGCATGATGTTGCACCTGCAAAAGAGGTGATCTAAGTAAAAATATTTTTTTCCTGTAGTTGTAAAATGCAATGCCTTGAGTGGCGGGCGCTAAAGAATTAACAGGGAAATGGCAGGCGTGACTGTCCACATTGGAAGGGTAGCACCTCTTTTTACAGATACAATTTGGCCTTTGGGTTTATGGTGGCACTGCTTTTAGAAGTAGCATGGGATTTATAACTCCAGCTTCACATTTCTTTTATAACTACATTTCTTTTTAAAGCTTAACACTGTCGCAGAAACTACTTCCACACACACAGGAAAACCAGAGGTGGCAAATACCTTGGCAGAGATTTTCCAGCTGTAACAGAAAGGAGCACCGTGGAATTCTCCAGAGTAGACGCTAGCTGCATTTACAGCTGTTTCACTTCTGTCGCTGTATGAATTCTAAGAGTTTGAAAAGGCTAGGAATCGCTCTCAGCCATGGTTGCTATGTGATTTGAAAACTACACCTGTGATTGTGCAATCTCCAGCCAGTCGGTGCTGTGGATTCCTGAGGAAGACACCTCTGGGGCATAATTATTTCATATTCTCCAATCCTATACATCTAGTTTTTCCACTCATGGCAGCTGAAGTGCCATTGCCCACATGTTCAATTCAGCTTTGAGAGAGCTGATGTCTTTATAATTTATTGATCAGCCAACCATGTATTACTTACAATTTTCAGGCACTGCCTTTGTTCTTGAGAGAGATTATAGTAGCAGTCACGTGGTCATCCTTAGCTTGACCCGAAAAGATTCTTTACCTCAGTGTGCTTTCTGATTTATCTCCTGCTGTGATAATATTACGATTCACTCATTTGGAGTCACTTTCGTACCTTAAACGGTCCTGTAAAACTCAACAGTACTGGAGATTAAAAACAAAACACAAACTAAACTAAACCATGGGAGTTTTTCGATGCTTTCCTGCTGGTTTGAGAAAGGGGGCAGGGGAAAAGAGACAAGAATGTATAATGTGTCTACATACTTGGGTCTGCTGAGCAAAAAGGTCGCCTCCAATTCAGTTTACCCTTCTTCATTCACACCTTCCAGATCCTTTGTTCAAAAGAGCATGAGACAGCTTTGTTAAGAACAGCCCCGACTTAGAATAGCTGTTATTTTTGCTCTGAGCACCTATAGCTGATGAAGAAAATGGGCCTTAAAACTCTTAAATCAATATTTTGTCTCAAGAAAATACATTCATCCGGTACTATACCAGCTGCACTGGCTCCCGGTGGAGTACAGGATCAGGTTTAAGGTGCTGGTTTTAACCTTTAAAGCCCTATACGGCCTAGGACCCTCGTACCTACGGGACCGCCTCTCCTGGTATGGCCCACAGAGAAACTTACGGTCTGCAAATAAAAACATCCTGAAGGTCCCAGGCCTCAGAGAGGTTAGGCTGGCCTCAACTAGAGCCAGGGCTTTCTCGGCTGCGGCTCCAATCTGGTGGAACGCTCTGTCACAAGAGACTAGGGCCCTGCGGGACCTGACATCTTTCCGCAGGGCCTGTAAGACAGAGCTGTTCCACCAGGCCTTTGGTCAGGGCGCAGCCTGACCCCCTCCTCTGGCAATCTGCACAGAATCTTGCTTAATGGTTGCCATCAAATTGATTTTAATTAATTTTTATAATGAAAGGTTTTTAGAATGTTGGATTATTTTGATTGTTGTTAGCCGCCCTGAGCCCAGCTTTGGCTGGGGAGGGCGGGGTATAAATAAATTTAATTATTAATTATTATTATTATTATTATTAAATCAATATTTTGTTTCAAGAAAATATATTATTCCACTGCGTGTTTCTCATGCAACTTTTCAAGTGTGCAATGCTTGGAGATTTTGTGTTCTTCAGCGAAAGGTGCAGTGATCTCTACTGCTAGAAATTGATGCAAAGGAATGGGAGAGTCAGGATGGGAGTATTTCCAGGGGACCAATGAAGCACTAGAATACTCCCAAATCCTGCTTCCCAAGCTTGTTGAAGGATGTCAAACTCAGCATATACAGTGGTACCTCGGTTTACGAATTTAATCCGTTGCGGAAGTCCGTTCTTCAACCAAAACTGTTCTTAAACCGAAGTACGCTTTCCCTAATGAGGCCTCCCGCCCCCGGTGCCCTTCCACCATTGAGATTCCGTTCTTAGACCGAGGTAAAGTTCTCAAACCAAGACACTATGTCCGGTTTTGCAGAGTTTGTAAACCAAATCATTCTTAAACCGGACTGTTCTTAAACAGAGGTGTCACGGTAACGCAAATTTATGAAAGCTTTCATGTCACATCCTCTCAGACGCTATATAAAAATAAAAGCTCTCTTTTGTAGGTCTTACAATTGTGATAAATCACAGCTAGAGTAACTAGATCTTCTCTGGTTTACGTGCCGTCCAGTTAAGTTTGGGGGTTTAAGTTGTTATCTTAGATGACTGGTGCTGGACTGGAAGTAGAAGAAGAAGAAGAAGAAGAAGAAGAAGAAGAGGAGGAGGAGTTTGGATTTGATATCCCGCCTTTCACTCCCTTTAAGGAGTCTCAAAGCGGCTCACATTCTCCTTTCCCTTCCTCCCCCACAACAAACACTCTTGTGAGGTGAGTGAGGCTGAGAGACTTCAGAAAATTGTGATTAGCCCAAGGTCACCCAGCAGCTGCATGTGGAGGAGCGGAGACGCGAACCCGGTTTCCCAGATTACGAGACTACCGCTCTTAACCACTACACCACACTGGCTCTGGATATGCAAGTATTCCATTAAAGCAGGGGTAGAGAACCCTTTTCAGCCTTCAAGTGCAATCTTCTGGGGCCCACATGCCAGGGACATGGAACAAGTGGCGCAGCGACAGATGCAACTCTCAGCTCTGTAGACTACAGAGTCACAGATTTCTGCAGACACTTGCACACATCTTTTCAGTCAGGCAAGCTGAAGACACGACCAGAGTTCAAGGATGCATTTCACCAGGGCAAAAGCACACAAAGGTCAGGGGGCATGGCCGAGAAGAATACTGAGGATCAAGCAGAGGTCTGGAGGGTCCTATTTTCCCACATTTAAAAATATAACATGAGAATGGGGCCTTCTCTGCAGTGGCTCCCTGTCTGTGAAATGTTCTCCCCAGGGAAGTTCACCTGGCGCCTTCATTACACACCTTTAGGCGCCGGGCAAAAAACGTTCCTTTTTAACCAGGCCTGTGTTTGATCTTATTGACATCCAACACCCTTTTAGAATGTGGTTCGTTTTGGGGGAGGGGGCGTTATTGGGTTATTGTTTTTGGTTTGATTTTATATGATGTGGTCTTGTTTGTCAACCGCCCTGAGACCTCGGGGTATAGGGCGGTGTATAAATTGAATTAATAATAATAATAATAATAATAATAATACATAGTCTATATCAATATGCTAAAATCTAGGAAAGAAGAAAACCACATGTGGTTTCTGAGGAATCTTGTCATCTTTCATCTCAGTACGTTTCCAAGCACAATTCAAAGTGTTGGTGCTGACCTTTAAAGCCCTAAACGGCCTCGGTCCAGTATACCTGAAGGAGCATCTCCACCCCCATCATTCAGCCCTCAGCACTGAGGTCCAGCTCCTAGGGCCTTCTGGCGGTTCCCTCATTGCGAGAAGTGAGGTCACAGGGAACCAGACAGAGGGCCTTCTCGGTAGTGGTGCCTGCCCTGTGGAACACCCTCCCTTCAGATGTGAAGGAAATAAGCAGCTATCCTATCTTTAAAAGACATCTGAAGGCAGCCCTGTTTAGGGAAGTTTTTAATATTTAATGCTGTATTGTTTTTAACACTTGATTGGAAGCCGCCCAGAGTGGCTGGGGAAACTCAGCCAGATGGGCGGGGTATAAATAATCATCATCATCATCCTCATCATCATCCTCATATCAGAAAGGGTACAAAGGCCTGCAGGTTTCCAGCTTAGAATCATTGCCTTGTAAAGTTGGAAGGGACCCTGAGGATTGTCTAGTCACACCCCCTGAAATGCAGAAATCTCATTTAAAGCATACATCATGACAGAAAAGAATATAGGTGGGATCTGTGATTTCAGCTTTAGCCGCTGCTTAACTAAACTACAGCTGGTACAAGTCATTCAGCACCATCAGACTCAAAGTGTATGGAATAGTTCTCTTTAAATCACTAATGTTGACCGTTTCCCACTGGCCGCTCACCCTCCCAGCCTCTGAACAAATCTGTGCCCGGTAACCTGCTTTTGTAAGCTGAATATTCACCACGAATGCAAACGGCAGTTTGGCTGGAGACAAGTTAATTCCGTACGGTCAAAAGACTTTGGTGCGAGTTGCGTTGAAACTGTGGCAATACGAGTGCCTTGTTTTGCATCCTTGCAAAATGTTTCTTTTCATATTATGTTGGATTCTTGTATCAATGAGGATGCTCAAGCTGTGATGCCTTAAATGAGCTCCCTTCAAAGCTATAATAATACGGTCATGATTGCCCGGCAATTTCTGCTATGGGCAAAAGCCTTACCTGCTGAGAGCTGAGTGCCTTCTGCACTTTGCCTTAGCCCTGGCAGCTCAGGCAGAAAGAGCCGTGAGACGGGAACCTGCTGGATAGCTTTTGCCACATGACTCTAGGCCACAGACTGGACGTTAAAAGCTATCTCAGCTACGCTATATTTCTTCTTTTCTTCTGGAAGTTTTATTATAGGAAACCACAGCACAACTTATATAAAACTTGTATCACAAAGCCTTCTGTATTTGTCAGCAGGATTAACAACTACCAGGTCATTGGGGCTGTTAAAAATACTTTCATGGGAGAAATACTCTTTTTCTTTAGATGTACAGTGGTACCTCAGGTTACATACGCTTCAGGTTACATACGCTTCAGGTTACAGACTCCGCTAACCCAGAAATAGTGCTTCAGGTTAAGAACTTTGCTTCAGGATAAGAACAGAAACTGGGCTCCGGTGGTGCGGTGGCAGCGGGAGGCCCCACTAGCTAAAGTGGTGCTTCAGGTTAAGAACAGTTTCAGGTTAAGAACGGACCTCCGGAATGAATTAAGTACTTAACCCGAGGTAACACTGTACTACTTACCCACAGCTATTATTGCTATTAGTGACTGCTTGGAACATACCTTTGTGCATTTTAAACTTTGGAAATACTGGTTCTATGATCCTATGTTTTTGTTTGTAAGCCTGCTTGGTATTTGGAAGAAGAAATTTAACTAGAAGGGCACCCATCTCTGTACTGAATGAGGATGAAATGGAATTGCTACTTTGGGTTTTAAAACTAGGGTTTATCTCAAGCCGCCCAGAGTGGCTGGGGAAACCCAGCCAGATGGGCAGGGTATAAATTTTCTTAAGAAATAATTATCATTTATTATTTATTTATAAATAAATAATAAATGATAATTATTTCTTAAGAAAATTGACTGTTTGGCTCCTGCACCAGGTAAGCCTCATTTCCAGTTCTCGAGTTAGAAAAGATCAGGGGCAGGGAGAAAGAAATGGTTAGGGGTGAAAGCATCCCATCCCAAGATATGCAGAAAGCTACATTCTTGGGAAATGGACCTGGGGGCTGGTTACATTCCTCCAAGGCAACAAAGAACAGAGTATCTGGCCTGGGTAATAATAATAATTCTTTGTCCATCTGACTGGGTTGCCCCAGCCACTCTGGGCAGCTCTCAACAAAAACACAACGCAGCATCAAAAACTAAAAACTTCCCTAAACAGTGCTGCCTTCAGATGTCTTTTAAAAATCACATACAGTGGTACCTGGGGTTACAGGCGCTTCAGGTTACAGACTCCACTAACCCAGAAATAGTACCTTGGGTTAAGAACTTTGCGTCAAGATGAGAACAGAAATCGTGCAGCGGCAACAGGAGGCAGGCCCCATTAGCTAAACTGGTACCTCAGGTTAAGAACAGTTTCAGGTTAAGAACGGACGTCCAGAACAAATTAAGTTCTTAACCCGAGGTACCACTGTAGTTGTTTATCTGTTTGACAAATGCTTGGGAGGGCATTCTACAGTGTGGGCACAACTACTGGAAAGGCCCTCTGCCTGGTTCCCTGTAGCCTCACTTCTCACAATGAGGGAACCACCAGAAGGCCCTCGGAGCTGGATCTGAGTGTCTGGGCTGGATGATGGGGGTGGAGACTCACCTTCGGGTATACAGGGCCAAAGCCGTTTAGGGCTTTAAAGCTCAGTACCAACACTTTGAATTGTGCTCGGAAACGTATTGATGTTCTTACCTGAACCAAGAGAGTAGACAATGTGGCAATAGCACCATAGAGACCATTTCAGCTCATAATCTTCACTGCAGTATATACACTTTTATATTTATTTTTTGAGAGGAAAAAAACCAGACCTGTAACATGCTTTGTAAGAGAGCATGTTGGTTAAAAATAAATAAATCTGAAAATACTGTTCTTTGGAAATCTGTTAGGATTTCTAACTCTTAAGTGTGGTCTTTCCCCTTTTTCATATAAATTGCTATTTCTTCACCACAGTGACAAAAAAGACACCATCTGTATGACACACACAGATTTCCTGTATCAAATGCCACTCAGGCACAGTTGCCAATATTTTACAATAGGTAGCTTTATGGCATCATGGACTTTGATCTAGAGTCTGGTCTGCTGCAAAGAGAAGCCTAAATGAACGCTTTTAGAATAACAAGAGCAGGCTGGGTGCTTGTGACATCACCAGTGTTTCCTATACACAAATATGTGGGTCTTTATAGAAACATTTCTTCCAGGCTGAATACCTGCAGACGTATGACTTGAGAAATTTCTGTATGTCTTGAGAATTTTTTCTTTATATCCCCTTGGGGCCTGATTAAAATTTTCACTCCAATGTTTTTCCCCAAGTTATCTAAATGAACTGCAGTACTTCTAGAGGCTGAAATGAACACACAGTTAAAACTTTTGCAGCCCATTCATCAATTCATTCTTCTACAACTCATAGATGACGACTTGACTACAGTTTCAGCATGGCACCAGAAATACAAAACCAGGAAAGCAATGTAGCCTCTTCCTTTTCAGTCCTGCTTCTCAAAGGGGAACGCATTAAAGCGCTACAATCTGACTATTTTCAGAGAAAGCCATGTTCAAAATATTGTTGCTCAAGTGCTGAAAGTATATGATTTCAGCACACAATCTTTGCCCTCTCTCAAAATCACTTAAACTGTGTATCTTTTTATCGTATTAGCCACCCACTTGAAGGTAGTCGCAATCTACAAACGCATTAACTTTTCTGAGACAAATCATTGGCATCCTAATCATCTGATTCCAATGAAAGGCTCCCTCTTAAGATACAATTGCAGCTGCCCCACACTGACAGTTACTGTTTCATACACATCCCTTAAAATTCTGTAATCAGCATTCGCCAGGCGCCATATCACATTCAGCACACCACATTCAGTCAATACAGACATCCCCAAACACACAGAGGCTGGTTTTGTCAAATGTTTTATTGAGTGTAGACATCTGGAGTACTGTAAAACATGCATTATCTGTAGATTCAAAAAGGAGCAAGCCATATTGTCCTCACTGTCAAACATGTCAGGCTTGGCATATATGATGGAGATTAATGAAGTATCATGAGAGTAATATGGTTCCTGAAAAGCTCCTGCAATTTGGAGTAGTCTTAATCATTTGAAATGCAGAGCTGTTCACATTTAAGTGAACTTGTACATTCACTGGAGGTGTCATAATTCAACTCAAAACAAACACAAGGGGTTTCATTTGTGGGGGTTATTTGTCCTTATGTATA